>NC_064908.1:3168805-3802566 GCF_929443795.1 Astur gentilis | reverse complement strand
AAGGTCTTGCCCCCAAGCTGCGATCTTCTGTTTTACAACGTCCTTCAGTCTGGGGTTTCACTTGAGGTTCTCCTCGTCTCTGGTGAGCTCTCTCAAGTCGAATTTCCTCCAATGTTTTCACATGAATCTCTCCTGCCGGCTTAGCAGCCTTCTCTGTCATCATCATCAAAAAAAAAAAAAAAAAAAAAAAAAAAGAAAAAAAAGAGAAGCACCAACATTTAAGGAGAGAAAAGCAATAGTTAAAGTCTCCAAAATCTGTCACAGTACTAAGGAAAACTAGGTTTGCGTGATCCCAAGAAGGCATCTTAGGACAGCACCATTCTGCACGGTATTCTCCTCCTTTAAGCCACTTGTATTTTGAAAACTAGCGCTATCCGGTGAGAGTGGCAACACAAAAAGCATTAGTCTATTTTATTTTGTTACTTTCTCAGACCGTTGTCTCTCTGTTCGCATCTCAAACTCCTGCTCCTGGCAGTGCTTCTGTCCTACTTGTGCGTAAGCATACTGCAGCTTCTGACGGTTCACAGCAGTTTTCAAGCGGAAACTTTGATGAGGCACGAGTGGACAACACACCCCCTCGCCCCCCCCCGCCCCCGAGGCAGATCTCTGACAGTGGCTAAACAGGACAGCTTCAGCACTCAAGCAAGAGGAATCAGGCAGGGTTTTTTAAATTAACTTTTAGGGCTGTATGGAAGCTCATGGAAAGACAAAAGGGGAAAGCATACTTAATACCCAGTTCTTACCTGTCTCTGTACTGGTCTGTTCAGAGGGCAGTCCTAGCCTCTCCTTCAGAGACCTGGGGACTTGAACTACAAGAGAGAACAGAAAAAGTTCGGCAGGCTGCATAAATCTCCATTTGGTGTTCACATAAATCGCATTTTGCAATGAGAGCCATCACTTCACTGGGATTCAGAGCTACCTTGAGCCCTCAACCAACATGCACAAAGAACCACTAGAAGAAAGGACAAACAGCAAACCTAAACAGAAAACCTGTGCATCAAATCCAGATGTCTGCTTAGTAGCCATACCTCTCTTTGGTGCTTTGTCAGCACTCTCCAGAACCTCTATCTTCTTCCCCAGCCTGTCAGCAAGCTTGCGCTTTAACGGAAGGACACTTTTACCAGCTTCAGAAAGAGAGAAAACAAGCAATACTTTAAGAACGTTTCTCTGCAGGAGGGTTTTAGAACAGTCAGCCACAAACTTCCATGCTTCCGGGGATCTTTTCTTAGATTTGCCTTTCAGCTGATAACCAAATTTGCCACTTCTGCCTGCCGTCAATACACATCTCTGCCAAAATGTATTTTCCTCCGGCATGCAGCAAAAATACCCTTCAACATAGTCACGTTTAGATGAGGGCACCTGAACAACGCCTCACAAAAAGCTCTTACCTATGGAGGCTTTCCGTTTTCCCATCCTCTCGCTAAGATTCAGTTGAATCACAGGCTCCTCCCCTAAGACAAAGAATAATCTCTTCACTGCACAGAAACCAGTAGCCACTAAGAGCATTGTCCTTCTAGCCCACGTCCCAGCAAAAGGCACTCTTCTGGTAGCCAAACCACAGAAACGAGTGACTACGCGTAGTAGTAGTGCCACACGGTTTTTGCCTTTCAAAGGAATTTGTGCAGATCTGAACACCACCACTTATACACAGACTCGTATCACGCTACTGTCCGCAAGAGCCACCGTCAGCCTGGTCAACGCTTCAAAAATTGGCTACTTGTATAATACCATCTTCTATAGGTCTGCCCTTGCATTACTGCCCGGTTTTCCCAGTTATCCCCTTATTTGCATACTGACACTCGTATTGACATTAGCCTCTCTCTCTGCTGCTACTGCACTTCACCCAACCGCTACTTCTGCCACGTGCTGTCGACACATTAGCTCATTCACAAATCTCACTCAACTTCAGGAACATGAGAGTCCAATTAAGCACACTGGAGGGTCTGTAAGGTGGTGTAATACATGATGAGCTACGGCTTAATGTCAGGCTGATAAAAACCCCTTCTGGATCTTTTACTGCAACACAACAAACTGAGCACCTACAAATGCCAAATATTTGCAATCAAACCAGGGCCTGGAAGCCTAAAAGCATGGTTTCCATTAGAAAAGGCAGCACCAGCAGGCTAACGTGTCTGAATTATCTTAATTATTACTTAACCTTTCGGTTAAGGAGCCATGAAATGGAAACAATAGTAGTCACTACAAGTAGGGGATATTAACTCACCACCTTGGCTTTTTGTTTTTTCCTTTAGTTTCTCCAATTTGATTTCTTCAAGTGTTTTTATTCCAAAATTTAAATTGTCCTCTGAAAACAGAAAATCATTAATGAAGCTGAGGCCTAAAGGCACATGTTGAAGAGCACACATCCTCAAGCTTCTGACAGCTCAGAACCCTTCCAAAGTCTTCCAAATAAACCCTCTCAACACTCCCCACCAGGACAAAAAGCCATAGAACGGATGGGTATTTTGGTAAGCGATTGGCACCCTTCTTCACCCCTCCTCCCACCCTACAGAGTAAAACCTGCAGTTTTAAGCGTTTCAATCCATTTACACAATGTTAGATTCCTCTGTCATTAGACATGGCTTCTTCCCACAGTGTTTGAAAGGACACATTTGCAGGCATTTCAACTCCACGCTGTGGCTCTCTTTTGTTTTACAAAAGTCTACAAGGAGGAGTTGACCTGTCTGACCCAAGGGACACACGACAGTATTAGACAGGAATGAGCTCGTGGAAATAACTGACTCCATCCAGCTACCCGATGTTCTACTGTAGATTTAGAACATATCACTTTGGAGTTCATCGTCAAGTTCTCCTTCCAAGCCATCCTACTACAGCTGCTAGAATACCTTGCTTTGTATCAGCCCTGCGTTTCCCAGTGCAAATTATCCGCGATCCACTATGGGCTTGTGTTGCTGGTTGCTGGACAGGTGTTTTAGTTTCGCCTCCTTCTTCAGAAAGCTGCTCTGAAAGTCCAAAATAAAACCTATTCAGTTATGGAGCAGGGATTATACAAGGCGTTTCATGTTCATGTAGCTCGTACAACGACGTTTCAGTCCACGGTTCATATTCTGTTCGTATTCTTAACTACAAGCAACTGTGCGGGAGGTGTTTTTTAAACAGCTGTATTGACTTGACAGGCTCATATAAGCGAGAGCTATACCGGGGAAAAAAATATTTAAGACTCCGGACTCTCGTCCGTAGCTTTAAACACGACACAGTTCAGGCACTCTGTGAAGTTATACATTCACCTCCAGTAGAAATGCCTTCAGTAAGCAAAAAGTACCCATCTTCATCGTCATCTGCAGCACTGATTACAACTGGCTGGAGGATGTGTAGGACTTGGGACCTTTTCAGAGCTTTCCACTTTCATCACCCCCCTCAGCTGCGGAGTGGGACTTGACTGGACAGAAAGTTTGTTTTGCTGCAGTGACGCCTGAGCCATTTTCACATCATCTTCTGCAGGCTCAGGTGGACTTGGAAGCGTAGCTAGAGGAAGACGAGGACCATCTCTCATTTGGCCATGTAAAACTGTCACCCCGACCTTGCACTCACTGTCTAGATACGGTAGATAAGGTAGACAACCCACCTGGCTGCTGAATTCAGAGTTTCCTATTCCCCACCCCTACGAACACACTAGGAACAACGGCTTCCCTTCACACACTCATCTCACCACCCTACCCTCCAGAAAGGATGAAATGAAGGGAAAGCCACCTGAAGTGCAAAGATCACACAAAGCACAGAGAAGCTGAGCATGAAAGAAAAAATTAAACACCAGAATTACAGTCCGTTTAGCTGAGAGCCTGTGACTGCACACTTCTCCCTACGCTCATCAGTGAGCAGTTACTTGATGCCTTCTACGGCATTGTACCCACTCCGAAGTAATATTCAGAATTAATTCTTTCATGCTTAAAGGAAAAGGACCCAAGAAACTCACTTTTGCTTGGCGGGAAGAAGCGCCCATCAACATAGCATCCTTTCGTGTGACGGAACGCGCAGTTGGATTTCTCACAGCCAGCTGATTGATCCTCCCAGTAGCAAGGAATCTCACTGCGCTTTTTCTGAAGACAGAAAGAAAGAAAAGCTCGTGGTAACACTCGCCTTAGGCTTGCTAAGAGACATAGTTACACGTCATGCCAGAGACAGGGCTATCGCAGTGAAGTGCGGAAACATCATTCCCAAGGGCAGTCTATCACTGAAAGCATTTCAGGGCAGATCGACAAAGCTTGCGTAAGCTGTAACTACTACATATTATCTAGCTTTCCTGTCGTTCCGTTGGAGAAGTCGCGGGCTCGCACACATCAGTTCAGGGTGGGTTAAACTAAGACAATGTGCAAAATACTGGGATTATTCAGAGGGGAAAAATGCCTTGAACTGCCTAGCTTGAATCTATCTCAAGTTCTCTTTCAGAGCCTTATTTCCTTCCCATCTTCTCCCTCCCCGCCCTGTGCTACCCCAAGACGTCAGAACAACGCCAGCACCTAATACAAAAATGTCTTGCTGAGGTATACCTCAGAAATTGATTTTTCTTCCCCCAACTTCCTCCCACCCCCCTCCAAGTAACAGAAACCAGTATCATTTGAAAGCAAGTAAATCTAGCACGTACAAGCACATTCAGTCTGCCGACAGCAAGGAAAAATGCTTTCAGGGATTTAGTTGGAGAACACATCTTTAGGCAAACACTCACATCGACTTCCATGTGTCTCAATCTGCAGGTAGGCTTGAAACAGCGACCCTCCTGCCACCGCCTGCACACTCTCTCACTTCCCAGAGCAGCCGCACAGTGGCGGAAGGAACAGCTGTCTCCCTGTAACCAAAAGGAAACCCACAAAGAGGAAATTAAAAGAGTACAGCCTCAAAAATTATCCATGCTAGTAGAACTGGAAGCAGAATCTAACTGCTTCTTAAGTTAACAGACATCTGGATGTCTCCGCCCCCTCCTCTCCTAAAAACTCAACAAGAAACCCCAAAGCAAAAGCAGCCCAAACATACCTTGTCACAGGTGGAATAGAAATAGAAGTAGCAGTCGTCCCCTTGCTTGGACATAATCGACACCGTCTGAGAACGAGCTCAGGTTCGAAGGGTTCGCTCTCAGCAGGGACTTCCTCCAGTCCTCGTAAGAGCTGGCTTCGCTCTTTCTTGGACGGAAAGTCTCCTGACGGCTCGATCAGTCAAATCGTCTTTTTCAAAGTAACCCTAAAGAAAGGTATCAGTAAGTGAAAAAGGAGAAACAGTCCTACTCCCCGGTCTAACCTTTTTTGTTGCACCCCAGCTAACGCACGAGAGGAGTATTATTGCCCCTACCTGTGGGTACTTGCGGGTTATAAAGCACAAAGTATTTCACTTGGGCAGTCTCTCTTGCTGCTCTGCTTTGTGCCTTTAATCGCTTACAAAAATATTAAAGATGCTTAACGCCCCCCCTGTTGATTAGGACAGTCAGATCACAAGGAAGGCAGAGCACCAGGAACTACGTGTTCTCATCCCCCTTGTCAATCCGTCAGCCTTACCCCAGACGCAGACAGCTGCTGATGATTTACCTGCTGGTCACCGCACTCCACTAGCCTGACAGCGCCCTCGGTGTCACAAGTTACACAGAGAATGCTGCACTATGATGCGTATGCAAACCACCCATCATGTCGTCTGAAGCGCAGGACAAGCTCTTGCTAACACATCTCATTCTCTGGATGAGAATCTGAAGCCAAGTTGTCCACAGCTGAAGCAGAATAGCCAGAATTTCCACTCCTTACAGTTGTTTCAGTCAACTCTACCTGTTAAATACTGTCTAAACTTGGACTGGGGGCATGTGCCGAGCCTGGTGGTTACAACACTCAAGACCTTCTCTGAGCAACAACCGCAAGGTTGCCAGGCATGAAAGCAAAGCTTAAAGCAGACAACTATCTCAGCCTCCTCTCCCCTGAGTCGGGGTCAGCTTTCCTCGTGATCTGAGAGTCACAGCCCTCACCACAGCCACAGGGCACAGCCGCCCCTTGCTGGCTGGACCACCTCTACTTGAAGATGTGCCACTTCAGGGACCTGAATTAGGACATCCTATCTTAAAATGAGAGGCAAACCAATCTGTTCAAGCCTATCTGTTCAAGTCTATCTGTTCTGCCTGATCAGCTGAATCACTGATCATTCCTGTGCTTGCTGTTTCAACAGCACTCTGGCCCCTCCAAGAGCCCACACGTCACTTAGCAGAGGCTGCTATTTATCCTCGCCAGCAGACTGCAAATATCAAATACCGCCACTCAGATGGTTACCTGCTTTGACTCAGAGATGACACAGCAAGTGTCAGAATTGTTCAGGGCCACCCGTGTTAGACGTAGCTGGCAGGAATTTGACTGGACCCCTCCAGCCACCCGGGCTGCAGAAAAAGTGCAGCGCAGCCCATCCGTTGTTACACACATTTGAAAGAAAAAGATTCGTCTCAGGCAGAGGCAAATTCATTCTCCTTCACGTTCAACAAAACCACCAGCTCAAGAAACAGCAGGAACCGAGACCTAGCCCGTATCTGCTCACTGTACTCCAAACTCAACCCTCTTCACACCTTTCATGCTTTAAAGCCTTGCTACGGGGAAGGCTCACGCAGCCCGGTTTCAGGCATCGCTCGGCTTACACAGACATACTGACATACCCAGCTGTTTCCTTGATTTTGGTTTGGAGTGAATTTCCTCTGCGTCGTCCGGCACCAAGTTCACACATTCATCAAAGCCCTAAAAATCAGCAACAAAAGCCGCCGCTGAGCTACGTGCCCTGCTCTAAACTTCAGCAACAACGACACAAACTATCGTGAGCTGTGCTGACGTGGGCTGGACAATTAAGACTATTAATTGGAGAGGCACCCCCCACGCTAGTTTTTCCTGACAGGAAGAAACAGTCTTATAAATTTGAAGAGCAACCCACAAAACACCCAATCCAAAGAGATCCTGATACTCACAGTGATGCAGCCTTCTAGCCGCATGTTCACTTGCTCATAAAGCCACACCTGGATCCTGGACCTCTGCAAAACAATGGAGGGGGAGAGCACAACAGGAACATAAACACTCCACACAATTTTGTCCTCTCCTGTGCATTAAGAACTCCTTGCTGCCGATACCTTTGTAACACTCGAGGCAGTAACTCTTACACATGGTTTCAGTTATGTCCTCAGTAATTTTTAAGGTGGTAGACTATTTTGGAAATCCTCTCTGCCTTCACTGGAAACACGCAACAGCACAGGTTTTAAGGCTGTCACGGAAAACATCCCTGCACACCTGACTGCAAGAGCAAACGTCTCTCACAAAGGTAACTCCTTAAGGTGAGAAGGGAAAATGCCCAACTCGGAACTAGCTGTTCTTCTCACGGATCGCAACGACAGCAAGTTCTTCAGTTCAAGCGAGACCGGCTCCAAAATCCCCATCCTGAATTCGGAAAGACCCATCCGGCGTGCCGCCCCGCTCCCCACACGGCTCGAAGGGCCCTGCGCAAGAAGCACCGGGACGTTCCTCGCACACGGGGCCGAAGCCGCGGCAGCCCGGCGGTACTCACGTTCTGCAGGTAGCGGAAGATGAGGTTCTGGAGCGGAGCGTTAAGGACGCAGCACGGCAACGAGACCTCGGCAACACGGCCCTTCGGCGCCTCCCGGCCGCACTCAGCAGCTCCTGCCCGCCTAGCCCAGGCCCCCGCCCCCGCCAGACCGCCCCCCCCCCGCCACAGGAAGGATACGATGGGCTGCACCATCACCTTCTGCACCTTCTGGCCCTGCCCGCGGTACGCCATGGCTATGGCTGCTGCTGCCGCCGCCGCCACCGGAAGCCGCGAAGCAGGGCGGGAGCGCGCAAGGAGCCCTGGGATGCTGGCGGACCAGGCCGCTCGAGGCGGCTGGGAGGACCCGCGTCTCTACTGCTCCGCGGCGGGGTGGCGAGCAGCGGGGAGCCCCCCCGGGACCCTCTGTCGTCGTCCCCCCCCCCCCGCCTCCATCGTCTACCGGCGATCAGGGCAGGTCCCAGAGGACTGGAGGCTTGCCAATGTGACTCCCATTTATAAAAAGGGTCAGAGGGGGAATCCAGGGAACCACGGGCCTGTCAGCCTGACCCCGCTACTGGGGAAGATTATGGCACGGTTTGTCTTGAGGGCGCTCACATGGCAAGTCCAGGACAAGCAGGGGATCGGGCCTGGTCAGCATGGCTTTACGAAAGACAGGTCCTGCTTGACCAACCTGATCTCCTTCTTTGAGCAGGTGACCCTCCTAGTGGATGAGGGAAAGGCTGTGGATGTTACCTACCTTGACTTCAGCAAGGCCGTTGACACTGTCTCTCACGGCACACTCCTTGAGAAGCTGGCGTCTCATGGCTTGGACAAGTGTACTCTTCACTGGGTGAAAAACTGGCCGGATGGACGAGCACAATGGGTTGTGGTGACTGGGGTGAAATCCAGCTGGGGGCTGGTCACAAGTGGTATTCCCCAGGGCTCAGTATTGTTGCCAGTTCTGTTTAATATCTTCATCAACGATTTGGACGAGGGGATCGAGTGCACCCTCAGCAAGTTTGCAGATGACACCCAGTTGGGAGGCAGGGTCGATCTGCTTGAGGGTAGGGATCTGGGCATGCTAGGTCGATGGGCCAAGGCCAATGGTATGAAGTTCAACAAGGCCGAGGGCCGGGTCCTGCGCTTCAGTCACAGCGACCCCATGCAGCGCTACGGGCTTGGGGAAGAGTGGCTGGAAAGCTGCCCGGCAGAGAAAGACCTGGGGATGCTGGTTGAAGCCGTCTGAATATGAGCCAGCAGTGTGCCCAGGTGGCCAAGAAGGCCAACGGCGTGCTGGCCTGTATCAGAAATAGTGTGGCTGGCAGAAGCAGGGAGGTGGTTGTTCCCCTGTACTCGGCACTGATTAGGCCGCACCTCGAGTACTGCATTTAGTTTTGGGCCCCTCACTACAAGAAAGACATGGAGGTGCTGGATCGTGTCCAGAGAAGGGCAACCGATTTGGTGAGGGGCCTGGAGCACAAGTCTTGTGAGGAGCAGCTGAGGGAGCTGGGGCTGTTTAGAGGAGGCTGAGGGGAGACCTTATCGCTCTGTACAACTACCTGAAGGGAGGGGTGTAGTGAGGTGGGTGCTGGTCTCTTCTGTCAGGTGGCCGCAGATGGGACGAGAGAAAATGGCCACAAGTTGCTGCAGGGGAGGTTTACACTAGATACTAGGAAAAATTTCTTTACTGACAGGGTTGTCAGATATTGGAATAGGCTGCCCTGCGAAGTGGTTGAGTCACCATCCCTGAAGGTAAAAAAGTGGTTTAGACAAGGTACTCCACAACATGGGTTAGTGGGCATGGATGATGGTTGGACTCAATGATCTTGAAGGTCTTTTCCAACCTAAATGATTCTAACAGGGAAGAATAAAATATTTACAGAAACCATGGCGTACACCAAACCCCATCTCCACGGAAAGAGCCTAGGCCGGGGACAGTGAAGGCTGACAACAGAGCAGGAGGAGGGAAGCAGCAAGGGGGAAGCCTTCCTCGCTGGGCTCTTGCGCGCTCTTCCTCTCTCCCAAAGTCCACGAGCGAGTGACCGACTGACTGACCCATGCTTGGCAGAAGTCTCAGCAGGAGAAAGTCCTTTGGCAGGATAAAGCGTCAGCAGCTTGGGGCTGGGTGACCCTTCTGGAGCCGGAACAGCAGTTTGCTCAGTTTTCGTTTCAGACCTTTCCTCTAGGAACAAAGACAGCACAGTGGACTATCAAAGCACGCAAGTGTTTTCTTCCAAAGAGAAAGTATTGACAATCCACTCCGACAACCGATTTTTCCTCTGCCAGCAGCAAATGCCTGAGGGCCGCCCCACCTTCACAAATCCTCGTAGGAAGACACACAAGTTCATCAAAACTTTAAGAAAATGATTCAAAAGGTAGCTGCTAGGGAAAACGATCCCTGGTGGCAGGGTACACAATAGACCCCAGTCTCAGCTGTCTTCTGCAGGGTCACAAATTCAGACCGCATGTCTGACCAGCAGGGAAGTTCAGGACAACTGCGTGCAGGTACTCCCAATGTCTACCAGTTCACCTGTGCTTTAAGACTCCTTGCAAAGCCTCAGCTAGAAAAAGAATCACCTCTGGGTATCCAACAAAAGAATCAGTTTCCATTTATTTCTTTCTTTATTTTAAGCCTTAAGACTATGCGCTTCAGGTGTCCAGCATTTCAGCAAGCTCCATGAGGAGCTCATCCTCATCCTTCTCTGGGTCCGGGTCAATTATCTCTTCCAGTTTGCCTCCTGAGATCTCCCAAAGAAACTGCTCAAAGTCGTCTTCTACAGAGAAGGGGGCTTCCCAGGCCCCTGTGGAGCTCAACCCCTCTGTCTTTACTGCTACTCCTGAGGAAGCTGAGGTCGAGCTTGAGACCTCTGACGGTGCCACAGAGTCTGCCGGGCTTCCAGGATGCAGTTCAGGACTGGGAAGAACAAGAAAGAGAGCAAATCAGTGTATGACATTCCTTAAGCAGAGAGATGTTTTCTGCAAACCAGCTCTTAAAATGGTAGTTAATCCCTCCTACCCCTCAGCCTTACGCAGGGATTGTTATTCAATTAACCTGGGGCTGCTTCTAGAGTCCAATGTATCAGCAGGTACATTTTGCAGTTTGGGGATTTATCCGCGAAGACACAGCATCTGGGGTCTGGCAAAGAAGGTTCCGTTTTTGTCGCCACAGGCACTTTGCCACCTTTACTAATTTGACTGCAAAAGGGTGACCAAGTCAACCTCCGCAGGCGTTCAGAAAACCCAAGAAGCCACTGAAAAGCTGTACCAACTTGCAGCATTTTCAGACAAGGATCTAGATAAGCAGTCCAGCCAGCTCCTAGAAACTTATTATTTCAGACGAGTTTTTCCTCTGCTGGATTTTGGCATGAATTATCTCAAAACTCTCATTTTTCCACGTGTGAAAAAAAAAACCAACAACCTTCGTTTCACGTGAAAGGCACACTGATGAAGCGAAAGAACAAGTTGTGGTTGTTACCTGGTTTGGGGTTTTCCTCTCCCACCTATGGAGAAGAGGCTGCCCTCTGGCAAAGCCGGAACAAGGGCCTAGGAAGAAGCAAGATGGTTTTTATGATACACAGGTCAAAGACCGCTTTGCAGATTCTTCCTCCGCTGCTTCTCCTCTGGCAGTGCTGAGCCTTAACCAAAATACAGAGCCAGGGCACACCTGAAGAAAAGTTAGCATTCCCTTAACGTTTACTAACGACCTTGGGTCTTCTTAAAGAACGCAGCAATTAAAGGACATGGCAGAGCATTATGTAAACACTGCCATTCACCTCGTAAAGAGCAGAAAGGTACTACGAGCGTCCTGTTGACCACTTTTGGATTTAAAAGGGAACGGAGACCCGTAGAACATTTCAGTCTTCCATCTTTTCTCCAAGAGGAGGCTACAACTTGGGCATAAATTTTACTAGGGACCCACTACTGCCTCAGCCGCTCTCCTTACCACAGCCGCTTTTTTAGCTGAAGGCTCCTTCCCGTCGCCACCAGTGGCACTCGGTGGCTTCACAGCCGCCACGGCAGACGGATGACTCTCGGCTGCCTTACGTTTCAGTGGCTGCTTTCTGGGGAAGGTGGCTTTCCCATCCAAAGGCTTCAGGCACCCCTTTGGTTTGGCTAGAGTAAAAGGAAGAGAGAATTGATACCGTCTTGCTCTGCCTCAGGAAAAAAAAACCCAACAAACAAACAGGTTCTCTTAACAGCGCCACAGTCCTTCTAGTTAAGTGTATTTAGCCAGCAGCTAAACAGCACTCGAGCTTCAGCACTCGAGCAAGAGGAATCAGGCAGGGTTTTTTAAATTCACTTTTAGGGCTGTATGAAAGCTCATGGAAAGACAAAAGGGGAAAGCATACTTAATAGCCAGTTCGTACCTGTCTCTGTACGGCTCTGTTCAGAGGGCAGTCCTAGCCTCTCCTTCAGAGACCTGGGGACTTGAACTACAAGAGAGAACAGAAAAAGTTGGGCAGGCTGCATAAATCTCCATTTGCTGTTCACGTTTCGAAATGAGAGCCGTCACGTCACTGGGATTCAGAGCTACCTTGAGCCCGCAACCAACACGCACAAAGAACCACTAGAAGAAAGGACAAACAGCAAACCTAAACAGAAAATCTGTGCATCAAATCCCCATGTCTGCTTAGTAGCTGCACCTCTCTTTGGTGCTTTATCAGCACTCTCCAGAACCTCTGTCTTCTTCCCCAGCCTGTCAGCAAGCTTGCGCTTTAACGGAAGGACACTTTTACCAGCTTCAGAAAGAGAGGAAACAAGCAATACTTTAAGAACGTTTCTCTGGAGGCGGATTTTAGAACAGCCAGCCACAAACTTCCATGCTTCCGGGGATCTTTTCTTAGATTTGCCTTTCAGCTGCTAACCAAATTTGCCACTTCTGCCTGCCGTCAATACACATCTCTGCCAAAATGTATTTTCCTCCGGCACGCAGCAAAAATACCCTTCAACATAGTCACGTTTAGATGAGGGCACCCGAACAACGCCTCACAAAAAGCTCTTCCTCTGGAGGCTTTCCGTTTTCCCATCCTCTCGCCAAGATTCAGTTGAATCACGGGCTCCTCCCCTAAGACAAAGACTAATCTAGCTCTTCACTGCACAGAAACCAGTAGCCACTAAGAGCATTGTCCTTCTAGCCCACGTCCCGGCAAAAGGCACTCTTCTGGTAGCCAAACCACAGAAACGAGTGACTACGCGTAGTAGTAGTGCCCCACGGTTTTTGCCTTTCAAAGGAATTTGTGCAGATCTGAACACCACCACTTATACACAGACTCGTATCACGCTACTGTCCGCAAGAGCCACCGTCAGCCTGGTCAACGCTTCAAAAATTGGCTACTTGTATAATACCATCTTCTATAGGTCTGCCCTTGCATTACTGCCCGGTTTTCCCAGTTATCCCCTTATTTGCATACTGACACTCGTATTGACATTAGCCTCTCTCTCTGCTGCTACTGCACTTCACCCAACCGCTACTTCCGCCACGTGCTGTCGACACATTAGCTCATTCACAAATCTCACTCAACTTCAGGAACATGAGAGTCCAATTAAGCACACTGGAGGGTCTGTAAGGTGGTGTAACACATGATGAGCTACGGCTTAATGTCAGGCTGATAAAAACCCCTTCTGGATCTTTTACTGCAACACAACAAACTGAGCACCTACAAATGCCAAATATTTGCAATCAAACCAGGGCCTGGAAGCCTAAAAGCATGGTTTCCATTAGAAAAGGCAGCACCAGCAGGCTAACGTGTCTGAATTATCCTAATTATTACTTAACCTTTCGGTTGAGGAGCCATGAAATGGAAACAATAGTAGTCACTACAAGTAGGGGATATTAACTCACCACCTTGGCTTTTTGTTTTTTCCTTTAGTTTCTCCAATTTGATTTCTTCAAGTGTTTTTATTCCAAAATTTAAATTGTCCTCTGAAAACAGAAAATCATTAATGAAGCTGAGGCCTAAAGGCACATGTTGAAGAGCACACATCCTCAAGCTTCTGACAGCTCAGAACCCTTCCAAAGTCTTCCAAATAAACCCTCTCAACACTCCCCACCAGGACAAAAAGCCATAGAACGGATGGGTATTTTGGTAAGCGATTGGCACCCTTCTTCACCCCTCCTCCCACCCTACAGAGTAAAACCTGCAGTTTTAAGCGTTTTAATCCATCTACACGATATTAGATTCCATTAGACATGGCTTCTTCCCACAGTGTTTGAAAGGACACATTTGCAGGCATTTCAACTCCACGCTGTGGCTCTCTTTTGTTTTACAAAAGTCTACAAGGAGGAGTTGACCTGTCTGACCCAAGGGACACACGACAGTATTAGACAGGAATGAGCTCGTGGAAATAACTGACTCCATCCAGCTACCCGATGTTCTACTGTAGATTTAGAACATATCACTTTGGAGTTCATCGTCAAGTTCTCCTTCCAAGCCATCCTACTACAGCTGCTAGAATACCTTGCTTTGTATCAGCCCCGCGTTTCCCAGTGGAAATTATCCGCGATCCACTACGGGCTTGTGTTGCTGGTTGCTGGACAGGTGTTTTAGTTTCATCTCCTTCTTCAGAAAGCTGCTCTGAAAGTCCAAAATAAAACCTATTCAGTTATGGAGCAGGGATTATACAAGGCGTTTCATGCTCATGTAGCTCGTACAACGACGTTTCAGTCCACGGTTCATATTCTGTTCGCATTCTTAACTACAAGCAACTGTTTGCGGGAGGTGTTTTTTAAACAGCTGCATTGACTTGACAGGCTCATACAAGCGAGAGCTATACCGGGGAAAAAAATATTTAAGACTCCAGACTCTCGTCCGTAGCTTTAAACACGACACAGTTCAGGCACTCTGTGAAGTTATACATTCACCTCCAGTAGAAATGCCTTCAGTAAGCAAAAAGTACCCATCTTCATCGTCATCTGCAGCACTGATTACAACTGGCTGGAGGATGTGTAGGACTTGGGACCTTTTCAGAGCTTTCCACTTTCATCACCCCCCTCAGCTGCGGAGTGGGACTTGACTGGACAGAAAGTGTGTTTTGCTGCAGTGACGCCTGAGCCATTTTCACATCACCTTCTGCAGGCTCAGGTGGACTTGGAAGCGTAGCTAGAGGAAGACGAGGACCATCTCTCATTTGGCCATGTAAAACTGTCACCCCAACCTTGCACTCACTGTCTAGATACGGTAGATAAGGTAGACAACCCACCTGGCTGCTGAATTCAGAGTTTCCTATTCCCCACCCCTACGAACACACTAGGAACAACGGCTTCCCTTCACACACTCATCTCACCACCCTACCCTCCAGAAAGGATGAAATGAAGGGAAAGCCACCTGAAGTGCAAAGATCACACAAAGCACAGAGAAGCTGAGCATGAAAGAAAAAATTAAACACCAGAATTACAGTCCGTTTAGCTGAGAGCCTGTGACTGCTCACTTCTCCCTACGCTCATCAGTGAGCAGTTACTTGATGCCTTCTATGGCATTGTACCCACTCCGAAGTAATATTCAGAATTAATTCTTTCATGCTTAAAGGAAAAGGGCCCAAGAAACTCACTTTTGCTTGGCGGGAAGAAGCGCCCATCAACATAGCGTCCTTTCGTGTGATGGAACGCGCAGTTGGATTTCTGACAGCCAGCTGGTTGATTCTCCCAGTAGCAAGGAATCTCACTGCGCTTTTTCTGAAGACAGAAAGAAAGAAAAGCTCATGGTAACACTCGCCTTAGGCTTGCTAAGAGACATAGTTACACGTCATGCCAGAGACAGGGCTATCGCAGTGCAGTGCGGAAACATCATTCCCAAGGGCAGTCTATCACTGAAAGCATTTCAGGGCAGATCGACAAAACTTGCGTAAGCTGTAACTACTACATATTATCTAGCTTTCCTGTCGTTCCGTTGGAGAAGTCGCGGGCTCGCACACATCAGTTCAGGGTGGGTTAAACTAAGACAATGTGCAAAATACTGGGATTATTCAGAGGGGAAAAATGCCTTGAACTGCCTAGCTTGAATCTATCTCAAGTTCTCTTTCAGAGCCTTATTTCCTTCCCATCTTCTCCCTCCCCGCCCTGTGCTACCCCAAGACGTCAGAACAACGCCAGCACCTAATACAAAAATGTCTTGCTGAGGTATACCTCAGAAATTGATTTTTCTTCCCCCAACGTCCTCCCACCCCCCTCCAAGTAACAGAAACCAGTATCATTTGAAAGCAAGTAAATCTAGCACGTACAAGCACATTCAGTCTGCCGACAGCAAGGAAAAATGCTTTCAGGGATTTAGTTGGAGAACACATCTTTAGGCAAACACTCACATCGACTTCCATGTGTCTCAATCTGCAGGTAGGCTTGAAACAGCGACCCTCCTGCCACCGCCTGCACACTCTCTCACTTCCCAGAGCAGCCGCACAGTGGCGGAAGGAACAGCTGTCTCCCTGTAACCAAAAGGAAACCCACAAAGAGGAAATTAAAAGAGTACAGCCTCAAAAATTATCCATGCTAGTAGAACTGGAAGCAGAATCTAACTGCTTCTTAAGTTAACAGACATCTGGATGTCTCCGCCCCCTCCTCTCCTAAAAACTCAACAAGAAACCCCAAAGCAAAAGCAGCCCAAACATACCTTGTCACAGGTGGAATAGAAATAGAAGTAGCAGTCGTCCCCTTGCTTGGACATAATCGACACCGTCTGAGAACGAGCTCAGGTTCGAAGGGTTCGCTCTCAGCAGGGACTTCCTCCAGTCCTCGTAAGAGCTGGCTTCGCTCTTTCTTGGACGGAAAGTCTCCTGACGGCTCGATCAGTCAAATCGTCTTTTTCAAAGTAACCCTAAAGAAAGGTATCAGTAAGTGAAAAAGGAGAAACAGTCCTACTCCCCGGTCTAACCTTTTTTGTTGCACCCCAGCTAACGCACGAGAGGAGTATTATTGCCCCTACCTGTGGGTTATAAAGCACAAAGTATTTCACTTGGGCAGTCTCTCTTGCTGCTCTGCTTTGTGCCTTTAATCGCTTACAAAAATATTAAAGATGCTTAACGCCCCCCCTGTTGATTAGGACAGCCAGATCACAAGGAAGGCAGAGCCCCAGGAACTACGTGTTCTCATCCCCCTTGTCAATCCGTCAGCCTTACCCCAGACGCAGACAGCTGCTGATGATTTACCTGCTGGTCACCGCACTCCACTAGCCTGACAGCGCCCTCGGTGTCACAAGTTACACAGAGAATGCTGCACTATGATGCGTATGCAAACCACCCATCATGTCGTCTGAAGCGCAGGACAAGCTCTTGCTAACACATCTCATTCTCTGGATGAGAATCTGAAGCCAAGTTGTCCACAGCTGAAGCAGAATAGCCAGAATTTCCACTCCTTACAGTTGTTTTAGTCAACTCTACCTGTTAAATACTGTCTGGACATACATACACATACCTGTTTATGCACACACCAAGAGCAAGTGATGATAAAGTCAGCAAGAGTGAGAGTAAAAATTAGAATGTGGGGCTATTTGCCACAGCAGACTGCATAGAAAGTCTCTCATTTTGAGGGAACCGGCAAACCCAAAAGATCTACGTAACGGTTTGATGAATGTGCCTTCAAGGCTGATGCTTTATAACACGAGGGATTTGGGGGTCAGCACACAAACAGGCATACCTACCTACACGCATACAGTATCAACGTTTCTACACACGCGAGCGTGCACAGCCTATGTTGCACGATATCCGTAGCGAGAGCAACTCTCAGCCCTAATCGGACACGCGGAGTTGCAATCAATTAACAGCAGGGAGACAGCAGATCGAGGATACCGCAAGCTTTGAGAGGCAGGGAAATGCTTCCTTTGCAAGTGGCATGGCTGCATGATACCAAGAATTTGGGATGACTTTGATTTTTAGGAAAGAATTTGTTCTCTTTTTACATCAGAGCCAATGCTACAAGTTTGCCTTCATACGCTCTTCTCTAATCCATATATCCATCATCATGCATTGCAGCAAGATCACGGAAGGTTTGAAAAGATGGCTTAGGTCCAGTTCGACAGCTGATGATTTTTTGGTGCCTCCAGAGCTGAAACTGATCTTCTTTAGCCACAAGCAGGTTTTCTTCATGCGAAGTCAGATACTTTGATTCTTACCCTTTTAAAGATACTAAATGCCATAAAACCTGCAACCACACCAGATAAAGCTCAAATTCAAGCGGTTCTGACCCCTTTCATTCAGACGCTGCGCGTTTCTGTGCAAGTATTTCTGACTCTCTTGGACAAAACGGAATGAAATGGTTCTTACAAATTAATAGCAAAAGGTTGGAACCTTCTACTCACACAAACACTAGCGGATTTTCAAGGAGGTTTTTTTTTTTTCTGGCAGGGAATTTTCCCAAATCTGAAATAAAGAGAGGACAAGGTGGGTTCTCATGTTAGTTATTGGGTTTTGACTGCTTGTCAAAGGGAAGAAAAACAGTTGTTAAGTGCAAGGGTTCCTTCCCTTCTTCAGTATTGATGGGACTATTCACTTTTCACCCTTAGCACCTTCGAAAACAGACTGTTGTGTCCTGCAGATTCCTACGCATCTCCTCCTAGAAATTACTGGGTGTGCTGCTGATGCCATTGATAATTAAATGAAATTTCAAGCACGATTTCCGCAGTTTGCACAAGCCAACTCCTAAATGGAAGGCAAGTAAGGACCACTGCTTTGCCCAGCAGAGGCATTCCAACACAAATCAGGAGGAATTCACGGTCTAGAAGGTGCCATTTCTTTTCCCTAGGAAGTGAGACACACCTGTATAGTGCAACTTTACTATATCCACCACCATGGGGGGAACAAGAGAAATCCCCTCAGATCTAGCTCTTTTGAATGTCCAAGCAGCTCAGCATTCCGCTTGTCGCCTTCCATATTCCTGAGCAGGAGTTTGACTGGACCCCTCCAGCCACCCGGGCTGCAGAAAAAGTGCAGCGCAGCCCATCCGTTGTTACGCACATTTGAAAGACAAAGACTCGTCTCAGGCAGAGGCAGATTCTTTCTCCTTCACGTTCAACAAAACCACCAGCTCAAGAAACAGCAGGAACCGAGACCTAGCCCGTATCCACTCACTGTACTCCAAACTCAACCCTCTTCACACCTTTCATGCTTTAAAGCCTTGCTACGGGGAAGGCTCACGCAGCCAGGTTTCAGGCATCGCTCGGCTTACACAGACATACTGACATACCCAGCTGTTTCCTTGATTTTGGTTTGGAGTGAATTTCCTCTGCGTCGTCCGGCACCAAGTTCACACATTCATCAAAGCCCTAAAAATCAGCAACAAAAGCCGCCGCTGAGCTACGTGCCCTGCTCTAAACTTCAGCAACAACGACACAAACTATCGTGAGCTGTGCTGACGTGGGCTGGACAATTAAGACTATTAATTGGAGAGGCACCCACCACGCTAGTTTTTCCTGACAGGAAGAAACAGTTTTATAAATTTGAAGAACAACCAACAAAACACCCAATCCAAAGAGATCCTGAGACTCACAGTGATGCAGCCTTCTAGCCGCATGCTCGGAAAGACCCGTCCGGTGTGCCGCCCCGCTCCCCACACGGCTCAAAGGGCCCTGCGCAAGAAGCACCAGGACGTTCCTCGCACACGGGGCCGAAGCCGCGGCAGCCCGGCGGTACTCACGTTCTGCAGGTAGCGGAAGATGAGGTTCTGGAGCGGAGCGTTAAGGACGCCCCACAGACAGACCACGCACCTGCACCTTTCCTGCGCCAGGGTTTGGTAAAAATGCTGTTAACTGCTGTCATGGGGAACAGCTCAACTACCGGTGAAGGCGGAGGCGGCCAGGCTACATTTAATACAGGACCTTCAGGAGAATACGGGCATAACAGCGAAAAATAAAATATTTACAGAAACCATGGCATACACCAAACCTCGTCTCCACGGACAGAGCCTAGGCCGGGGACAGTGAAGGCTGACAACAGAGCAGGAGGAGGGAAGCAGCGAGGGGAAAGCCTTCCTCGCCGGGCTCTCGCGCGCTCTTCCTCTCTCCCAAAGTCCACGAGCGAGCGACCGACCGACCGACCCATGCTGGCAGAAACTCCATGCTTGCTCCCAGCGGGAGAAAGTCCTTTGGCAGGATAAAGCATCGGCAGCTTGGGGCTGGGTGACCCTTCTGGAGCCGGAACAGCAGTTTGCTCAGTTTTGGTTTCAGACCTTTCCTCTAGGAACAAAGACAGCACAGTGGACTATCAAAGCACGCAAGTGTTTTCTTCCAAAGAGAAAGTATTGACAATCCACTCCGACAACCGATTTTTCCTCTGCCAGCAGCAAATGCCTGAGGGCCGCCCCACCTTCACAAATCCTCGTAGGAAGAGACTCAAGTTCTTCAAAACTTTAAGAAAATGATTCAAAAGGTAGCTGCTAGGGAAAACGATCCCTGGTGGCAGGGTACACAATAGACCCCAGTCTCAGCTGTCTTCTGCAGGGTCACAAATTCAGACCGCATGTCTGACCAGCAGGGAAGTTCAGGACAACTGCGTGCAGGTACTCCCAATGTCTACCAGTTCACCTGTGCTTTAAGACTCCTTGCAAAGCCTCAGCTAGAAAAAGAATCACCTCTGGGTATCCAACAAAAGAATCAGTTTCCATTTATTTCTTTCTTTATTTTAAGCCTTAAGACTATGCGCTTCAGGTGTCCAGCATTTCAGCAAGCTCCATGAGGAGCTCATCCTCATCCTTCTCTGGGTCCGGGTCAATTATCTCTTCCAGTTTGCCTCCTGAGATCTCCCAAAGAAACTGCTCAAAGTCGTCTTCTACAGAGAAGGGGGCTTCCCAGGCCCCTGTGGAGCTCAACCCCTCTGTCTTTACTGCTACTCCTGAGGAAGCTGAGGTCGAGCTTGAGACCTCTGACGGTGCCACAGAGTCTGCCGGGCTTCCAGGATGCAGTTCAGGACTGGGAAGAACAAGAAAGAGAGCAAATCAGTGTATGACATTCCTTAAGCAGAGAGATGTTTTCTGCAAACCAGCTCTTAAAATGGTAGTTAATCCCTCCTACCCCTCAGCCTTACGCAGGGATTGTTATTCAATTAACCTGGGGCTGCTTCTAGAGTCCAATGTATCAGCAGGTACATTTTGCAGTTTGGGGATTTATCCGCGAAGACACAGCATCTGGGGTCTGGCAAAGAAGGTTCCGTTTTTGTCGCCACAGGCACTTTGCCACCTTTACTAATTTGACTGCAAAAGGGTGACCAAGTCAACCTCCGCAGGCGTTCAGAAAACCCAAGAAGCCACTGAAAAGCTGTACCAACTTGCAGCATTTTCAGACAAGGATCTAGATAAGCAGTCCAGCCAGCTCCTAGAAACTTATTATTTCAGACGAGTTTTTCCTCTGCTGGATTTTGGCATGAATTATCTCAAAACTCTCATTTTTCCACGTGTGAAAAAAAAAACCAACAACCTTCGTTTCACGTGAAAGGCACACTGATGAAGCGAAAGAACAAGTTGTGGTTGTTACCTGGTTTGGGGTTTTCCTCTCCCACCTATGGAGAAGAGGCTGCCCTCTGGCAAAGCCGGAACAAGGGCCTAGGAAGAAGCAAGATGGTTTTTATGATACACAGGTCAAAGACTGCTTTGCAGATTCTTCCTCCGCTGCTTCTCCTCTGGCAGTGCTGAGCCTTAACCAAAATACAGAGCCAGGGCACACCTGAAGAAAAGTTAGCATTCCCTTAACGTTTACTAACGACCTTGGGTCTTCTTAAAGAACGCAGCAATTAAGGGACATAGCAGAGCATTATGTAAACACTGCCATTCACCTCGTAAAGAGCAGAAAGGTACTGCGAGCGTCCTGTCGACCACTTTTGGATTTAAAAGGGAACGGAGACCCGTAGAACATTTCAGTCTTCCATCTTTTCTCCAAGAGGAGGCTACAACTTGGGCATAAATTTTACTAGGGACCCACTACTGCCTCAGCCGCTCTCCTTACCACAGCCGCTTTTTTAGCTGAAGGCTCCTTCCCGTCGCCACCAGTGGCACTCGGTGGCTTCACAGCCGCCACGGCAGACGGATGACTCTCGGCTGCCTTACGTTTCAGTGGCTGCTTTCTGGGGAAGGTGGCTTTCCCATCCAAAGGCTTCAGGCACCCCTTTGGTTTGGCTAGAGTAAAAGGAAGAGAGAATTGATACCGTCTTGCTCTGCCTCAGGAAAAAAAAACCCAACAAACAAACAGGTTCTCTTAACAGCGCCACAGTCCTTCTAGTTAAGTGTATTTAGCCAGCAGCTAAACAGCACTCGAGCTTCAGCACTCGAGCAAGAGGAATCAGGCAGGGTTTTTTAAATTCACTTTTAGGGCTGTATGAAAGCTCATGGAAAGACAAAAGGGGAACGCATACTTAATAGCCAGTTCGTACCTGTCTCTGTACGGCTCTGTTCAGAGGGCAGTCCTAGCCTCTCCTTCAGAGACCTGGGGACTTGAACTACAAGAGAGAACAGAAAAAGTTGGGCAGGCTGCATAAATCTCCATTTGCTGTTCACGTTTCGAAATGAGAGCCGTCACGTCACTGGGATTCAGAGCTACCTTGAGCCCGCAACCAACACGCACAAAGAACCACTAGAAGAAAGGACAAACAGCAAACCTAAACAGAAAATCTGTGCATCAAATCCCCATGTCTGCTTAGTAGCTGCACCTCTCTTTGGTGCTTTGTCAGCACTCTCCAGAACCTCTGTCTTCTTCCCCAGCCTGTCAGCAAGCTTGCGCTTTAACGGAAGGACACTTTTACCAGCTTCAGAAAGAGAGGAAACAAGCAATACTTTAAGAACGTTTCTCTGGAGGCGGATTTTAGAACAGCCAGCCACAAACTTCCATGCTTCCGGGGATCTTTTCTTAGATTTGCCTTTCAGCTGCTAACCAAATTTGCCACTTCTGCCTGCCGTCAATACACATCTCTGCCAAAATGTATTTTCCTCCGGCACGCAGCAAAAATACCCTTCAACATAGTCACGTTTAGATGAGGGCACCCGAACAACGCCTCACAAAAAGCTCTTCCTCTGGAGGCTTTCTGTTTTCCCATCCTCTCGCCAAGATTCAGTTGAATCACGGGCTCCTCCCCTAAGACAAAGACTAATCTAGCTCTTCACTGCACAGAAGCCAGTAGCCACTAAGAGCATTGTCCTTCTAGCCCACGTCCCGGCAAAAGGCACTCTTCTGGTAGCCAAACCACAGAAACGAGTGACTACGCGTAGTAGTAGTGCCCCACGGTTTTTGCCTTTCAAAGGAATTTGTGCAGATCTGAACAGCACCACTTATACACAGACTCGTATCACGCTACTGTCCGCAAGAGCCACCGTCAGCCTGGTCAACGCTTCAAAAATTGGCTACTTGTATAATACCATCTTCTATAGGTCTGCCCTTGCATTACTGCCCGGTTTTCCCAGTTATCCCCTTATTTGCATACTGACACTCGTATTGACATTAGCCTCTCTCTCTGCTGCTACTGCACTTCACCCAACCGCTACTTCCGCCACGTGCTGTCGACACATTAGCTCATTCACAAATCTCACTCAACTTCAGGAACATGAGAGTCCAATTAAGCACACTGGAGGGTCTGTAAGGTGGTGTAACACATGATGAGCTACGGCTTAATGTCAGGCTGATAAAAACCCCTTCTGGATCTTTTACTGCAACACAACAAACTGAGCACCTACAAATGCCAAATATTTGCAATCAAACCAGGGCCTGGAAGCCTAAAAGCATGGTTTCCA
Organism: Astur gentilis; assembly: GCF_929443795.1. Lineage (NCBI taxonomy): Eukaryota > Metazoa > Chordata > Aves > Accipitriformes > Accipitridae > Astur > Astur gentilis. Next base: position 3,779,369 of record NC_064908.1, on the reverse strand, counting down.
TTAGAAAAGGCAGCACCAGCAGGCTAACGTGTCTGAATTATCCTAATTATTACTTAACCTTTCGGTTGAGGAGCCATGAAATGGAAACAATAGTAGTCACTACAAGTAGGGGATATTAACTCACCACCTTGGCTTTTTGTTTTTTCCTTTAGTTTCTCCAATTTGATTTCTTCAAGTGTTTTTATTCCAAAATTTAAATTGTCCTCTGAAAACAGAAAATCATTAATGAAGCTGAGGCCTAAAGGCACATGTTGAAGAGCACACATCCTCAAGCTTCTGACAGCTCAGAACCCTTCCAAAGTCTTCCAAATAAACCCTCTCAACACTCCCCACCAGGACAAAAAGCCATAGAACGGATGGGTATTTTGGTAAGCGATTGGCACCCTTCTTCACCCCTCCTCCCACCCTACAGAGTAAAACCTGCAGTTTTAAGCGTTTTAATCCATCTACACGATATTAGATTCCATTAGACATGGCTTCTTCCCACAGTGTTTGAAAGGACACATTTGCAGGCATTTCAACTCCACGCTGTGGCTCTCTTTTGTTTTACAAAAGTCTACAAGGAGGAGTTGACCTGTCTGACCCAAGGGACACACGACAGTATTAGACAGGAATGAGCTCGTGGAAATAACTGACTCCATCCAGCTACCCGATGTTCTACTGTAGATTTAGAACATATCACTTTGGAGTTCATCGTCAAGTTCTCCTTCCAAGCCATCCTACTACAGCTGCTAGAATACCTTGCTTTGTATCAGCCCCGCGTTTCCCAGTGGAAATTATCCGCGATCCACTACGGGCTTGTGTTGCTGGTTGCTGGACAGGTGTTTTAGTTTCATCTCCTTCTTCAGAAAGCTGCTCTGAAAGTCCAAAATAAAACCTCTTCAGTTATGGAGCAGGGATTATACAAGGCGTTTCATGCTCATGTAGCTCGTACAACGACGTTTCAGTCCACGGTTCATATTCTGTTCGCATTCTTAACTACAAGCAACTGTTTGCGGGAGGTGTTTTTTAAACAGCTGCATTGACTTGACAGGCTCATATAAGCGAGAGCTATACCGGGGAAAAAAATATTTAAGACTCCAGACTCTCGTCCGTAGCTTTAAACACGACACAGTTCAGGCACTCTGTGAAGTTATACATTCACCTCCAGTAGAAATGCCTTCAGTAAGCAAAAAGTACCCATCTTCATCGTCATCTGCAGCACTGATTACAACTGGCTGGAGGATGTGTAGGACTTGGGACCTTTTCAGAGCTTTCCACTTTCATCACCCCCCTCAGCTGCGGAGTGGGACTTGACTGGACAGAAAGTGTGTTTTGCTGCAGTGACGCCTGAGCCATTTTCACATCATCTTCTGCAGGCTCAGGTGGACTTGGAAGCGTAGCTAGAGGAAGACGAGGACCATCTCTCATTTGGCCATGTAAAACTGTCACCCCAACCTTGCACTCACTGTCTAGATACGGTAGATAAGGTAGACAACCCACCTGGCTGCTGAATTCAGAGTTTCCTATTCCCCACCCCTACGAACACACTAGGAACAACGGCTTCCCTTCACACACTCATCTCACCACCCTACCCTCCAGAAAGGATGAAATGAAGGGAAAGCCACCTGAAGTGCAAAGATCACACAAAGCACAGAGAAGCTGAGCATGAAAGAAAAAATTAAACACCAGAATTACAGTCCGTTTAGCTGAGAGCCTGTGACTGCTCACTTCTCCCTACGCTCATCAGTGAGCAGTTACTTGATGCCTTCTACGGCATTGTACCCACTCCGAAGTAATATTCAGAATTAATTCTTTCATGCTTAAAGGAAAAGGGCCCAAGAAACTCACTTTTGCTTGGCGGGAAGAAGCGCCCATCAACATAGCGTCCTTTCGTGTGATGGAACGCGCAGTTGGATTTCTGACAGCCAGCTGGTTGATTCTCCCAGTAGCAAGGAATCTCACTGCGCTTTTTCTGAAGACAGAAAGAAAGAAAAGCTCGTGGTAACACTCGCCTTAGGCTTGCTAAGAGACATAGTTACACGTCATGCCAGAGACAGGGCTATCGCAGTGCAGTGCGGAAACATCATTCCCAAGGGCAGTCTATCACTGAAAGCATTTCAGGGCAGATCGACAAAACTTGCGTAAGCTGTAACTACTACATATTATCTAGCTTTCCTGTCGTTCCGTTGGAGAAGTCGCGGGCTCGCACACATCAGTTCAGGGTGGGTTAAACTAAGACAATGTGCAAAATACTGGGATTATTCAGAGGGGAAAAATGCCTTGAACTGCCTAGCTTGAATCTATCTCAAGTTCTCTTTCAGAGCCTTATTTCCTTCCCATCTTCTCCCTCCCCGCCCTGTGCTACCCCAAGACGTCAGAACAACGCCAGCACCTAATACAAAAATGTCTTGCTGAGGTATACCTCAGAAATTGATTTTTCTTCCCCCAACTTCCTCCCACCCCCCTCCAAGTAACAGAAACCAGTATCATTTGAAAGCAAGTAAATCTAGCACGTACAAGCACATTCAGTCTGCCGACAGCAAGGAAAAATGCTTTCAGGGATTTAGTTGGAGAACACATCTTTAGGCAAACACTCACATCGACTTCCATGTGTCTCAATCTGCAGGTAGGCTTGAAACAGCGACCCTCCTGCCACCGCCTGCACACTCTCTCACTTCCCAGAGCAGCCGCACAGTGGCGGAAGGAACAGCTGTCTCCCTGTAACCAAAAGGAAACCCACAAAGAGGAAATTAAAAGAGTACAGCCTCAAAAATTATCCATGCTAGTAGAACTGGAAGCAGAATCTAACTGCTTCTTAAGTTAACAGACATCTGGATGTCTCCGCCCCCTCCTCTCCTAAAAACTCAACAAGAAACCCCAAAGCAAAAGCAGCCCAAACATACCTTGTCACAGGTGGAATAGAAATAGAAGTAGCAGTCGTCCCCTTGCTTGGACATAATCGACACCGTCTGAGAACGAGCTCAGGTTCGAAGGGTTCGCTCTCAGCAGGGACTTCCTCCAGTCCTCGTAAGAGCTGCCTTCGCTCTTTCTTGGACGGAAAGTCTCCTGACGGCTCGATCAGTCAAATCGTCTTTTTCAAAGTAACCCTAAAGAAAGGTATCAGTAAGTGAAAAAGGAGAAACAGCCCTACTCCCCGGTCTAACCTTTTTTGTTGCACCCCAGCTAACGCACGAGAGGAGTATTATTGCCCCTACCTGTGGGTTATAAAGCACAAAGTATTTCACTTGGGCAGTCTCTCTTGCTGCTCTGCTTTGTGCCTTTAATCGCTTACAAAAATATTAAAGATGCTTAACGCCCCCCCTGTTGATTAGGACAGCCAGATCACAAGGAAGGCAGAGCCCCAGGAACTACGTGTTCTCATCCCCCTTGTCAATCCGTCAGCCTTACCCCAGACGCAGACAGCTGCTGATGATTTACCTGCTGGTCACCGCACTCCACTAGCCTGACAGCGCCCTCGGTGTCACAAGTTACACAGAGAATGCTGCACTATGATGCGTATGCAAACCACCCATCATGTCGTCTGAAGCGCAGGACAAGCTCTTGCTAACACATCTCATTCTCTGGATGAGAATCTGAAGCCAAGTTGTCCACAGCTGAAGCAGAATAGCCAGAATTTCCACTCCTTACAGTTGTTTTAGTCAACTCTACCTGTTAAATACTGTCTGGACATACATACACATACCTGTTTATGCACACACCAAGAGCGAGTGATGATAAAGTCAGCAAGAGTGAGAGTAAAAATTAGAATGTGGGGCTATTTGCCACAGCAGACTGCATAGAAAGTCTCTCATTTTGAGGGAACCGGCAAACCCAAAAGATCTACGTAACGGTTTGATGAATGTGCCTTCAAGGCTGATGCTTTATAACACGAGGGATTTGGGGGTCAGCACACAAACAGGCATACCTACCTACACGCATACAGTATCAACGTTTCTACACACGCGAGCGTGCACAGCCTATGTTGCACGATATCCGTAGCGAGAGCAACTCTCAGCCCTAATCGGACACGCGGAGTTGCAATCAATTAACAGCAGGGAGACAGCAGATCGAGGATACCGCAAGCTTTGAGAGGCAGGGAAATGCTTCCTTTGCAAGTGGCATGGCTGCATGATACCAAGAATTTGGGATGACTTTGATTTTTAGGAAAGAATTTGTTCTCTTTTTACATCAGAGCCAATGCTACAAGTTTGCCTTCATACGCTCTTCTCTAATCCATATATCCATCATCATGCATTGCAGCAAGATCACGGAAGGTTTGAAAAGATGGCTTAGGTCCAGTTCGACAGCTGATGATTTTTTGGTGCCTCCAGAGCTGAAACTGATCTTCTTTAGCCACAAGCAGGTTTTCTTCATGCGAAGTCAGATACTTTGATTCTTACCCTTTTAAAGATACTAAATGCCATAAAACCTGCAACCACACCAGATAAAGCTCAAATTCAAGCGGTTCTGACCCCTTTCATTCAGACGCTGCGCGTTTCTGTGCAAGTATTTCTGACTCTCTTGGACAAAACGGAATGAAATGGTTCTTACAAATTAATAGCAAAAGGTTGGAACCTTCTACTCACACAAACACTAGCGGATTTTCAAGGAGGTTTTTTTTTTTTCTGGCAGGGAATTTTCCCAAATCTGAAATAAAGAGAGGACAAGGTGGGTTCTCATGTTAGTTATTGGGTTTTGACTGCTTGTCAAAGGGAAGAAAAACAGTTGTTAAGTGCAAGGGTTCATTCCCTTCTTCAGTATTGATGGGACTATTCACTTTTCACCCTTAGCACCTTCGAAAACAGACTGTTGTGTCATGCAGATTCCTACGCATCTCCTCCTAGAAATTACTGGGTGTGCTGCTGATGCCATTGATAATTAAATGAAATTTCAAGCACGATTTCCGCAGTTTGCACAAGCCAACTCCTAAATGGAAGGCAAGTAAGGACCACTGCTTTGCCCAGCAGAGGCATTCCAACACAAATCAGGAGGAATTCACGGTCTAGAAGGTGCCATTTCTTTTCCCTAGGAAGTGAGACACACCTGTATAGTGCAACTTTACTATATCCACCACCATGGGGGGAACAAGAGAAATCCCCTCAGATCTAGCTCTTTTGAATGTCCAAGCAGCTCAGCATTCCGCTTGTCGCCTTCCATATTCCTGAGCAGGAGTTTGACTGGACCCCTCCAGCCACCCGGGCTGCAGAAAAAGTGCAGCGCAGCCCATCCGTTGTTACGCACATTTGAAAGACAAAGACTCGTCTCAGGCAGAGGCAGATTCTTTCTCCTTCACGTTCAACAAAACCACCAGCTCAAGAAACAGCAGGAACCGAGACCTAGCCCGTATCCGCTCACTGTACTCCAAACTCAACCCTCTTCACACCTTTCATGCTTTAAAGCCTTGCTACGGGGAAGGCTCACGCAGCCAGGTTTCAGGCATCGCTCGGCTTACACAGACATACTGACATACCCAGCTGTTTCCTTGATTTTGGTTTGGTGTGAATTTCCTCTGCATCGTCCGGCACCAAGTTCACACATTCATCAAAGCCCTAAAAATCAGCAACAAAAGCCGCCGCTGAGCTACGTGCCCTGCTCTAAACTTCAGCAACAACGACACAAACTATCGTGAGCTGTGCTGACGTGGGCTGGACAATTAAGACTATTAATTGGAGAGGCACCCCCCACGCTAGTTTTTCCTGACAGGAAGAAACAGTTTTATAAATTTGAAGAACAACCAACAAAACACCCAATCCAAAGAGATCCTGAGACTCACAGTGATGCAGCCTTCTAGCCGCATGCTCGGAAAGACCCGTCCGGTGTGCCGCCCCGCTCCCCACACGGCTCGAAGGGCCCTGCGCAAGAAGCACCAGGACGTTCCTCGCACACGGGGCCGAAGCCGCGGCAGCCCGGCGGTACTCACGTTCTGCAGGTAGCGGAAGATGAGGTTCTGGAGCGGAGCGTTAAGGACGCCCCACAGACAGACCACGCACCTGCACCTTTCCTGCGCCAGGGTTTGGTAAAAATGCTGTTAACTGCTGTCATGGGGAACAGCTCAACTACCGGTGAAGGCGGAGGCGGCCAGGCTACATTTAATACAGGACCTTCAGGAGAATACGGGCATAACAGCGAAAAATAAAATATTTACAGAAACCATGGCATACACCAAACCTCGTCTCCACGGACAGAGCCTAGGCCGGGGACAGTGAAGGCTGACAACAGAGCAGGAGGAGAGAAGCAGCGAGGGGAAAGCCTTCCTCGCCGGGCTCTCGCGCGCTCTTCCTCTCTCCCAAAGTCCACGAGCGAGCGAGCGACCGACCGACCCATGCTGGCAGAAACTCCATGCTTGCTCCCAGCGGGAGAAAGTCCTTTGGCAGGATAAAGCATCGGCAGCTTGGGGCTGGGTGACCCTTCTGGAGCCGGAACAGCAGTTTGCTCAGTTTTGGTTTCAGACCTTTCCTCTAGGAACAAAGACAGCACAGTGGACTATCAAAGCACGCAAGTGTTTTCTTCCAAAGAGAAAGTATTGACAATCCACTCCGACAACCGATTTTTCCTCTGCCAGCAGCAAATGCCTGAGGGCCGCCCCACCTTCACAAATCCTCGTAGGAAGAGACTCAAGTTCTTCAAAACTTTAAGAAAATGATTCAAAAGGTAGCTGCTAGGGAAAACGATCCCTGGTGGCAGGGTACACAATAGACCCCAGTCTCAGCTGTCTTCTGCAGGGTCACAAATTCAGACCGCATGTCTGACCAGCAGGGAAGTTCAGGACAACTGCGTGCAGGTACTCCCAATGTCTACCAGTTCACCTGTGCTTTAAGACTCCTTGCAAAGCCTCAGCTAGAAAAAGAATCACCTCTGGGTATCCAACAAAAGAATCAGTTTCCATTTATTTCTTTCTTTATTTTAAGCCTTAAGACTATGCGCTTCAGGTGTCCAGCATTTCAGCAAGCTCCATGAGGAGCTCATCCTCATCCTTCTCTGGGTCCGGGTCAATTATCTCTTCCAGTTTGCCTCCTGAGATCTCCCAAAGAAACTGCTCAAAGTCGTCTTCTACAGAGAAGGGGGCTTCCCAGGCCCCTGTGGAGCTCAACCCCTCTGTCTTTACTGCTACTCCTGAGGAAGCTGAGGTCGAGCTTGAGACCTCTGACGGTGCCACAGAGTCTGCCGGGCTTCCAGGATGCAGTTCAGGACTGGGAAGAACAAGAAAGAGAGCAAATCAGTGTATGACATTCCTTAAGCAGAGAGATGTTTTCTGCAAACCAGCTCTTAAAATGGTAGTTAATCCCTCCTACCCCTCAGCCTTACGCAGGGATTGTTATTCAATTAACCTGGGGCTGCTTCTAGAGTCCAATGTATCAGCAGGTACATTTTGCAGTTTGGGGATTTATCCGCGAAGACACAGCATCTGGGGTCTGGCAAAGAAGGTTCCGTTTTTGTCGCCACAGGCACTTTGCCACCTTTACTAATTTGACTGCAAAAGGGTGACCAAGTCAACCTCCGCAGGCGTTCAGAAAACCCAAGAAGCCACTGAAAAGCTGTACCAACTTGCAGCATTTTCAGACAAGGATCTAGATAAGCAGTCCAGCCAGCTCCTAGAAACTTATTATTTCAGACGAGTTTTTCCTCTGCTGGATTTTGGCATGAATTATCTCAAAACTCTCATTTTTCCACGTGTGAAAAAAAAGACCAACAACCTTCGTTTCACGTGAAAGGCACACTGATGAAGCGAAAGAACAAGTTGTGGTTGTTACCTGGTTTGGGGTTTTCCTCTCCCGCCTATGGAGAAGAGGCTGCCCTCTGGCAAAGCCGGAACAAGGGCCTAGGAAGAAGCAAGATGGTTTTTATGATACACAGGTCAAAGACTGCTTTGCAGATTCTTCCTCCGCTGCTTCTCCTCTGGCATTGCTGAGCCTTAACCAAAATACAGAGCCAGGGCACACCTGAAGAAAAGTTAGCATTCCCTTAACGTTTACTAACGACCTTGGGTCTTCTTAAAGAACGCAGCAATTAAGGGACATAGCAGAGCATTATGTAAACACTGCCATTCACCTCGTAAAGAGCAGAAAGGTACTACGAGCATCCTGTTGACCACTTTTGGATTTAAAAGGGAACGGAGACCCGTAGAACATTTCAGTCTTCCATCTTTTCTCCAAGAGGAGGCTACAACTTGGGCATAAATTTTACTAGGGACCCACTACTGCCTCAGCCGCTCTCCTTACCACAGCTGCTTTTTTAGCTGAAGGCTCCTTTGTATCGCCACCAGTGGCACTCAGTGGCTTCACAGCCGCCACGGCAGACGGATGACTCTCGGCTGCCTTACGTTTCAGTGGCTGCTTTGTGGGAGAGGTGGCTTTCCCATCCAAAGGCTTCAGGCACCCCTTTGGTTTGGCTAGAGTAAAAGGAAGAGAGAACTGATACAGTCTTGCTCTGCCTCAGGAAAAAAAAAACAACAAACAGGTTCTCTTAACAGCACCACAACCCTTCTAGTTAATTGTATTTAGCCAGCACAAGTACACTGCCATTTCCCAGATTCCCAGCAGTATTTTCCTCACCGTAAACTCTGTTTACCAACAAGCTATAAGAAGGTGCAAAGAAATTACAAAAAGGAGCCAGAGTTACAACGTGAAAATTGTCACCCTCTGCCTTTCTTTCAAAGCATGACCTAAAGTAACTCTTTAACATACAGTCAACACTTACTTTCAGCTTTCCATTCCAGAAGTTGGGCTGCCCCTTTTCCTTGTGATACGGCAGCACCCTTTCCGGGGCTTTCCACCCCATCTCCCGGAGATTTCACCCATATCCTCTTTGGAAGCTGATAAGCTGACCCTGAAACCACACTGGATTCAGGACTCCCTGATGCTGGAGTTCTATCCTTGATTGCCTGTTCAGTAGGAGACAGCACAGCAGCTGCTTCCTTCTGAAGCTTCTCTTCTTGGCGTTGCTTCAGTTGCCGCTTCTCCCACATTATCTCTTCAAGGCTCTTCACTTGAACTTTAGAATTAGTTGCACTCTGATCAGAGGGCTACAGGGAAACAATAGAAGAGGACTAAGAGGACAAAAATCTATGGAGATTTCATTAAGAAAATCTCAGTAGCAATCCCTCTGAAACAGCTCCATGTGGAACAGAGCATGTTAATACCATTCAGACCTGACATTTTTCCCCATAAAACATTCCCTGTGACAAGATCCATGCTTTGCTATGGAAATAGTTTCAAAAGCCTACACTTCCCAACACAGCAAGTTTCTTCAATAGAGCAGAAGACTCTAGCTGTAATCTATTACATTCTTTTTCAGCAACAGGAAGCCATACAAGCTCCCCCAAGACAGCATTCCCTGACAGACTCATTTCCTCTAATACAAACCTCTAGCCTTTTCTATTAAAGTTCTTAGCCCAGGATTTTAAGATCTCCTTCTTCCAGTCTCACAGATAAAGTCACGGAGACGAAAAACATTAACCTTGCAGATTTTATCTGGTGCTAATAGGGTTTCTTATTCACTGTCAGGTATAATAAGATTAATTCAAAGCTTGGGGTTTAACACATTGTCTGGAAATCCTATTCAAAGGAGTGACAGGACTTGCGACAGCACTGCAGCGCTTACCAAATGCAGAAAGGTAGGAACACACTCAAACTGGGAGCATGCAGCCAGTTACAAACAAAACATAACAAAATGTATCCAAAACTGTATGAATAGATAGATGTATGTCTTCACAAAGGACTCACCTCTGCAGGTGCAGAGACAGCTTTGGGAAAAGGCTTGCTCAATTCCACTATCTTCTTTTCTTCTCTTCCAGGTGCTTCAAAACAAGCAAAAAAAAAAAAAAAAAGATTATCATTTTGTCAACAGCAGAAATAAAGAATCCTGGCTACCTCTGTTTCCTTGTTCTGTTTATTTCCTCACGTCTAATAATGGGACAGAGGGAAAGGCTACAGTAAGCAATCCCTGCACCGTTCGAGCTCTCCTTCCCTCAATCGCACTATTCTCTTTTTAGGTGGCTTATATAATCTTAACGATAGCTTTAGTGCTCTGCCAATTTTGACAAAAACTGGCCCTCACATTAAGAAGTTGATACATGCTTTGCAAACATAGATACATCAATAACTGCATCAAACAACACATATGCCAAAGAGGAAGGTAAGCCTGGATTCAGCCCAGGGAAGATCCCATACCACAAGCGGATGGCAGAAAAAACAGAAGCAAGAAACTAGGCTACAAAGCTCCTCAGTGGAAGAATTTTCCAGTGGGAAATACAGAAAGCTATCACGTGATTCATGGAAAATAATATGGTTGCATATTCTGGCACTGCCTTGCCTTCTGACTTTGTAGCCTTAAACTCTTCTACCCTCTACGATATGCAGAGGGAAAAAGCAAAGCAAAACCTGAGGAAACTGAATTTGCTTGACAGGGGAAGCGCTTCACCAGGGCAGGTATCAAATCACCTTATTACCTATTAGCTTTGTGATCCGTAACAACCTCCTCCCTGTTGGGGCAGGTTCAGGTTGTGCCGGTGGAGCTGGCACTTTTCCTCCACTCTGCTGCATCCGCAGAGCTTTCTCCCGCTTGATTTCTTCCAAGGTTTTAACACGCACTTCTCCTGCTGGCTTGGCTTTACGTGACGGCTCTGCCGGGCGCACTTGGCTGAGCACAGACGGAGCAAGTATGCTCTGCTTCTTGGGTTCGCTCTCAACTTTTGCCTTGGTAGCAAACTCTTTTGTTTTTTGCTTCTCTCGTTCCAATCGCTTGTGTTTTTTTTCAGCCAGGGAAGGTCTTGCACCCAAGCTGGCATCTTCTGTTTTACAACGTCCTTCAGTCTGGGGTTTCACTTGAGGTTCTCCTCGTCTCCTATTAGTGCTCTCAAGTTGAATTTCCTCCAGTGCTTTCACATGGATCTCTCCTGCTGGCTTAGCAGCCTTCTCTGTCATCATCATCAAAAAAGAGAAGCACCAACATTTAAGCAGAGCCCAGCAATAGTTAAAGTCTCCAAAATCTGTCACAGTACTAAGGAAAACTAGGTTTGCGTGATGCCAAGAAGGCATCTTAGGACAGCACCATTCTGCACGGTATTCTCCTCCTTTAAGCCACTTGTATTTTGAAAACTAGTGCTATCCGGTGAGAGGGGCGACACAAAAAGCATTACTTTATTTTATTTCGTTACTTTCTCAGACAGTTGTCTCTCTGTTCGCATCTCAAACTCCTGCTCCTGGCAGTGCTTCTGTCCTACTTGTGCGTAAGCATACTGCAGCTTCTGACGGTTCACAGCAGTTTTCAAGCGGAAACTTTGATGAGGCACAAGTGGACAACACCCCCTCCTAGAGCCAGATCTCTGACAGTGGCTAAACAGGACAGCTTCAGCACTCAAGCAAGAGGAATCAGGCAGGGTTTTTTAAATTCACTTTTAGGGCTGTATGAAAGCTCATGGAAAGACAAAAGGGGAAAGCATACTTAATAGCCAGTTCGTACCTGTCTCTGTACGGCTCTGTTCAGAGGGCAGTCCTAGCCTCTCCTTCAGAGACCTGGGGACTTGAACTACAAGAGAGAACAGAAAAAGTTGGGCAGGCTGCATAAATCTCCATTTGCTGTTCACGTTTCGAAATGAGAGCCGTCACGTCACTGGGATTCAGAGCTACCTTGAGCCCGCAACCAACACGCACAAAGAACCACTAGAAGAAAGGACAAACAGCAAACCTAAACAGAAAATCTGTGCATCAAATCCCCATGTCTGCTTAGTAGCTGCACCTCTCTTTGGTGCTTTGTCAGCACTCTCCAGAACCTCTGTCTTCTTCCCCAGCCTGTCAGCAAGCTTGTGCTTTAGCGTAAGGACACTTTTACCAGCTTCAGAAAGAGAGGAAACAGGCAATACTTTAAGAACGTTTCTCTGGAGGCGGATTTTAGAACAGTCAGCCACAAACTTCCATGCTTCCGGGGATATTTTCTTAGATTTGCCTTTCAGCTGATAACCAAATTTGCCACTTCTGCCTGCCGTCAATACACATCTCTGCCAAAATGTATTTTCCTCCGGCACGCAGCAAAAATACCCTTCAACATAGTCACGTTTAGATGAGGGCACCCGAACAACGCCTCACAAAAAGCTCTTCCTCTGGAGGCTTTCTGTTTTCCCATCCTCTCGCCAAGATTCAGTTGAATCACAGGCTCCCCCCGTAAAACAAAAACTAATCTCTTCACTGCACAGAAACCAGTAGCCACTAAGAGCATTGTCCTTCTAGCCCACATACCGGCAAAAGGCACTCTTCTGGTAGCCAAACCACAGAAACGAGTGACTACGCGTAGTAGTAGTGCCCCACGGTTTTTGCCTTTCAAAGGAATTTGTGCAGATCTGAACAGCACCACTTATACACAGACTCGTATCACGCTACTGTCCGCAAGAGCCACCGTCAGCCTGGTCAACGCTTCAAAAATTGGCTACTTGTATAATACCATCTTCTATAGGTCTGCCCTTGCATTACTGCCTGGTTTTCCCAGTTATCCCCTTATTTGCATACTGACACTCGTATTGACATTAGCCTTTCTCTCTGCTGCTACTGCACTTCACCCAACCGCTACTTCCGCCACGTGCTGTCGACACATTAGCTCATTCACAAATCTCACTCAACTTCAGGAACATGAGAGTCCAATTAAGCACACTGGAGGGTCTGTAAGGTGGTGTAATACATGATGAGCTACGGCTTAATGTCAGGCTGATAAAAACCCCTTCTGGACCTTTTACTGCAACACAACAAACTGAGCACCTACAAATGCCAAATATTTGCAATCAAACCAGGGCCTGGAAGCCTAAAAGCATGGTTTCCATTAGAAAAGGCAGCACCAGCAGGCTAACGTGTCTGAATTATCCTAATTATTACTTAACCTTTTGGTTGAGGAGCCATGAAATGGAAACAATAGTAGTCACTACAAGTAGGGGATATTAACTCACCACCTTGGCTTTTTGTTTTTTCCTTTAGTTTCTCCAATTTGATTTCTTCAAGTGCTTTTATTCCAAAATTTAAATTGTCCTTCAAGATCATTAAGTCCAACCATCATCCATGCACAGTAACCCATGTTCTGGAGTACCCCGTCTACGTGCTTTTTGAATACCTCCAGGATGGTGACTCAACCACTTCCCTGGGCAGCCTATTCCATTGTCTTGCAACCCTGTCAGTAAAGCATTTTTTTCCTAATATCCAACTTCAATCTCCCTTGCCTCAACTTGAGGCCATTTCCTCTCATCCCACCTCCAGCCACCTGACAGAAGAGACCAGCACCCCCTCACTACACCCCCCACTTCAGGCAGTTATAGAGAGCGATAAGGTCTCCCCTCAGCCTCCTCTTCTCCAGACTAAAAAGCCCCAGCTCTGAACCAAGTAGTCGAGGTGCGGCCTCACCAGTGCCGAGTACAGGGGAACAACCACCTCCCTGCTTCTGCCGGCCACACTATTTCTGATACAGGCCAGCACGCCGTTGGCCTCCTTGGCCACCTGGGCACACTGCTGGCTCATATTCAGACGGCTTCAACCAGCATCCCCAGGTCTTTCTCTGCCAGGCAGCTTTCCAGCCACTCTTCCCCAAGCCCGTAGCGCTGCATGGGGTCGCTGTGACTGAAGCGCAGGACCCGGCCCTCGGCCTTGTTGAACTTCATACGATTGGCCTTGGCCCATCGACCTAGCCTGCCCAGATCCCTACCCTCAAGCAGATCGACCCTGCCTCCCAACTGGGTGTCATCTGCAAACTTGCTGAGGGTGCACTCGATCCCCTCGTCCAAATCGTTGATGAAGATATTAAACAGAACTGGCAACAATACTGAGCCCTGGGGAATACCACTTGTGACCAGCCCCCAGCTGGATTTCACCCCAGTCACCACAACCCATTGTGCTCGTCCATCCGGCCAGTTTTTCACCCAGTGAAGAGTACACTTGTCCAAGCCATGAGACGCCAGCTTCTCAAGGAGTGTGCCGTGAGAGACAGTGTCAACGGCCTTGCTGAAGTCAAGGTAGGTAACATCCACAGCCTTTCCCTCATCCACTAGGCAGGTCACCTGCTCAAAGAAGGAGATCAGGTTGGTCAAGCAGGACCTGTCTTTCGTAAAGCCATGCTGACCAGGCCCGATCCCCTGCTTGTCCTGGACTTGCCATGTGAGTGCTCTCAAGACAAACCGTTTGTTGTGGTTTAATCCCAGGCAGCAACTAAGCATCATGCAGCCGCTCACTCACTCCCCCCCCCATCCAGTGGGATGAGATAAGAACGGTTTAATAGAACAGAAAAGAAGAAACTAATAATGATAAAGATAACACTAATAAAATGACAACAGTAGTAATAAAAGGATTGGAATGTAGAAATGATGCACAGGGCAATTGCTCACCACCTGCCAACCAACACCCTGCCAGTCCCCGAGCGGCGATTCCCTGCCCCCCCACTTCCCAGTTCCTATACAGGATGGGACATCACATGGTATGGAATACACCGTTGGCCAATTTGGGCCAGGTGCCCTGGTTGTGTCCTGTGCCAGCTCCTTGTGCCCTGGCTGGCCATGAGAAGCTGAAAAATCCTTGACTATAGTCTAAACAATACTGAGCAACAACTGAAAACAACAGTGTTATCAACTTTCTTCGCATACTGAACTCAAAACATAGCACCGTACCAGCTATTAGGAAGACAGTTAACTATCCCAGCTGAAACCAGGACACCATTCCATAATCTTCCCCAGTGCTAGGGTCAGGCTGACAGGCCCATAGTTCCCCAGATCCTCCCTCCGACCTTTTTTATAAATGCGAGTCACATTAGCAAGCCTCCAAGTCCTTTGGGACCTCCCCTGACGACCAGGATCGCTGATAGATGATAGAGTGGCTTGGCAAGGACCTCTGCCAGTTCCCTAAGTATTCTTGGATGGATCCCATCAGGTCCCATAGATTTGTGAGTATCCAGATGGTGTTGTAGGTCATTAACCATTTCCTCCTGGATGAAGGGGGGTATGTTCTGCTCTTCATCCTTACCTTCCAGCTCAAGGGCTGGAGTACCCCGAGCATAACTGGACTCACTATTAAAGACTGAGGCAGCAGCGGCATTAAGTACCTCGGCCTTTTCCTCATCTCTGGTTGCTACATTCCCTTCTGTATCCATTAAAGGATAGATATTCTCCTTGGGATTCTTTTTACTGTTAACATATTTGTAAAAACATTTTTTGTTGTCCCTTACAATAGTGGCCAGACTTAGTTCTAGCTGAGCTTTTGCCTTTCTAATTTTCTTTCTGTATGATCTAACAAGATCCCTGTACCCCTCCCAAGTTGCCCGCCCTTTCCTCCAGAGATGATAAGCTCTCCTTTATTTCTTGACACCTAGCAAGAGCTTCCCGTTTGGCCAGGCTGGTCATTTTCCTTGGCGGTTCGACTTGCGGCTCATGGGAATAGCCTGGTCCTGAGCCACTAAGATTTCCTTCTTATGTTCATCCCTCCTGGACCCCTTTACCCTTCAGGACCGTCTCCCAAGGGATTCTCTCAACCAGTACCTCGAAGAGGCCAAAGTTTGCCCTCCAGAAGTCCATCGTGGTGGTTTTGATGACCACCTTCCTTGCCTCACCAAGAATTGAAAATTCTATCATTTCACGGTCCCCAAGCCCAACACAGCCCCCGACCATCACACCTCCCACCAGTCCTTCCCTGTTTATAAACAACAGATCTAGCAAGGCTCCTCCCCTGGTCGGCTCACCCACCAGCCGTGTCAGGAAGTTATCTTCCACACACTCCAGGAACCTCCTAGATTGTTTACTCACTGCTGTATTCTATTTCCAGCAGATGTCTGGAAAGTTAAAGTCCCCCACGAGGACAAGGGCACACAATTCTGAGACTCCTGCCAGCCGCTTGTAGAACAATTCATCTGTCTCTTCAAGCTGGTTGGGTGGTCTGTAACAGACTCCCAGCACAATATCTGTCTTATTGGCTTTCCCTCTCATCCTCACCCATAAGCACTCTACCTTGTCATCAGAATCGTGTAGCTCTGTACAGTCAAAACATTCCCTAACACAGAGAGCCACCCCACCACCTCTTCTACCTTGTCTATCCCTTCTGAAGAGACCATTGCAGCACTCCAGTCATGGGAGTCATCCCACCATGTTTCTGTGATAGCGACTAAGCCATATCTGTCCTGCTGCACAATGGCTTCCAGCTCCTCCTGTTTATTGCTCATTCTGCATGCACTGGCATAGATGCATTTGAGCTGGGTTATAGAATCCACCCCTAACATCAGCACGCTGCCCCCAGGCTCATCTCTGGTGCACCTAGTTTTATCCCTTACCCCCTTTGAACCTAGTTTAAAGCCCTCTCTATGAGCCCGGCCATCTCATGAGCGAGGATTCTTTTACCCCTTTGAGATAGCTGGAAACTATCTGTTGCTAGCAAGCGCAATGCCATGTAAACCTCCCCACAATCAAAAAAAACAAAATTCCACGGATGGCACCAGCCTCCAAGCCACATATTAACCAGGTGTGTTTTCCTGTTCCTTTCAGTGTATTTCCCTGCCACTGAAGGGATTGAGGAAAACACTACCTGTGTTCCCGATCCTTCCACTAATCGTCCCAGTGCCCAGAAGTCCCTTTTGATTGCTTTTGGATTTCTCCCTGCAATCTCATCACCACGAACCTGCACAACCAGCAATGGGTAATAATCAGAGGTCCAAACCAGACCAGGGAGTTTCCTGCTAATGTCTTTTACCCGGGCCCCAGGGAGGCAGCAGACTTCCCTGTGGGGTGGGTCAGGTCTGCATATTGGGCCCTCTATCCCCCTCAGAAGGGAGTTGCCTTTGACAATTACCTTCCTTTTTCTTTTTTCAGAGGATGTGAGAATGCGTGAGGCTGCCCAACTGAGCCTAGGCACCTCCCTAGATAGGACTTCATCTACACCCCGATCTTCACTGGCCTGGTCCTCAAGTTCCAGAGCCCCACACCTGTTGTGCAGGGGCAACTGGAAGGTGAGGGAGACCAGGAGCGGACTTGCCCGCCTCCCCGAGCAGGGACCTGTATCCATTCCCCTCCATCTCTTAGGTCCCCTCCTGTCTGGTGGCAGGAGGGCAGGGGAACCTCCGCTTCTTGCAGACCCTCCATCTGCTGCCTCTGCCTCAGGAATGGCGGGGTGTGGGCCCACCAGTCTATCTCCCTCTCACACTCCCTGACACTCCTCAACCTTTCCACTTCCTCCTTCAGCTCTGCCACCAGGCTGAGCAGATCATCCACCCAGTCACAACTCACACAAGAGCTGTCCCCGCTGCCCTCCACCATCAGTGACAGACTCAGGCACTCCCTGCAGCCAGAGACATGGACAGCTGCCTGTTGACACGGGACCGCTGTCTGCGCTGCCACATTTTTCCTAAAAACAGCTTTTACCCGAGCGGCAACCATACCTGGGTCTCCCTCCAGGCCGATGCCCACCGCTCAAGTAGCCTTCTCGAGCCTGGAGGAGGAAGACGGGGGCTGCGCCCCGCCTGCACCAACTGCCGCACAAACTGCCACGGCCTGGTCGCCCCCGGCAATGCCCGCACCGCCACAGCCTCTCTCAGGAGAGCCGCCGGCTCTGCACAATCCCTCCACTCTTCCCCGGGGCTCCTGGGCCTCGGGAACCTCCCGGCCCGCCTCAGTCTAGCGCTTAGCCGCCGACTTACCGTTGCCTCTGCTGGCCTCGCCGCTATACGGGGGGTCGACTGAGAAGTTCCAGACAACAGATGTGTTTCTACTGATTTCTGGCATCAAAAGGCTTTGGACGGTATCACTTGCACAAAGAAAACTCCCTCTACCTTCTCCAGATGCTCCAGAATCCGCTACTGCTGCAGCTGCAACAACCCACGTCTATGGCAAATCTCTTTGACAGCTCTTGTTTACCCAGGCACAGTTGCAGTCCATCGCTCCTCTTCTTCCAGCTGAAAAAACAGCCCGCTGGCTCGGCCACACCGTCACTGCCAACGTGAGAGCTGGGAACATACATCCAACTACCACTGTTAAACCCCCTGTCCAGGGAGACGGCTGACACAGACACGTTACAGGCACAGTCACCCTCCCCTACAGCACTTCCAGCTATGACCCCTGCCTGTCAGCCATGGCCCATCACACACAACGCTCTGATTGCAGATGTCACCAAAGACTCACTGTCCCCAGATGAGTACCTGGCTTGCCACGGCTCATTTTTTGTTTGTTTGTTCTAGATATGGCACACCAGGTGAACCACAGATCCAAAGTTCCACACAATGCAAGTCTTTGCTCTTCTTCCAGGCAACAGAGAGTGCTTCAACATACTGCATTCAGTAACGAAGCTCTCTCCATCTTGCTCAGTGCCAACAGGCATGACTGCAGCACACGCAGCTGTAGCGGTACCTGCACGTCCCAAATCCTCAACAAATTTTTAGACAGCACCAATTTTTAATGTAGTGGCTTTCCCTTAATGTATAACCCCTTCCTTCTCGTATTTTTAGCGGGCGGCTCTCCTCTATTGCTCACTCTGTCCACCAGCTTTTCCTCCTCCGTGTTCAAATGGGCATCGGGAATCAATTACAAACCAAGGGGACTGCTAAAGGTGCTACATCTACTCTTGGGCGACACAGGCATACTTAAATAAGACACGCTCATTCTTTTTCCATTTCTGGAGTCAATGCTGGGGCCTGGCAGCAATTTAATACAACGATTCAGCTTCCTCACTAACGCATTTTAGTAAATCTCAGAAAGAGTCAATTTGCAGCCATTTGGAAGGGTACCATTTTTAGATGAAAAGCGACAGCAAGAGAAAATTATCTCTAGACTACCTTTCACCCTGAGACAACCGGCCACCCAGCAACAAATTCAGCCTATCTGTTCAGCGCAATCAGTTGAATCACTGATCACTCCTGCGCTCGCTGTTTCAACAGCACTCTGTCCCCACCAAGAGCACAAGCACGTCACTTAGCACAGGCTGCTGTTTATCCTCGCCAGCAGGTGGTAAATAATAAATACCACCACTCAGGTAGTTCAGAACTCGGAAAGACCCATCCGGCGTGCCGCCCCACTCCCCACAAGACTCGAAGGGCCCTGCGCAAGAAGCACCAGGACGTTCCTCTCACACAGGGCCGAAGCCGCGGCAGCCCAGCGGTACTCACGTTCTGCAGGTAGCGGAAGATGAGGTTCTGGAGCGAGTATTAAGGACGCCCCACAGACAGAGCACACACCCGCACCTTTCCTGTGCCAGGGTTCGGTAAAAACGCTGTTAACTGCTGTCATGGGGAACAGCTCAACTACCGGTGAAGGCAAAGGAGAACAGGCTACATTTAATATAGGACCTTCAGGACAATACGGGCACAACAGGGAAAAATAAAATATTTACAGAAACCATGGCATACACCAAACACCGTGTACATGGACAGAGCCTAGGCTGGGGACAGTGAAGGCTGACGACAGAGCAGGAGGAGGGAAAAGCGAGGGGGAAGCCTTCCTCGCCGGGCTCTTGCGCGCTCTTCCTCTCTCCCAAAGTCCACAACTGACCGACCCATGCTGGCAGAAGGTTCAGAGGGAGAAAGTCCTTCGGCAGGATAAAGCGTCAGCAGCTTGGGGCTGGGTGACCCTTCTGGAGCCGGAACAGCAGTTTGCTCAGTTTTCGTTTCAGACCTTTCCTCTAGGAACAAAGACAGCACAGTGGACTATCAAAGCACGCAAGTGTTTTCTTCCAAAGAGAAAGTATTGACAATCCACTCCGACAACCGATTTTTCCTCTGCCAGCAGCAAGTGCCTGAGGGCTGCCCCACCTTCACAAATCCTCGTAGGAAGAGACTCAAGTTCTTCAAAACTTTAAGAAAATTATTCAAAAGGTAGCTGCTAGGGAAAACGATCCCTGGTGGCAGGGTACACAATAGACCCCAGTCTCAGCTGTCTTCTTCAGGGTCACAAATTCACACTACATGTCTGACCAGCAGGGAATCTTAAGACAACTGCGTGCAGATACTCCCAATGTCTACCAGTTCACCTGTGCTTTAAGACTCCTTGCAAAGCCTCAGCTAGAAAAAGAATCACCTCTGGGTATCCAACAAAAGAATCAGTTTCCATTTATTTCTTTCTTTATTTTCAGCCATCAATCAGTTCACCAATTTCCATGAAGAAGTCATCCTCATCATTATCTGGGTACACGTCAATTATCTCTTCCAGTTTGCCTCCTGAGATCTCCCAAAGAAACTTCTGAAAGTTGTCTTCTACAGAGAAGGGGGCTTCCCAGGCCCCTGTGGAGCTCAACCGGCGTTTCTTTACAGCTACTCCTGAGGAAGCTGAGGTCGAGCTTGAGACCTCTGACGGTGCCACAGAGTCTGCCGGGCTTCCAGGATGCAGTTCAGGACTGGGAAGAACAAGAAAGAGAGCAAATCAGTGTATGACATTCCTTAAGCAGAGAGATGTTTTCTGCAAACCAGCTCTTAAAATGGTAGTTAATCCCTCCTACCCCTCAGCCTTACGCAGGGATTGTTATTCAATTAACCTGGGGCTGCTTCTAGAGTCCAATGTATCAGCAGGTACATTTTGCAGTTTGGGGATTTATCCGCGAAGACACAGCATCTGGGGTCTGGCAAAGAAGGTTCCGTTTTTGTCGCCAGAGGCACTTTGCCACCTTTACTAATTTGACTGCAAAATGGTGACCAAGTCAACCTCCGCAGGCGTTCAGAAAACCCAAGAAGCCACTGAAAAGCTGTACCAACTTGCAGCATTTTCAGACAAGGATCTAGATAAGCAGTCCAGCCAGCTCCTAGAAACTTATTATTTCAGACGAGTTTTTCCTCTGCTGGATTTTAGCATGAATTATCTCAAAACTCTCATTTTTCCACGTGTGAAAAAAAAAACCAACAACCTTCGTTTCACGTGAAAGGCACACTGATGAAGCGAAAGAACAAGTTGTGGTTGTTACCTGGTTTGGGGTTTTCCTCTCCCGCCTATGGAGAAGAGGCTGTCCTCTGGCAAAGCCGGAACAAGGGCCTAGGAAGAAGCAAGATGGTTTTTATGATACACAGGTCAAAGACTGCTTTGCAGATTCTTCCTCCGCTGCTTCTCCTCTGGCAGTGCTGAGCCTTAACCAAAATACAGAGCCAGGGCACACCTGAAGAAAAGTTAGCATTCCCTTAACGTTTACTAACGACCTTGGGTCTTCTTAAAGAACGCAGCAATTAAGGGACATAGCAGAGCATTATGTAAACACTGCCATTCACCTCGTAAAGAGCAGAAAGGTACTACGAGCGTCCTGTCGACCACTTTTGGATTTAAAAGGGAACGGAGACCCGTAGAACATTTCAGTCTTCCATCTTTTCTCCAAGAGGAGGCTACAACTTGGGCATAAATTTTACTAGGGACCCACTACTGCCTCAGCCGCTCTCCTTACCACAGCTGCTTTTTTAGCTGAAGGCTCCTTTGTATCGCCACCAGTGGCACTCAGTGGCTTCACAGCCGCCACGGCAGACGGATGACTCTCGGCTGCCTTACGTTTCAGTGGCTGCTTTGTGGGAGAGGTGGCTTTCCCATCCAAAGGCTTCAGGCACACCTTCGGTTTGGCTAGAGTAAAAGGAAGAGAGAACTGATACAGTCTTGCTCTGCCTCAGGAAAAAAAAAACAACAAACAGGTTCTCTTAACAGCACCACAACCCTTCTAGTTAATTGTATTTAGCCAGCACAAGTACACTGCCATTTCCCAGATTCTCAGCAGTATTTTCCACACCGTAAACTCTGTTTACCAACAAGCCATAAGAAGGTGCAAAGAAATTACAAAAAGGAGCCAGAGTTACAACGTGAAAATTGTCACCCTCTGCCTTTCTTTCAAAGCATGACCTAAAGTAACTCTTTAACATACAGTCAACACTTACTTTCAGCTTTCCATTCCAGAAGTTGGGCTGCCCCTTTCCCTGGTGATACGGCAGCACCCTTTCCGGGGCTTTCAACCCCATCTCCCGGAGATTTCACCCATATCCTCTTTGGAAGCTGATAAGCTGACCCTGAAACCACACTGGATTCAGGACTCCCTGATGCTGGAGTTCTATCCTTGATTGCCTGTTCAGTAGGAGACAGCACAGCAGCTGCTTCCTTCTGAAGCTTCTCTTCTTGGCGTTGCTTCAGTTGCCGCTTCTCCCACATTATCTCTTCAAGGCTCTTCACTTGAACTTTAGAATTAGTTGCACTCTGATCAGAGGGCTACAGGGAAACAATAGAAGAGGACTAAGAGGACAAAAATCTATGGAGATTTCATTAAGAAAATCTCAGTAGCAATCCCTCTGAAACAGCTCCATGTGGAACAGAGCATGTTAATACTATTCAGACCTGACATTTTTCCCCATAAAACGTTCCCTGTGACAAGATCCATGCTTTGCTATGGAAATAGTTTCAAAAGCCTACACTTCCCAACACAGCAAGCTTCTTCAATAGAGCAGAAGACTCTAGCTGTAATCTATTACATTCTTTTTCAGCAACAGGAAGCCATACAAGCTCCCCCAAGACAGCATTCCCTGACAGACTCATTTCCTCTAATACAAACCTCTAGCCTTTTCTATTAAAGTTCTTAGCCCAGGATTTTAAGATCTCCTTCTTCCAGTCTCACAGATAAAGTCACGGAGACGAAAAACATTAACCTTGCAGATTTTATCTGGTGCTAATAGGGTTTCTTATTCACTGTCAGGTATAATAAGATTAATTCAAAGCTTGGGGTTTAACACATTGTCTGGAAATCCTATTCAAAGGAGTGACAGGACTTGCGACAGCACTGCAGCGCTTACCAAATGCAGAAAGGTAGGAACACACTCAAACTGGGAGCATGCAGCCAGTTACAAACAAAACATAACAAAATGTATCCAAAACTGTATGAATAGATAGATGTATGTCTTCACAAAGGACTCACCTCTGCAGGTGCAGAGACAGCTTTGGGAAAAGGCTTGCTCAATTCCACTATCTTCTTTTCTTCTCTTCCAGGTGCTTCAAAACAAGCAAAAAAAAAAAAAAAAAAAAAGATCATCATTTTGTCAACAGCAGAAATAAAGAATCCTGGCTACCTCTGTTTCCTTGTTCTGTTTATTTCCTCACGTCTAATAATGGGACAGAGGGAAAGGCTACAGTAAGCAATCCCTGCACCGTTCGAGCTCTCCTTCCCTCAATCGCACTATTCTCTTTTTAGGTGGCTTATATAATCTTAACGATAGCTTTAGTGCTCTGCCAATTTTGACAAAAACTGGCCCTCACATTAAGAAGTTGATACATGCTTTGCAAACATAGATACATCAATAACTGCATCAAACAACACATATGCCAAAGAGGAAGGTAAGCCTGGATTCAGCCCAGGGAAGATCCCATACCACAAGCGGATGGCAGAAAAAACAGAAGCAAGAAACTAGGCTACAAAGCCCCTCAGTGGAAGAATTTTCCAGTGGGAAATACAGAAAGCTATCACGTGATTCATGGAAAATAATATGGTTGCATATTCTGGCACTGCCTTGCCTTCTGACTTTGTAGCCTTAAACTCTTCTACCCTCTACGATATGCAGAGGGAAAAAGCAAAGCAAAACCTGAGGAAACTGAATTTGCTTGACAGGGGAAGTGCTTCACCAGGGCAGGTATCAAATCACCTTATTACCTATTAGCTTTGTGATCCGTAACATCCTCCTCCCTGTTGGGGCAGGTTCAGGTTGTGCCGGTGGAGCTGGCACTTTTCCTCCACTCTGCTGCATCCGCAGAGCTTTCTCCCGCTTGATTTCTTCCAAGGTTTTAACACGCACTTCTCCTGCTGGCTTGGCTTTACGTGACGGCTCTGCCGGGCGCACTTGGCTGGGCACAGACGGAGCAAGTATGCTCTGCTTCTTGGGTTCCCTCTCAACTTTTGTCTCGGTAGGAAACTCTTCTGTTTTTTGCTTCTTTCGTTCCAATCGCTTGTGGTTTTTTTCAGCCAGGGAGCCTGAGAAAGTTTTGACACGAACTGCAGGGGAAGGTCTTGCCCCCAAGCTGCGATCTTCTGTTTTACAACGTCCTTCAGTCTGGGGTTTCACTTGAGGTTCTCCTCGTCTCTGGTGAGCTCTCTCAAGTCGAATTTCCTCCAATGTTTTCACATGAATCTCTCCTGCCGGCTTAGCAGCCTTCTCTGTCATCATCATCAAAAAAAAAAAAAAAAAAAAAAAAAGAAAAAAAAGAGAAGCACCAACATTTAAGGAGAGAAAAGCAATAGTTAAAGTCTCCAAAATCTGTCACAGTACTAAGGAAAACTAGGTTTGCGTGATCCCAAGAAGGCATCTTAGGACAGCACCATTCTGCACGGTATTCTCCTCCTTTAAGCCACTTGTATTTTGAAAACTAGCGCTATCCGGTGAGAGTGGCAACACAAAAAGCATTAGTCTATTTTATTTTGTTACTTTCTCAGACCGTTGTCTCTCTGTTCGCATCTCAAACTCCTGCTCCTGGCAGTGCTTCTGTCCTACTTGTGCGTAAGCATACTGCAGCTTCTGACGGTTCACAGCAGTTTTCAAGCGGAAACTTTGATGAGGCACGAGTGGACAACACACCCCCTCGCCCCCCCCCGCCCCCGAGGCAGATCTCTGACAGTGGCTAAACAGGACAGCTTCAGCACTCAAGCAAGAGGAATCAGGCAGGGTTTTTTAAATTCACTTTTAGGGCTGTATGGAAGCTCATGGAAAGACAAAAGGGGAAAGCATACTTAATACCCAGTTCTTACCTGTCTCTGTACTGGTCTGTTCAGAGGGCAGTCCTAGCCTCTCCTTCAGAGACCTGGGGACTTGAACTACAAGAGAGAACAGAAAAAGTTCGGCAGGCTGCATAAATCTCCATTTGGTGTTCACATAAATCGCATTTTGCAATGAGAGCCATCACTTCACTGGGATTCAGAGCTACCTTGAGCCCTCAACCAACATGCACAAAGAACCACTAGAACAAAGGACAAACAGCAAACCTAAACAGAAAACCTGTGCATCAAATCCAGATGTCTGCTTAGTAGCCATACCTCTCTTTGGTGCTTTGTCAGCACTCTCCAGAACCTCTATCTTCTTCCCCAGCCTGTCAGCAAGCTTGCGCTTTAACGGAAGGACACTTTTACCAGCTTCAGAAAGAGAGAAAACAAGCAATACTTTAAGAACGTTTCTCTGCAGGAGGGTTTTAGAACAGTCAGCCACAAACTTCCATGCTTCCGGGGATCTTTTCTTAGATTTGCCTTTCAGCTGATAACCAAATTTGCCACTTCTGCCTGCCGTCAATACACATCTCTGCCAAAATGTATTTTCCTCCGGCATGCAGCAAAAATACCCTTCAACATAGTCACGTTTAGATGAGGGCACCTGAACAACGCCTCACAAAAAGCTCTTACCTATGGAGGCTTTCCGTTTTCCCATCCTCTCGCTAAGATTCAGTTGAATCACAGGCTCCTCCCCTAAGACAAAGAATAATCTCTTCACTGCACAGAAACCAGTAGCCACTAAGAGCATTGTCCTTCTAGCCCACGTCCCAGCAAAAGGCACTCTTCTGGTAGCCAAACCACAGAAACGAGTGACTACGCGTAGTAGTAGTGCCACACGGTTTTTGCCTTTCAAAGGAATTTGTGCAGATCTGAACACCACCACTTATACACAGACTCGTATCACGCTACTGTCCGCAAGAGCCACCGTCAGCCTGGTCAACGCTTCAAAAATTGGCTACTTGTATAATACCATCTTCTATAGGTCTGCCCTTGCATTACTGCCCGGTTTTCCCAGTTATCCCCTTATTTGCATACTGACACTCGTATTGACATTAGCCTCTCTCTCTGCTGCTACTGCACTTCACCCAACCGCTACTTCTGCCACGTGCTGTCGACACATTAGCTCATTCACAAATCTCACTCAACTTCAGGAACATGAGAGTCCAATTAAGCACACTGGAGGGTCTGTAAGGTGGTGTAATACATGATGAGCTACGGCTTAATGTCAGGCTGATAAAAACCCCTTCTGGATCTTTTACTGCAACACAACAAACTGAGCACCTACAAATGCCAAATATTTGCAATCAAACCAGGGCCTGGAAGCCTAAAAGCATGGTTTCCATTAGAAAAGGCAGCACCAGCAGGCTAACGTGTCTGAATTATCTTAATTATTACTTAACCTTTTGGTTAAGGAGCCATGAAATGGAAACAATAGTAGTCACTACAAGTAGGGGATATTAACTCACCACCTTGGCTTTTTGTTTTTTCCTTTAGTTTCTCCAATTTGATTTCTTCAAGTGTTTTTATTCCAAAATTTAAATTGTCCTCTGAAAACAGAAAATCATTAATGAAGCTGAGGCCTAAAGGCACATGTTGAAGAGCACACATCCTCAAGCTTCTGACAGCTCAGAACCCTTCCAAAGTCTTCCAAATAAACCCTCTCAACACTCCCCACCAGGACAAAAAGCCATAGAACGGATGGGTATTTTGGTAAGCGATTGGCACCCTTCTTCACCCCTCCTCCCACCCTACAGAGTAAAACCTGCAGTTTTAAGCGTTTCAATCCATTTACACAATGTTAGATTCCTCTGTCATTAGACATGGCTTCCCACAGTGTTTGAAAGGACACATTTGCAGGCATTTCAACTCCACGCTGTGGCTCTCTTTTGTTTTACAAAAGTCTACAAGGAGGAGTTGACCTGTCTGACCCAAGGGACACACGACAGTATTAGACAGGAATGAGCTCGTGGAAATAACTGACTCCATCCAGCTACCCGATGTTCTACTGTAGATTTAGAACATATCACTTTGGAGTTCATCGTCAAGTTCTCCTTCCAAGCCATCCTACTACAGCTGCTAGAATACCTTGCTTTGTATCAGCCCTGCGTTTCCCAGTGGAAATTATCCGCGATCCACTACGGGCTTGTGTTGCTGGTTGCTGGACAGGTGTTTTAGTTTCACCTCCTTCTTCAGAAAGCTGCTCTGAAAGTCCAAAATAAAACCTATTCAGTTATGGAGCAGGGATTATACAAGGCGTTTCATGTTCATGTAGCTCGTACAACGACGTTTCAGTCCACGGTTCATATTCTGTTCGTATTCTTAACTACAAGCAACTGTGCGGGAGGTGTTTTTTAAACAGCTGTATTGACTTGACAGGCTCATATAAGCGAGAGCTATACCGGGGAAAAAAATATTTAAGACTCCGGACTCTCGTCCGTAGCTTTAAACACGACACAGTTCAGGCACTCTGTGAAGTTATACATTCACCTCCAGTAGAAATGCCTTCAGTAAGCAAAAAGTACCCATCTTCATCGTCATCTGCAGCACTGATTACAACTGGCTGGAGGATGTGTAGGACTTGGGACCTTTTCAGAGCTTTCCACTTTCATCACCCCCCTCAGCTGCGGAGTGGGACTTGACTGGACAGAAAGTTTGTTTTGCTGCAGTGACGCCTGAGCCATTTTCACATCATCTTCTGCAGGCTCAGGTGGACTTGGAAGCGTAGCTAGAGGAAGACGAGGACCATCTCTCATTTGGCCATGTAAAACTGTCACCCCAACCTTGCACTCACTGTCTAGATACGGTAGATAAGGTAGACAACCCACCTGGCTGCTGAATTCAGAGTTTCCTATTCCCCACCCCTACGAACACACTAGGAACAACGGCTTCCCTTCACACACTCATCTCACCACCCTACCCTCCAGAAAGGATGAAATGAAGGGAAAGCCACCTGAAGTGCAAAGATCACACAAAGCACAGAGAAGCTGAGCATGAAAGAAAAAATTAAACACCAGAATTACAGTCCGTTTAGCTGAGAGCCTGTGACTGCACACTTCTCCCTACGCTCATCAGTGAGCAGTTACTTGATGCCTTCTACGGCATTGTACCCACTCCGAAGTAATATTCAGAATTAATTCTTTCATGCTTAAAGGAAAAGGGCCCAAGAAACTCACTTTTGCTTGGCGGGAAGAAGCGCCCATCAACATAGCATCCTTTCGTGTGACGGAACGCGCAGTTGGATTTCTCACAGCCAGCTGATTGATCCTCCCAGTAGCAAGGAATCTCACTGCGCTTTTTCTGAAGACAGAAAGAAAGAAAAGCTCGTGGTAACACTCGCCTTAGGCTTGCTAAGAGACATAGTTACACGTCATGCCAGAGACAGGGCTATCGCAGTGCAGTGCGGAAACATCATTCCCAAGGGCAGTCTATCACTGAAAGCATTTCAGGGCAGATCGACAAAACTTGCGTAAGCTGTAACTACTACATATTATCTAGCTTTCCTGTCGTTCCGCTGGAGAAGTCGCGGGCTCGCACACATCAGTTCAGGGTGGGTTAAACTAAGACAATGTGCAAAATACTGGGATTATTCAGAGGGGGAAAATGCCTTGAATTGCCTAGCTTGAATCTATCTCAAGTTCTCTTTCAGAGCCTTATTTCCTTCCCATCTTCTCCCTCCCCGCCCTGTGCTACCCCAAGACGTCAGAACAACGCCAGCACCTAATACAAAAATGTCTTGCTGAGGTATACCTCAGAAATTGATTTTTCTTCCCCCAACTTCCTCCCACCCCCCTCCAAGTAACAGAAACCAGTATCATTTGAAAGCAAGTAAATCTAGCACGTACAAGCACATTCAGTCTGCCGACAGCAAGGAAAAATGCTTTCAGGGATTTAGTTGGAGAACACATCTTTAGGCAAACACTCACATCGACTTCCATGTGTCTCAATCTGCAGGTAGGCTTGAAACAGCGACCCTCCTGCCACCGCCTGCACACTCTCTCACTTCCCAGAGCAGCCGCACAGTGGCGGAAGGAACAGCTGTCTCCCTGTAACCAAAAGGAAACCCACAAAGAGGAAATTAAAAGAGTACAGCCTCAAAAATTATCCATGCTAGTAGAACTGGAAGCAGAATCTAACTGCTTCTTAAGTTAACAGACATCTGGATGTCTCCGCCCCCTCCTCTCCTAAAAACTCAACAAGAAACCCCAAAGCAAAAGCAGCCCAAACATACCTTGTCACAGGTGGAATAGAAATAGAAGTAGCAGTCGTCCCCTTGCTTGGACATAATCGACACCGTCTGAGAACGAGCTCAGGTTCGAAGGGTTCGCTCTCAGCAGGGACTTCCTCCAGTCCTCGTAAGAGCTGCCTTCGCTCTTTCTTGGACGGAAAGTCTCCTGACGGCTCGATCAGTCAAATCGTCTTTTTCAAAGTAACCCTAAAGAAAGGTATCAGTAAGTGAAAAAGGAGAAACAGTCCTACTCCCCGGTCTAACCTTTTTTGTTGCACCCCAGCTAACGCACGAGAGGAGTATTATTGCCCCTACCTGTGGGTTATAAAGCACAAAGTATTTCACTTGGGCAGTCTCTCTTGCTGCTCTGCTTTGTGCCTTTAATCGCTTACAAAAATATTAAAGATGCTTAACGCCCCCCCCTGTTGATTAGGACAGCCAGATCACAAGGAAGGCAGAGCCCCAGGAACTACGTGTTCTCATCCCCCTTGTCAATCCGTCAGCCTTACCCCAGACGCAGACAGCTGCTGATGATTTACCTGCTGGTCACCGCACTCCACTAGCCTGACAGCGCCCTCGGTGTCACAAGTTACACAGAGAATGCTGCACTATGATGCGTATGCAAACCACCCATCATGTCGTCTGAAGCGCAGGACAAGCTCTTGCTAACACATCTCATTCTCTGGATGAGAATCTGAAGCCAAGTTGTCCACAGCTGAAGCAGAATAGCCAGAATTTCCACTCCTTACAGTTGTTTCAGTCAACTCTACCTGTTAAATACTGTCTAAACTTGGACTGGGGGCATGTGCCGAGCCTGGTGGTTACAACACTCAAGACCTTCTCTGAGCAACAACCGCAAGGTTGCCAGGCATGAAAGCAAAGCTTAAAGCAGACAACTATCTCAGCCTCCTCTCCCCTGAGTCGGGGTCAGCTTTCCTCGTGATCTGAGAGTCACAGCCCTCACCACAGCCACAGGGCACAGCCGCCCCTTGCTGGCTGGACCACCTCTACTTGAAGATGTGCCACTTCAGGGACCTGAATTAGGACATCCTATCTTAAAATGAGAGGCAAACCAATCTGTTCAAGCCTATCTGTTCAAGTCTATCTGTTCTGCCTGATCAGCTGAATCACTGATCATTCCTGTGCTTGCTGTTTCAACAGCACTCTGGCCCC
The DNA here is from genome assembly GCF_929443795.1 of Astur gentilis. Taxonomy (NCBI): domain Eukaryota; kingdom Metazoa; phylum Chordata; class Aves; order Accipitriformes; family Accipitridae; genus Astur; species Astur gentilis. The sequence continues at coordinate 3,749,300 of NC_064908.1, read as the reverse complement.
TCCAAGAGCCCACACGTCACTTAGCAGAGGCTGCTATTTATCCTCGCCAGCAGACTGCAAATATCAAATACCGCCACTCAGATGGTTACCTGCTTTGACTCAGAGATGACACAGCAAGTGTCAGAATTGTTCAGGGCCACCCGTGTTAGACGTAGCTGGCAGGAATTTGACTGGACCCCTCCAGCCACCCGGGCTGCAGAAAAAGTGCAGCGCAGCCCATCCGTTGTTACACACATTTGAAAGAAAAAGATTCGTCTCAGGCAGAGGGAAATTCATTCTCCTTCACGTTCAACAAAACCACCAGCTCAAGAAACAGCAGGAACCGAGACCTAGCCCGTATCCGCTCACTGTACTCCAAACTCAACCCTCTTCACACCTTTCATGCTTTAAAGCCTTGCTACGGGGAAGGCTCACGCAGCCAGGTTTCAGGCATCGCTCGGCTTACACAGACATACTGACATACCCAGCTGTTTCCTTGATTTTGGTTTGGAGTGAATTTCCTCTGCGTCGTCCGGCACCAAGTTCACACATTCATCAAAGCCCTAAAAATCAGCAACAAAAGCCACCGCTGAGCTACGTGCCCTGCTCTAAACTTCAGCAACAACGACACAAACTATCGTGAGCTGTGCTGACGTGGGCTGGACAATTAAGACTATTAATTGGAGAGGCACCCCCCACGCTAGTTTTTCCTGACAGGAAGAAACAGTCTTATAAATTTGAAGAGCAACCCACAAAACACCCAATCCAAAGAGATCCTGATACTCACAGTGATGCAGCCTTCTAGCCGCATGTTCACTTGCTCATAAAGCCACACCTGGATCCTGGACCTCTGCAAAACAATGGAGGGGGAGAGCACAACAGGAACATAAACACTCCACACAATTTTGTCCTCTCCTGTGCATTAAGAACTCCTTGCTGCCGATACCTTTGTAACACTCGAGGCAGTAACTCTTACACATGGTTTCAGTTATGTCCTCAGTAATTTTTAAGGTGGTAGACTATTTTGGAAATCCTCTCTGCCTTCACTGGAAACACGCAACAGCACAGGTTTTAAGGCTGTCACGGAAAACATCCCTGCACACCTGACTGCAAGAGCAAACGTCTCTCACAAAGGTAACTCCTTAAGGTGAGAAGGGAAAATGCCCAACTCGGAACTAGCTGTTCTTCTCACGGATCGCAACGACAGCAAGTTCTTCAGTTCAAGCGAGACCGGCTCCAAAATCCCCATCCTGAATTCGGAAAGACCCATCCGGCGTGCCGCCCCGCTCCCCACACGGCTCGAAGGGCCCTGCGCAAGAAGCACCGGGACGTTCCTCGCACACGGGGCCGAAGCCGCGGCAGCCCGGCGGTACTCACGTTCTGCAGGTAGCGGAAGATGAGGTTCTGGAGCGGAGCGTTAAGGACGCAGCACGGCAACGAGTCCTCGGCAACACGGCCCTTCGGCGCCTCCCGGCCGCACTCAGCAGCTCCTGCCCGCCTAGCCCAGGCCCCCGCCCCCGCCAGACCGCCCCCCCCCCCCGCCACAGGAAGGATACGATGGGCTGCACCATCACCTTCTGCACCTTCTGGCCCTGCCCGCGGTACGCCATGGCTATGGCTGCTGCTGCCGCCGCCGCCACCGGAAGCCGCGAAGCAGGGCGGGAGCGCGCAAGGAGCCCTGGGATGCTGGCGGACCAGGCCGCTCGAGGCGGCTGGGAGGACCCGCGTCTCTACTGCTCCGCGGCGGGGTGGCGAGCAGCGGGGAGCCCCCCCGGGACCCTCTGTCGTCGTCCCCCCCCCCTGCCTCCATCGTCTACCGGCGATCAGGGCAGGTCCCAGAGGACTGGAGGCTTGCCAATGTGACTCCCATTTATAAAAAGGGTCAGAGGGGGAATCCAGGGAACCACGGGCCTGTCAGCCTGACCCCGCTACTGGGGAAGATTATGGCACGGTTTGTCTTGAGGGCGCTCACATGGCAAGTCCAGGACAAGCAGGGGATCGGGCCTGGTCAGCATGGCTTTACGAAAGACAGGTCCTGCTTGACCAACCTGATCTCCTTCTTTGAGCAGGTGACCCGCCTAGTGGATGAGGGAAAGGCTGTGGATGTTACCTACCTTGACTTCAGCAAGGCCGTTGACACTGTCTCTCACGGCACACTCCTTGAGAAGCTGGCGTCTCATGGCTTGGACAAGTGTACTCTTCACTGGGTGAAAAACTGGCCGGATGGACGAGCACAATGGGTTGTGGTGACTGGGGTGAAATCCAGCTGGGGGCTGGTCACAAGTGGTATTCCCCAGGGCTCAGTATTGTTGCCAGTTCTGTTTAATATCTTCATCAACGATTTGGACGAGGGGATCGAGTGCACCCTCAGCAAGTTTGCAGATGACACCCAGTTGGGAGGCAGGGTCGATCTGCTTGAGGGTAGGGATCTGGGCAGGCTAGGTCGATGGGCCAAGGCCAATCGTATGAAGTTCAACAAGGCCGAGGGCCGGGTCCTGCGCTTCAGTCACAGCGACCCCATGCAGCGCTACGGGCTTGGGGAAGAGTGGCTGGAAAGCTGCCCGGCAGAGAAAGACCTGGGGATGCTGGTTGAAGCCGTCTGAATATGAGCCAGCAGTGTGCCCAGGTGGCCAAGGAGGCCAACGGCGTGCTGGCCTGTATCAGAAATAGTGTGGCTGGCAGAAGCAGGGAGGTGGTTGTTCCCCTGTACTCGGCACTGATGAGGCCGCACCTCGAGTACTGCATTTAGTTTTGGGCCCCTCACTACAAGAAAGACATGGAGGTGCTGGAACGTGTCCAGAGAAGGGCAACCGAGTTGGTGAGGGGCCTGGAGCACAAGTCTTGTGAGGAGCAGCTGAGGGAGCTGGGGCTGTTTAGAGGAGGCTGAGGGGAGACCTTATCGCTCTGTACAACTACCTGAAGGGAGGGGTGTAGTGAGGTGGGTGCTGGTCTCTTCTGTCAGGTGGCCGCAGATGGGACGAGAGAAAATGGCCACAAGTTGCTGCAGGGGAGGTTTACACTAGATACTAGGAAAAATTTCTTTACTGACAGGGTTGTCAGATATTGGAATAGGCTGCCCTGCGAAGTGGTTGAGTCACCATCCCTGAAGGTAAAAAAGTGGTTTAGACAAGGTACTCCACAACATGGGTTAGTGGGCATGGATGATGGTTGGACTCAATGATCTTGAAGGTCTTTTCCAACCTAAATGATTCTAACAGGGAAGAATAAAATATTTACAGAAACCATGGCGTACACCAAACCCCATCTCCACGGAAAGAGCCTAGGCCGGGGACAGTGAAGGCTGACAACAGAGCAGGAGGAGGGAAGCAGCAAGGGGGAAGCCTTCCTCGCTGGGCTCTTGCGCGCTCTTCCTCTCTCCCAAAGTCCACGAGCGAGTGACCGACTGACTGACCCATGCTTGGCAGAAGTCTCAGCAGGAGAAAGTCCTTTGGCAGGATAAAGCGTCAGCAGCTTGGGGCTGGGTGACCCTTCTGGAGCCGGAACAGCAGTTTGCTCAGTTTTCGTTTCAGACCTTTCCTCTAGGAACAAAGACAGCACAGTGGACTATCAAAGCACGCAAGTGTTTTCTTCCAAAGAGAAAGTATTGACAATCCACTCCGACAACCGATTTTTCCTCTGCCAGCAGCAAATGCCTGAGGGCCGCCCCACCTTCACAAATCCTCGTAGGAAGAGACTCAAGTTCTTCAAAACTTTAAGAAAATGATTCAAAAGGTAGCTGCTAGGGAAAACGATCCCTGGTGGCAGGGTACACAATAGACCTCAGTCTCAGCTGTCTTCTGCAGGGTCACAAATTCAGACCGCATGTCTGACCAGCAGGGAAGTTCAGGACAACTGCGTGCAGGTACTCCCAATGTCTACCAGTTCACCTGTGCTTTAAGACTCCTTGCAAAGCCTCAGCTAGAAAAAGAATCACCTCTGGGTATCCAACAAAAGAATCAGTTTCCATTTATTTCTTTCTTTATTTTAAGCCTTAAGACTATGCGCTTCAGGTGTCCAGCATTTCAGCAAGCTCCATGAGGAGCTCATCCTCATCCTTCTCTGGGTCCGGGTCAATTATCTCTTCCAGTTTGCCTCCTGAGATCTCCCAAAGAAACTGCTCAAAGTCGTCTTCTACAGAGAAGGGGGCTTCCCAGGCCCCTGTGGAGCTCAACCCCTCTGTCTTTACTGCTACTCCTGAGGAAGCTGAGGTCGAGCTTGAGACCTCTGACGGTGCCACAGAGTCTGCCGGGCTTCCAGGATGCAGTTCAGGACTGGGAAGAACAAGAAAGAGAGCAAATCAGTGTATGACATTCCTTAAGCAGAGAGATGTTTTCTGCAAACCAGCTCTTAAAATGGTAGTTAATCCCTCCTACCCCTCAGCCTTACGCAGGGATTGTTATTCAATTAACCTGGGGCTGCTTCTAGAGTCCAATGTACCAGCAGGTACATTTTGCAGTTTGGGGATTTATCCGCGAAGACACAGCATCTGGGGTCTGGCAAAGAAGGTTCCGTTTTTGTCGCCACAGGCACCTTGCCACCTTTACTAATTTGACTGCAAAAGGGTGACCAAGTCAACCTCCGCAGGCGTTCAGAAAACCCAAGAAGCCACTGAAAAGCTGTACCAACTTGCAGCATTTTCAGACAAGGATCTAGATAAGCAGTCCAGCCAGCTCCTAGAAACTTATTATTTCAGACGAGTTTTTCCTCTGCTGGATTTTGGCATGAATTATCTCAAAACTCTCATTTTTCCACGTGTGAAAAAAAAGACCAACAACCTTCGTTTCACGTGAAAGGCACACTGATGAAGCGAAAGAACAAGTTGTGGTTGTTACCTGGTTTGGGGTTTTCCTCTCCCACCTATGGAGAAGAGGCTGCCCTCTGGCAAAGCCGGAACAAGGGCCTAGGAAGAAGCAAGATGGTTTTTATGATACACAGGTCAAAGACCGCTTTGCAGATTCTTCCTCCGCTGCTTCTCCTCTGGCATTGCTGAGCCTTAACCAAAATACAGAGCCAGGGCACACCTGAAGAAAAGTTAGCATTCCCTTAACGTTTACTAACGACCTTGGGTCTTCTTAAAGAACGCAGCAATTAAGGGACATGGCAGAGCATTATGTAAACACTGCCATTCACCTCGTAAAGAGCAGAAAGGTACTACGAGCGTCCTGTTGACCACTTTTGGATTTAAAAGGGAACGGAGACCCGTAGAACATTTCAGTCTTCCATCTTTTCTCCAAGAGGAGGCTACAACTTGGGCATAAATTTTACTAGGGACCCACTACTGCCTCAGCCGCTCTCCTTACCACAGCCGCTTTTTTAGCTGAAGGCTCCTTCCCGTCGCCACCAGTGGCACTCGGTGGCTTCACAGCCGCCACGGCAGACGGATGACTCTCGGCTGCCTTACGTTTCAGTGGCTGCTTTCTGGGGAAGGTGGCTTTCCCATCCAAAGGCTTCAGGCACCCCTTTGGTTTGGCTAGAGTAAAAGGAAGAGAGAATTGATACCGTCTTGCTCTGCCTCAGGAAAAAAAAACCCAACAAACAAACAGGTTCTCTTAACAGCGCCACAGTCCTTCTAGTTAAGTGTATTTAGCCAGCAGCTAAACAGCACTCGAGCTTCAGCACTCGAGCAAGAGGAATCAGGCAGGGTTTTTTAAATTCACTTTTAGGGCTGTATGAAAGCTCATGGAAAGACAAAAGGGGAAAGCATACTTAATAGCCAGTTCGTACCTGTCTCTGTACGGCTCTGTTCAGAGGGCAGTCCTAGCCTCTCCTTCAGAGACCTGGGGACTTGAACTACAAGAGAGAACAGAAAAAGTTCGGCAGGCTGCATAAATCTCCATTTGCTGTTCACGTTTCGAAATGAGAGCCGTCACGTCACTGGGATTCAGAGCTACCTTGAGCCCGCAACCAACACGCACAAAGAACCACTAGAAGAAAGGACAAACAGCAAACCTAAACAGAAAATCTGTGCATCAAATCCCCATGTCTGCTTAGTAGCTGCACCTCTCTTTGGTGCTTTGTCAGCATTCTCCAGAACCTCTGTATTCTTCCCCAGCCTGTCAGCAAGCTTGCGCTTTAACGGAAGGACACTTTTACCAGCTTCAGAAAGAGAGGAAACAAGCAATACTTTAAGAACGTTTCTCTGGAGGCAGATTTTAGAACAGTCAGCCACAAACTTCCATGCTTCCGGGGATCTTTTCTTAGATTTGCCTTTCAGCTGCTAACCAAATTTGCCACTTCTGCCTGCCGTCAATACACGTCTCTGCCAAAATGTATTTTCCTCCGGCACGCAGCAAAAATACCCTTCAACATAGTCACGTTTAGATGAGGGCACCCGAACAACGCCTCACAAAAAGCTCTTCCTCTGGAGGCTTTCCGTTTTCCCATCCTCTCGCCAAGATTCAGTTGAATCACAGGCTCCTCCCCTAAGACAAAGACTAATCTAGCTCTTCACTGCACAGAAGCCAGTAGCCACTAAGAGCATTGTCCTTCTAGCCCACGTCCCGGCAAAAGGCACTCTTCTGGTAGCCAAACCACAGAAACGAGTGACTACGCGTAGTAGTAGTGCCCCACGGTTTTTGCCTTTCAAAGGAATTTGTGCAGATCTGAACAGCACCACTTATACACAGACTCGTATCACGCTACTGTCCGCAAGAGCCACCGTCAGCCTGGTCAACGCTTCAAAAATTGGCTACTTGTATAATACCATCTTCTATAGGTCTGCCCTTGCATTACTGCCCGGTTTTCCCAGTTATCCCCTTATTTGCATACTGACACTCGTATTGACATTAGCCTCTCTCTCTGCTGCTACTGCACTTCACCCAACCGCTACTTCCGCCACGTGCTGTCGACACATTAGCTCATTCACAAGTCTCACTCAACTTCAGGAACATGAGAGTCCAATTAAGCACATTGGAGGGTCTGTAAGGTGGTGTAATACATGATGAGCTACGGCTTAATGTCAGGCTGATAAAAACCCCTTCTGGACCTTTTACTGCAACACAACAAACTGAGCACCTACAAATGCCAAATATTTGCAATCAAGCCAGGGCCTGGAAGCCTAAAAGCATGGTTTCCATTAGAAAAGGCAGCACCAGCAGGCTAACGTGTCTGAATTATCTTAATTATTACTTAACCTTTCGGTTGAGGAGCCATGAAATGGAAACAATAGTAGTCACTACAAGTAGGGGATATTAACTCACCACCTTGGCTTTTTGTTTTTTCCTTTAGTTTCTCCAATTTGATTTCTTCAAGTGTTTTTATTCCAAAATTTAAATTGTCCTCTGAAAACAGAAAATCATTAATGAAGCTGAGGCCTAAAGGCACATGTTGAAGAGCACACATCCTCAAGCTTCTGACAGCTCAGAACCCTTCCAAAGTCTTCCAAATAAACCCTCTCAACACTCCCCACCAGGACAAAAAGCCATAGAACGGATGGGTATTTTGGTAAGCGATTGGCACCCTTCTTCACCCCTCCTCCCACCCTACAGAGTAAAACCTGCAGTTTTAAGCGTTTTAATCCATCTACACGATATTAGATTCCATTAGACATGGCTTCTTCCCACAGTGTTTGAAAGGACACATTTGCAGGCATTTCAACTCCACGCTGTGGCTCTCTTTTGTTTTACAAAAGTCTACAAGGAGGAGTTGACCTGTCTGACCCAAGGGACACACGACAGTATTAGACAGGAATGAGCTCGTGGAAATAACTGACTCCATCCAGCTACCCGATGTTCTACTGTAGATTTAGAACATATCACTTTGGAGTTCATCGTCAAGTTCTCCTTCCAAGCCATCCTACTACAGCTGCTAGAATACCTTGCTTTGTATCAGCCCCGCGTTTCCCAGTGGAAATTATCCGCGATCCACTACGGGCTTGTGTTGCTGGTTGCTGGACAGGTGTTTTAGTTTCACCTCCTTCTTCAGAAAGCTGCTCTGAAAGTCCAAAATAAAACCTCTTCAGTTATGGAGCAGGGATTATACAAGGCGTTTCATGCTCATGTAGCTCGTACAACGACGTTTCAGTCCACGGTTCATATTCTGTTCGCATTCTTAACTACAAGCAACTGTTTGCGGGAGGTGTTTTTTAAACAGCTGCATTGACTTGACAGGCTCATACAAGCGAGAGCTATACCGGGGAAAAAAATATTTAAGACTCCAGACTCTCGTCCGTAGCTTTAAACACGACACAGTTCAGGCACTCTGTGAAGTTATACATTCACCTCCAGTAGAAATGCCTTCAGTAAGCAAAAAGTACCCATCTTCATCGTCATCTGCAGCACTGATTACAACTGGCTGGAGGATGTGTAGGACTTGGGACCTTTTCAGAGCTTTCCACTTTCATCACCCCCCTCAGCTGCGGAGTGGGACTTGACTGGACAGAAAGTGTGTTTTGCTGCAGTGACGCCTGAGCCATTTTCACATCATCTTCTGCAGGCTCAGGTGGACTTGGAAGCGTAGCTAGAGGAAGACGAGGACCATCTCTCATTTGGCCATGTAAAACTGTCACCCCGACCTTGCACTCACTGTCTAGATACGGTAGATAAGGTAGACAACCCACCTGGCTGCTGAATTCAGAGTTTCCTATTCCCCACCCCTACGAACACACTAGGAACAACGGCTTCCCTTCACACACTCATCTCACCACCCTACCCTCCAGAAAGGATGAAATGAAGGGAAAGCCACCTGAAGTGCAAAGATCACACAAAGCACAGAGAAGCTGAGCATGAAAGAAAAAATTAAACACCAGAATTACAGTCCGTTTAGCTGAGAGCCTGTGACTGCTCACTTCTCCCTACGCTCATCAGTGAGCAGTTACTTGATGCCTTCTACGGCATTGTACCCACTCCGAAGTAATATTCAGAATTAATTCTTTCATGCTTAAAGGAAAAGGGCCCAAGAAACTCACTTTTGCTTGGCGGGAAGAAGCGCCCATCAACATAGCGTCCTTTCGTGTGATGGAACGCGCAGTTGGATTTCTGACAGCCAGCTGGTTGATTCTCCCAGTAGCAAGGAATCTCACTGCGCTTTTTCTGAAGACAGAAAGAAAGAAAAGCTCATGGTAACACTCGCCTTAGGCTTGCTAAGAGACATAGTTACACGTCATGCCAGAGACAGGGCTATCGCAGTGCAGTGCGGAAACATCATTCCCAAGGGCAGTCTATCACTGAAAGCATTTCAGGGCAGATCGACAAAACTTGCGTAAGCTGTAACTACTACATATTATCTAGCTTTCCTGTCGTTCCGTTGGAGAAGTCGCGGGCTCGCACACATCAGTTCAGGGTGGGTTAAACTAAGACAATGTGCAAAATACTGGGATTATTCAGAGGGGAAAAATGCCTTGAACTGCCTAGCTTGAATCTATCTCAAGTTCTCTTTCAGAGCCTTATTTCCTTCCCATCTTCTCCCTCCCCGCCCTGTGCTACCCCAAGACGTCAGAACAACGCCAGCACCTAATACAAAAATGTCTTGCTGAGGTATACCTCAGAAATTGATTTTTCTTCCCCCAACTTCCTCCCACCCCCCTCCAAGTAACAGAAACCAGTATCATTTGAAAGCAAGTAAATCTAGCACGTTCAGTCTGCCGACAGCAAGGAAAAATGCTTTCAGGGATTTAGTTGGAGAACACATCTTTAGGCAAACACTCACATCGACTTCCATGTGTCTCAATCTGCAGGTAGGCTTGAAACAGCGACCCTCCTGCCACCGCCTGCACACTCTCTCACTTCCCAGAGCAGCCGCACAGTGGCGGAAGGAACAGCTGTCTCCCTGTAACCAAAAGGAAACCCACAAAGAGGAAATTAAAAGAGTACAGCCTCAAAAATTATCCATGCTAGTAGAACTGGAAGCAGAATCTAACTGCTTCTTAAGTTAACAGACATCTGGATGTCTCCGCCCCCTCCTCTCCTAAAAACTCAACAAGAAACCCCAAAGCAAAAGCAGCCCAAACATACCTTGTCACAGGTGGAATAGAAATAGAAGTAGCAGTCGTCCCCTTGCTTGGACATAATCGACACCGTCTGAGAACGAGCTCAGGTTCGAAGGGTTCGCTCTCAGCAGGGACTTCCTCCAGTCCTCGTAAGAGCTGCCTTCGCTCTTTCTTGGACGGAAAGTCTCCTGACGGCTCGATCAGTCAAATCGTCTTTTTCAAAGTAACCCTAAAGAAAGGTATCAGTAAGTGAAAAAGGAGAAACAGTCCTACTCCCCGGTCTAACCTTTTTTGTTGCACCCCAGCTAACGCACGAGAGGAGTATTATTGCCCCTACCTGTGGGTTATAAAGCACAAAGTATTTCACTTGGGCAGTCTCTCTTGCTGCTCTGCTTTGTGCCTTTAATCGCTTACAAAAATATTAAAGATGCTTAACGCCCCCCCTGTTGATTAGGACAGCCAGATCACAAGGAAGGCAGAGCCCCAGGAACTACGTGTTCTCATCCCCCTTGTCAATCCGTCAGCCTTACCCCAGACGCAGACAGCTGCTGATGATTTACCTGCTGGTCACCGCACTCCACTAGCCTGACAGCGCCCTCGGTGTCACAAGTTACACAGAGAATGCTGCACTATGATGCGTATGCAAACCACCCATCATGTCGTCTGAAGCGCAGGACAAGCTCTTGCTAACACATCTCATTCTCTGGATGAGAATCTGAAGCCAAGTTGTCCACAGCTGAAGCAGAATAGCCAGAATTTCCACTCCTTACAGTTGTTTTAGTCAACTCTACCTGTTAAATACTGTCTGGACATACATACACATACCTGTTTATGCACACACCAAGAGCGAGTGATGATAAAGTCAGCAAGAGTGAGAGTAAAAATTAGAATGTGGGGCTATTTGCCACAGCAGACTGCATAGAAAGTCTCTCATTTTGAGGGAACCGGCAAACCCAAAAGATCTACGTAACGGTTTGATGAATGTGCCTTCAAGGCTGATGCTTTATAACACGAGGGATTTGGGGGTCAGCACACAAACAGGCATACCTACCTACACGCATACAGTATCAACGTTTCTACACACGCGAGCGTGCACAGCCTATGTTGCACGATATCCGTAGCGAGAGCAACTCTCAGCCCTAATCGGACACGCGGAGTTGCAATCAATTAACAGCAGGGAGACAGCAGATCGAGGATACCGCAAGCTTTGAGAGGCAGGGAAATGCTTCCTTTGCAAGTGGCATGGCTGCATGATACCAAGAATTTGGGATGACTTTGATTTTTAGGAAAGAATTTGTTCTCTTTTTACATCAGAGCCAATGCTACAAGTTTGCCTTCATACGCTCTTCTCTAATCCATATATCCATCATCATGCATTGCAGCAAGATCACGGAAGGTTTGAAAAGATGGCTTAGGTCCAGTTCGACAGCTGATGATTTTTTGGTGCCTCCAGAGCTGAAACTGATCTTCTTTAGCCACAAGCAGGTTTTCTTCATGCGAAGTCAGATACTTTGATTCTTACTCTTTTAAAGATACTAAATGCCATAAAACCTGCAACCACACCAGATAAAGCTCAAATTCAAGCGGTTCTGACCCCTTTCATTCAGACGCTGCGCGTTTCTGTGCAAGTATTTCTGACTCTCTTGGACAAAACAGAATGAAATGGTTCTTACAAATTAATAGCAAAAGGTTGGAACCTTCTACTCACACAAACACTAGCGGATTTTCAAGGAGGTTTTTTTTTTTTCTGGCAGGGAATTTTCCCAAATCTGAAATAAAGAGAGGACAAGGTGGGTTCTCATGTTAGTTATTGGGTTTTGACTGCTTGTCAAAGGGAAGAAAAACAGTTGTTAAGTGCAAGGGTTCCTTCCCTTCTTCAGTATTGATGGGACTATTCACTTTTCACCCTTAGCACCTTCGAAAACAGACTGTTGTGTCATGCAGATTCCTACGCATCTCCTCCTAGAAATTACTGGGTGTGCTGCTGATGCCATTGATAATTAAATGAAATTTCAAGCACGATTTCCGCAGTTTGCACAAGCCAACTCCTAAATGGAAGGCAAGTAAGGACCACTGCTTTGCCCAGCAGAGGCATTCCAACACAAATCAGGAGGAATTCACGGTCTAGAAGGTGCCATTTCTTTTCCCTAGGAAGTGAGACACACCTGTATAGTGCAACTTTACTATATCCACCACCATGGGGGGAACAAGAGAAATCCCCTCAGATCTAGCTCTTTTGAATGTCCAAGCAGCTCAGCATTCCGCTTGTCGCCTTCCATATTCCTGAGCAGGAGTTTGACTGGACCCCTCCAGCCACCCGGGCTGCAGAAAAAGTGCAGCGCAGCCCATCCGTTGTTACGCACATTTGAAAGACAAAGACTCGTCTCAGGCAGAGGCAGATTCTTTCTCCTTCACGTTCAACAAAACCACCAGCTCAAGAAACAGCAGGAACCGAGACCTAGCCCGTATCCGCTCACTGTACTCCAAACTCAACCCTCTTCACACCTTTCATGCTTTAAAGCCTTGCTACGGGGAAGGCTCACGCAGCCAGGTTTCAGGCATCGCTCGGCTTACACAGACATACTGACATACCCAGCTGTTTCCTTGATTTTGGTTTGGAGTGAATTTCCTCTGCGTCGTCCGGCACCAAGTTCACACATTCATCAAAGCCCTAAAAATCAGCAACAAAAGCCGCCGCTGAGCTACGTGCCCTGCTCTAAACTTCAGCAACAACGACACAAACTATCGTGAGCTGTGCTGACGTGGGCTGGACAATTAAGACTATTAATTGGAGAGGCACCCCCCACGCTAGTTTTTCCTGACAGGAAGAAACAGTTTTATAAATTTGAAGAACAACCAACAAAACACCCAATCCAAAGAGATCCTGAGACTCACAGTGATGCAGCCTTCTAGCCGCATGCTCGGAAAGACCCGTCCGGTGTGCCGCCCCGCTCCCCACACGGCTCGAAGGGCCCTGCGCAAGAAGCACCAGGACGTTCCTCGCACACGGGGCCGAAGCCGCGGCAGCCCGGCGGTACTCACGTTCTGCAGGTAGCGGAAGATGAGGTTCTGGAGCGGAGCGTTAAGGACGCCCCACAGACAGACCACGCACCTGCACCTTTCCTGCGCCAGGGTTTGGTAAAAATGCTGTTAACTGCTGTCATGGGGAACAGCTCAACTACCGGTGAAGGCGGAGGCGGCCAGGCTACATTTAATACAGGACCTTCAGGAGAATACGGGCATAACAGCGAAAAATAAAATATTTACAGAAACCATGGCATACACCAAACCTCGTCTCCACGGACAGAGCCTAGGCCGGGGACAGTGAAGGCTGACAACAGAGCAGGAGGAGGGAAGCAGCGAGGGGAAAGCCTTCCTCGCCGGGCTCTCGCGCGCTCTTCCTCTCTCCCAAAGTCCACGAGCGAGCGACCGACCGACCGACCCATGCTGGCAGAAACTCCATGCTTGCTCCCAGCGGGAGAAAGTCCTTTGGCAGGATAAAGCATCGGCAGCTTGGGGCTGGGTGACCCTTCTGGAGCCGGAACAGCAGTTTGCTCAGTTTTGGTTTCAGACCTTTCCTCTAGGAACAAAGACAGCACAGTGGACTATCAAAGCACGCAAGTGTTTTCTTCCAAAGAGAAAGTATTGACAATCCACTCCGACAACCGATTTTTCCTCTGCCAGCAGCAAATGCCTGAGGGCCGCCCCACCTTCACAAATCCTCGTAGGAAGAGACTCAAGTTCTTCAAAACTTTAAGAAAATGATTCAAAAGGTAGCTGCTAGGGAAAACGATCCCTGGTGGCAGGGTACACAATAGACCCCAGTCTCAGCTGTCTTCTGCAGGGTCACAAATTCAGACGGCATGTCTGACCAGCAGGGAAGTTCAGGACAACTGCGTGCAGGTACTCCCAATGTCTACCAGTTCACCTGTGCTTTAAGACTCCTTGCAAAGCCTCAGCTAGAAAAAGAATCACCTCTGGGTATCCAACAAAAGAATCAGTTTCCATTTATTTCTTTCTTTATTTTAAGCCTTAAGACTATGCGCTTCAGGTGTCCAGCATTTCAGCAAGCTCCATGAGGAGCTCATCCTCATCCTTCTCTGGGTCCGGGTCAATTATCTCTTCCAGTTTGCCTCCTGAGATCTCCCAAAGAAACTGCTCAAAGTCGTCTTCTACAGAGAAGGGGGCTTCCCAGGCCCCTGTGGAGCTCAACCCCTCTGTCTTTACTGCTACTCCTGAGGAAGCTGAGGTCGAGCTTGAGACCTCTGACGGTGCCACAGAGTCTGCCGGGCTTCCAGGATGCAGTTCAGGACTGGGAAGAACAAGAAAGAGAGCAAATCAGTGTATGACATTCCTTAAGCAGAGAGATGTTTTCTGCAAACCAGCTCTTAAAATGGTAGTTAATCCCTCCTACCCCTCAGCCTTACGCAGGGATTGTTATTCAATTAACCTGGGGCTGCTTCTAGAGTCCAATGTATCAGCAGGTACATTTTGCAGTTTGGGGATTTATCCGCGAAGACACAGCATCTGGGGTCTGGCAAAGAAGGTTCCGTTTTTGTCGCCACAGGCACTTTGCCACCTTTACTAATTTGACTGCAAAAGGGTGACCAAGTCAACCTCCGCAGGCGTTCAGAAAACCCAAGAAGCCACTGAAAAGCTGTACCAACTTGCAGCATTTTCAGACAAGGATCTAGATAAGCAGTCCAGCCAGCTCCTAGAAACTTATTATTTCAGACGAGTTTTTCCTCTGCTGGATTTTGGCATGAATTATCTCAAAACTCTCATTTTTCCACGTGTGAAAAAAAAAACCAACAACCTTCGTTTCACGTGAAAGGCACACTGATGAAGCGAAAGAACAAGTTGTGGTTGTTACCTGGTTTGGGGTTTTCCTCTCCCGCCTATGGAGAAGAGGCTGCCCTCTGGCAAAGCCGGAACAAGGGCCTAGGAAGAAGCAAGATGGTTTTTATGATACACAGGTCAAAGACTGCTTTGCAGATTCTTCCTCCGCTGCTTCTCCTCTGGCAGTGCTGAGCCTTAACCAAAATACAGAGCCAGGGCACACCTGAAGAAAAGTTAGCATTCCCTTAACATTTACTAACGACCTTGGGTCTTCTTAAAGAACGCAGCAATTAAAGGACATGGCAGAGCATTATGTAAACACTGCCATTCACCTCGTAAAGAGCAGAAAGGTACTACGAGCGTCCTGTCGACCACTTTTGGATTTAAAAGGGAACGGAGACCCGTAGAACATTTCAGTCTTCCATCTTTTCTCCAAGAGGAGGCTACAACTTGGGCATAAATTTTACTAGGGACCCACTACTGCCTCAGCCGCTCTCCTTACCACAGCCGCTTTTTTAGCTGAAGGCTCCTTCCCGTCGCCACCAGTGGCACTCAGTGGCTTCACAGCCGCCACGGCAGACGGATGACTCTCGGCTGCCTTACGTTTCAGTGGCTGCTTTCTGGGGAAGGTGGCTTTCCCATCCAAAGGCTTCAGGCACCCCTTTGGTTTGGCTAGAGTAAAAGGAAGAGAGAATTGATACCGTCTTGCTCTGCCTCAGGAAAAAAAAACCCAACAAACAAACAGGTTCTCTTAACAGCGCCACAGTCCTTCTAGTTAAGTGTATTTAGCCAGCAGCTAAACAGCACTCGAGCTTCAGCACTCGAGCAAGAGGAATCAGGCAGGGTTTTTTAAATTCACTTTTAGGGCTGTATGAAAGCTCATGGAAAGACAAAAGGGGAACGCATACTTAATAGCCAGTTCGTACCTGTCTCTGTACGGCTCTGTTCAGAGGGCAGTCCTAGCCTCTCCTTCAGAGACCTGGGGACTTGAACTACAAGAGAGAACAGAAAAAGTTGGGCAGGCTGCATAAATCTCCATTTGCTGTTCACGTTTCGAAATGAGAGCCGTCACGTCACTGGGATTCAGAGCTACCTTGAGCCCGCAACCAACACGCACAAAGAACCACTAGAAGAAAGGACAAACAGCAAACCTAAACAGAAAATCTGTGCATCAAATCCCCATGTCTGCTTAGTAGCTGCACCTCTCTTTGGTGCTTTGTCAGCACTCTCCAGAACCTCTGTCTTCTTCCCCAGCCTGTCAGCAAGCTTGCGCTTTAACGGAAGGACACTTTTACCAGCTTCAGAAAGAGAGGAAACAAGCAATACTTTAAGAACGTTTCTCTGGAGGCGGATTTTAGAACAGCCAGCCACAAACTTCCATGCTTCCGGGGATCTTTTCTTAGATTTGCCTTTCAGCTGCTAACCAAATTTGCCACTTCTGCCTGCCGTCAATACACATCTCTGCCAAAATGTATTTTCCTCCGGCACGCAGCAAAAATACCCTTCAACATAGTCACGTTTAGATGAGGGCACCCGAACAACGCCTCACAAAAAGCTCTTCCTCTGGAGGCTTTCTGTTTTCCCATCCTCTCGCCAAGATTCAGTTGAATCACGGGCTCCTCCCCTAAGACAAAGACTAATCTAGCTCTTCACTGCACAGAAGCCAGTAGCCACTAAGAGCATTGTCCTTCTAGCCCACGTCCCGGCAAAAGGCACTCTTCTGGTAGCCAAACCACAGAAACGAGTGACTACGCGTAGTAGTAGTGCCCCACGGTTTTTGCCTTTCAAAGGAATTTGTGCAGATCTGAACACCACCACTTATACACAGACTCGTATCACGCTACTGTCCGCAAGAGCCACCGTCAGCCTGGTCAACGCTTCAAAAATTGGCTACTTGTATAATACCATCTTCTATAGGTCTGCCCTTGCATTACTGCCCGGTTTTCCCAGTTATCCCCTTATTTGCATACTGACACTCGTATTGACATTAGCCTCTCTCTCTGCTGCTACTGCACTTCACCCAACCGCTACTTCCGCCACGTGCTGTCGACACATTAGCTCATTCACAAATCTCACTCAACTTCAGGAACATGAGAGTCCAATTAAGCACACTGGAGGGTCTGTAAGGTGGTGTAATACATGATGAGCTACGGCTTAATGTCAGGCTGATAAAAACCCCTTCTGGATCTTTTACTGCAACACAACAAACTGAGCACCTACAAATGCCAAATATTTGCAATCAAACCAGGGCCTGGAAGCCTAAAAGCATGGTTTCCATTAGAAAAGGCAGCACCAGCAGGCTAACGTGTCTGAATTATCTTAATTATTACTTAACCTTTCGGTTGAGGAGCCATGAAATGGAAACAATAGTAGTCACTACAAGTAGGGGATATTAACTCACCACCTTGGCTTTTTGTTTTTTCCTTTAGTTTCTCCAATTTGATTTCTTCAAGTGTTTTTATTCCAAAATTTAAATTGTCCTCTGAAAACAGAAAATCATTAATGAAGCTGAGGCCTAAAGGCACATGTTGAAGAGCACACATCCTCAAGCTTCTGACAGCTCAGAACCCTTCCAAAGTCTTCCAAATAAACCCTCTCAACACTCCCCACCAGGACAAAAAGCCATAGAACGGATGGGTATTTTGGTAAGCGATTGGCACCCTTCTTCACCCCTCCTCCCACCCTACAGAGTAAAACCTGCAGTTTTAAGCGTTTTAATCCATCTACACGATATTAGATTCCATTAGACATGGCTTCTTCCCACAGTGTTTGAAAGGACACATTTGCAGGCATTTCAACTCCACGCTGTGGCTCTCTTTTGTTTTACAAACGTCTACAAGGAGGAGTTGACCTGTCTGACCCAAGGGACACACGACAGTATTAGACAGGAATGAGCTCGTGGAAATAACTGACTCCATCCAGCTACCCGATGTTCTACTGTAGATTTAGAACATATCACTTTGGAGTTCATCGTCAAGTTCTCCTTCCAAGCCATCCTACTACAGCTGCTAGAATACCTTGCTTTGTATCAGCCCCGCGTTTCCCAGTGGAAATTATCCGCGATCCACTACGGGCTTGTGTTGCTGGTTGCTGGACAGGTGTTTTAGTTTCATCTCCTTCTTCAGAAAGCTGCTCTGAAAGTCCAAAATAAAACCTCTTCAGTTATGGAGCAGGGATTATACAAGGCGTTTCATGCTCATGTAGCTCGTACAACGACGTTTCAGTCCACGGTTCATATTCTGTTCGCATTCTTAACTACAAGCAACTGTTTGCGGGAGGTGTTTTTTAAACAGCTGCATTGACTTGACAGGCTCATACAAGCGAGAGCTATACCGGGGAAAAAAATATTTAAGACTCCAGACTCTCGTCCGTAGCTTTAAACACGACACAGTTCAGGCACTCTGTGAAGTTATACATTCACCTCCAGTAGAAATGCCTTCAGTAAGCAAAAAGTACCCATCTTCATCGTCATCTGCAGCACTGATTACAACTGGCTGGAGGATGTGTAGGACTTGGGACCTTTTCAGAGCTTTCCACTTTCATCACCCCCCTCAGCTGCGGAGTGGGACTTGACTGGACAGAAAGTGTGTTTTGCTGCAGTGACGCCTGAGCCATTTTCACATCATCTTCTGCAGGCTCAGGTGGACTTGGAAGCGTAGCTAGAGGAAGACGAGGACCATCTCTCATTTGGCCATGTAAAACTGTCACCCCAACCTTGCACTCACTGTCTAGATACGGTAGATAAGGTAGACAACCCACCTGGCTGCTGAATTCAGAGTTTCCTATTCCCCACCCCTACGAACACACTAGGAACAACGGCTTCCCTTCACACACTCATCTCACCACCCTACCCTCCAGAAAGGATGAAATGAAGGGAAAGCCACCTGAAGTGCAAAGATCACACAAAGCACAGAGAAGCTGAGCATGAAAGAAAAAATTAAACACCAGAATTACAGTCCGTTTAGCTGAGAGCCTGTGACTGCTCACTTCTCCCTACGCTCATCAGTGAGCAGTTACTTGATGCCTTCTACGGCATTGTACCCACTCCGAAGTAATATTCAGAATTAATTCTTTCATGCTTAAAGGAAAAGGGCCCAAGAAACTCACTTTTGCTTGGCGGGAAGAAGCGCCCATCAACATAGCGTCCTTTCGTGTGATGGAACGCGCAGTTGGATTTCTGACAGCCAGCTGGTTGATTCTCCCAGTAGCAAGGAATCTCACTGCGCTTTTTCTGAAGACAGAAAGAAAGAAAAGCTCGTGGTAACACTCGCCTTAGGCTTGCTAAGAGACATAGTTACACGTCATGCCAGAGACAGGGCTATCGCAGTGCAGTGCGGAAACATCATTCCCAAGGGCAGTCTATCACTGAAAGCATTTCAGGGCAGATCGACAAAACTTGCGTAAGCTGTAACTACTACATATTATCTAGCTTTCCTGTCGTTCCGTTGGAGAAGTCGCGGGCTCGCACACATCAGTTCAGGGTGGGTTAAACTAAGACAATGTGCAAAATACTGGGATTATTCAGAGGGGAAAAATGCCTTGAACTGCCTAGCTTGAATCTATCTCAAGTTCTCTTTCAGAGCCTTATTTCCTTCCCATCTTCTCCCTCCCCGCCCTGTGCTACCCCAAGACGTCAGAACAACGCCAGCACCTAATACAAAAATGTCTTGCTGAGGTATACCTCAGAAATTGATTTTTCTTCCCCCAACTTCCTCCCACCCCCCTCCAAGTAACAGAAACCAGTATCATTTGAAAGCAAGTAAATCTAGCACGTTCAGTCTGCCGACAGCAAGGAAAAATGCTTTCAGGGATTTAGTTGGAGAACACATCTTTAGGCAAACACTCACATCGACTTCCATGTGTCTCAATCTGCAGGTAGGCTTGAAACAGCGACCCTCCTGCCACCGCCTGCACACTCTCTCACTTCCCAGAGCAGCCGCACAGTGGCGGAAGGAACAGCTGTCTCCCTGTAACCAAAAGGAAACCCACAAAGAGGAAATTAAAAGAGTACAGCCTCAAAAATTATCCATGCTAGTAGAACTGGAAGCAGAATCTAACTGCTTCTTAAGTTAACAGACTTCTGGATGTCTCCGCCCCCTCCTCTCCTAAAAACTCAACAAGAAACCCCAAAGCAAAAGCAGCCCAAACATACCTTGTCACAGGTGGAATAGAAATAGAAGTAGCAGTCGTCCCCTTGCTTGGACATAATCGACACCGTCTGAGAACGAGCTCAGGTTCGAAGGGTTCGCTCTCAGCAGGGACTTCCTCCAGTCCTCGTAAGAGCTGCCTTCGCTCTTTCTTGGACGGAAAGTCTCCTGACGGCTCGATCAGTCAAATCGTCTTTTTCAAAGTAACCCTAAAGAAAGGTATCAGTAAGTGAAAAAGGAGAAACAGTCCTACTCCCCGGTCTAACCTTTTTTGTTGCACCCCAGCTAACGCACGAGAGGAGTATTATTGCCCCTACCTGTGGGTTATAAAGCACAAAGTATTTCACTTGGGCAGTCTCTCTTGCTGCTCTGCTTTGTGCCTTTAATCGCTTACAAAAATATTAAAGATGCTTAACGCCCCCCCTGTTGATTAGGACAGCCAGATCACAAGGAAGGCAGAGCCCCAGGAACTACGTGTTCTCATCCCCCTTGTCAATCCGTCAGCCTTACCCCAGACGCAGACAGCTGCTGATGATTTACCTGCTGGTCACCGCACTCCACTAGCCTGACAGCGCCCTCGGTGTCACAAGTTACACAGAGAATGCTGCACTATGATGCGTATGCAAACCACCCATCATGTCGTCTGAAGCGCAGGACAAGCTCTTGCTAACACATCTCATTCTCTGGATGAGAATCTGAAGCCAAGTTGTCCACAGCTGAAGCAGAATAGCCAGAATTTCCACTCCTTACAGTTGTTTTAGTCAACTCTACCTGTTAAATACTGTCTGGACATACATACACATACCTGTTTATGCACACACCAAGAGCGAGTGATGATAAAGTCAGCAAGAGTGAGAGTAAAAATTAGAATGTGGGGCTATTTGCCACAGCAGACTGCATAGAAAGTCTCTCATTTTGAGGGAACCGGCAAACCCAAAAGATCTACGTAACGGTTTGATGAATGTGCCTTCAAGGCTGATGCTTTATAACACGAGGGATTTGGGGGTCAGCACACAAACAGGCATACCTACCTACACGCATACAGTATCAACGTTTCTACACACGCGAGCGTGCACAGCCTATGTTGCACGATATCCGTAGCGAGAGCAACTCTCAGCCCTAATCGGACACGCGGAGTTGCAATCAATTAACAGCAGGGAGACAGCAGATCGAGGATACCGCAAGCTTTGAGAGGCAGGGAAATGCTTCCTTTGCAAGTGGCATGGCTGCATGATACCAAGAATTTGGGATGACTTTGATTTTTAGGAAAGAATTTGTTCTCTTTTTACATCAGAGCCAATGCTACAAGTTTGCCTTCATACGCTCTTCTCTAATCCATATATCCATCATCATGCATTGCAGCAAGATCACGGAAGGTTTGAAAAGATGGCTTAGGTCCAGTTCGACAGCTGATGATTTTTTGGTGCCTCCAGAGCTGAAACTGATCTTCTTTAGCCACAAGCAGGTTTTCTTCATGCGAAGTCAGATACTTTGATTCTTACTCTTTTAAAGATACTAAATGCCATAAAACCTGCAACCACACCAGATAAAGCTCAAATTCAAGCGGTTCTGACCCCTTTCATTCAGACGCTGCGCGTTTCTGTGCAAGTATTTCTGACTCTCTTGGACAAAACAGAATGAAATGGTTCTTACAAATTAATAGCAAAAGGTTGGAACCTTCTACTCACACAAACACTAGCGGATTTTCAAGGAGGTTTTTTTTTTTTTCTGGCAGGGAATTTTCCCAAATCTGAAATAAAGAGAGGACAAGGTGGGTTCTCATGTTAGTTATTGGGTTTTGACTGCTTGTCAAAGGGAAGAAAAACAGTTGTTAAGTGCAAGGGTTCCTTCCCTTCTTCAGTATTGATGGGACTATTCACTTTTCACCCTTAGCACCTTCGAAAACAGACTGTTGTGTCATGCAGATTCCTACGCATCTCCTCCTAGAAATTACTGGGTGTGCTGCTGATGCCATTGATAATTAAATGAAATTTCAAGCACGATTTCCGCAGTTTGCACAAGCCAACTCCTAAATGGAAGGCAAGTAAGGACCACTGCTTTGCCCAGCAGAGGCATTCCAACACAAATCAGGAGGAATTCACGGTCTAGAAGGTGCCATTTCTTTTCCCTAGGAAGTGAGACACACCTGTATAGTGCAACTTTACTATATCCACCACCATGGGGGGAACAAGAGAAATCCCCTCAGATCTAGCTCTTTTGAATGTCCAAGCAGCTCAGCATTCCGCTTGTCGCCTTCCATATTCCTGAGCAGGAGTTTGACTGGACCCCTCCAGCCACCCGGGCTGCAGAAAAAGTGCAGCGCAGCCCATCCGTTGTTACGCACATTTGAAAGACAAAGACTCGTCTCAGGCAGAGGCAGATTCTTTCTCCTTCATGTTCAACAAAACCACCAGCTCAAGAAACAGCAGGAACCGAGACCTAGCCCGTATCCGCTCACTGTACTCCAAACTCAACCCTCTTCACACCTTTCATGCTTTAAAGCCTTGCTACGGGGAAGGCTCACGCAGCCAGGTTTCAGGCATCGCTCGGCTTACACAGACATACTGACATACCCAGCTGTTTCCTTGATTTTGGTTTGGAGTGAATTTCCTCTGCGTCGTCCGGCACCAAGTTCACACATTCATCAAAGCCCTAAAAATCAGCAACAAAAGCCGCCGCTGAGCTACGTGCCCTGCTCTAAACTTCAGCAACAACGACACAAACTATCGTGAGCTGTGCTGACGTGGGCTGGACAATTAAGACTATTAATTGGAGAGGCACCCCCCACGCTAGTTTTTCCTGACAGGAAGAAACAGTTTTATAAATTTGAAGAACAACCAACAAAACACCCAATCCAAAGAGATCCTGAGACTCACAGTGATGCAGCCTTCTAGCCGCATGCTCGGAAAGACCCGTCCGGTGTGCCGCCCCGCTCCCCACACGGCTCAAAGGGCCCTGCGCAAGAAGCACCAGGACGTTCCTCGCACACGGGGCCGAAGCCGCGGCAGCCCGGCGGTACTCACGTTCTGCAGGTAGCGGAAGATGAGGTTCTGGAGCGGAGCGTTAAGGACGCCCCACAGACAGACCACGCACCTGCACCTTTCCTGCGCCAGGGTTTGGTAAAAATGCTGTTAACTGCTGTCATGGGGAACAGCTCAACTACCGGTGAAGGCGGAGGCGGCCAGGCTACATTTAATACAGGACCTTCAGGAGAATACGGGCATAACAGCGAAAAATAAAATATTTACAGAAACCATGGCATACACCAAACCTCGTCTCCACGGACAGAGCCTAGGCCGGGGACAGTGAAGGCTGACAACAGAGCAGGAGGAGGGAAGCAGCGAGGGGAAAGCCTTCCTCGCCGGGCTCTCGCGCGCTCTTCCTCTCTCCCAAAGTCCACGAGCGAGCGACCGACCGACCGACCCATGCTGGCAGAAACTCCATGCTTGCTCCCAGCGGGAGAAAGTCCTTTGGCAGGATAAAGCATCGGCAGCTTGGGGCTGGGTGACCCTTCTGGAGCCGGAACAGCAGTTTGCTCAGTTTTGGTTTCAGACCTTTCCTCTAGGAACAAAGACAGCACAGTGGACTATCAAAGCACGCAAGTGTTTTCTTCCAAAGAGAAAGTATTGACAATCCACTCCGACAACCGATTTTTCCTCTGCCAGCAGCAAATGCCTGAGGGCCGCCCCACCTTCACAAATCCTCGTAGGAAGAGACTCAAGTTCTTCAAAACTTTAAGAAAATGATTCAAAAGGTAGCTGCTAGGGAAAACGATCCCTGGTGGCAGGGTACACAATAGACCCCAGTCTCAGCTGTCTTCTGCAGGGTCACAAATTCAGACCGCATGTCTGACCAGCAGGGAAGTTCAGGACAACTGCGTGCAGGTACTCCCAATGTCTACCAGTTCACCTGTGCTTTAAGACTCCTTGCAAAGCCTCAGCTAGAAAAAGAATCACCTCTGGGTATCCAACAAAAGAATCAGTTTCCATTTATTTCTTTCTTTATTTTAAGCCTTAAGACTATGCGCTTCAGGTGTCCAGCATTTCAGCAAGCTCCATGAGGAGCTCATCCTCATCCTTCTCTGGGTCCGGGTCAATTATCTCTTCCAGTTTGCCTCCTGAGATCTCCCAAAGAAACTGCTCAAAGTCGTCTTCTACAGAGAAGGGGGCTTCCCAGGCCCCTGTGGAGCTCAACCCCTCTGTCTTTACTGCTACTCCTGAGGAAGCTGAGGTCGAGCTTGAGACCTCTGACGGTGCCACAGAGTCTGCCGGGCTTCCAGGATGCAGTTCAGGACTGGGAAGAACAAGAAAGAGAGCAAATCAGTGTATGACATTCCTTAAGCAGAGAGATGTTTTCTGCAAACCAGCTCTTAAAATGGTAGTTAATCCCTCCTACCCCTCAGCCTTACGCAGGGATTGTTATTCAATTAACCTGGGGCTGCTTCTAGAGTCCAATGTATCAGCAGGTACATTTTGCAGTTTGGGGATTTATCCGCGAAGACACAGCATCTGGGGTCTGGCAAAGAAGGTTCCGTTTTTGTCGCCACAGGCACTTTGCCACCTTTACTAATTTGACTGCAAAAGGGTGACCAAGTCAACCTCCGCAGGCGTTCAGAAAACCCAAGAAGCCACTGAAAAGCTGTACCAACTTGCAGCATTTTCAGACAAGGATCTAGATAAGCAGTCCAGCCAGCTCCTAGAAACTTATTATTTCAGACGAGTTTTTCCTCTGCTGGATTTTGGCATGAATTATCTCAAAACTCTCATTTTTCCACGTGTGAAAAAAAAGACCAACAACCTTCGTTTCACGTGAAAGGCACACTGATGAAGCGAAAGAACAAGTTGTGGTTGTTACCTGGTTTGGGGTTTTCCTCTCCCGCCTATGGAGAAGAGGCTGCCCTCTGGCAAAGCCGGAACAAGGGCCTAGGAAGAAGCAAGATGGTTTTTATGATACACAGGTCAAAGACTGCTTTGCAGATTCTTCCTCCGCTGCTTCTCCTCTGGCAGTGCTGAGCCTTAACCAAAATACAGAGCCAGGGCACACCTGAAGAAAAGTTAGCATTCCCTTAACGTTTACTAACGACCTTGGGTCTTCTTAAAGAACGCAGCAATTAAAGGACATGGCAGAGCATTATGTAAACACTGCCATTCACCTCGTAAAGAGCAGAAAGGTACTACGAGCGTCCTGTCGACCACTTTTGGATTTAAAAGGGAACGGAGACCCGTAGAACATTTCAGTCTTCCATCTTTTCTCCAAGAGGAGGCTACAACTTGGGCATAAATTTTACTAGGGACCCACTACTGCCTCAGCCGCTCTCCTTACCACAGCCGCTTTTTTAGCTGAAGGCTCCTTCCCGTCGCCACCAGTGGCACTCGGTGGCTTCACAGCCGCCACGGCAGACGGATGACTCTCGGCTGCCTTACGTTTCAGTGGCTGCTTTCTGGGGAAGGTGGCTTTCCCATCCAAAGGCTTCAGGCACCCCTTTGGTTTGGCTAGAGTAAAAGGAAGAGAGAATTGATACCGTCTTGCTCTGCCTCAGGAAAAAAAAACCCAACAAACAAACAGGTTCTCTTAACAGCGCCACAGTCCTTCTAGTTAAGTGTATTTAGCCAGCAGCTAAACAGCACTCGAGCTTCAGCACTCGAGCAAGAGGAATCAGGCAGGGTTTTTTAAATTCACTTTTAGGGCTGTATGAAAGCTCATGGAAAGACAAAAGGGGAACGCATACTTAATAGCCAGTTCGTACCTGTCTCTGTACGGCTCTGTTCAGAGGGCAGTCCTAGCCTCTCCTTCAGAGACCTGGGGACTTGAACTACAAGAGAGAACAGAAAAAGTTGGGCAGGCTGCATAAATCTCCATTTGCTGTTCACGTTTCGAAATGAGAGCCGTCACGTCACTGGGATTCAGAGCTACCTTGAGCCCGCAACCAACACGCACAAAGAACCACTAGAAGAAAGGACAAACAGCAAACCTAAACAGAAAATCTGTGCATCAAATCCCCATGTCTGCTTAGTAGCTGCACCTCTCTTTGGTGCTTTGTCAGCACTCTCCAGAACCTCTGTCTTCTTCCCCAGCCTGTCAGCAAGCTTGCGCTTTAACGGAAGGACACTTTTACCAGCTTCAGAAAGAGAGGAAACAGGCAATACTTTAAGAACGTTTCTCTGGAGGCGGATTTTAGAACAGTCAGCCACAAACTTCCATGCTTCCGGGGATCTTTTCTTAGATTTGCCTTTCAGCTGCTAACCAAATTTGCCACTTCTGCCTGCCGTCAATACACATCTCTGCCAAAATGTATTTTCCTCCGGCACGCAGCAAAAATACCCTTCAACATAGTCACGTTTAGATGAGGGCACCCGAACAACGCCTCACAAAAAGCTCTTCCTCTGGAGGCTTTCCGTTTTCCCATCCTCTCGCTAAGATTCAGTTGAATCACAGGCTCCTCCCCTAAGACAAAGACTAATCTAGCTCTTCACTGCACAGAAGCCAGTAGCCACTAAGAGCATTGTCCTTCTAGCCCACGTCCCGGCAAAAGGCACTCTTCTGGTAGCCAAACCACAGAAACGAGTGACTACGCGTAGTAGTAGTGCCCCACGGTTTTTGCCTTTCAAAGGAATTTGTGCAGATCTGAACACCACCACTTATACACAGACTCGTATCACGCTACTGTCCGCAAGAGCCACCGTCAGCCTGGTCAACGCTTCAAAAATTGGCTACTTGTATAATACCATCTTCTATAGGTCTGCCCTTGCATTACTGCCCGGTTTTCCCAGTTATCCCCTTATTTGCATACTGACACTCGTATTGACATTAGCCTCTCTCTCTGCTGCTACTGCACTTCACCCAACCGCTACTTCCGCCACGTGCTGTCGACACATTAGCTCATTCACAAATCTCACTCAACTTCAGGAACATGAGAGTCCAATTAAGCACACTGGAGGGTCTGTAAGGTGGTGTAATACATGATGAGCTACGGCTTAATGTCAGGCTGATAAAAACCCCTTCTGGATCTTTTACTGCAACACAACAAACTGAGCACCTACAAATGCCAAATATTTGCAATCAAACCAGGGCCTGGAAGCCTAAAAGCATGGTTTCCATTAGAAAAGGCAGCACCAGCAGGCTAACGTGTCTGAATTATCTTAATTATTACTTAACCTTTTGGTTAAGGAGCCATGAAATGGAAACAATAGTAGTCACTACAAGTAGGGGATATTAACTCACCACCTTGGCTTTTTGTTTTTTCCTTTAGTTTCTCCAATTTGATTTCTTCAAGTGTTTTTATTCCAAAATTTAAATTGTCCTCTGAAAACAGAAAATCATTAATGAAGCTGAGGCCTAAAGGCACATGTTGAAGAGCACACATCCTCAAGCTTCTGACAGCTCAGAACCCTTCCAAAGTCTTCCAAATAAACCCTCTCAACACTCCCCACCAGGACAAAAAGCCATAGAACGGATGGGTATTTTGGTAAGCGATTGGCACCCTTCTTCACCCCTCCTCCCACCCTACAGAGTAAAACCTGCAGTTTTAAGCGTTTTAATCCATCTACACGATATTAGATTCCATTAGACATGGCTTCTTCCCACAGTGTTTGAAAGGACACATTTGCAGGCATTTCAACTCCACGCTGTGGCTCTCTTTTGTTTTACAAAAGTCTACAAGGAGGAGTTGACCTGTCTGACCCAAGGGACACACGACAGTATTAGACAGGAATGAGCTCGTGGAAATAACTGACTCCATCCAGCTACCCGATGTTCTACTGTAGATTTAGAACATATCACTTTGGAGTTCATCGTCAAGTTCTCCTTCCAAGCCATCCTACTACAGCTGCTAGAATACCTTGCTTTGTATCAGCCCCGCGTTTCCCAGTGGAAATTATCCGCGATCCACTACGGGCTTGTGTTGCTGGTTGCTGGACAGGTGTTTTAGTTTCATCTCCTTCTTCAGAAAGCTGCTCTGAAAGTCCAAAATAAAACCTCTTCAGTTATGGAGCAGGGATTATACAAGGCGTTTCATGCTCATGTAGCTCGTACAACGACGTTTCAGTCCACGGTTCATATTCTGTTCGCATTCTTAACTACAAGCAACTGTTTGCGGGAGGTGTTTTTTAAACAGCTGCATTGACTTGACAGGCTCATACAAGCGAGAGCTATACCGGGGAAAAAAATATTTAAGACTCCAGACTCTCGTCCGTAGCTTTAAACACGACACAGTTCAGGCACTCTGTGAAGTTATACATTCACCTCCAGTAGAAATGCCTTCAGTAAGCAAAAAGTACCCATCTTCATCGTCATCTGCAGCACTGATTACAACTGGCTGGAGGATGTGTAGGACTTGGGACCTTTTCAGAGCTTTCCACTTTCATCACCCCCCTCAGCTGCGGAGTGGGACTTGACTGGACAGAAAGTGTGTTTTGCTGCAGTGACGCCTGAGCCATTTTCACATCATCTTCTGCAGGCTCAGGTGGACTTGGAAGCGTAGCTAGAGGAAGACGAGGACCATCTCTCATTTGGCCATGTAAAACTGTCACCCCGACCTTGCACTCACTGTCTAGATACGGTAGATAAGGTAGACAACCCACCTGGCTGCTGAATTCAGAGTTTCCTATTCCCCACCCCTACGAACACACTAGGAACAACGGCTTCCCTTCACACACTCATCTCACCACCCTACCCTCCAGAAAGGATGAAATGAAGGGAAAGCCACCTGAAGTGCAAAGATCACACAAAGCACAGAGAAGCTGAGCATGAAAGAAAAAATTAAACACCAGAATTACAGTCCGTTTAGCTGAGAGCCTGTGACTGCTCACTTCTCCCTACGCTCATCAGTGAGCAGTTACTTGATGCCTTCTACGGCATTGTACCCACTCCGAAGTAATATTCAGAATTAATTCTTTCATGCTTAAAGGAAAAGGGCCCAAGAAACTCACTTTTGCTTGGCGGGAAGAAGCGCCCATCAACATAGCGTCCTTTCGTGTGATGGAACGCGCAGTTGGATTTCTGACAGCCAGCTGGTTGATTCTCCCAGTAGCAAGGAATCTCACTGCGCTTTTTCTGAAGACAGAAAGAAAGAAAAGCTCGTGGTAACACTCGCCTTAGGCTTGCTAAGAGACATAGTTACACGTCATGCCAGAGACAGGGCTATCGCAGTGCAGTGCGGAAACATCATTCCCAAGGGCAGTCTATCACTGAAAGCATTTCAGGGCAGATCGACAAAACTTGCGTAAGCTGTAACTACTACATATTATCTAGCTTTCCTGTCGTTCCGTTGGAGAAGTCGCGGGCTCGCACACATCAGTTCAGGGTGGGTTAAACTAAGACAATGTGCAAAATACTGGGATTATTCAGAGGGGAAAAATGCCTTGAACTGCCTAGCTTGAATCTATCTCAAGTTCTCTTTCAGAGCCTTATTTCCTTCCCATCTTCTCCCTCCCCGCCCTGTGCTACCCCAAGACGTCAGAACAACGCCAGCACCTAATACAAAAATGTCTTGCTGAGGTATACCTCAGAAATTGATTTTTCTTCCCCCAACTTCCTCCCACCCCCCTCCAAGTAACAGAAACCAGTATCATTTGAAAGCAAGTAAATCTAGCACGTACAAGCACATTCAGTCTGCCGACAGCAAGGAAAAATGCTTTCAGGGATTTAGTTGGAGAACACATCTTTAGGCAAACACTCACATCGACTTCCATGTGTCTCAATCTGCAGGTAGGCTTGAAACAGCGACCCTCCTGCCACCGCCTGCACACTCTCTCACTTCCCAGAGCAGCCGCACAGTGGCGGAAGGAACAGCTGTCTCCCTGTAACCAAAAGGAAACCCACAAAGAGGAAATTAAAAGAGTACAGCCTCAAAAATTATCCATGCTAGTAGAACTGGAAGCAGAATCTAACTGCTTCTTAAGTTAACAGACATCTGGATGTCTCCGCCCCCTCCTCTCCTAAAAACTCAACAAGAAACCCCAAAGCAAAAGCAGCCCAAACATACCTTGTCACAGGTGGAATAGAAATAGAAGTAGCAGTCGTCCCCTTGCTTGGACATAATCGACACCGTCTGAGAACGAGCTCAGGTTCGAAGGGTTCGCTCTCAGCAGGGACTTCCTCCAGTCCTCGTAAGAGCTGCCTTCGCTCTTTCTTGGACGGAAAGTCTCCTGACGGCTCGATCAGTCAAATCGTCTTTTTCAAAGTAACCCTAAAGAAAGGTATCAGTAAGTGAAAAAGGAGAAACAGCCCTACTCCCCGGTCTAACCTTTTTTGTTGCACCCCAGCTAACGCACGAGAGGAGTATTATTGCCCCTACCTGTGGGTTATAAAGCACAAAGTATTTCACTTGGGCAGTCTCTCTTGCTGCTCTGCTTTGTGCCTTTAATCGCTTACAAAAATATTAAAGATGCTTAACGCCCCCCCTGTTGATTAGGACAGCCAGATCACAAGGAAGGCAGAGCCCCAGGAACTACGTGTTCTCATCCCCCTTGTCAATCCGTCAGCCTTACCCCAGACGCAGACAGCTGCTGATGATTTACCTGCTGGTCACCGCACTCCACTAGCCTGACAGCGCCCTCGGTGTCACAAGTTACACAGAGAATGCTGCACTATGATGCGTATGCAAACCACCCATCATGTCGTCTGAAGCGCAGGACAAGCTCTTGCTAACACATCTCATTCTCTGGATGAGAATCTGAAGCCAAGTTGTCCACAGCTGAAGCAGAATAGCCAGAATTTCCACTCCTTACAGTTGTTTTAGTCAACTCTACCTGTTAAATACTGTCTGGACATACATACACATACCTGTTTATGCACACACCAAGAGCGAGTGATGATAAAGTCAGCAAGAGTGAGAGTAAAAATTAGAATGTGGGGCTATTTGCCACAGCAGACTGCATAGAAAGTCTCTCATTTTGAGGGAACCGGCAAACCCAAAAGATCTACGTAACGGTTTGATGAATGTGCCTTCAAGGCTGATGCTTTATAACACGAGGGATTTGGGGGTCAGCACACAAACAGGCATACCTACCTACACGCATACAGTATCAACGTTTCTACACACGCGAGCGTGCACAGCCTATGTTGCACGATATCCGTAGCGAGAGCAACTCTCAGCCCTAATCGGACACGCGGAGTTGCAATCAATTAACAGCAGGGAGACAGCAGATCGAGGATACCGCAAGCTTTGAGAGGCAGGGAAATGCTTCCTTTGCAAGTGGCATGGCTGCATGATACCAAGAATTTGGGATGACTTTGATTTTTAGGAAAGAATTTGTTCTCTTTTTACATCAGAGCCAATGCTACAAGTTTGCCTTCATACGCTCTTCTCTAATCCATATATCCATCATCATGCATTGCAGCAAGATCACGGAAGGTTTGAAAAGATGGCTTAGGTCCAGTTCGACAGCTGATGATTTTTTGGTGCCTCCAGAGCTGAAACTGATCTTCTTTAGCCACAAGCAGGTTTTCTTCATGCGAAGTCAGATACTTTGATTCTTACCCTTTTAAAGATACTAAATGCCATAAAACCTGCAACCACACCAGATAAAGCTCAAATTCAAGCGGTTCTGACCCCTTTCATTCAGACGCTGCGCGTTTCTGTGCAAGTATTTCTGACTCTCTTGGACAAAACGGAATGAAATGGTTCTTACAAATTAATAGCAAAAGGTTGGAACCTTCTACTCACACAAACACTAGCGGATTTTCAAGGAGGTTTTTTTTTTTTCTGGCAGGGAATTTTCCCAAATCTGAAATAAAGAGAGGACAAGGTGGGTTCTCATGTTAGTTATTGGGTTTTGACTGCTTGTCAAAGGGAAGAAAAACAGTTGTTAAGTGCAAGGGTTCCTTCCCTTCTTCAGTATTGATGGGACTATTCACTTTTCACCCTTAGCACCTTCGAAAACAGACTGTTGTGTCATGCAGATTCCTACGCATCTCCTCCTAGAAATTACTGGGTGTGCTGCTGATGCCATTGATAATTAAATGAAATTTCAAGCACGATTTCCGCAGTTTGCACAAGCCAACTCCTAAATGGAAGGCAAGTAAGGACCACTGCTTTGCCCAGCAGAGGCATTCCAACACAAATCAGGAGGAATTCACGGTCTAGAAGGTGCCATTTCTTTTCCCTAGGAAGTGAGACACACCTGTATAGTGCAACTTTACTATATCCACCACCATGGGGGGAACAAGAGAAATCCCCTCAGATCTAGCTCTTTTGAATGTCCAAGCAGCTCAGCATTCCGCTTGTCGCCTTCCATATTCCTGAGCAGGAGTTTGACTGGACCCCTCCAGCCACCCGGGCTGCAGAAAAAGTGCAGCGCAGCCCATCCGTTGTTACGCACATTTGAAAGACAAAGACTCGTCTCAGGCAGAGGCAGATTCTTTCTCCTTCACGTTCAACAAAACCACCAGCTCAAGAAACAGCAGGAACCGAGACCTAGCCCGTATCCGCTCACTGTACTCCAAACTCAACCCTCTTCACACCTTTCATGCTTTAAAGCCTTGCTACGGGGAAGGCTCACGCAGCCAGGTTTCAGGCATCGCTCGGCTTACACAGACATACTGACATACCCAGCTGTTTCCTTGATTTTGGTTTGGAGTGAATTTCCTCTGCGTCGTCCGGCACCAAGTTCACACATTCATCAAAGCCCTAAAAATCAGCAACAAAAGCCGCCGCTGAGCTACGTGCCCTGCTCTAAACTTCAGCAACAACGACACAAACTATCGTGAGCTGTGCTGACGTGGGCTGGACAATTAAGACTATTAATTGGAGAGGCACCCCCCACGCTAGTTTTTCCTGACAGGAAGAAACAGTTTTATAAATTTGAAGAACAACCAACAAAACACCCAATCCAAAGAGATCCTGAGACTCACAGTGATGCAGCCTTCTAGCCGCATGCTCGGAAAGACCCGTCCGGTGTGCCGCCCCGCTCCCCACACGGCTCGAAGGGCCCTGCGCAAGAAGCACCAGGACGTTCCTCGCACACGGGGCCGAAGCCGCGGCAGCCCGGCGGTACTCACGTTCTGCAGGTAGCGGAAGATGAGGTTCTGGAGCGGAGCGTTAAGGACGCCCCACAGACAGACCACGCACCTGCACCTTTCCTGCGCCAGGGTTTGGTAAAAATGCTGTTAACTGCTGTCATGGGGAACAGCTCAACTACCGGTGAAGGCGGAGGCGGCCAGGCTACATTTAATACAGGACCTTCAGGAGAATACGGGCATAACAGCGAAAAATAAAATATTTACAGAAACCATGGCATACACCAAACCTCGTCTCCACGGACAGAGCCTAGGCCGGGGACAGTGAAGGCTGACAACAGAGCAGGAGGAGGGAAGCAGCGAGGGGAAAGCCTTCCTCGCCGGGCTCTCGCGCGCTCTTCCTCTCTCCCAAAGTCCACGAGCGACCGACCGACCGACCGACCCATGCTGGCAGAAACTCCATGCTTGCTCCCAGCGGGAGAAAGTCCTTTGGCAGGATAAAGCATCGGCAGCTTGGGGCTGGGTGACCCTTCTGGAGCCGGAACAGCAGTTTGCTCAGTTTTGGTTTCAGACCTTTCCTCTAGGAACAAAGACAGCACAGTGGACTATCAAAGCACGCAAGTGTTTTCTTCCAAAGAGAAAGTATTGACAATCCACTCCGACAACCGATTTTTCCTCTGCCAGCAGCAAATGCCTGAGGGCCGCCCCACCTTCACAAATCCTCGTAGGAAGAGACTCAAGTTCTTCAAAACTTTAAGAAAATGATTCAAAAGGTAGCTGCTAGGGAAAACGATCCCTGGTGGCAGGGTACACAATAGACCCCAGTCTCAGCTGTCTTCTGCAGGGTCACAAATTCAGACCGCATGTCTGACCAGCAGGGAAGTTCAGGACAACTGCGTGCAGGTACTCCCAATGTCTACCAGTTCACCTGTGCTTTAAGACTCCTTGCAAAGCCTCAGCTAGAAAAAGAATCACCTCTGGGTATCCAACAAAAGAATCAGTTTCCATTTATTTCTTTCTTTATTTTAAGCCTTAAGACTATGCGCTTCAGGTGTCCAGCATTTCAGCAAGCTCCATGAGGAGCTCATCCTCATCCTTCTCTGGGTCCGGGTCAATTATCTCTTCCAGTTTGCCTCCTGAGATCTCCCAAAGAAACTGCTCAAAGTCGTCTTCTACAGAGAAGGGGGCTTCCCAGGCCCCTGTGGAGCTCAACCCCTCTGTCTTTACTGCTACTCCTGAGGAAGCTGAGGTCGAGCTTGAGACCTCTGACGGTGCCACAGAGTCTGCCGGGCTTCCAGGATGCAGTTCAGGACTGGGAAGAACAAGAAAGAGAGCAAATCAGTGTATGACATTCCTTAAGCAGAGAGATGTTTTCTGCAAACCAGCTCTTAAAATGGTAGTTAATCCCTCCTACCCCTCAGCCTTACGCAGGGATTGTTATTCAATTAACCTGGGGCTGCTTCTAGAGTCCAATGTACCAGCAGGTACATTTTGCAGTTTGGGGATTTATCCGCGAAGACACAGCATCTGGGGTCTGGCAAAGAAGGTTCCGTTTTTGTCGCCACAGGCACTTTGCCACCTTTACTAATTTGACTGCAAAAGGGTGACCAAGTCAACCTCCGCAGGCGTTCAGAAAACCCAAGAAGCCACTGAAAAGCTGTACCAACTTGCAGCATTTTCAGACAAGGATCTAGATAAGCAGTCCAGCCAGCTCCTAGAAACTTATTATTTCAGACGAGTTTTTCCTCTGCTGGATTTTGGCATGAATTATCTCAAAACTCTCATTTTTCCACGTGTGAAAAAAAAAACCAACAACCTTCGTTTCACGTGAAAGGCACACTGATGAAGCGAAAGAACAAGTTGTGGTTGTTACCTGGTTTGGGGTTTTCCTCTCCCACCTATGGAGAAGAGGCTGCCCTCTGGCAAAGCCGGAACAAGGGCCTAGGAAGAAGCAAGATGGTTTTTATGATACACAGGTCAAAGACTGCTTTGCAGATTCTTCCTCCGCTGCTTCTCCTCTGGCAGTGCTGAGCCTTAACCAAAATACAGAGCCAGGGCACACCTGAAGAAAAGTTAGCATTCCCTTAACGTTTACTAACGACCTTGGGTCTTCTTAAAGAACGCAGCAATTAAAGGACATGGCAGAGCATTATGTAAACACTGCCATTCACCTCGTAAAGAGCAGAAAGGTACTACGAGCGTCCTGTCGACCACTTTTGGATTTAAAAGGGAACGGAGACCCGTAGAACATTTCAGTCTTCCATCTTTTCTCCAAGAGGAGGCTACAACTTGGGCATAAATTTTACTAGGGACCCACTACTGCCTCAGCCGCTCTCCTTACCACAGCCGCTTTTTTAGCTGAAGGCTCCTTCCCGTCGCCACCAGTGGCACTCGGTGGCTTCACAGCCGCCACGGCAGACGGATGACTCTCGGCTGCCTTACGTTTCAGTGGCTGCTTTCTGGGGAAGGTGGCTTTCCCATCCAAAGGCTTCAGGCACCCCTTTGGTTTGGCTAGAGTAAAAGGAAGAGAGAATTGATACCGTCTTGCTCTGCCTCAGGAAAAAAAAACCCAACAAACAAACAGGTTCTCTTAACAGCGCCACAGTCCTTCTAGTTAAGTGTATTTAGCCAGCAGCTAAACAGCACTCGAGCTTCAGCACTCGAGCAAGAGGAATCAGGCAGGGTTTTTTAAATTCACTTTTAGGGCTGTATGAAAGCTCATGGAAAGACAAAAGGGGAAAGCATACTTAATAGCCAGTTCGTACCTGTCTCTGTACGGCTCTGTTCAGAGGGCAGTCCTAGCCTCTCCTTCAGAGACCTGGGGACTTGAACTACAAGAGAGAACAGAAAAAGTTGGGCAGGCTGCATAAATCTCCATTTGCTGTTCACGTTTCGAAATGAGAGCCGTCACGTCACTGGGATTCAGAGCTACCTTGAGCCCGCAACCAACACGCACAAAGAACCACTAGAAGAAAGGACAAACAGCAAACCTAAACAGAAAATCTGTGCATCAAATCCCCATGTCTGCTTAGTAGCTGCACCTCTCTTTGGTGCTTTGTCAGCACTCTCCAGAACCTCTGTCTTCTTCCCCAGCCTGTCAGCAAGCTTGCGCTTTAACAGAAGGACACTTTTACCAGCTTCAGAAAGAGAGGAAACAAGCAATACTTTAAGAACGTTTCTCTGGAGGCGGATTTTAGAACAGCCAGCCACAAACTTCCATGCTTCCGGGGATCTTTTCTTAGATTTGCCTTTCAGCTGATAACCAAATTTGCCACTTCTGCCTGCCGTCAATACACATCTCTGCCAAAATGTATTTTCCTCCGGCACGCAGCAAAAATACCCTTCAACATAGTCACGTTTAGATGAGGGCACCCGAACAACGCCTCACAAAAAGCTCTTCCTCTGGAGGCTTTCCGTTTTCCCATCCTCTCGCCAAGATTCAGTTGAATCACAGGCTCCTCCCCTAAGACAAAGACTAATCTAGCTCTTCACTGCACAGAAGCCAGTAGCCACTAAGAGCATTGTCCTTCTAGCCCACGTCCCGGCAAAAGGCACTCTTCTGGTAGCCAAACCACAGAAACGAGTGACTACGCGTAGTAGTAGTGCCCCACGGTTTTTGCCTTTCAAAGGAATTTGTGCAGATCTGAACACCACCACTTATACACAGACTCGTATCACGCTACTGTCCGCAAGAGCCACCGTCAGCCTGGTCAACGCTTCAAAGATTGGCTACTTGTATAATACCATCTTCTATAGGTCTGCCCTTGCATTACTGCCCGGTTTTCCCAGTTATCCCCTTATTTGCATACTGACACTCGTATTGACATTAGCCTCTCTCTCTGCTGCTACTGCACTTCACCCAACCGCTACTTCCGCCACGTGCTGTCGACACATTAGCTCATTCACAAATCTCACTCAACTTCAGGAACATGAGAGTCCAATTAAGCACATTGGAGGGTCTGTAAGGTGGTGTAATACATGATGAGCTACGGCTTAATGTCAGGCTGATAAAAACCCCTTCTGGATCTTTTACTGCAACACAACAAACTGAGCACCTACAAATGCCAAATATTTGCAATCAAACCAGGGCCTGGAAGCCTAAAAGCATGGTTTCCATTAGAAAAGGCAGCACCAGCAGGCTAACGTGTCTGAATTATCCTAATTATTACTTAACCTTTCGGTTGAGGAGCCATGAAATGGAAACAATAGTAGTCACTACAAGTAGGGGATATTAACTCACCACCTTGGCTTTTTGTTTTTTCCTTTAGTTTCTCCAATTTGATTTCTTCAAGTGTTTTTATTCCAAAATTTAAATTGTCCTCTGAAAACAGAAAATCATTAATGAAGCTGAGGCCTAAAGGCACATGTTGAAGAGCACACATCCTCAAGCTTCTGACAGCTCAGAACCCTTCCAAAGTCTTCCAAATAAACCCTCTCAACACTCCCCACCAGGACAAAAAGCCATAGAACGGATGGGTATTTTGGTAAGCGATTGGCACCCTTCTTCACCCCTCCTCCCACCCTACAGAGTAAAACCTGCAGTTTTAAGCGTTTTAATCCATCTACACGATATTAGATTCCATTAGACATGGCTTCTTCCCACAGTGTTTGAAAGGACACATTTGCAGGCATTTCAACTCCACGCTGTGGCTCTCTTTTGTTTTACAAAAGTCTACAAGGAGGAGTTGACCTGTCTGACCCAAGGGACACACGACAGTATTAGACAGGAATGAGCTCGTGGAAATAACTGACTCCATCCAGCTACCCGATGTTCTACTGTAGATTTAGAACATATCACTTTGGAGTTCATCGTCAAGTTCTCCTTCCAAGCCATCCTACTACAGCTGCTAGAATACCTTGCTTTGTATCAGCCCCGCGTTTCCCAGTGGAAATTATCCGCGATCCACTACGGGCTTGTGTTGCTGGTTGCTGGACAGGTGTTTTAGTTTCATCTCCTTCTTCAGAAAGCTGCTCTGAAAGTCCAAAATAAAACCTCTTCAGTTATGGAGCAGGGATTATACAAGGCGTTTCATGCTCATGTAGCTCGTACAACGACGTTTCAGTCCACGGTTCATATTCTGTTCGCATTCTTAACTACAAGCAACTGTTTGCGGGAGGTGTTTTTTAAACAGCTGCATTGACTTGACAGGCTCATACAAGCGAGAGCTATACCGGGGAAAAAAATATTTAAGACTCCAGACTCTCGTCCGTAGCTTTAAACACGACACAGTTCAGGCACTCTGTGAAGTTATACATTCACCTCCAGTAGAAATGCCTTCAGTAAGCAAAAAGTACCCATCTTCATCGTCATCTGCAGCACTGATTACAACTGGCTGGAGGATGTGTAGGACTTGGGACCTTTTCAGAGCTTTCCACTTTCATCACCCCCCTCAGCTGCGGAGTGGGACTTGACTGGACAGAAAGTGTGTTTTGCTGCAGTGACGCCTGAGCCATTTTCACATCATCTTCTGCAGGCTCAGGTGGACTTGGAAGCGTAGCTAGAGGAAGACGAGGACCATCTCTCATTTGGCCATGTAAAACTGTCACCCCGACCTTGCACTCACTGTCTAGATACGGTAGATAAGGTAGACAACCCACCTGGCTGCTGAATTCAGAGTTTCCTATTCCCCACCCCTACGAACACACTAGGAACAACGGCTTCCCTTCACACACTCATCTCACCACCCTACCCTCCAGAAAGGATGAAATGAAGGGAAAGCCACCTGAAGTGCAAAGATCACACAAAGCACAGAGAAG
This sequence comes from Astur gentilis, assembly GCF_929443795.1. Taxonomy (NCBI): domain Eukaryota; kingdom Metazoa; phylum Chordata; class Aves; order Accipitriformes; family Accipitridae; genus Astur; species Astur gentilis. The sequence continues at coordinate 3,710,696 of NC_064908.1, read as the reverse complement.
CTGAGCGTGAAAGAAAAAATTAAACACCAGAATTACAGTCCGTTTAGCTGAGAGCCTGTGACTGCTCACTTCTCCCTACGCTCATCAGTGAGCAGTTACTTGATGCCTTCTACGGCATTGTACCCACTCCGAAGTAATATTCAGAATTAATTCTTTCATGCTTAAAGGAAAAGGGCCCAAGAAACTCACTTTTGCTTGGCGGGAAGAAGCGCCCATCAACATAGCGTCCTTTCGTGTGATGGAACGCGCAGTTGGATTTCTGACAGCCAGCTGGTTGATTCTCCCAGTAGCAAGGAATCTCACTGCGCTTTTTCTGAAGACAGAAAGAAAGAAAAGCTCGTGGTAACACTCGCCTTAGGCTTGCTAAGAGACATAGTTACACGTCATGCCAGAGACAGGGCTATCGCAGTGCAGTGCGGAAACATCATTCCCAAGGGCAGTCTATCACTGAAAGCATTTCAGGGCAGATCGACAAAACTTGCGTAAGCTGTAACTACTACATATTATCTAGCTTTCCTGTCGTTCCGTTGGAGAAGTCGCGGGCTCGCACACATCAGTTCAGGGTGGGTTAAACTAAGACAATGTGCAAAATACTGGGATTATTCAGAGGGGAAAAATGCCTTGAACTGCCTAGCTTGAATCTATCTCAAGTTCTCTTTCAGAGCCTTATTTCCTTCCCATCTTCTCCCTCCCCGCCCTGTGCTACCCCAAGACGTCAGAACAACGCCAGCACCTAATACAAAAATGTCTTGCTGAGGTATACCTCAGAAATTGATTTTTCTTCCCCCAACTTCCTCCCACCCCCCTCCAAGTAACAGAAACCAGTATCATTTGAAAGCAAGTAAATCTAGCACGTACAAGCACATTCAGTCTGCCGACAGCAAGGAAAAATGCTTTCAGGGATTTAGTTGGAGAACACATCTTTAGGCAAACACTCACATCGACTTCCATGTGTCTCAATCTGCAGGTAGGCTTGAAACAGCGACCCTCCTGCCACCGCCTGCACACTCTCTCACTTCCCAGAGCAGCCGCACAGTGGCGGAAGGAACAGCTGTCTCCCTGTAACCAAAAGGAAACCCACAAAGAGGAAATTAAAAGAGTACAGCCTCAAAAATTATCCATGCTAGTAGAACTGGAAGCAGAATCTAACTGCTTCTTAAGTTAACAGACATCTGGATGTCTCCGCCCCCTCCTCTCCTAAAAACTCAACAAGAAACCCCAAAGCAAAAGCAGCCCAAACATACCTTGTCACAGGTGGAATAGAAATAGAAGTAGCAGTCGTCCCCTTGCTTGGACATAATCGACACCGTCTGAGAACGAGCTCAGGTTCGAAGGGTTCGCTCTCAGCAGGGACTTCCTCCAGTCCTCGTAAGAGCTGCCTTCGCTCTTTCTTGGACGGAAAGTCTCCTGACGGCTCGATCAGTCAAATCGTCTTTTTCAAAGTAACCCTAAAGAAAGGTATCAGTAAGTGAAAAAGGAGAAACAGTCCTACTCCCCGGTCTAACCTTTTTTGTTGCACCCCAGCTAACGCACGAGAGGAGTATTATTGCCCCTACCTGTGGGTTATAAAGCACAAAGTATTTCACTTGGGCAGTCTCTCTTGCTGCTCTGCTTTGTGCCTTTAATCGCTTACAAAAATATTAAAGATGCTTAACGCCCCCCCTGTTGATTAGGACAGCCAGATCACAAGGAAGGCAGAGCCCCAGGAACTACGTGTTCTCATCCCCCTTGTCAATCCGTCAGCCTTACCCCAGACGCAGACAGCTGCTGATGATTTACCTGCTGGTCACCGCACTCCACTAGCCTGACAGCGCCCTCGGTGTCACAAGTTACACAGAGAATGCTGCACTATGATGCGTATGCAAACCACCCATCACGTCGTCTGAAGCGCAGGACAAGCTCTTGCTAACACATCTCATTCTCTGGATGAGAATCTGAAGCCAAGTTGTCCACAGCTGAAGCAGAATAGCCAGAATTTCCACTCCTTACAGTTGTTTTAGTCAACTCTACCTGTTAAATACTGTCTGGACATACATACACATACCTGTTTATGCACACACCAAGAGCGAGTGATGATAAAGTCAGCAAGAGTGAGAGTAAAAATTAGAATGTGGGGCTATTTGCCACAGCAGACTGCATAGAAAGTCTCTCATTTTGAGGGAACCGGCAAACCCAAAAGATCTACGTAACGGTTTGATGAATGTGCCTTCAAGGCTGATGCTTTATAACACGAGGGATTTGGGGGTCAGCACACAAACAGGCATACCTACCTACACGCATACAGTATCAACGTTTCTACACACGCGAGCGTGCACAGCCTATGTTGCACGATATCCGTAGCGAGAGCAACTCTCAGCCCTAATCGGACACGCGGAGTTGCAATCAATTAACAGCAGGGAGACAGCAGATCGAGGATACCGCAAGCTTTGAGAGGCAGGGAAATGCTTCCTTTGCAAGTGGCATGGCTGCATGATACCAAGAATTTGGGATGACTTTGATTTTTAGGAAAGAATTTGTTCTCTTTTTACATCAGAGCCAATGCTACAAGTTTGCCTTCATACGCTCTTCTCTAATCCATATATCCATCATCATGCATTGCAGCAAGATCACGGAAGGTTTGAAAAGATGGCTTAGGTCCAGTTCGACAGCTGATGATTTTTTGGTGCCTCCAGAGCTGAAACTGATCTTCTTTAGCCACAAGCAGGTTTTCTTCATGCGAAGTCAGATACTTTGATTCTTACCCTTTTAAAGATACTAAATGCCATAAAACCTGCAACCACACCAGATAAAGCTCAAATTCAAGCGGTTCTGACCCCTTTCATTCAGACGCTACGCGTTTCTGTGCAAGTATTTCTGACTCTCTTGGACAAAACGGAATGAAATGGTTCTTACAAATTAATAGCAAAAGGTTGGAACCTTCTACTCACACAAACACTAGCGGATTTTCAAGGAGGTTTTTTTTTTTTCTGGCAGGGAATTTTCCCAAATCTGAAATAAAGAGAGGACAAGGTGGGTTCTCATGTTAGTTATTGGGTTTTGACTGCTTGTCAAAGGGAAGAAAAACAGTTGTTAAGTGCAAGGGTTCCTTCCCTTCTTCAGTATTGATGGGACTATTCACTTTTCACCCTTAGCACCTTCGAAAACAGACTGTTGTGTCCTGCAGATTCCTACGCATCTCCTCCTAGAAATTACTGGGTGTGCTGCTGATGCCATTGATAATTAAATGAAATTTCAAGCACGATTTCCGCAGTTTGCACAAGCCAACTCCTAAATGGAAGGCAAGTAAGGACCACTGCTTTGCCCAGCAGAGGCATTCCAACACAAATCAGGAGGAATTCACGGTCTAGAAGGTGCCATTTCTTTTCCCTAGGAAGTGAGACACACCTGTATAGTGCAACTTTACTATATCCACCACCATGGGGGGAACAAGAGAAATCCCCTCAGATCTAGCTCTTTTGAATGTCCAAGCAGCTCAGCATTCCGCTTGTCGCCTTCCATATTCCTGAGCAGGAGTTTGACTGGACCCCTCCAGCCACCCGGGCTGCAGAAAAAGTGCAGCGCAGCCCATCCGTTGTTACGCACATTTGAAAGACAAAGACTCGTCTCAGGCAGAGGCAGATTCTTTCTCCTTCACGTTCAACAAAACCACCAGCTCAAGAAACAGCAGGAACCGAGACCTAGCCCGTATCCGCTCACTGTACTCCAAACTCAACCCTCTTCACACCTTTCATGCTTTAAAGCCTTGCTACGGGGAAGGCTCACGCAGCCAGGTTTCAGGCATCGCTCGGCTTACACAGACATACTGACATACCCAGCTGTTTCCTTGATTTTGGTTTGGAGTGAATTTCCTCTGCGTCGTCCGGCACCAAGTTCACACATTCATCAAAGCCCTAAAAATCAGCAACAAAAGCCGCCGCTGAGCTACGTGCCCTGCTCTAAACTTCAGCAACAACGACACAAACTATCGTGAGCTGTGCTGACGTGGGCTGGACAATTAAGACTATTAATTGGAGAGGCACCCCCCACGCTAGTTTTTCCTGACAGGAAGAAACAGTTTTATAAATTTGAAGAACAACCAACAAAACACCCAATCCAAAGAGATCCTGAGACTCACAGTGATGCAGCCTTCTAGCCGCATGCTCGGAAAGACCCGTCCGGTGTGCCGCCCCGCTCCCCACACGGCTCGAAGGGCCCTGCGCAAGAAGCACCAGGACGTTCCTCGCACACGGGGCCGAAGCCGCGGCAGCCCGGCGGTACTCACGTTCTGCAGGTAGCGGAAGATGAGGTTCTGGAGCGGAGCGTTAAGGACGCCCCACAGACAGACCACGCACCTGCACCTTTCCTGCGCCAGGGTTTGGTAAAAATGCTGTTAACTGCTGTCATGGGGAACAGCTCAACTACCGGTGAAGGCGGAGGCGGCCAGGCTACATTTAATACAGGACCTTCAGGAGAATACGGGCATAACAGCGAAAAATAAAATATTTACAGAAACCATGGCATACACCAAACCTCGTCTCCACGGACAGAGCCTAGGCCGGGGACAGTGAAGGCTGACAACAGAGCAGGAGGAGGGAAGCAGCGAGGGGAAAGCCTTCCTCGCCGGGCTCTCGCGCGCTCTTCCTCTCTCCCAAAGTCCACGAGCGACCGACCGACCGACCGACCCATGCTGGCAGAAACTCCATGCTTGCTCCCAGCGGGAGAAAGTCCTTTGGCAGGATAAAGCATCGGCAGCTTGGGGCTGGGTGACCCTTCTGGAGCCGGAACAGCAGTTTGCTCAGTTTTGGTTTCAGACCTTTCCTCTAGGAACAAAGACAGCACAGTGGACTATCAAAGCACGCAAGTGTTTTCTTCCAAAGAGAAAGTATTGACAATCCACTCCGACAACCGATTTTTCCTCTGCCAGCAGCAAATGCCTGAGGGCCGCCCCACCTTCACAAATCCTCGTAGGAAGAGACTCAAGTTCTTCAAAACTTTAAGAAAATGATTCAAAAGGTAGCTGCTAGGGAAAACGATCCCTGGTGGCAGGGTACACAATAGACCCCAGTCTCAGCTGTCTTCTGCAGGGTCACAAATTCAGACCGCATGTCTGACCAGCAGGGAAGTTCAGGACAACTGCGTGCAGGTACTCCCAATGTCTACCAGTTCACCTGTGCTTTAAGACTCCTTGCAAAGCCTCAGCTAGAAAAAGAATCACCTCTGGGTATCCAACAAAAGAATCAGTTTCCATTTATTTCTTTCTTTATTTTAAGCCTTAAGACTATGCGCTTCAGGTGTCCAGCATTTCAGCAAGCTCCATGAGGAGCTCATCCTCATCCTTCTCTGGGTCCGGGTCAATTATCTCTTCCAGTTTGCCTCCTGAGATCTCCCAAAGAAACTGCTCAAAGTCGTCTTCTACAGAGAAGGGGGCTTCCCAGGCCCCTGTGGAGCTCAACCCCTCTGTCTTTACTGCTACTCCTGAGGAAGCTGAGGTCGAGCTTGAGACCTCTGACGGTGCCACAGAGTCTGCCGGGCTTCCAGGATGCAGTTCAGGACTGGGAAGAACAAGAAAGAGAGCAAATCAGTGTATGACATTCCTTAAGCAGAGAGATGTTTTCTGCAAACCAGCTCTTAAAATGGTAGTTAATCCCTCCTACCCCTCAGCCTTACGCAGGGATTGTTATTCAATTAACCTGGGGCTGCTTCTAGAGTCCAATGTACCAGCAGGTACATTTTGCAGTTTGGGGATTTATCCGCGAAGACACAGCATCTGGGGTCTGGCAAAGAAGGTTCCGTTTTTGTCGCCACAGGCACTTTGCCACCTTTACTAATTTGACTGCAAAAGGGTGACCAAGTCAACCTCCGCAGGCGTTCAGAAAACCCAAGAAGCCACTGAAAAGCTGTACCAACTTGCAGCATTTTCAGACAAGGATCTAGATAAGCAGTTCAGCCAGCTCCTAGAAACTTATTATTTCAGACGAGTTTTTCCTCTGCTGGATTTTGGCATGAATTATCTCAAAACTCTCATTTTTCCACGTGTGAAAAAAAAAACCAACAACCTTCGTTTCACGTGAAAGGCACACTGATGAAGCGAAAGAACAAGTTGTGGTTGTTACCTGGTTTGGGGTTTTCCTCTCCCGCCTATGGAGAAGAGGCTGCCCTCTGGCAAAGCCGGAACAAGGGCCTAGGAAGAAGCAAGATGGTTTTTATGATACACAGGTCAAAGACTGCTTTGCAGATTCTTCCTCCGCTGCTTCTCCTCTGGCAGTGCTGAGCCTTAACCAAAATACAGAGCCAGGGCACACCTGAAGAAAAGTTAGCATTCCCTTAACGTTTACTAACGACCTTGGGTCTTCTTAAAGAACGCAGCAATTAAATGACATGGCAGAGCATTATGTAAACACTGCCATTCACCTCGTAAAGAGCAGAAAGGTACTACGAGCGTCCTGTTGACCACTTTTGGATTTAAAAGGGAACGGAGACCCGTAGAACATTTCAGTCTTCCATCTTTTCTCCAAGAGGAGGCTACAACTTGGGCATAAATTTTACTAGGGACCCACTACTGCCTCAGCCGCTCTCCTTACCACAGCCGCTTTTTTAGCTGAAGGCTCCTTCCCGTCGCCACCAGTGGCACTCGGTGGCTTCACAGCCGCCACGGCAGACGGATGACTCTCGGCTGCCTTACGTTTCAGTGGCTGCTTTCTGGGGAAGGTGGCTTTCCCATCCAAAGGCTTCAGGCACCCCTTTGGTTTGGCTAGAGTAAAAGGAAGAGAGAATTGATACCGTCTTGCTCTGCCTCAGGAAAAAAAAACCCAACAAACAAACAGGTTCTCTTAACAGCGCCACAGTCCTTCTAGTTAAGTGTATTTAGCCAGCAGCTAAACAGCACTCGAGCTTCAGCACTCGAGCAAGAGGAATCAGGCAGGGTTTTTTAAATTCACTTTTAGGGCTGTATGAAAGCTCATGGAAAGACAAAAGGGGAAAGCATACTTAATAGCCAGTTCGTACCTGTCTCTGTACGGCTCTGTTCAGAGGGCAGTCCTAGCCTCTCCTTCAGAGACCTGGGGACTTGAACTACAAGAGAGAACAGAAAAAGTTGGGCAGGCTGCATAAATCTCCATTTGCTGTTCACGTTTCGAAATGAGAGCCGTCACGTCACTGGGATTCAGAGCTACCTTGAGCCCGCAACCAACACGCACAAAGAACCACTAGAAGAAAGGACAAACAGCAAACCTAAACAGAAAATCTGTGCATCAAATCCCCATGTCTGCTTAGTAGCTGCACCTCTCTTTGGTGCTTTGTCAGCACTCTCCAGAACCTCTGTCTTCTTCCCCAGCCTGTCAGCAAGCTTGCGCTTTAACGGAAGGACACTTTTACCAGCTTCAGAAAGAGAGGAAACAAGCAATACTTTAAGAACGTTTCTCTGGAGGCGGATTTTAGAACAGCCAGCCACAAACTTCCATGCTTCCGGGGATCTTTTCTTAGATTTGCCTTTCAGCTGATAACCAAATTTGCCACTTCTGCCTGCCGTCAATACACATCTCTGCCAAAATGTATTTTCCTCCGGCACGCAGCAAAAATACCCTTCAACATAGTCACGTTTAGATGAGGGCACCCGAACAACGCCTCACAAAAAGCTCTTCCTCTGGAGGCTTTCCGTTTTCCCATCCTCTCGCCAAGATTCAGTTGAATCACAGGCTCCTCCCCTAAGACAAAGACTAATCTAGCTCTTCACTGCACAGAAGCCAGTAGCCACTAAGAGCATTGTCCTTCTAGCCCACGTCCCGGCAAAAGGCACTCTTCTGGTAGCCAAACCACAGAAACGAGTGACTACGCGTAGTAGTAGTGCCACACGGTTTTTGCCTTTCAAAGGAATTTGTGCAGATCTGAACACCACCACTTATACACAGACTCGTATCACGCTACTGTCCGCAAGAGCCACCGTCAGCCTGGTCAACGCTTCAAAAATTGGCTACTTGTATAATACCATCTTCTATAGGTCTGCCCTTGCATTACTGCCCGGTTTTCCCAGTTATCCCCTTATTTGCATACTGACACTCGTATTGACATTAGCCTCTCTCTCTGCTGCTACTGCACTTCACCCAACCGCTACTTCCGCCACGTGCTGTCGACACATTAGCTCATTCACAAATCTCACTCAACTTCAGGAACATGAGAGTCCAATTAAGCACATTGGAGGGTCTGTAAGGTGGTGTAATACATGATGAGCTACGGCTTAATGTCAGGCTGATAAAAACCCCTTCTGGATCTTTTACTGCAACACAACAAACTGAGCACCTACAAATGCCAAATATTTGCAATCAAACCAGGGCCTGGAAGCCTAAAAGCATGGTTTCCATTAGAAAAGGCAGCACCAGCAGGCTAACGTGTCTGAATTATCCTAATTATTACTTAACCTTTCGGTTGAGGAGCCATGAAATGGAAACAATAGTAGTCACTACAAGTAGGGGATATTAACTCACCACCTTGGCTTTTTGTTTTTTCCTTTAGTTTCTCCAATTTGATTTCTTCAAGTGTTTTTATTCCAAAATTTAAATTGTCCTCTGAAAACAGAAAATCATTAATGAAGCTGAGGCCTAAAGGCACATGTTGAAGAGCACACATCCTCAAGCTTCTGACAGCTCAGAACCCTTCCAAAGTCTTCCAAATAAACCCTCTCAACACTCCCCACCAGGACAAAAAGCCATAGAACGGATGGGTATTTTGGTAAGCGATTGGCACCCTTCTTCACCCCTCCTCCCACCCTACAGAGTAAAACCTGCAGTTTTAAGCGTTTTAATCCATCTACACGATATTAGATTCCATTAGACATGGCTTCTTCCCACAGTGTTTGAAAGGACACATTTGCAGGCATTTCAACTCCACGCTGTGGCTCTCTTTTGTTTTACAAACGTCTACAAGGAGGAGTTGACCTGTCTGACCCAAGGGACACACGACAGTATTAGACAGGAATGAGCTCGTGGAAATAACTGACTCCATCCAGCTACCCGATGTTCTACTGTAGATTTAGAACATATCACTTTGGAGTTCATCGTCAAGTTCTCCTTCCAAGCCATCCTACTACAGCTGCTAGAATACCTTGCTTTGTATCAGCCCCGCGTTTCCCAGTAGAAATTATCCGCGATCCACTACGGGCTTGTGTTGCTGGTTGCTGGACAGGTGTTTTAGTTTCATCTCCTTCTTCAGAAAGCTGCTCTGAAAGTCCAAAATAAAACCTCTTCAGTTATGGAGCAGGGATTATACAAGGCGTTTCATGCTCATGTAGCTCGTACAACGACGTTTCAGTCCACGGTTCATATTCTGTTCGCATTCTTAACTACAAGCAACTGTTTGCGGGAGGTGTTTTTTAAACAGCTGCATTGACTTGACAGGCTCATATAAGCGAGAGCTATACCGGGGAAAAAAATATTTAAGACTCCAGACTCTCGTCCGTAGCTTTAAACACGACACAGTTCAGGCACTCTGTGAAGTTATACATTCACCTCCAGTAGAAATGCCTTCAGTAAGCAAAAAGTACCCATCTTCATCGTCATCTGCAGCACTGATTACAACTGGCTGGAGGATGTGTAGGACTTGGGACCTTTTCAGAGCTTTCCACTTTCATCACCCCCCTCAGCTGCGGAGTGGGACTTGACTGGACAGAAAGTGTGTTTTGCTGCAGTGACGCCTGAGCCATTTTCACATCATCTTCTGCAGGCTCAGGTGGACTTGGAAGCGTAGCTAGAGGAAGACGAGGACCATCTCTCATTTGGCCATGTAAAACTGTCACCCCGACCTTGCACTCACTGTCTAGATACGGTAGATAAGGTAGACAACCCACCTGGCTGCTGAATTCAGAGTTTCCTATTCCCCACCCCTACGAACACACTAGGAACAACGGCTTCCCTTCACACACTCATCTCACCACCCTACCCTCCAGAAAGGATGAAATGAAGGGAAAGCCACCTGAAGTGCAAAGATCACACAAAGCACAGAGAAGCTGAGCATGAAAGAAAAAATTAAACACCAGAATTACAGTCCGTTTAGCTGAGAGCCTGTGACTGCTCACTTCTCCCTACGCTCATCAGTGAGCAGTTACTTGATGCCTTCTACGGCATTGTACCCACTCCGAAGTAATATTCAGAATTAATTCTTTCATGCTTAAAGGAAAAGGGCCCAAGAAACTCACTTTTGCTTGGCGGGAAGAAGCGCCCATCAACATAGCGTCCTTTCGTGTGATGGAACGCGCAGTTGGATTTCTGACAGCCAGCTGGTTGATTCTCCCAGTAGCAAGGAATCTCACTGCGCTTTTTCTGAAGACAGAAAGAAAGAAAAGCTCGTGGTAACACTCGCCTTAGGCTTGCTAAGAGACATAGTTACACGTCATGCCAGAGACAGGGCTATCGCAGTGCAGTGCGGAAACATCATTCCCAAGGGCAGTCTATCACTGAAAGCATTTCAGGGCAGATCGACAAAGCTTGCGTAAGCTGTAACTACTACATATTATCTAGCTTTCCTGTCGTTCCGTTGGAGAAGTCGCGGGCTCGCACACATCAGTTCAGGGTGGGTTAAACTAAGACAATGTGCAAAATACTGGGATTATTCAGAGGGGAAAAATGCCTTGAACTGCCTAGCTTGAATCTATCTCAAGTTCTCTTTCAGAGCCTTATTTCCTTCCCATCTTCTCCCTCCCCGCCCTGTGCTACCCCAAGACGTCAGAACAACGCCAGCACCTAATACAAAAATGTCTTGCTGAGGTATACCTCAGAAATTGATTTTTCTTCCCCCAACTTCCTCCCACCCCCCTCCAAGTAACAGAAACCAGTATCATTTGAAAGCAAGTAAATCTAGCACGTACAAGCACATTCAGTCTGCCGACAGCAAGGAAAAATGCTTTCAGGGATTTAGTTGGAGAACACATCTTTAGGCAAACACTCACATCGACTTCCATGTGTCTCAATCTGCAGGTAGGCTTGAAACAGCGACCCTCCTGCCACCGCCTGCACACTCTCTCACTTCCCAGAGCAGCCGCACAGTGGCGGAAGGAACAGCTGTCTCCCTGTAACCAAAAGGAAACCCACAAAGAGGAAATTAAAAGAGTACAGCCTCAAAAATTATCCATGCTAGTAGAACTGGAAGCAGAATCTAACTGCTTCTTAAGTTAACAGACATCTGGATGTCTCCGCCCCCTCCTCTCCTAAAAACTCAACAAGAAACCCCAAAGCAAAAGCAGCCCAAACATACCTTGTCACAGGTGGAATAGAAATAGAAGTAGCAGTCGTCCCCTTGCTTGGACATAATCGACACCGTCTGAGAACGAGCTCAGGTTCGAAGGGTTCGCTCTCAGCAGGGACTTCCTCCAGTCCTCGTAAGAGCTGCCTTCGCTCTTTCTTGGACGGAAAGTCTCCTGACGGCTCGATCAGTCAAATCGTCTTTTTCAAAGTAACCCTAAAGAAAGGTATCAGTAAGTGAAAAAGGAGAAACAGTCCTACTCCCCGGTCTAACCTTTTTTGTTGCACCCCAGCTAACGCACGAGAGGAGTATTATTGCCCCTACCTGTGGGTTATAAAGCACAAAGTATTTCACTTGGGCAGTCTCTCTTGCTGCTCTGCTTTGTGCCTTTAATCGCTTACAAAAATATTAAAGATGCTTAACGCCCCCCCTGTTGATTAGGACAGCCAGATCACAAGGAAGGCAGAGCCCCAGGAACTACGTGTTCTCATCCCCCTTGTCAATCCGTCAGCCTTACCCCAGACGCAGACAGCTGCTGATGATTTACCTGCTGGTCACCGCACTCCACTAGCCTGACAGCGCCCTCGGTGTCACAAGTTACACAGAGAATGCTGCACTATGATGCGTATGCAAACCACCCATCACGTCGTCTGAAGCGCAGGACAAGCTCTTGCTAACACATCTCATTCTCTGGATGAGAATCTGAAGCCAAGTTGTCCACAGCTGAAGCAGAATAGCCAGAATTTCCACTCCTTACAGTTGTTTTAGTCAACTCTACCTGTTAAATACTGTCTGGACATACATACACATACCTGTTTATGCACACACCAAGAGCGAGTGATGATAAAGTCAGCAAGAGTGAGAGTAAAAATTAGAATGTGGGGCTATTTGCCACAGCAGACTGCATAGAAAGTCTCTCATTTTGAGGGAACCAGCAAACCCAAAAGATCTACGTAACGGTTTGATGAATGTGCCTTCAAGGCTGATGCTTTATAACACGAGGGATTTGGGGGTCAGCACACAAACAGGCATACCTACCTACACGCATACAGTATCAACGTTTCTACACACGCGAGCGTGCACAGCCTATGTTGCACGATATCCGTAGCGAGAGCAACTCTCAGCCCTAATCGGACACGCGGAGTTGCAATCAATTAACAGCAGGGAGACAGCAGATCGAGGATACCGCAAGCTTTGAGAGGCAGGGAAATGCTTCCTTTGCAAGTGGCATGGCTGCATGATACCAAGAATTTGGGATGACTTTGATTTTTAGGAAAGAATTTGTTCTCTTTTTACATCAGAGCCAATGCTACAAGTTTGCCTTCATACGCTCTTCTCTAATCCATATATCCATCATCATGCATTGCAGCAAGATCACGGAAGGTTTGAAAAGATGGCTTAGGTCCAGTTCGACAGCTGATGATTTTTTGGTGCCTCCAGAGCTGAAACTGATCTTCTTTAGCCACAAGCAGGTTTTCTTCATGCGAAGTCAGATACTTTGATTCTTACCCTTTTAAAGATACTAAATGCCATAAAACCTGCAACCACACCAGATAAAGCTCAAATTCAAGCGGTTCTGACCCCTTTCATTCAGACGCTGCGCGTTTCTGTGCAAGTATTTCTGACTCTCTTGGACAAAACGGAATGAAATGGTTCTTACAAATTAATAGCAAAAGGTTGGAACCTTCTACTCACACAAACACTAGCGGATTTTCAAGGAGGTTTTTTTTTTTTCTGGCAGGGAATTTTCCCAAATCTGAAATAAAGAGAGGACAAGGTGGGTTCTCATGTTAGTTATTGGGTTTTGACTGCTTGTCAAAGGGAAGAAAAACAGTTGTTAAGTGCAAGGGTTCCTTCCCTTCTTCAGTATTGATGGGACTATTCACTTTTCACCCTTAGCACCTTCGAAAACAGACTGTTGTGTCCTGCAGATTCCTACGCATCTCCTCCTAGAAATTACTGGGTGTGCTGCTGATGCCATTGATAATTAAATGAAATTTCAAGCACGATTTCCGCAGTTTGCACAAGCCAACTCCTAAATGGAAGGCAAGTAAGGACCACTGCTTTGCCCAGCAGAGGCATTCCAACACAAATCAGGAGGAATTCACGGTCTAGAAGGTGCCATTTCTTTTCCCTAGGAAGTGAGACACACCTGTATAGTGCAACTTTACTATATCCACCACCATGGGGGGAACAAGAGAAATCCCCTCAGATCTAGCTCTTTTGAATGTCCAAGCAGCTCAGCATTCCGCTTGTCGCCTTCCATATTCCTGAGCAGGAGTTTGACTGGACCCCTCCAGCCACCCGGGCTGCAGAAAAAGTGCAGCGCAGCCCATCCGTTGTTACGCACATTTGAAAGACAAAGACTCGTCTCAGGCAGAGGCAGATTCTTTCTCCTTCACGTTCAACAAAACCACCAGCTCAAGAAACAGCAGGAACCGAGACCTAGCCCGTATCCGCTCACTGTACTCCAAACTCAACCCTCTTCACACCTTTCATGCTTTAAAGCCTTGCTACGGGGAAGGCTCACGCAGCCAGGTTTCAGGCATCGCTCGGCTTACACAGACATACTGACATACCCAGCTGTTTCCTTGATTTTGGTTTGGAGTGAATTTCCTCTGCGTCGTCCGGCACCAAGTTCACACATTCATCAAAGCCCTAAAAATCAGCAACAAAAGCCGCCGCTGAGCTACGTGCCCTGCTCTAAACTTCAGCAACAACGACACAAACTATCGTGAGCTGTGCTGACGTGGGCTGGACAATTAAGACTATTAATTGGAGAGGCACCCCCCACGCTAGTTTTTCCTGACAGGAAGAAACAGTTTTATAAATTTGAAGAACAACCAACAAAACACCCAATCCAAAGAGATCCTGAGACTCACAGTGATGCAGCCTTCTAGCCGCATGCTCGGAAAGACCCGTCCGGTGTGCCGCCCCGCTCCCCACACGGCTCGAAGGGCCCTGCGCAAGAAGCACCAGGACGTTCCTCGCACACGGGGCCGAAGCCGCGGCAGCCCGGCGGTACTCACGTTCTGCAGGTAGCGGAAGATGAGGTTCTGGAGCGGAGCGTTAAGGACGCCCCACAGACAGACCACGCACCTGCACCTTTCCTGCGCCAGGGTTTGGTAAAAATGCTGTTAACTGCTGTCATGGGGAACAGCTCAACTACCGGTGAAGGCGGAGGCGGCCAGGCTACATTTAATACAGGACCTTCAGGAGAATACGGGCATAACAGCGAAAAATAAAATATTTACAGAAACCATGGCATACACCAAACCTCGTCTCCACGGACAGAGCCTAGGCCGGGGACAGTGAAGGCTGACAACAGAGCAGGAGGAGGGAAGCAGCGAGGGGAAAGCCTTCCTCGCCGGGCTCTCGCGCACTCTTCCTCTCTCCCAAAGTCCACGAGCGACCGACCGACCGACCGACCCATGCTGGCAGAAACTCCATGCTTGCTCCCAGCGGGAGAAAGTCCTTTGGCAGGATAAAGCATCGGCAGCTTGGGGCTGGGTGACCCTTCTGGAGCCGGAACAGCAGTTTGCTCAGTTTTGGTTTCAGACCTTTCCTCTAGGAACAAAGACAGCACAGTGGACTATCAAAGCACGCAAGTGTTTTCTTCCAAAGAGAAAGTATTGACAATCCACTCCGACAACCGATTTTTCCTCTGCCAGCAGCAAATGCCTGAGGGCCGCCCCACCTTCACAAATCCTCGTAGGAAGAGACTCAAGTTCTTCAAAACTTTAAGAAAATGATTCAAAAGGTAGCTGCTAGGGAAAACGATCCCTGGTGGCAGGGTACACAATAGACCCCAGTCTCAGCTGTCTTCTGCAGGGTCACAAATTCAGACCGCATGTCTGACCAGCAGGGAAGTTCAGGACAACTGCGTGCAGGTACTCCCAATGTCTACCAGTTCACCTGTGCTTTAAGACTCCTTGCAAAGCCTCAGCTAGAAAAAGAATCACCTCTGGGTATCCAACAAAAGAATCAGTTTCCATTTATTTCTTTCTTTATTTTAAGCCTTAAGACTATGCGCTTCAGGTGTCCAGCATTTCAGCAAGCTCCATGAGGAGCTCATCCTCATCCTTCTCTGGGTCCGGGTCAATTATCTCTTCCAGTTTGCCTCCTGAGATCTCCCAAAGAAACTGCTCAAAGTCGTCTTCTACAGAGAAGGGGGCTTCCCAGGCCCCTGTGGAGCTCAACCCCTCTGTCTTTACTGCTACTCCTGAGGAAGCTGAGGTCGAGCTTGAGACCTCTGACGGTGCCACAGAGTCTGCCGGGCTTCCAGGATGCAGTTCAGGACTGGGAAGAACAAGAAAGAGAGCAAATCAGTGTATGACATTCCTTAAGCAGAGAGATGTTTTCTGCAAACCAGCTCTTAAAATGGTAGTTAATCCCTCCTACCCCTCAGCCTTACGCAGGGATTGTTATTCAATTAACCTGGGGCTGCTTCTAGAGTCCAATGTACCAGCAGGTACATTTTGCAGTTTGGGGATTTATCCGCGAAGACACAGCATCTGGGGTCTGGCAAAGAAGGTTCCGTTTTTGTCGCCACAGGCACTTTGCCACCTTTACTAATTTGACTGCAAAAGGGTGACCAAGTCAACCTCCGCAGGCGTTCAGAAAACCCAAGAAGCCACTGAAAAGCTGTACCAACTTGCAGCATTTTCAGACAAGGATCTAGATAAGCGGTCCAGCCAGCTCCTAGAAACTTATTATTTCAGACGAGTTTTTCCTCTGCTGGATTTTGGCATGAATTATCTCAAAACTCTCATTTTTCCACGTGTGAAAAAAAAACCCCAACAACCTTCGTTTCACGTGAAAGGCACACTGATGAAGCGAAAGAACAAGTTGTGGTTGTTACCTGGTTTGGGGTTTTCCTCTCCCGCCTATGGAGAAGAGGCTGCCCTCTGGCAAAGCCGGAACAAGGGCCTAGGAAGAAGCAAGATGGTTTTTATGATACACAGGTCAAAGACTGCTTTGCAGATTCTTCCTCCGCTGCTTCTCCTCTGGCATTGCTGAGCCTTAACCAAAATACAGAGCCAGGGCACACCTGAAGAAAAGTTAGCATTCCCTTAACGTTTACTAACGACCTTGGGTCTTCTTAAAGAACACAGCAATTAAAGGACATGGCAGAGCATTATGTAAACACTGCCATTCACCTCGTAAAGAGCAGAAAGGTACTACGAGCGTCCTGTTGACCACTTTTGGATTTAAAAGGGAACGGAGACCCGTAGAACATTTCAGTCTTCCATCTTTTCTCCAAGAGGAGGCTACAACTTGGGCATAAATTTTACTAGGGACCCACTACTGCCTCAGCCGCTCTCCTTACCACAGCCGCTTTTTTAGCTGAAGGCTCCTTCCCGTCGCCACCAGTGGCACTCGGTGGCTTCACAGCCGCCACGGCAGACGGATGACTCTCGGCTGCCTTACGTTTCAGTGGCTGCTTTCTGGGGAAGGTGGCTTTCCCATCCAAAGGCTTCAGGCACCCCTTTGGTTTGGCTAGAGTAAAAGGAAGAGAGAATTGATACCGTCTTGCTCTGCCTCAGGAAAAAAAAACCCAACAAACAAACAGGTTCTCTTAACAGCGCCACAGTCCTTCTAGTTAAGTGTATTTAGCCAGCAGCTAAACAGCACTCGAGCTTCAGCACTCGAGCAAGAGGAATCAGGCAGGGTTTTTTAAATTCACTTTTAGGGCTGTATGAAAGCTCATGGAAAGACAAAAGGGGAAAGCATACTTAATAGCCAGTTCGTACCTGTCTCTGTACGGCTCTGTTCAGAGGGCAGTCCTAGCCTCTCCTTCAGAGACCTGGGGACTTGAACTACAAGAGAGAACAGAAAAAGTTCGGCAGGCTGCATAAATCTCCATTTGCTGTTCACGTTTCGAAATGAGAGCCGTCACGTCACTGGGATTCAGAGCTACCTTGAGCCCGCAACCAACACGCACAAAGAACCACTAGAAGAAAGGACAAACAGCAAACCTAAACAGAAAATCTGTGCATCAAATCCCCATGTCTGCTTAGTAGCTGCACCTCTCTTTGGTGCTTTGTCAGCACTCTCCAGAACCTCTGTCTTCTTCCCCAGCCTGTCAGCAAGCTTGCGCTTTAACGGAAGGACACTTTTACCAGCTTCAGAAAGAGAGGAAACAAGCAATACTTTAAGAACGTTTCTCTGGAGGCGGATTTTAGAACAGTCAGCCACAAACTTCCATGCTTCCGGGGATCTTTTCTTAGATTTGCCTTTCAGCTGATAACCAAATTTGCCACTTCTGCCTGCCGTCAATACACATCTCTGCCAAAATGTATTTTCCTCCGGCACGCAGCAAAAATACCCTTCAACATAGTCACGTTTAGATGAGGGCACCCGAACAACGCCTCACAAAAAGCTCTTCCTCTGGAGGCTTTCCGTTTTCCCATCCTCTCGCCAAGATTCAGTTGAATCACAGGCTCCTCCCCTAAGACAAAGACTAATCTAGCTCTTCACTGCACAGAAGCCAGTAGCCACTAAGAGCATTGTCCTTCTAGCCCACGTCCCGGCAAAAGGCACTCTTCTGGTAGCCAAACCACAGAAACGAGTGACTACGCGTAGTAGTAGTGCCCCACGGTTTTTGCCTTTCAAAGGAATTTGTGCAGATCTGAACACCACCACTTATACACAGACTCGTATCACGCTACTGTCCGCAAGAGCCACCGTCAGCCTGGTCAACGCTTCAAAAATTGGCTACTTGTATAATACCATCTTCTATAGGTCTGCCCTTGCATTACTGCCCGGTTTTCCCAGTTATCCCCTTATTTGCATACTGACACTCGTATTGACATTAGCCTCTCTCTCTGCTGCTACTGCACTTCACCCAACCGCTACTTCCGCCACGTGCTGTCGACACATTAGCTCATTCACAAATCTCACTCAACTTCAGGAACATGAGAGTCCAATTAAGCACACTGGAGGGTCTGTAAGGTGGTGTAACACATGATGAGCTACGGCTTAATGTCAGGCTGATAAAAACCCCTTCTGGATCTTTTACTGCAACACAACAAACTGAGCACCTACAAATGCCAAATATTTGCAATCAAACCAGGGCCTGGAAGCCTAAAAGCATGGTTTCCATTAGAAAAGGCAGCACCAGCAGGCTAACGTGTCTGAATTATCCTAATTATTACTTAACCTTTCAGTTGAGGAGCCATGAAATGGAAACAATAGTAGTCACTACAAGTAGGGGATATTAACTCACCACCTTGGCTTTTTGTTTTTTCCTTTAGTTTCTCCAATTTGATTTCTTCAAGTGTTTTTATTCCAAAATTTAAATTGTCCTCTGAAAACAGAAAATCATTAATGAAGCTGAGGCCTAAAGGCACATGTTGAAGAGCACACATCCTCAAGCTTCTGACAGCTCAGAACCCTTCCAAAGTCTTCCAAATAAACCCTCTCAACACTCCCCACCAGGACAAAAAGCCATAGAACGGATGGGTATTTTGGTAAGCGATTGGCACCCTTCTTCACCCCTCCTCCCACCCTACAGAGTAAAACCTGCAGTTTTAAGCGTTTTAATCCATCTACACGATATTAGATTCCATTAGACATGGCTTCTTCCCACAGTGTTTGAAAGGACACATTTGCAGGCATTTCAACTCCACGCTGTGGCTCTCTTTTGTTTTACAAACGTCTACAAGGAGGAGTTGACCTGTCTGACCCAAGGGACACACGACAGTATTAGACAGGAATGAGCTCGTGGAAATAACTGACTCCATCCAGCTACCCGATGTTCTACTGTAGATTTAGAACATATCACTTTGGAGTTCATCGTCAAGTTCTCCTTCCAAGCCATCCTACTACAGCTGCTAGAATACCTTGCTTTGTATCAGCCCCGCGTTTCCCAGTAGAAATTATCCGCGATCCACTACGGGCTTGTGTTGCTGGTTGCTGGACAGGTGTTTTAGTTTCATCTCCTTCTTCAGAAAGCTGCTCTGAAAGTCCAAAATAAAACCTCTTCAGTTATGGAGCAGGGATTATACAAGGCGTTTCATGCTCATGTAGCTCGTACAACGACGTTTCAGTCCACGGTTCATATTCTGTTCGCATTCTTAACTACAAGCAACTGTTTGCGGGAGGTGTTTTTTAAACAGCTGCATTGACTTGACAGGCTCATATAAGCGAGAGCTATACCGGGGAAAAAAATATTTAAGACTCCAGACTCTCGTCCGTAGCTTTAAACACGACACAGTTCAGGCACTCTGTGAAGTTATACATTCACCTCCAGTAGAAATGCCTTCAGTAAGCAAAAAGTACCCATCTTCATCGTCATCTGCAGCACTGATTACAACTGGCTGGAGGATGTGTAGGACTTGGGACCTTTTCAGAGCTTTCCACTTTCATCACCCCCCTCAGCTGCGGAGTGGGACTTGACTGGACAGAAAGTGTGTTTTGCTGCAGTGACGCCTGAGCCATTTTCACATCATCTTCTGCAGGCTCAGGTGGACTTGGAAGCGTAGCTAGAGGAAGACGAGGACCATCTCTCATTTGGCCATGTAAAACTGTCACCCCGACCTTGCACTCACTGTCTAGATACGGTAGATAAGGTAGACAACCCACCTGGCTGCTGAATTCAGAGTTTCCTATTCCCCACCCCTACGAACACACTAGGAACAACGGCTTCCCTTCACACACTCATCTCACCACCCTACCCTCCAGAAAGGATGAAATGAAGGGAAAGCCACCTGAAGTGCAAAGATCACACAAAGCACAGAGAAGCTGAGCATGAAAGAAAAAATTAAACACCAGAATTACAGTCCGTTTAGCTGAGAGCCTGTGACTGCTCACTTCTCCCTACGCTCATCAGTGAGCAGTTACTTGATGCCTTCTACGGCATTGTACCCACTCCGAAGTAATATTCAGAATTAATTCTTTCATGCTTAAAGGAAAAGGGCCCAAGAAACTCACTTTTGCTTGGCGGGAAGAAGCGCCCATCAACATAGCGTCCTTTCGTGTGATGGAACGCGCAGTTGGATTTCTGACAGCCAGCTGGTTGATTCTCCCAGTAGCAAGGAATCTCACTGCGCTTTTTCTGAAGACAGAAAGAAAGAAAAGCTCGTGGTAACACTCGCCTTAGGCTTGCTAAGAGACATAGTTACACGTCATGCCAGAGACAGGGCTATCGCAGTGCAGTGCGGAAACATCATTCCCAAGGGCAGTCTATCACTGAAAGCATTTCAGGGCAGATCGACAAAACTTGCGTAAGCTGTAACTACTACATATTATCTAGCTTTCCTGTCGTTCCGTTGGAGAAGTCGCGGGCTCGCACACATCAGTTCAGGGTGGGTTAAACTAAGACAATGTGCAAAATACTGGGATTATTCAGAGGGGAAAAATGCCTTGAACTGCCTAGCTTGAATCTATCTCAAGTTCTCTTTCAGAGCCTTATTTCCTTCCCATCTTCTCCCTCCCCGCCCTGTGCTACCCCAAGACGTCAGAACAACGCCAGCACCTAATACAAAAATGTCTTGCTGAGGTATACCTCAGAAATTGATTTTTCTTCCCCCAACTTCCTCCCACCCCCCTCCAAGTAACAGAAACCAGTATCATTTGAAAGCAAGTAAATCTAGCACGTACAAGCACATTCAGTCTGCCGACAGCAAGGAAAAATGCTTTCAGGGATTTAGTTGGAGAACACATCTTTAGGCAAACACTCACATCGACTTCCATGTGTCTCAATCTGCAGGTAGGCTTGAAACAGCGACCCTCCTGCCACCGCCTGCACACTCTCTCACTTCCCAGAGCAGCCGCACAGTGGCAGAAGGAACAGCTGTCTCCCTGTAACCAAAAGGAAACCCACAAAGAGGAAATTAAAAGAGTACAGCCTCAAAAATTATCCATGCTAGTAGAACTGGAAGCAGAATCTAACTGCTTCTTAAGTTAACAGACATCTGGATGTCTCCGCCCCCTCCTCTCCTAAAAACTCAACAAGAAACCCCAAAGCAAAAGCAGCCCAAACATACCTTGTCACAGGTGGAATAGAAATAGAAGTAGCAGTCGTCCCCTTGCTTGGACATAATCGACACCGTCTGAGAACGAGCTCAGGTTCGAAGGGTTCGCTCTCAGCAGGGACTTCCTCCAGTCCTCGTAAGAGCTGCCTTCGCTCTTTCTTGGACGGAAAGTCTCCTGACGGCTCGATCAGTCAAATCGTCTTTTTCAAAGTAACCCTAAAGAAAGGTATCAGTAAGTGAAAAAGGAGAAACAGTCCTACTCCCCGGTCTAACCTTTTTTGTTGCACCCCAGCTAACGCACGAGAGGAGTATTATTGCCCCTACCTGTGGGTTATAAAGCACAAAGTATTTCACTTGGGCAGTCTCTCTTGCTGCTCTGCTTTGTGCCTTTAATCGCTTACAAAAATATTAAAGATGCTTAACGCCCCCCCTGTTGATTAGGACAGCCAGATCACAAGGAAGGCAGAGCCCCAGGAACTACGTGTTCTCATCCCCCTTGTCAATCCGTCAGCCTTACCCCAGACGCAGACAGCTGCTGATGATTTACCTGCTGGTCACCGCACTCCACTAGCCTGACAGCGCCCTCGGTGTCACAAGTTACACAGAGAATGCTGCACTATGATGCGTATGCAAACCACCCATCATGTCGTCTGAAGCGCAGGACAAGCTCTTGCTAACACATCTCATTCTCTGGATGAGAATCTGAAGCCAAGTTGTCCACAGCTGAAGCAGAATAGCCAGAATTTCCACTCCTTACAGTTGTTTTAGTCAACTCTACCTGTTAAATACTGTCTGGACATACATACACATACCTGTTTATGCACACACCAAGAGCGAGTGATGATAAAGTCAGCAAGAGTGAGAGTAAAAATTAGAATGTGGGGCTATTTGCCACAGCAGACTGCATAGAAAGTCTCTCATTTTGAGGGAACCGGCAAACCCAAAAGATCTACGTAACGGTTTGATGAATGTGCCTTCAAGGCTGATGCTTTATAACACGAGGGATTTGGGGGTCAGCACACAAACAGGCATACCTACCTACACGCATACAGTATCAACGTTTCTACACACGCGAGCGTGCACAGCCTATGTTGCACGATATCCGTAGCGAGAGCAACTCTCAGCCCTAATCGGACACGCGGAGTTGCAATCAATTAACAGCAGGGAGACAGCAGATCGAGGATACCGCAAGCTTTGAGAGGCAGGGAAATGCTTCCTTTGCAAGTGGCATGGCTGCATGATACCAAGAATTTGGGATGACTTTGATTTTTAGGAAAGAATTTGTTCTCTTTTTACATCAGAGCCAATGCTACAAGTTTGCCTTCATACGCTCTTCTCTAATCCATATATCCATCATCATGCATTGCAGCAAGATCACGGAAGGTTTGAAAAGATGGCTTAGGTCCAGTTCGACAGCTGATGATTTTTTGGTGCCTCCAGAGCTGAAACTGATCTTCTTTAGCCACAAGCAGGTTTTCTTCATGCGAAGTCAGATACTTTGATTCTTACCCTTTTAAAGATACTAAATGCCATAAAACCTGCAACCACACCAGATAAAGCTCAAATTCAAGCGGTTCTGACCCCTTTCATTCAGACGCTGCGCGTTTCTGTGCAAGTATTTCTGACTCTCTTGGACAAAACGGAATGAAATGGTTCTTACAAATTAATAGCAAAAGGTTGGAACCTTCTACTCACACAAACACTAGCGGATTTTCAAGGAGGTTTTTTTTTTTTCTGGCAGGGAATTTTCCCAAATCTGAAATAAAGAGAGGACAAGGTGGGTTCTCATGTTAGTTATTGGGTTTTGACTGCTTGTCAAAGGGAAGAAAAACAGTTGTTAAGTGCAAGGGTTCCTTCCCTTCTTCAGTATTGATGGGACTATTCACTTTTCACCCTTAGCACCTTCGAAAACAGACTGTTGTGTCCTGCAGATTCCTACGCATCTCCTCCTAGAAATTACTGGGTGTGCTGCTGATGCCATTGATAATTAAATGAAATTTCAAGCACGATTTCCGCAGTTTGCACAAGCCAACTCCTAAATGGAAGGCAAGTAAGGACCACTGCTTTGCCCAGCAGAGGCATTCCAACACAAATCAGGAGGAATTCACGGTCTAGAAGGTGCCATTTCTTTTCCCTAGGAAGTGAGACACACCTGTATAGTGCAACTTTACTATATCCACCACCATGGGGGGAACAAGAGAAATCCCCTCAGATCTAGCTCTTTTGAATGTCCAAGCAGCTCAGCATTCCGCTTGTCGCCTTCCATATTCCTGAGCAGGAGTTTGACTGGACCCCTCCAGCCACCCGGGCTGCAGAAAAAGTGCAGCGCAGCCCATCCGTTGTTACGCACATTTGAAAGACAAAGACTCGTCTCAGGCAGAGGCAGATTCTTTCTCCTTCACGTTCAACAAAACCACCAGCTCAAGAAACAGCAGGAACCGAGACCTAGCCCGTATCCGCTCACTGTACTCCAAACTCAACCCTCTTCACACCTTTCATGCTTTAAAGCCTTGCTACGGGGAAGGCTCACGCAGCCAGGTTTCAGGCATCGCTCGGCTTACACAGACATACTGACATACCCAGCTGTTTCCTTGATTTTGGTTTGGAGTGAATTTCCTCTGCGTCGTCCGGCACCAAGTTCACACATTCATCAAAGCCCTAAAAATCAGCAACAAAAGCCGCCGCTGAGCTACGTGCCCTGCTCTAAACTTCAGCAACAACGACACAAACTATCGTGAGCTGTGCTGACGTGGGCTGGACAATTAAGACTATTAATTGGAGAGGCACCCCCCACGCTAGTTTTTCCTGACAGGAAGAAACAGTTTTATAAATTTGAAGAACAACCAACAAAACACCCAATCCAAAGAGATCCTGAGACTCACAGTGATGCAGCCTTCTAGCCGCATGCTCGGAAAGACCCGTCCGGTGTGCCGCCCCGCTCCCCACACGGCTCAAAGGGCCCTGCGCAAGAAGCACCAGGACGTTCCTCGCACACGGGGCCGAAGCCGCGGCAGCCCGGCGGTACTCACGTTCTGCAGGTAGCGGAAGATGAGGTTCTGGAGCGGAGCGTTAAGGACGCCCCACAGACAGACCACGCACCTGCACCTTTCCTGCGCCAGGGTTTGGTAAAAATGCTGTTAACTGCTGTCATGGGGAACAGCTCAACTACCGGTGAAGGCGGAGGCGGCCAGGCTACATTTAATACAGGACCTTCAGGAGAATACGGGCATAACAGCGAAAAATAAAATATTTACAGAAACCATGGCATACACCAAACCTCGTCTCCACGGACAGAGCCTAGGCCGGGGACAGTGAAGGCTGACAACAGAGCAGGAGGAGGGAAGCAGCGAGGGGAAAGCCTTCCTCGCCGGGCTCTCGCGCACTCTTCCTCTCTCCCAAAGTCCACGAGCGACCGACCGACCGACCGACCCATGCTGGCAGAAACTCCATGCTTGCTCCCAGCGGGAGAAAGTCCTTTGGCAGGATAAAGCATCGGCAGCTTGGGGCTGGGTGACCCTTCTGGAGCCGGAACAGCAGTTTGCTCAGTTTTGGTTTCAGACCTTTCCTCTAGGAACAAAGACAGCACAGTGGACTATCAAAGCACGCAAGTGTTTTCTTCCAAAGAGAAAGTATTGACAATCCACTCCGACAACCGATTTTTCCTCTGCCAGCAGCAAATGCCTGAGGGCCGCCCCACCTTCACAAATCCTCGTAGGAAGAGACTCAAGTTCTTCAAAACTTTAAGAAAATGATTCAAAAGGTAGCTGCTAGGGAAAACGATCCCTGGTGGCAGGGTACACAATAGACCCCAGTCTCAGCTGTCTTCTGCAGGGTCACAAATTCAGACCGCATGTCTGACCAGCAGGGAAGTTCAGGACAACTGCGTGCAGGTACTCCCAATGTCTACCAGTTCACCTGTGCTTTAAGACTCCTTGCAAAGCCTCAGCTAGAAAAAGAATCACCTCTGGGTATCCAACAAAAGAATCAGTTTCCATTTATTTCTTTCTTTATTTTAAGCCTTAAGACTATGCGCTTCAGGTGTCCAGCATTTCAGCAAGCTCCATGAGGAGCTCATCCTCATCCTTCTCTGGGTCCGGGTCAATTATCTCTTCCAGTTTGCCTCCTGAGATCTCCCAAAGAAACTGCTCAAAGTCGTCTTCTACAGAGAAGGGGGCTTCCCAGGCCCCTGTGGAGCTCAACCCCTCTGTCTTTACTGCTACTCCTGAGGAAGCTGAGGTCGAGCTTGAGACCTCTGACGGTGCCACAGAGTCTGCCGGGCTTCCAGGATGCAGTTCAGGACTGGGAAGAACAAGAAAGAGAGCAAATCAGTGTATGACATTCCTTAAGCAGAGAGATGTTTTCTGCAAACCAGCTCTTAAAATGGTAGTTAATCCCTCCTACCCCTCAGCCTTACGCAGGGATTGTTATTCAATTAACCTGGGGCTGCTTCTAGAGTCCAATGTACCAGCAGGTACATTTTGCAGTTTGGGGATTTATCCGCGAAGACACAGCATCTGGGGTCTGGCAAAGAAGGTTCCGTTTTTGTCGCCACAGGCACTTTGCCACCTTTACTAATTTGACTGCAAAAGGGTGACCAAGTCAACCTCCGCAGGCGTTCAGAAAACCCAAGAAGCCACTGAAAAGCTGTACCAACTTGCAGCATTTTCAGACAAGGATCTAGATAAGCGGTCCAGCCAGCTCCTAGAAACTTATTATTTCAGACGAGTTTTTCCTCTGCTGGATTTTGGCATGAATTATCTCAAAACTCTCATTTTTCCACGTGTGAAAAAAAAACCCCAACAACCTTCGTTTCACGTGAAAGGCACACTGATGAAGCGAAAGAACAAGTTGTGGTTGTTACCTGGTTTGGGGTTTTCCTCTCCCGCCTATGGAGAAGAGGCTGCCCTCTGGCAAAGCCGGAACAAGGGCCTAGGAAGAAGCAAGATGGTTTTTATGATACACAGGTCAAAGACTGCTTTGCAGATTCTTCCTCCGCTGCTTCTCCTCTGGCATTGCTGAGCCTTAACCAAAATACAGAGCCAGGGCACACCTGAAGAAAAGTTAGCATTCCCTTAACGTTTACTAACGACCTTGGGTCTTCTTAAAGAACACAGCAATTAAAGGACATGGCAGAGCATTATGTAAACACTGCCATTCACCTCGTAAAGAGCAGAAAGGTACTACGAGCGTCCTGTTGACCACTTTTGGATTTAAAAGGGAACGGAGACCCGTAGAACATTTCAGTCTTCCATCTTTTCTCCAAGAGGAGGCTACAACTTGGGCATAAATTTTACTAGGGACCCACTACTGCCTCAGCCGCTCTCCTTACCACAGCCGCTTTTTTAGCTGAAGGCTCCTTCCCGTCGCCACCAGTGGCACTCAGTGGCTTCACAGCCGCCACGGCAGACGGATGACTCTCGGCTGCCTTACGTTTCAGTGGCTGCTTTCTGGGGAAGGTGGCTTTCCCATCCAAAGGCTTCAGGCACCCCTTTGGTTTGGCTAGAGTAAAAGGAAGAGAGAATTGATACCGTCTTGCTCTGCCTCAGGAAAAAAAAACCCAACAAACAAACAGGTTCTCTTAACAGCGCCACAGTCCTTCTAGTTAAGTGTATTTAGCCAGCAGCTAAACAGCACTCGAGCTTCAGCACTCGAGCAAGAGGAATCAGGCAGGGTTTTTTAAATTCACTTTTAGGGCTGTATGAAAGCTCATGGAAAGACAAAAGGGGAAAGCATACTTAATAGCCAGTTCGTACCTGTCTCTGTACGGCTCTGTTCAGAGGGCAGTCCTAGCCTCTCCTTCAGAGACCTGGGGACTTGAACTACAAGAGAGAACAGAAAAAGTTGGGCAGGCTGCATAAATCTCCATTTGCTGTTCACGTTTCGAAATGAGAGCCGTCACGTCACTGGGATTCAGAGCTACCTTGAGCCCGCAACCAACACGCACAAAGAACCACTAGAAGAAAGGACAAACAGCAAACCTAAACAGAAAATCTGTGCATCAAATCCCCATGTCTGCTTAGTAGCTGCACCTCTCTTTGGTGCTTTGTCAGCACTCTCCAGAACCTCTGTCTTCTTCCCCAGCCTGTCAGCAAGCTTGCGCTTTAACGGAAGGACACTTTTACCAGCTTCAGAAAGAGAGGAAACAAGCAATACTTTAAGAACGTTTCTCTGGAGGCGGATTTTAGAACAGCCAGCCACAAACTTCCATGCTTCCGGGGATCTTTTCTTAGATTTGCCTTTCAGCTGATAACCAAATTTGCCACTTCTGCCTGCCGTCAATACACATCTCTGCCAAAATGTATTTTCCTCCGGCACGCAGCAAAAATACCCTTCAACATAGTCACGTTTAGATGAGGGCACCCGAACAACGCCTCACAAAAAGCTCTTCCTCTGGAGGCTTTCCGTTTTCCCATCCTCTCGCCAAGATTCAGTTGAATCACAGGCTCCTCCCCTAAGACAAAGACTAATCTAGCTCTTCACTGCACAGAAGCCAGTAGCCACTAAGAGCATTGTCCTTCTAGCCCACGTCCCGGCAAAAGGCACTCTTCTGGTAGCCAAACCACAGAAACGAGTGACTACGCGTAGTAGTAGTGCCCCACGGTTTTTGCCTTTCAAAGGAATTTGTGCAGATCTGAACACCACCACTTATACACAGACTCGTATCACGCTACTGTCCGCAAGAGCCACCGTCAGCCTGGTCAACGCTTCAAAAATTGGCTACTTGTATAATACCATCTTCTATAGGTCTGCCCTTGCATTACTGCCCGGTTTTCCCAGTTATCCCCTTATTTGCATACTGACACTCGTATTGACATTAGCCTCTCTCTCTGCTGCTACTGCACTTCACCCAACCGCTACTTCCGCCACGTGCTGTCGACACATTAGCTCATTCACAAATCTCACTCAACTTCAGGAACATGAGAGTCCAATTAAGCACACTGGAGGGTCTGTAAGGTGGTGTAATACATGATGAGCTACAGCTTAATGTCAGGCTGATAAAAACCCCTTCTGGATCTTTTA
Source organism: Astur gentilis (assembly GCF_929443795.1). Classification (NCBI taxonomy): domain Eukaryota; kingdom Metazoa; phylum Chordata; class Aves; order Accipitriformes; family Accipitridae; genus Astur; species Astur gentilis. The sequence goes on along the minus strand of NC_064908.1, from coordinate 3,682,491 downwards.
CTGCAACACAACAAACTGAGCACCTACAAATGCCAAATATTTGCAATCAAGCCAGGGCCTGGAAGCCTAAAAGCATGGTTTCCATTAGAAAAGGCAGCACCAGCAGGCTAACGTGTCTGAATTATCCTAATTATTACTTAACCTTTCGGTTGAGGAGCCATGAAATGGAAACAATAGTAGTCACTACAAGTAGGGGATATTAACTCACCACCTTGGCTTTTTGTTTTTTCCTTTAGTTTCTCCAATTTGATTTCTTCAAGTGTTTTTATTCCAAAATTTAAATTGTCCTCTGAAAACAGAAAATCATTAATGAAGCTGAGGCCTAAAGGCACATGTTGAAGAGCACACATCCTCAAGCTTCTGACAGCTCAGAACCCTTCCAAAGTCTTCCAAATAAACCCTCTCAACACTCCCCACCAGGACAAAAAGCCATAGAACGGATGGGTATTTTGGTAAGCGATTGGCACCCTTCTTCACCCCTCCTCCCACCCTACAGAGTAAAACCTGCAGTTTTAAGCGTTTTAATCCATCTACACGATATTAGATTCCATTAGACATGGCTTCTTCCCACAGTGTTTGAAAGGACACATTTGCAGGCATTTCAACTCCACGCTGTGGCTCTCTTTTGTTTTACAAAAGTCTACAAGGAGGAGTTGACCTGTCTGACCCAAGGGACACACGACAGTATTAGACAGGAATGAGCTCGTGGAAATAACTGACTCCATCCAGCTACCCGATGTTCTACTGTAGATTTAGAACATATCACTTTGGAGTTCATCGTCAAGTTCTCCTTCCAAGCCATCCTACTACAGCTGCTAGAATACCTTGCTTTGTATCAGCCCCGCGTTTCCCAGTAGAAATTATCCGCGATCCACTACGGGCTTGTGTTGCTGGTTGCTGGACAGGTGTTTTAGTTTCATCTCCTTCTTCAGAAAGCTGCTCTGAAAGTCCAAAATAAAACCTCTTCAGTTATGGAGCAGGGATTATACAAGGCGTTTCATGCTCATGTAGCTCGTACAACGACGTTTCAGTCCACGGTTCATATTCTGTTCGCATTCTTAACTACAAGCAACTGTTTGCGGGAGGTGTTTTTTAAACAGCTGCATTGACTTGACAGGCTCATACAAGCGAGAGCTATACCGGGGAAAAAAATATTTAAGACTCCAGACTCTCGTCCGTAGCTTTAAACACGACACAGTTCAGGCACTCTGTGAAGTTATACATTCACCTCCAGTAGAAATGCCTTCAGTAAGCAAAAAGTACCCATCTTCATCGTCATCTGCAGCACTGATTACAACTGGCTGGAGGATGTGTAGGACTTGGGACCTTTTCAGAGCTTTCCACTTTCATCACCCCCCTCAGCTGCGGAGTGGGACTTGACTGGACAGAAAGTGTGTTTTGCTGCAGTGACGCCTGAGCCATTTTCACATCATCTTCCGCAGGCTCAGGTGGACTTGGAAGCGTAGCTAGAGGAAGACGAGGACCATCTCTCATTTGGCCATGTAAAACTGTCACCCCGACCTTGCACTCACTGTCTAGATACGGTAGATAAGGTAGACAACCCACCTGGCTGCTGAATTCAGAGTTTCCTATTCCCCACCCCTACGAACACACTAGGAACAACGGCTTCCCTTCACACACTCATCTCACCACCCTACCCTCCAGAAAGGATGAAATGAAGGGAAAGCCACCTGAAGTGCAAAGATCACACAAAGCACAGAGAAGCTGAGCATGAAAGAAAAAATTAAACACCAGAATTACAGTCCGTTTAGCTGAGAGCCTGTGACTGCTCACTTCTCCCTACGCTCATCAGTGAGCAGTTACTTGATGCCTTCTACGGCATTGTACCCACTCCGAAGTAATATTCAGAATTAATTCTTTCATGCTTAAAGGAAAAGGGCCCAAGAAACTCACTTTTGCTTGGCGGGAAGAAGCGCCCATCAACATAGCGTCCTTTCGTGTGATGGAACGCGCAGTTGGATTTCTGACAGCCAGCTGGTTGATTCTCCCAGTAGCAAGGAATCTCACTGCGCTTTTTCTGAAGACAGAAAGAAAGAAAAGCTCATGGTAACACTCGCCTTAGGCTTGCTAAGAGACATAGTTACACGTCATGCCAGAGACAGGGCTATCGCAGTGCAGTGCGGAAACATCATTCCCAAGGGCAGTCTATCACTGAAAGCATTTCAGGGCAGATCGACAAAACTTGCGTAAGCTGTAACTACTACATATTATCTAGCTTTCCTGTCGTTCCGTTGGAGAAGTCGCGGGCTCGCACACATCAGTTCAGGGTGGGTTAAACTAAGACAATGTGCAAAATACTGGGATTATTCAGAGGGGAAAAATGCCTTGAACTGCCTAGCTTGAATCTATCTCAAGTTCTCTTTCAGAGCCTTATTTCCTTCCCATCTTCTCCCTCCCCGCCCTGTGCTACCCCAAGACGTCAGAACAACGCCAGCACCTAATACAAAAATGTCTTGCTGAGGTATACCTCAGAAATTGATTTTTCTTCCCCCAACTTCCTCCCACCCCCCTCCAAGTAACAGAAACCAGTATCATTTGAAAGCAAGTAAATCTAGCACGTACAAGCACATTCAGTCTGCTGACAGCAAGGAAAAATGCTTTCAGGGATTTAGTTGGAGAACACATCTTTAGGCAAACACTCACATCGACTTCCATGTGTCTCAATCTGCAGGTAGGCTTGAAACAGCGACCCTCCTGCCACCGCCTGCACACTCTCTCACTTCCCAGAGCAGCCGCACAGTGGCGGAAGGAACAGCTGTCTCCCTGTAACCAAAAGGAAACCCACAAAGAGGAAATTAAAAGAGTACAGCCTCAAAAATTATCCATGCTAGTAGAACTGGAAGCAGAATCTAACTGCTTCTTAAGTTAACAGACATCTGGATGTCTCCGCCCCTTCCTCTCCTAAAAACTCAACAAGAAACCCCAAAGCAAAAGAAGCCCAAACATACCTTGTCACAGGTAGAATAGAAATAGAAGTAACAGTCGTCCCCTTGCTTGGACATAATCGACACCGTCTGAGAACGAGCTCAGGTTCGAAGGGTTCGCTCTCAGCAGGGACTTCCTCCAGTCCTCGTAAGAGCTGCCTTCGCTCTTTCTTGGACGGAAAGTCTCCTGACGGCTCGATCAGTCAAATCGTCTTTTTCAAAGTAACCCTAAAGAAAGGTATCAGTAAGTGAAAAAGGAGAAACAGTCCTACTCCCCGGTCTAACCTTTTTTGTTGCACCCCAGCTAACGCACGAGAGGAGTATTATTGCCCCTACCTGTGGGTTATAAAGCACAAAGTATTTCACTTGGGCAGTCTCTCTTGCTGCTCTGCTTTGTGCCTTTAATCGCTTACAAAAATATTAAAGATGCTTAACGCCCCCCCTGTTGATTAGGACAGCCAGATCACAAGGAAGGCAGAGCCCCAGGAACTACGTGTTCTCATCCCCCTTGTCAATCCGTCAGCCTTACCCCAGACGCAGACAGCTGCTGATGATTTACCTGCTGGTCACCGCACTCCACTAGCCTGACAGCGCCCTCGGTGTCACAAGTTACACAGAGAATGCTGCACTATGATGCGTATGCAAACCACCCATCACGTCGTCTGAAGCGCAGGACAAGCTCTTGCTAACACATCTCATTCTCTGGATGAGAATCTGAAGCCAAGTTGTCCACAGCTGAAGCAGAATAGCCAGAATTTCCACTCCTTACAGTTGTTTTAGTCAACTCTACCTGTTAAATACTGTCTGGACATACATACACATACCTGTTTATGCACACACCAAGAGCGAGTGATGATAAAGTCAGCAAGAGTGAGAGTAAAAATTAGAATGTGGGGCTATTTGCCACAGCAGACTGCATAGAAAGTCTCTCATTTTGAGGGAACCGGCAAACCCAAAAGATCTACGTAACGGTTTGATGAATGTGCCTTCAAGGCTGATGCTTTATAACACGAGGGATTTGGGGGTCAGCACACAAACAGGCATACCTACCTACACGCATACAGTATCAACGTTTCTACACACGCGAGCGTGCACAGCCTATGTTGCACGATATCCGTAGCGAGAGCAACTCTCAGCCCTAATTGGACACGCGGAGTTGCAATCAATTAACAGCAGGGAGACAGCAGATCGAGGATACCGCAAGCTTTGAGAGGCAGGGAAATGCTTCCTTTGCAAGTGGCATGGCTGCATGATACCAAGAATTTGGGATGACTTTGATTTTTAGGAAAGAATTTGTTCTCTTTTTACATCAGAGCCAATGCTACAAGTTTGCCTTCATACGCTCTTCTCTAATCCATATATCCATCATCATGCATTGCAGCAAGATCACGGAAGGTTTGAAAAGATGGCTTAGGTCCAGTTCGACAGCTGATGATTTTTTGGTGCCTCCAGAGCTGAAACTGATCTTCTTTAGCCACAAGCAGGTTTTCTTCATGCGAAGTCAGATACTTTGATTCTTACCCTTTTAAAGATACTAAATGCCATAAAACCTGCAACCACACCAGATAAAGCTCAAATTCAAGCGGTTCTGACCCCTTTCATTCAGACGCTGCGCGTTTCTGTGCAAGTATTTCTGACTCTCTTGGACAAAACGGAATGAAATGGTTCTTACAAATTAATAGCAAAAGGTTGGAACCTTCTACTCACACAAACACTAGCGGATTTTCAAGGAGGTTTTTTTTTTTTCTGGCAGGGAATTTTCCCAAATCTGAAATAAAGAGAGGACAAGGTGGGTTCTCATGTTAGTTATTGGGTTTTGACTGCTTGTCAAAGGGAAGAAAAACAGTTGTTAAGTGCAAGGGTTCCTTCCCTTCTTCAGTATTGATGGGACTATTCACTTTTCACCCTTAGCACCTTCGAAAACAGACTGTTGTGTCCTGCAGATTCCTACGCATCTCCTCCTAGAAATTACTGGGTGTGCTGCTGATGCCATTGATAATTAAATGAAATTTCAAGCACGATTTCCGCAGTTTGCACAAGCCAACTCCTAAATGGAAGGCAAGTAAGGACCACTGCTTTGCCCAGCAGAGGCATTCCAACACAAATCAGGAGGAATTCACGGTCTAGAAGGTGCCATTTCTTTTCCCTAGGAAGTGAGACACACCTGTATAGTGCAACTTTACTATATCCACCACCATGGGGGGAACAAGAGAAATCCCCTCAGATCTAGCTCTTTTGAATGTCCAAGCAGCTCAGCATTCCGCTTGTCGCCTTCCATATTCCTGAGCAGGAGTTTGACTGGACCCCTCCAGCCACCCGGGCTGCAGAAAAAGTGCAGCGCAGCCCATCCGTTGTTACGCACATTTGAAAGACAAAGACTCGTCTCAGGCAGAGGCAGATTCTTTCTCCTTCACGTTCAACAAAACCACCAGCTCAAGAAACAGCAGGAACCGAGACCTAGCCCGTATCCGCTCACTGTACTCCAAACTCAACCCTCTTCACACCTTTCATGCTTTAAAGCCTTGCTACGGGGAAGGCTCACGCAGCCAGGTTTCAGGCATCGCTCGGCTTACACAGACATACTGACATACCCAGCTGTTTCCTTGATTTTGGTTTGGAGTGAATTTCCTCTGCGTCGTCCGGCACCAAGTTCACACATTCATCAAAGCCCTAAAAATCAGCAACAAAAGCCGCCGCTGAGCTACGTGCCCTGCTCTAAACTTCAGCAACAACGACACAAACTATCGTGAGCTGTGCTGACGTGGGCTGGACAATTAAGACTATTAATTGGAGAGGCACCCCCCACGCTAGTTTTTCCTGACAGGAAGAAACAGTTTTATAAATTTGAAGAACAACCAACAAAACACCCAATCCAAAGAGATCCTGAGACTCACAGTGATGCAGCCTTCTAGCCGCATGCTCGGAAAGACCCGTCCGGTGTGCCGCCCCGCTCCCCACACGGCTCAAAGGGCCCTGCGCAAGAAGCACCAGGACGTTCCTCGCACACGGGGCCGAAGCCGCGGCAGCCCGGCGGTACTCACGTTCTGCAGGTAGCGGAAGATGAGGTTCTGGAGCGGAGCGTTAAGGACGCCCCACAGACAGACCACGCACCTGCACCTTTCCTGCGCCAGGGTTTGGTAAAAATGCTGTTAACTGCTGTCATGGGGAACAGCTCAACTACCGGTGAAGGCGGAGGCGGCCAGGCTACATTTAATACAGGACCTTCAGGAGAATACGGGCATAACAGCGAAAAATAAAATATTTACAGAAACCATGGCATACACCAAACCTCGTCTCCACGGACAGAGCCTAGGCCGGGGACAGTGAAGGCTGACAACAGAGCAGGAGGAGGGAAGCAGCGAGGGGAAAGCCTTCCTCGCCGGGCTCTCGCGCGCTCTTCCTCTCTCCCAAAGTCCACGAGCGACCGACCGACCGACCCATGCTGGCAGAAACTCCATGCTTGCTCCCAGCGGGAGAAAGTCCTTTGGCAGGATAAAGCATCGGCAGCTTGGGGCTGGGTGACCCTTCTGGAGCCGGAACAGCAGTTTGCTCAGTTTTGGTTTCAGACCTTTCCTCTAGGAACAAAGACAGCACAGTGGACTATCAAAGCACGCAAGTGTTTTCTTCCAAAGAGAAAGTATTGACAATCCACTCCGACAACCGATTTTTCCTCTGCCAGCAGCAAATGCCTGAGGGCCGCCCCACCTTCACAAATCCTCGTAGGAAGAGACTCAAGTTCTTCAAAACTTTAAGAAAATGATTCAAAAGGTAGCTGCTAGGGAAAACGATCCCTGGTGGCAGGGTACACAATAGACCCCAGTCTCAGCTGTCTTCTGCAGGGTCACAAATTCAGACCGCATGTCTGACCAGCAGGGAAGTTCAGGACAACTGCGTGCAGGTACTCCCAATGTCTACCAGTTCACCTGTGCTTTAAGACTCCTTGCAAAGCCTCAGCTAGAAAAAGAATCACCTCTGGGTATCCAACAAAAGAATCAGTTTCCATTTATTTCTTTCTTTATTTTAAGCCTTAAGACTATGCGCTTCAGGTGTCCAGCATTTCAGCAAGCTCCATGAGGAGCTCATCCTCATCCTTCTCTGGGTCCGGGTCAATTATCTCTTCCAGTTTGCCTCCTGAGATCTCCCAAAGAAACTGCTCAAAGTCGTCTTCTACAGAGAAGGGGGCTTCCCAGGCCCCTGTGGAGCTCAACCCCTCTGTCTTTACTGCTACTCCTGAGGAAGCTGAGGTCGAGCTTGAGACCTCTGACGGTGCCACAGAGTCTGCCGGGCTTCCAGGATGCAGTTCAGGACTGGGAAGAACAAGAAAGAGAGCAAATCAGTGTATGACATTCCTTAAGCAGAGAGATGTTTTCTGCAAACCAGCTCTTAAAATGGTAGTTAATCCCTCCTACCCCTCAGCCTTACGCAGGGATTGTTATTCAATTAACCTGGGGCTGCTTCTAGAGTCCAATGTACCAGCAGGTACATTTTGCAGTTTGGGGATTTATCCGCGAAGACACAGCATCTGGGGTCTGGCAAAGAAGGTTCCGTTTTTGTCGCCACAGGCACTTTGCCACCTTTACTAATTTGACTGCAAAAGGGTGACCAAGTCAACCTCCACAGGCGTTCAGAAAACCCAAGAAGCCACTGAAAAGCTGTACCAACTTGCAGCATTTTCAGACAAGGATCTAGATAAGCGGTCCAGCCAGCTCCTAGAAACTTATTATTTCAGACGAGTTTTTCCTCTGCTGGATTTTGGCATGAATTATCTCAAAACTCTCATTTTTCCACGTGTGAAAAAAAAACCCCAACAACCTTCGTTTCACGTGAAAGGCACACTGATGAAGCGAAAGAACAAGTTGTGGTTGTTACCTGGTTTGGGGTTTTCGTCTCCCGCCTATGGAGAAGAGGCTGCCCTCTGGCAAAGCCGGAACAAGGGCCTAGGAAGAAGCAAGATGGTTTTTATGATACACAGGTCAAAGACTGCTTTGCAGATTCTTCCTCCGCTGCTTCTCCTCTGGCACTGCTGAGCCTTAACCAAAATACAGAGCCAGGGCACACCTGAAGAAAAGTTAGCATTCCCTTAACGTTTACTAACGACCTTGGGTCTTCTTAAAGAACGCAGCAATTAAAGGACATGGCAGAGCATTATGTAAACACTGCCATTCACCTCGTAAAGAGCAGAAAGGTACTACGAGCGTCCTGTCGACCACTTTTGGATTTAAAAGGGAACGGAGACCCGTAGAACATTTCAGTCTTCCATCTTTTCTCCAAGAGGAGGCTACAACTTGGGCATAAATTTTACTAGGGACCCACTACTGCCTCAGCCGCTCTCCTTACCACAGCCGCTTTTTTAGCTGAAGGCTCCTTCCCGTCGCCACCAGTGGCACTCAGTGGCTTCACAGCCGCCACGGCAGACGGATGACTCTCGGCTGCCTTACGTTTCAGTGGCTGCTTTCTGGGGAAGGTGGCTTTCCCATCCAAAGGCTTCAGGCACCCCTTTGGTTTGGCTAGAGTAAAAGGAAGAGAGAATTGATACCGTCTTGCTCTGCCTCAGGAAAAAAAAACCCAACAAACAAACAGGTTCTCTTAACAGCGCCACAGTCCTTCTAGTTAAGTGTATTTAGCCAGCAGCTAAACAGCACTCGAGCTTCAGCACTCGAGCAAGAGGAATCAGGCAGGGTTTTTTAAATTCACTTTTAGGGCTGTATGAAAGCTCATGGAAAGACAAAAGGGGAAAGCATACTTAATAGCCAGTTCGTACCTGTCTCTGTACGGCTCTGTTCAGAGGGCAGTCCTAGCCTCTCCTTCAGAGACCTGGGGACTTGAACTACAAGAGAGAACAGAAAAAGTTCGGCAGGCTGCATAAATCTCCATTTGCTGTTCACGTTTCGAAATGAGAGCCGTCACGTCACTGGGATTCAGAGCTACCTTGAGCCCGCAACCAACACGCACAAAGAACCACTAGAAGAAAGGACAAACAGCAAACCTAAACAGAAAATCTGTGCATCAAATCCCCATGTCTGCTTAGTAGCTGCACCTCTCTTTGGTGCTTTGTCAGCACTCTCCAGAACCTCTGTCTTCTTCCCCAGCCTGTCAGCAAGCTTGCGCTTTAACGGAAGGACACTTTTACCAGCTTCAGAAAGAGAGGAAACAAGCAATACTTTAAGAACGTTTCTCTGGAGGCGGATTTTAGAACAGCCAGCCACAAACTTCCATGCTTCCGGGGGTCTTTTCTTAGATTTGCCTTTCAGCTGATAACCAAATTTGCCACTTCTGCCTGCCGTCAATACACATCTCTGCCAAAATGTATTTTCCTCCGGCACGCAGCAAAAATACCCTTCAACATAGTCACGTTTAGATGAGGGCACCCGAACAACGCCTCACAAAAAGCTCTTCCTCTGGAGGCTTTCCGTTTTCCCATCCTCTCGCCAAGATTCAGTTGAATCACAGGCTCCTCCCCTAAGACAAAGACTAATCTAGCTCTTCACTGCACAGAAGCCAGTAGCCACTAAGAGCATTGTCCTTCTAGCCCACGTCCCGGCAAAAGGCACTCTTCTGGTAGCCAAACCACAGAAACGAGTGACTACGCGTAGTAGTAGTGCCCCACGGTTTTTGCCTTTCAAAGGAATTTGTGCAGATCTGAACACCACCACTTATACACAGACTCGTATCACGCTACTGTCCGCAAGAGCCACCGTCAGCCTGGTCAACGCTTCAAAAATTGGCTACTTGTATAATACCATCTTCTATAGGTCTGCCCTTGCATTACTGCCCGGTTTTCCCAGTTATCCCCTTATTTGCATACTGACACTCGTATTGACATTAGCCTCTCTCTCTGCTGCTACTGCACTTCACCCAACCGCTACTTCCGCCACGTGCTGTCGACACATTAGCTCATTCACAAATCTCACTCAACTTCAGGAACATGAGAGTCCAATTAAGCACACTGGAGGGTCTGTAAGGTGGTGTAATACATGATGAGCTACAGCTTAATGTCAGGCTGATAAAAACCCCTTCTGGATCTTTTACTGCAACACAACAAACTGAGCACCTACAAATGCCAAATATTTGCAATCAAGCCAGGGCCTGGAAGCCTAAAAGCATGGTTTCCATTAGAAAAGGCAGCACCAGCAGGCTAACGTGTCTGAATTATCCTAATTATTACTTAACCTTTCGGTTGAGGAGCCATGAAATGGAAACAATAGTAGTCACTACAAGTAGGGGATATTAACTCACCACCTTGGCTTTTTGTTTTTTCCTTTAGTTTCTCCAATTTGATTTCTTCAAGTGTTTTTATTCCAAAATTTAAATTGTCCTCTGAAAACAGAAAATCATTAATGAAGCTGAGGCCTAAAGGCACATGTTGAAGAGCACACATCCTCAAGCTTCTGACAGCTCAGAACCCTTCCAAAGTCTTCCAAATAAACCCTCTCAACACTCCCCACCAGGACAAAAAGCCATAGAACGGATGGGTATTTTGGTAAGCGATTGGCACCCTTCTTCACCCCTCCTCCCACCCTACAGAGTAAAACCTGCAGTTTTAAGCGTTTTAATCCATCTACACGATATTAGATTCCATTAGACATGGCTTCTTCCCACAGTGTTTGAAAGGACACATTTGCAGGCATTTCAACTCCACGCTGTGGCTCTCTTTTGTTTTACAAACGTCTACAAGGAGGAGTTGACCTGTCTGACCCAAGGGACACACGACAGTATTAGACAGGAATGAGCTCGTGGAAATAACTGACTCCATCCAGCTACCCGATGTTCTACTGTAGATTTAGAACATATCACTTTGGAGTTCATCGTCAAGTTCTCCTTCCAAGCCATCCTACTACAGCTGCTAGAATACCTTGCTTTGTATCAGCCCCGCGTTTCCCAGTAGAAATTATCCGCGATCCACTACGGGCTTGTGTTGCTGGTTGCTGGACAGGTGTTTTAGTTTCATCTCCTTCTTCAGAAAGCTGCTCTGAAAGTCCAAAATAAAACCTCTTCAGTTATGGAGCAGGGATTATACAAGGCGTTTCATGCTCATGTAGCTCGTACAACGACGTTTCAGTCCACGGTTCATATTCTGTTCGCATTCTTAACTACAAGCAACTGTTTGCGGGAGGTGTTTTTTAAACAGCTGCATTGACTTGACAGGCTCATACAAGCGAGAGCTATACCGGGGAAAAAAATATTTAAGACTCCAGACTCTCGTCCGTAGCTTTAAACACGACACAGTTCAGGCACTCTGTGAAGTTATACATTCACCTCCAGTAGAAATGCCTTCAGTAAGCAAAAAGTACCCATCTTCATCGTCATCTGCAGCACTGATTACAACTGGCTGGAGGATGTGTAGGACTTGGGACCTTTTCAGAGCTTTCCACTTTCATCACCCCCCTCAGCTGCGGAGTGGGACTTGACTGGACAGAAAGTGTGTTTTGCTGCAGTGACGCCTGAGCCATTTTCACATCATCTTCTGCAGGCTCAGGTGGACTTGGAAGCGTAGCTAGAGGAAGACGAGGACCATCTCTCATTTGGCCATGTAAAACTGTCACCCCGACCTTGCACTCACTGTCTAGATACGGTAGATAAGGTAGACAACCCACCTGGCTGCTGAATTCAGAGTTTCCTATTCCCCACCCCTACGAACACACTAGGAACAACGGCTTCCCTTCACACACTCATCTCACCACCCTACCCTCCAGAAAGGATGAAATGAAGGGAAAGCCACCTGAAGTGCAAAGATCACACAAAGCACAGAGAAGCTGAGCATGAAAGAAAAAATTAAACACCAGAATTACAGTCCGTTTAGCTGAGAGCCTGTGACTGCTCACTTCTCCCTACGCTCATCAGTGAGCAGTTACTTGATGCCTTCTACGGCATTGTACCCACTCCGAAGTAATATTCAGAATTAATTCTTTCATGCTTAAAGGAAAAGGGCCCAAGAAACTCACTTTTGCTTGGCGGGAAGAAGCGCCCATCAACATAGCGTCCTTTCGTGTGATGGAACGCGCAGTTGGATTTCTGACAGCCAGCTGGTTGATTCTCCCAGTAGCAAGGAATCTCACTGCGCTTTTTCTGAAGACAGAAAGAAAGAAAAGCTCGTGGTAACACTCGCCTTAGGCTTGCTAAGAGACATAGTTACACGTCATGCCAGAGACAGGGCTATCGCAGTGCAGTGCGGAAACATCATTCCCAAGGGCAGTCTATCACTGAAAGCATTTCAGGGCAGATCGACAAAACTTGCGTAAGCTGTAACTACTACATATTATCTAGCTTTCCTGTCGTTCCGTTGGAGAAGTCGCGGGCTCGCACACATCAGTTCAGGGTGGGTTAAACTAAGACAATGTGCAAAATACTGGGATTATTCAGAGGGGAAAAATGCCTTGAACTGCCTAGCTTGAATCTATCTCAAGTTCTCTTTCAGAGCCTTATTTCCTTCCCATCTTCTCCCTCCCCGCCCTGTGCTACCCCAAGACGTCAGAACAACGCCAGCACCTAATACAAAAATGTCTTGCTGAGGTATACCTCAGAAATTGATTTTTCTTCCCCCAACTTCCTCCCACCCCCCTCCAAGTAACAGAAACCAGTATCATTTGAAAGCAAGTAAATCTAGCACGTACAAGCACATTCAGTCTGCCGACAGCAAGGAAAAATGCTTTCAGGGATTTAGTTGGAGAACACATCTTTAGGCAAACACTCACATCGACTTCCATGTGTCTCAATCTGCAGGTAGGCTTGAAACAGCGACCCTCCTGCCACCGCCTGCACACTCTCTCACTTCCCAGAGCAGCCGCACAGTGGCGGAAGGAACAGCTGTCTCCCTGTAACCAAAAGGAAACCCACAAAGAGGAAATTAAAAGAGTACAGCCTCAAAAATTATCCATGCTAGTAGAACTGGAAGCAGAATCTAACTGCTTCTTAAGTTAACAGACATCTGGATGTCTCCGCCCCTTCCTCTCCTAAAAACTCAACAAGAAACCCCAAAGCAAAAGAAGCCCAAACATACCTTGTCACAGGTAGAATAGAAATAGAAGTAACAGTCGTCCCCTTGCTTGGACATAATCGACACCGTCTGAGAACGAGCTCAGGTTCGAAGGGTTCGCTCTCAGCAGGGACTTCCTCCAGTCCTCGTAAGAGCTGCCTTCGCTCTTTCTTGGACGGAAAGTCTCCTGACGGCTCGATCAGTCAAATCGTCTTTTTCAAAGTAACCCTAAAGAAAGGTATCAGTAAGTGAAAAAGGAGAAACAGTCCTACTCCCCGGTCTAACCTTTTTTGTTGCACCCCAGCTAACGCACGAGAGGAGTATTATTGCCCCTACCTGTGGGTTATAAAGCACAAAGTATTTCACTTGGGCAGTCTCTCTTGCTGCTCTGCTTTGTGCCTTTAATCGCTTACAAAAATATTAAAGATGCTTAACGCCCCCCCTGTTGATTAGGACAGCCAGATCACAAGGAAGGCAGAGCCCCAGGAACTACGTGTTCTCATCCCCCTTGTCAATCCGTCAGCCTTACCCCAGACGCAGACAGCTGCTGATGATTTACCTGCTGGTCACCGCACTCCACTAGCCTGACAGCGCCCTCGGTGTCACAAGTTACACAGAGAATGCTGCACTATGATGCGTATGCAAACCACCCATCATGTCGTCTGAAGCGCAGGACAAGCTCTTGCTAACACATCTCATTCTCTGGATGAGAATCTGAAGCCAAGTTGTCCACAGCTGAAGCAGAATAGCCAGAATTTCCACTCCTTACAGTTGTTTTAGTCAACTCTACCTGTTAAATACTGTCTGGACATACATACACATACCTGTTTATGCACACACCAAGAGCGAGTGATGATAAAGTCAGCAAGAGTGAGAGTAAAAATTAGAATGTGGGGCTATTTGCCACAGCAGACTGCATAGAAAGTCTCTCATTTTGAGGGAACCGGCAAACCCAAAAGATCTACGTAACGGTTTGATGAATGTGCCTTCAAGGCTGATGCTTTATAACACGAGGGATTTGGGGGTCAGCACACAAACAGGCATACCTACCTACACGCATACAGTATCAACGTTTCTACACACGCGAGCGTGCACAGCCTATGTTGCACGATATCCGTAGCGAGAGCAACTCTCAGCCCTAATCGGACACGCGGAGTTGCAATCAATTAACAGCAGGGAGACAGCAGATCGAGGATACCGCAAGCTTTGAGAGGCAGGGAAATGCTTCCTTTGCAAGTGGCATGGCTGCATGATACCAAGAATTTGGGATGACTTTGATTTTTAGGAAAGAATTTGTTCTCTTTTTACATCAGAGCCAATGCTACAAGTTTGCCTTCATACGCTCTTCTCTAATCCATATATCCATCATCATGCATTGCAGCAAGATCACGGAAGGTTTGAAAAGATGGCTTAGGTCCAGTTCGACAGCTGATGATTTTTTGGTGCCTCCAGAGCTGAAACTGATCTTCTTTAGCCACAAGCAGGTTTTCTTCATGCGAAGTCAGATACTTTGATTCTTACCCTTTTAAAGATACTAAATGCCATAAAACCTGCAACCACACCAGATAAAGCTCAAATTCAAGCGGTTCTGACCCCTTTCATTCAGACGCTGCGCGTTTCTGTGCAAGTATTTCTGACTCTCTTGGACAAAACGGAATGAAATGGTTCTTACAAATTAATAGCAAAAGGTTGGAACCTTCTACTCACACAAACACTAGCGGATTTTCAAGGAGGTTTTTTTTTTTTCTGGCAGGGAATTTTCCCAAATCTGAAATAAAGAGAGGACAAGGTGGGTTCTCATGTTAGTTATTGGGTTTTGACTGCTTGTCAAAGGGAAGAAAAACAGTTGTTAAGTGCAAGGGTTCCTTCCCTTCTTCAGTATTGATGGGACTATTCACTTTTCACCCTTAGCACCTTCGAAAACAGACTGTTGTGTCATGCAGATTCCTACGCATCTCCTCCTAGAAATTACTGGGTGTGCTGCTGATGCCATTGATAATTAAATGAAATTTCAAGCACGATTTCCGCAGTTTGCACAAGCCAACTCCTAAATGGAAGGCAAGTAAGGACCACTGCTTTGCCCAGCAGAGGCATTCCAACACAAATCAGGAGGAATTCACGGTCTAGAAGGTGCCATTTCTTTTCCCTAGGAAGTGAGACACACCTGTATAGTGCAACTTTACTATATCCACCACCATGGGGGGAACAAGAGAAATCCCCTCAGATCTAGCTCTTTTGAATGTCCAAGCAGCTCAGCATTCCACTTGTCGCCTTCCATATTCCTGAGCAGGAGTTTGACTGGACCCCTCCAGCCACCCGGGCTGCAGAAAAAGTGCAGCGCAGCCCATCCGTTGTTACGCACATTTGAAAGACAAAGACTCGTCTCAGGCAGAGGCAGATTCTTTCTCCTTCACGTTCAACAAAACCACCAGCTCAAGAAACAGCAGGAACCGAGACCTAGCCCGTATCCGCTCACTGTACTCCAAACTCAACCCTCTTCACACCTTTCATGCTTTAAAGCCTTGCTACGGGGAAGGCTCACGCAGCCAGGTTTCAGGCATCGCTCGGCTTACACAGACATACTGACATACCCAGCTGTTTCCTTGATTTTGGTTTGGAGTGAATTTCCTCTGCGTCGTCCGGCACCAAGTTCACACATTCATCAAAGCCCTAAAAATCAGCAACAAAAGCCGCCGCTGAGCTACGTGCCCTGCTCTAAACTTCAGCAACAACGACACAAACTATCGTGAGCTGTGCTGACGTGGGCTGGACAATTAAGACTATTAATTGGAGAGGCACCCCCCACGCTAGTTTTTCCTGACAGGAAGAAACAGTTTTATAAATTTGAAGAACAACCAACAAAACACCCAATCCAAAGAGATCCTGAGACTCACAGTGATGCAGCCTTCTAGCCGCATGCTCGGAAAGACCCGTCCGGTGTGCCGCCCCGCTCCCCACACGGCTCAAAGGGCCCTGCGCAAGAAGCACCAGGACGTTCCTCGCACACGGGGCCGAAGCCGCGGCAGCCCGGCGGTACTCACGTTCTGCAGGTAGCGGAAGATGAGGTTCTGGAGCGGAGCGTTAAGGACGCCCCACAGACAGACCACGCACCTGCACCTTTCCTGCGCCAGGGTTTGGTAAAAATGCTGTTAACTGCTGTCATGGGGAACAGCTCAACTACCGGTGAAGGCGGAGGCGGCCAGGCTACATTTAATACAGGACCTTCAGGAGAATACGGGCATAACAGAGAAAAATAAAATATTTACAGAAACCATGGCATACACCAAACCTCGTCTCCACGGACAGAGCCTAGGCCGGGGACAGTGAAGGCTGACAACAGAGCAGGAGGAGGGAAGCAGCGAGGGGAAAGCCTTCCTCGCCGGGCTCTCGCGCGCTCTTCCTCTCTCCCAAAGTCCACGAGCGAGCGACCGACCGACCGACCCATGCTGGCAGAAACTCCATGCTTGCTCCCAGCGGGAGAAAGTCCTTTGGCAGGATAAAGCATCGGCAGCTTGGGGCTGGGTGACCCTTCTGGAGCCGGAACAGCAGTTTGCTCAGTTTTGGTTTCAGACCTTTCCTCTAGGAACAAAGACAGCACAGTGGACTATCAAAGCACGCAAGTGTTTTCTTCCAAAGAGAAAGTATTGACAATCCACTCCGACAACCGATTTTTCCTCTGCCAGCAGCAAATGCCTGAGGGCCGCCCCACCTTCACAAATCCTCGTAGGAAGAGACTCAAGTTCTTCAAAACTTTAAGAAAATGATTCAAAAGGTAGCTGCTAGGGAAAACGATCCCTGGTGGCAGGGTACACAATAGACCCCAGTCTCAGCTGTCTTCTGCAGGGTCACAAATTCAGACCGCATGTCTGACCAGCAGGGAAGTTCAGGACAACTGCGTGCAGGTACTCCCAATGTCTACCAGTTCACCTGTGCTTTAAGACTCCTTGCAAAGCCTCAGCTAGAAAAAGAATCACCTCTGGGTATCCAACAAAAGAATCAGTTTCCATTTATTTCTTTCTTTATTTTAAGCCTTAAGACTATGCGCTTCAGGTGTCCAGCATTTCAGCAAGCTCCATGAGGAGCTCATCCTCATCCTTCTCTGGGTCCGGGTCAATTATCTCTTCCAGTTTGCCTCCTGAGATCTCCCAAAGAAACTGCTCAAAGTCGTCTTCTACAGAGAAGGGGGCTTCCCAGGCCCCTGTGGAGCTCAACCCCTCTGTCTTTACTGCTACTCCTGAGGAAGCTGAGGTCGAGCTTGAGACCTCTGACGGTGCCACAGAGTCTGCCGGGCTTCCAGGATGCAGTTCAGGACTGGGAAGAACAAGAAAGAGAGCAAATCAGTGTATGACATTCCTTAAGCAGAGAGATGTTTTCTGCAAACCAGCTCTTAAAATGGTAGTTAATCCCTCCTACCCCTCAGCCTTACGCAGGGATTGTTATTCAATTAACCTGGGGCTGCTTCTAGAGTCCAATGTACCAGCAGGTACATTTTGCAGTTTGGGGATTTATCCGCGAAGACACAGCATCTGGGGTCTGGCAAAGAAGGTTCCGTTTTTGTCGCCACAGGCACTTTGCCACCTTTACTAATTTGACTGCAAAAGGGTGACCAAGTCAACCTCCACAGGCGTTCAGAAAACCCAAGAAGCCACTGAAAAGCTGTACCAACTTGCAGCATTTTCAGACAAGGATCTAGATAAGCGGTCCAGCCAGCTCCTAGAAACTTATTATTTCAGACGAGTTTTTCCTCTGCTGGATTTTGGCATGAATTATCTCAAAACTCTCATTTTTCCACGTGTGAAAAAAAAACCCCAACAACCTTCGTTTCACGTGAAAGGCACACTGATGAAGCGAAAGAACAAGTTGTGGTTGTTACCTGGTTTGGGGTTTTCGTCTCCCGCCTATGGAGAAGAGGCTGCCCTCTGGCAAAGCCGGAACAAGGGCCTAGGAAGAAGCAAGATGGTTTTTATGATACACAGGTCAAAGACTGCTTTGCAGATTCTTCCTCCGCTGCTTCTCCTCTGGCACTGCTGAGCCTTAACCAAAATACAGAGCCAGGGCACACCTGAAGAAAAGTTAGCATTCCCTTAACGTTTACTAACGACCTTGGGTCTTCTTAAAGAACGCAGCAATTAAAGGACATGGCAGAGCATTATGTAAACACTGCCATTCACCTCGTAAAGAGCAGAAAGGTACTACGAGCGTCCTGTCGACCACTTTTGGATTTAAAAGGGAACGGAGACCCGTAGAACATTTCAGTCTTCCATCTTTTCTCCAAGAGGAGGCTACAACTTGGGCATAAATTTTACTAGGGACCCACTACTGCCTCAGCCGCTCTCCTTACCACAGCCGCTTTTTTAGCTGAAGGCTCCTTTGTATCGCCACCAGTGGCACTCAGTGGCTTCACAGCCGCCACGGCAGACGGATGACTCTCGGCTGCCTTACATTTCAGTGGCTGCTTTCTGGGGAAGGTGGCTTTCCCATCCAAAGGCTTCAGGCACCCCTTTGGTTTGGCTAGAGTAAAAGGAAGAGAGAATTGATACCGTCTTGCTCTGCCTCAGGAAAAAAAAACCCAACAAACAAACAGGTTCTCTTAACAGCGCCACAGTCCTTCTAGTTAAGTGTATTTAGCCAGCAGCTAAACAGCACTCGAGCTTCAGCACTCGAGCAAGAGGAATCAGGCAGGGTTTTTTAAATTCACTTTTAGGGCTGTATGAAAGCTCATGGAAAGACAAAAGGGGAAAGCATACTTAATAGCCAGTTCGTACCTGTCTCTGTACGGCTCTGTTCAGAGGGCAGTCCTAGCCTCTCCTTCAGAGACCTGGGGACTTGAACTACAAGAGAGAACAGAAAAAGTTCGGCAGGCTGCATAAATCTCCATTTGCTGTTCACGTTTCGAAATGAGAGCCGTCACGTCACTGGGATTCAGAGCTACCTTGAGCCCGCAACCAACACGCACAAAGAACCACTAGAAGAAAGGACAAACAGCAAACCTAAACAGAAAATCTGTGCATCAAATCCCCATGTCTGCTTAGTAGCTGCACCTCTCTTTGGTGCTTTGTCAGCACTCTCCAGAACCTCTGTCTTCTTCCCCAGCCTGTCAGCAAGCTTGCGCTTTAACGGAAGGACACTTTTACCAGCTTCAGAAAGAGAGGAAACAAGCAATACTTTAAGAACGTTTCTCTGGAGGCGGATTTTAGAACAGCCAGCCACAAACTTCCATGCTTCCGGGGATCTTTTCTTAGATTTGCCTTTCAGCTGATAACCAAATTTGCCACTTCTGCCTGCCGTCAATACACATCTCTGCCAAAATGTATTTTCCTCCGGCACGCAGCAAAAATACCCTTCAACATAGTCACGTTTAGATGAGGGCACCCGAACAACGCCTCACAAAAAGCTCTTCCTCTGGAGGCTTTCCGTTTTCCCATCCTCTCGCCAAGATTCAGTTGAATCACAGGCTCCTCCCCTAAGACAAAGACTAATCTAGCTCTTCACTGCACAGAAGCCAGTAGCCACTAAGAGCATTGTCCTTCTAGCCCACGTCCCGGCAAAAGGCACTCTTCTGGTAGCCAAACCACAGAAACGAGTGACTACGCGTAGTAGTAGTGCCCCACGGTTTTTGCCTTTCAAAGGAATTTGTGCAGATCTGAACACCACCACTTATACACAGACTCGTATCACGCTACTGTCCGCAAGAGCCACCGTCAGCCTGGTCAACGCTTCAAAAATTGGCTACTTGTATAATACCATCTTCTATAGGTCTGCCCTTGCATTACTGCCCGGTTTTCCCAGTTATCCCCTTATTTGCATACTGACACTCGTATTGACATTAGCCTCTCTCTCTGCTGCTACTGCACTTCACCCAACCGCTACTTCCGCCACGTGCTGTCGACACATTAGCTCATTCACAAATCTCACTCAACTTCAGGAACATGAGAGTCCAATTAAGCACACTGGAGGGTCTGTAAGGTGGTGTAATACATGATGAGCTACAGCTTAATGTCAGGCTGATAAAAACCCCTTCTGGATCTTTTACTGCAACACAACAAACTGAGCACCTACAAATGCCAAATATTTGCAATCAAACCAGGGCCTGGAAGCCTAAAAGCATGGTTTCCATTAGAAAAGGCAGCACCAGCAGGCTAACGTGTCTGAATTATCCTAATTATTACTTAACCTTTCGGTTGAGGAGCCATGAAATGGAAACAATAGTAGTCACTACAAGTAGGGGATATTAACTCACCACCTTGGCTTTTTGTTTTTTCCTTTAGTTTCTCCAATTTGATTTCTTCAAGTGTTTTTATTCCAAAATTTAAATTGTCCTCTGAAAACAGAAAATCATTAATGAAGCTGAGGCCTAAAGGCACATGTTGAAGAGCACACATCCTCAAGCTTCTGACAGCTCAGAACCCTTCCAAAGTCTTCCAAATAAACCCTCTCAACACTCCCCACCAGGACAAAAAGCCATAGAACGGATGGGTATTTTGGTAAGCGATTGGCACCCTTCTTCACCCCTCCTCCCACCCTACAGAGTAAAACCTGCAGTTTTAAGCGTTTTAATCCATCTACACGATATTAGATTCCATTAGACATGGCTTCTTCCCACAGTGTTTGAAAGGACACATTTGCAGGCATTTCAACTCCACGCTGTGGCTCTCTTTTGTTTTACAAACGTCTACAAGGAGGAGTTGACCTGTCTGACCCAAGGGACACACGACAGTATTAGACAGGAATGAGCTCGTGGAAATAACTGACTCCATCCAGCTACCCGATGTTCTACTGTAGATTTAGAACATATCACTTTGGAGTTCATCGTCAAGTTCTCCTTCCAAGCCATCCTACTACAGCTGCTAGAATACCTTGCTTTGTATCAGCCCCGCGTTTCCCAGTAGAAATTATCCGCGATCCACTACGGGCTTGTGTTGCTGGTTGCTGGACAGGTGTTTTAGTTTCATCTCCTTCTTCAGAAAGCTGCTCTGAAAGTCCAAAATAAAACCTCTTCAGTTATGGAGCAGGGATTATACAAGGCGTTTCATGCTCATGTAGCTCGTACAACGACGTTTCAGTCCACGGTTCATATTCTGTTCGCATTCTTAACTACAAGCAACTGTTTGCGGGAGGTGTTTTTTAAACAGCTGCATTGACTTGACAGGCTCATACAAGCGAGAGCTATACCGGGGAAAAAAATATTTAAGACTCCAGACTCTCGTCCGTAGCTTTAAACACGACACAGTTCAGGCACTCTGTGAAGTTATACATTCACCTCCAGTAGAAATGCCTTCAGTAAGCAAAAAGTACCCATCTTCATCGTCATCTGCAGCACTGATTACAACTGGCTGGAGGATGTGTAGGACTTGGGACCTTTTCAGAGCTTTCCACTTTCATCACCCCCCTCAGCTGCGGAGTGGGACTTGACTGGACAGAAAGTGTGTTTTGCTGCAGTGACGCCTGAGCCATTTTCACATCATCTTCTGCAGGCTCAGGTGGACTTGGAAGCGTAGCTAGAGGAAGACGAGGACCATCTCTCATTTGGCCATGTAAAACTGTCACCCCGACCTTGCACTCACTGTCTAGATACGGTAGATAAGGTAGACAACCCACCTGGCTGCTGAATTCAGAGTTTCCTATTCCCCACCCCTACGAACACACTAGGAACAACGGCTTCCCTTCACACACTCATCTCACCACCCTACCCTCCAGAAAGGATGAAATGAAGGGAAAGCCACCTGAAGTGCAAAGATCACACAAAGCACAGAGAAGCTGAGCGTGAAAGAAAAAATTAAACACCAGAATTACAGTCCGTTTAGCTGAGAGCCTGTGACTGCTCACTTCTCCCTACGCTCATCAGTGAGCAGTTACTTGATGCCTTCTACGGCATTGTACCCACTCCGAAGTAATATTCAGAATTAATTCTTTCATGCTTAAAGGAAAAGGGCCCAAGAAACTCACTTTTGCTTGGCGGGAAGAAGCGCCCATCAACATAGCGTCCTTTCGTGTGATGGAACGCGCAGTTGGATTTCTGACAGCCAGCTGGTTGATTCTCCCAGTAGCAAGGAATCTCACTGCGCTTTTTCTGAAGACAGAAAGAAAGAAAAGCTCGTGGTAACACTCGCCTTAGGCTTGCTAAGAGACATAGTTACACGTCATGCCAGAGACAGGGCTATCGCAGTGCAGTGCGGAAACATCATTCCCAAGGGCAGTCTATCACTGAAAGCATTTCAGGGCAGATCGACAAAGCTTGCGTAAGCTGTAACTACTACATATTATCTAGCTTTCCTGTCGTTCCGTTGGAGAAGTCGCGGGCTCGCACACATCAGTTCAGGGTGGGTTAAACTAAGACAATGTGCAAAATACTGGGATTATTCAGAGGGGAAAAATGCCTTGAACTGCCTAGCTTGAATCTATCTCAAGTTCTCTTTCAGAGCCTTATTTCCTTCCCATCTTCTCCCTCCCCGCCCTGTGCTACCCCAAGACGTCAGAACAACGCCAGCACCTAATACAAAAATGTCTTGCTGAGGTATACCTCAGAAATTGATTTTTCTTCCCCCAACTTCCTCCCACCCCCCTCCAAGTAACAGAAACCAGTATCATTTGAAAGCAAGTAAATCTAGCACGTACAAGCACATTCAGTCTGCCGACAGCAAGGAAAAATGCTTTCAGGGATTTAGTTGGAGAACACATCTTTAGGCAAACACTCACATCGACTTCCATGTGTCTCAATCTGCAGGTAGGCTTGAAACAGCGACCCTCCTGCCACCGCCTGCACACTCTCTCACTTCCCAGAGCAGCCGCACAGTGGCGGAAGGAACAGCTGTCTCCCTGTAACCAAAAGGAAACCCACAAAGAGGAAATTAAAAGAGTACAGCCTCAAAAATTATCCATGCTAGTAGAACTGGAAGCAGAATCTAACTGCTTCTTAAGTTAACAGACATCTGGATGTCTCCGCCCCCTCCTCTCCTAAAAACTCAACAAGAAACCCCAAAGCAAAAGCAGCCCAAACATACCTTGTCACAGGTGGAATAGAAATAGAAGTAGCAGTCGTCCCCTTGCTTGGACATAATCGACACCGTCTGAGAACGAGCTCAGGTTCGAAGGGTTCGCTCTCAGCAGGGACTTCCTCCAGTCCTCGTAAGAGCTGCCTTCGCTCTTTCTTGGACGGAAAGTCTCCTGACGGCTCGATCAGTCAAATCGTCTTTTTCAAAGTAACCCTAAAGAAAGGTATCAGTAAGTGAAAAAGGAGAAACAGTCCTACTCCCCGGTCTAACCTTTTTTGTTGCACCCCAGCTAACGCACGAGAGGAGTATTATTGCCCCTACCTGTGGGTTATAAAGCACAAAGTATTTCACTTGGGCAGTCTCTCTTGCTGCTCTGCTTTGTGCCTTTAATCGCTTACAAAAATATTAAAGATGCTTAACGCCCCCCCTGTTGATTAGGACAGCCAGATCACAAGGAAGGCAGAGCCCCAGGAACTACGTGTTCTCATCCCCCTTGTCAATCCGTCAGCCTTACCCCAGACGCAGACAGCTGCTGATGATTTACCTGCTGGTCACCGCACTCCACTAGCCTGACAGCGCCCTCGGTGTCACAAGTTACACAGAGAATGCTGCACTATGATGCGTATGCAAACCACCCATCATGTCGTCTGAAGCGCAGGACAAGCTCTTGCTAACACATCTCATTCTCTGGATGAGAATCTGAAGCCAAGTTGTCCACAGCTGAAGCAGAATAGCCAGAATTTCCACTCCTTACAGTTGTTTTAGTCAACTCTACCTGTTAAATACTGTCTGGACATACATACACATACCTGTTTATGCACACACCAAGAGCGAGTGATGATAAAGTCAGCAAGAGTGAGAGTAAAAATTAGAATGTGGGGCTATTTGCCACAGCAGACTGCATAGAAAGTCTCTCATTTTGAGGGAACCGGCAAACCCAAAAGATCTACGTAACGGTTTGATGAATGTGCCTTCAAGGCTGATGCTTTATAACACGAGGGATTTGGGGGTCAGCACACAAACAGGCATACCTACCTACACGCATACAGTATCAACGTTTCTACACACGCGAGCGTGCACAGCCTATGTTGCACGATATCCGTAGCGAGAGCAACTCTCAGCCCTAATCGGACACGCGGAGTTGCAATCAATTAACAGCAGGGAGACAGCAGATCGAGGATACCGCAAGCTTTGAGAGGCAGGGAAATGCTTCCTTTGCAAGTGGCATGGCTGCATGATACCAAGAATTTGGGATGACTTTGATTTTTAGGAAAGAATTTGTTCTCTTTTTACATCAGAGCCAATGCTACAAGTTTGCCTTCATACGCTCTTCTCTAATCCATATATCCATCATCATGCATTGCAGCAAGATCACGGAAGGTTTGAAAAGATGGCTTAGGTCCAGTTCGACAGCTGATGATTTTTTGGTGCCTCCAGAGCTGAAACTGATCTTCTTTAGCCACAAGCAGGTTTTCTTCATGCGAAGTCAGATACTTTGATTCTTACCCTTTTAAAGATACTAAATGCCATAAAACCTGCAACCACACCAGATAAAGCTCAAATTCAAGCGGTTCTGACCCCTTTCATTCAGACGCTGCGCGTTTCTGTGCAAGTATTTCTGACTCTCTTGGACAAAACGGAATGAAATGGTTCTTACAAATTAATAGCAAAAGGTTGGAACCTTCTACTCACACAAACACTAGCGGATTTTCAAGGAGGTTTTTTTTTTTTCTGGCAGGGAATTTTCCCAAATCTGAAATAAAGAGAGGACAAGGTGGGTTCTCATGTTAGTTATTGGGTTTTGACTGCTTGTCAAAGGGAAGAAAAACAGTTGTTAAGTGCAAGGGTTCCTTCCCTTCTTCAGTATTGATGGGACTATTCACTTTTCACCCTTAGCACCTTCGAAAACAGACTGTTGTGTCCTGCAGATTCCTACGCATCTCCTCCTAGAAATTACTGGGTGTGCTGCTGATGCCATTGATAATTAAATGAAATTTCAAGCACGATTTCTGCAGTTTGCACAAGCCAACTCCTAAATGGAAGGCAAGTAAGGACCACTGCTTTGCCCAGCAGAGGCATTCCAACACAAATCAGGAGGAATTCACGGTCTAGAAGGTGCCATTTCTTTTCCCTAGGAAGTGAGACACACCTGTATAGTGCAACTTTACTATATCCACCACCATGGGGGGAACAAGAGAAATCCCCTCAGATCTAGCTCTTTTGAATGTCCAAGCAGCTCAGCATTCCGCTTGTCGCCTTCCATATTCCTGAGCAGGAGTTTGACTGGACCCCTCCAGCCACCCGGGCTGCAGAAAAAGTGCAGCGCAGCCCATCCGTTGTTACACACATTTGAAAGACAAAGACTCGTCTCAGGCAGAGGCAGATTATTTCTCCTTCACGTTCAACAAAACCACCAGCTCAAGAAACAGCAGGAACCGAGACCTAGCCCGTATCCGCTCACTGTACTCCAAACTCAACCCTCTTCACACCTTTCATGCTTTAAAGCCTTGCTACGGGGAAGGCTCACGCAGCCAGGTTTCAGGCATCGCTCAGCTTACACAGACATACTGACATACCCAGCTGTTTCCTTGATTTTGGTTTGGAGTGAATTTTCTCTGCGTCGTCCGGCACCAAGTTCACACATTCATCAAAGCCCTAAAAATCAGCAACAAAAGCCGCCGCTGAGCTACGTGCCCTGCTCTAAACTTCAGCAACAACGACACAAACTATCGTGAGCTGTGCTGACGTGGGCTGGACAATTAAGACTATTAATTGGAGAGGCACCCCCCACGCTAGTTTTTCCTGACAGGAAGAAACAGTTTTATAAATTTGAAGAACAACCAACAAAACACCCAATCCAAAGAGATCCTGAGACTCACAGTGATGCAGCCTTCTAGCCGCATGCTCGGAAAGACCCGTCCGGTGTGCCGCCCCGCTCCCCACACGGCTCGAAGGGCCCTGCGCAAGAAGCACCAGGACGTTCCTCGCACACGGGGCCGAAGCCGCGGCAGCCCGGCGGTACTCACGTTCTGCAGGTAGCGGAAGATGAGGTTCTGGAGCGGAGCGTTAAGGACGCCCCACAGACAGACCACGCACCTGCACCTTTCCTGCGCCAGGGTTTGGTAAAAATGCTGTTAACTGCTGTCATGGGGAACAGCTCAACTACCGGTGAAGGCGGAGGCGGCCAGGCTACATTTAATACAGGACCTTCAGGAGAATACGGGCATAACAGCGAAAAATAAAATATTTACAGAAACCATGGCATACACCAAACCTCGTCTCCACGGACAGAGCCTAGGCCGGGGACAGTGAAGGCTGACAAGAGAGCAGGAGGAGGGAAGCAGCGAGGGGAAAGCCTTCCTCGCCGGGCTCTCGCGCGCTCTTCCTCTCTCCCAAAGTCCACGAGCGACCGACCGACCGACCGACCCATGCTGGCAGAAACTCCATGCTTGCTCCCAGCGGGAGAAAGTCCTTTGGCAGGATAAAGCGTCGGCAGCTTGGGGCTGGGTGACCCTTCTGGAGCCGGAATAGCAGTTTGCTCAGTTTTGGTTTCAGACCTTTCCTCTAGGAACAAAGACAGCACAGTGGACTATCAAAGCACGCAAGTGTTTTCTTCCAAAGAGAAAGTATTGACAATCCACTCCGACAACCGATTTTTCCTCTGCCAGCAGCAAATGCCTGAGGGCCGCCCCACCTTCACAAATCCTCGTAGGAAGAGACTCAAGTTCTTCAAAACTTTAAGAAAATGATTCAAAAGGTAGCTGCTAGGGAAAACGATCCCTGGTGGCAGGGTACACAATAGACCCCAGTCTCAGCTGTCTTCTGCAGGGTCACAAATTCAGACCGCATGTCTGACCAGCAGGGAAGTTCAGGACAACTGCGTGCAGGTACTCCCAATGTCTACCAGTTCACCTGTGCTTTAAGACTCCTTGCAAAGCCTCAGCTAGAAAAAGAATCACCTCTGGGTATCCAACAAAAGAATCAGTTTCCATTTATTTCTTTCTTTATTTTAAGCCTTAAGACTATGCGCTTCAGGTGTCCAGCATTTCAGCAAGCTCCATGAGGAGCTCATCCTCATCCTTCTCTGGGTCCGGGTCAATTATCTCTTCCAGTTTGCCTCCTGAGATCTCCCAAAGAAACTGCTCAAAGTCATCTTCTACAGAGAAGGGGGCTTCCCAGGCCCCTGTGGAGCTCAACCCCTCTGTCTTTACTGCTACTCCTGAGGAAGCTGAGGTCGAGCTTGAGACCTCTGACGGTGCCACAGAGTCTGCCGGGCTTCCAGGATGCAGTTCAGGACTGGGAAGAACAAGAAAGAGAGCAAATCAGTGTATGACATTCCTTAAGCAGAGAGATGTTTTCTGCAAACCAGCTCTTAAAATGGTAGTTAATCCCTCCTACCCCTCAGCCTTACGCAGGGATTGTTATTCAATTAACCTGGGGCTGCTTCTAGAGTCCAATGTATCAGCAGGTACATTTTGCAGTTTGGGGATTTATCCGCGAAGACACAGCATCTGGGGTCTGGCAAAGAAGGTTCCGTTTTTGTCGCCACAGGCACTTTGCCACCTTTACTAATTTGACTGCAAAAGGGTGACCAAGTCAACCTCCGCAGGCGTTCAGAAAACCCAAGAAGCCACTGAAAAGCTGTACCAACTTGCAGCATTTTCAGATAAGGATCTAGATAAGCGGTCCAGCCAGCTCCTAGAAACTTATTATTTCAGACGAGTTTTTCCTCTGCTGGATTTTGGCATGAATTATCTCAAAACTCTCATTTTTCCACGTGTGAAAAAAAAAACCAACAACCTTCGTTTCACGTGAAAGGCACACTGATGAAGCGAAAGAACAAGTTGTGGTTGTTACCTGGTTTGGGGTTTTCCTCTCCCGCCTATGGAGAAGAGGCTGCCCTCTGGCAAAGCCGGAACAAGGGCCTAGGAAGAAGCAAGATGGTTTTTATGATACACAGGTCAAAGACTGCTTTGCAGATTCTTCCTCCGCTGCTTCTCCTCTGGCACTGCTGAGCCTTCACCAAAATACAGAGCCAGGGCACACCTGAAGAAAAGTTAGCATTCCCTTAACGTTTACTAACGACCTTGGGTCTTCTTAAAGAACACAGCAATTAAGGGACATGGCAGAGCATTATGTAAACACTGCCATTCACCTCGTAAAGAGCAGAAAGGTACTACGAGCGTCCTGTCGACCACTTTTGGATTTAAAAGGGAACGGAGACCCGTAGAACATTTCAGTCTTCCATCTTTTCTCCAAGAGGAGGCTACAACTTGGGCATAAATTTTACTAGGGACCCACTACTGCCTCAGCCGCTCTCCTTACCACAGCCGCTTTTTTAGCTGAAGGCTCCTTTGTATCGCCACCAGTGGCACTCAGTGGCTTCACAGCCGCCACGGCAGACGGATGACTCTCGGCTGCCTTACGTTTCAGTGGCTGCTTTCTGGGGAAGGTGGCTTTCCCATCCAAAGGCTTCAGGCACCCCTTTGGTTTGGCTAGAGTAAAAGGAAGAGAGAACTGACACAGTCTTGCTCTGCCTTAGGAAAAAAAAAAAAAACAAACAAACAGGTTCTCTTAACAGCACCACAACCCTTCTAGGTAATTGTATTTAGCCAGCACAAGTACACTGCCATTTCCCAGATTCTCAGCAGTATTTTCCACACCGTAAACTCTGTTTACCAACAAGCCATAAGAAGGTGCAAAGAAATTACAAAAAGGAGCCAGAGTTACAACGTGAAAATTGTCACCCCCTGCCTTTCTTTCAAAGCATGACCTAAAGTAACTCTTTAACATACAGTCAACACTTACTTTCAGCTTTCCATTCCAGAAGTTGAGCTGCCCCTTTCCCTGGTGATACGGCAGCACCCTTTCCGGGGCTTTCCACCCCATCTCCCGGAGATTTCACCAATATCCTCTTTGGAAGCTGATAAGCTGACCCTGAAACCACACTGGATTCAGGACTCCCTGATGCTGGAGTTCTATCCTTGATTGCCTGTTCAGTAGGAGACAGCACAGCAGCTGCTTCCTTCTGAAGCTTCTCTTCTTGGCGTTGCTTCAGTTGCCGCTTCTCCCACATTATCTCTTCAAGGCTCTTCACTTGAACTTTAGAATTAGTTGCACTCTGATCAGAGGGCTACAGGGAAACAATAGAAGAGGACTAAGAGGACAAAAATCTATGGAGATTTCATTAAGAAAATCTCAGTAGCAATCCCTCTGAAACAGCTCCATGTGGAACAGAGCATGTTAATACTATTCAGACCTGACATTTTTCCCCATAAAACGTTCCCTGTGACAAGATCCATGCTTTGCTATGGAAATAGTTTCAAAAGCCTACACTTCCCAACACAGCAAGCTTCTTCAATAGAGCAGAAGACTCTAGCTGTAATCTATTACATTCTTTTTCAGCAACAGGAAGCCATACAAGCTCCCCCAAGACAGCATTCCCTGACAGACTCATTTCCTCTAATACAAACCTCTAGCCTTTTCTATTAAAGTTCTTAGCCCAGGATTTTAAGATCTCCTTCTTCCAGTCTCACAGATAAAGTCACGGAGACGAAAAACATTAACCTTGCAGATTTTATCTGGTGCTAATAGGGTTTCTTATTCACTGTCAGGTATAATAAGATTAATTCAAAGCTTGGGGTTTAACACATTGTCTGGAAATCCTATTCAAAGGAGTGACAGGACTTGCGACAGCACTGCAGCGCTTACCAAATGCAGAAAGGTAGGAACACACTCAAACTGGGAGCATGCAGCCAGTTACAAACAAAACATAACAAAATGTATCCAAAACTGTATGAATAGATAGATGTATGTCTTCACAAAGGACTCACCTCTGCAGGTGCAGAGACAGCTTTGGAAAAAGGCTTGCTCAATTCCACTGTCATCTTTTCTTCTCTTCCAGGTGCTTCAAAACAAGCAAAAAAAAAAAAAAAAGATCATCATTTTGTCAACAGCAGAAATAAAGAATCCTGGCTACCTCTGTTTCCTTGTTCTGTTTATTTCCTCACGTCTAATAATGGGACAGAGGGAAAGGCTACAGTAAGTAATCCCTGCACCGTTTGAGCTCTCCTTCCCTCAGTCGCACTATTCTCTTTTTAGGTGGCTTATATAATCTTAACGATAGCTTTAGTGCTCTGCCAATTTTGACAAAAACTGGCCCTCACATTAAGAAGTTGATACATGCTTTGCAAACATAGATACATCAATAACTGCATTAAACAACACATATGCCAAAGAGGATGGTAAGCCTGGATTCAGCCCAGGGAAGATCCCATACCACAAGCGGATGGCAGAAAAAACAGAAGCAAGAAACTAGGCTACAAAGCCCCTCAGTGGAAGAATTTTCCAGTGGGAAATACAGAAAGCTATCACGTGATTCATGGAAAATAATATGGTTGCATATTCTGGCACTGCCTTGCCTTCTGACTTTGCAGCCTTAAACTCTTCTACCCTCTACGATATGCAGAGGGAAAAAGCAAAGCAAAACCTGAGGAAACTGAATTTGCTTGACAGGGGAAGCGCTTCACCAGGGCAGGTATCAAATCACCTTATTACCTATTAGCTTTGTGATCCGTAACAACCTCCTCCCTGTTGGGGCAGGTTCAGGTTGTGCCGGTGGAGCTGGCACTTTTCCTCCACTCTGCTGCATCCGCAGAGCTTTCTCCCGCTTGATTTCTTCCAAGGTTTTAACACGCACTTCTCCTGCTGGCTTGGCTTTACATGACGGCTCTGCCGGGCGCACTTGGCTGAGCACAGACGGAGCAAGTATGCTCTGCTTCTTGGGTTCGCTCTCAACTTTTGCCTTGGTAGCAAACTCTTTTGTTTTTTGCTTCTCTCGTTCCAATCGCTTGTGGTTTTTTTCAGCCAGGGAAGGTCTTGCACCCAAGCTGGCATCTTCTGTTTTACAACGTCCTTCAGTCTGGGGTTTCACTTGAGGTTCTCCTCGTCTCCTATTAGTGCTCTCAAGTTGAATTTCCTCCAGTGCTTTCACATGGATCTCTCCTGCTGGCTTAGCAGCCTTCTCTGTCATCATCATCAAAAAAGAGAAGCACCAACATTTAAGCAGAGCCCAGCAATAGTTAAAGTCTCCAAAATCTGTCACAGTACTAAGGAAAACTAGGTTTGCGTGATGCCAAGAAGGCATCTTAGGACAGCACCATTCTGCACGGTATTCTCCTCCTTTAAGCCACTTGTATTTTGAAAACTAGTGCTATCCGGTGAGAGGGGCGACAAAAAAAGCATTACTTTATTTTATTTCGTTACTTTCTCAGACAGTTGTCTCTCTGTTCGCATCTCAAACTCCTGCTCCTGGCAGTGCTTCTGTCCTACTTGTGCGTAAGCATACTGCAGCTTCTGACGGTTCACAGCAGTTTTCAAGCGGAAACTTTGATGAGGCACAAGTGGACAACACCCCCCCCTAGAGCCAGATCTCTGACAGTGGCTAAACAGGACAGCTTCAGCACTCAAGCAAGAGGAATCAGGCAGGGTTTTTTAAATTCACTTTTAGGGCTGTATGAAAGCTCATGGAAAGACAAAAGGGGAAAGCATACTTAATAGCCAGTTCGTACCTGTCTCTGTACGGCTCTGTTCAGAGGGCAGTCCTAGCCTCTCCTTCAGAGACCTGGGGACTTGAACCACAAGAGAGAACAGAAAAAGTTGGGCAGGCTGCATAAATCTCCATTTGCTGTTCACGTTTCGAAATGAGAGCCATCACTTCACTGGGATTCAGAGCTACCTTGAGCCCGCAACCAACACGCACAAAGAACCACTAGAAGAAAGGACAAACAGCAAACCTAAACAGAAAATCTGTGCATCAAATCCCCATGTCTGCTTAGTAGCTGTACCTCTCTTTGGTGCTTTGTCAGCATTCTCCAGAACCTCTGTCTTCTTCCCCAGCCTGTCAGCAAGCTTGTGCTTTAGTGGAAGGACACTTTTACCAGCTTCAGAAAGAGAGAAAACAAGCAATACTTTAAGAACGTTTCTCTGGAGGCGGATTTTAGAACAGTCAGCCACAAACTTCCATGCTTCCGGGGATCTTTTCTTAGATTTGCCTTTCAGCTGATAACCAAATTTGCCACTTCTGCCTGCCATCAATACACATCTCTGCCAAAATGTATTTTCCTCCGGCACGCAGCAAAAATACCCTTCAACATAGTCACGTTTAGATGAGGGCACCCGAACAACGCCTCACAAAAAGCTCTTCCTCTGGAGGCTTTCCGTTTTCCCATCCTCTCGCCAAGATTCAGTTGAATCACAGGCTCCCCCCGTAAAACAAAAACTAATCTCTTCACTGCACAGAAGCCAGTAGCCACTAAGAGCATTGTCCTTCTAGCCCACGTCCCGGCAAAAGGCACTCTTCTGGTAGCCAAACCACAGAAACGAGTGACTACGCGTAGTAGTAGTGCCACACGGTTTTTGCCTTTCAAAGGAATTTGTGCAGATCTGAACACCACCACTTATACACAGACTCGTATCACGCTACTGTCCGCAAGAGCCACCGTCAGCCTGGTCAACGCTTCAAAAATTGGCTACTTGTATAATACCATCTTCTATAGGTCTGCCCTTGCATTACTGCCCGGTTTTCCCAGTTATCCCCTTATTTGCATACTGACACTCGTATTGACATTAGCCTCTCTCTCTGCTGCTACTGCACTTCACCCAACCGCTACTTCCGCCACGTGCTGTCGACACATTAGCTCATTCACAAATCTCACTCAACTTCAGGAACATGAGAGTCCAATTAAGCACACTGGAGGGTCTGTAAGGTGGTGTAATACATGATGAGCTACGGCTTAATGTCAGGCTGATAAAAACCCCTTCTGGACCTTTTACTGCAACACAACAAACTGAGCACCTACAAATGCCAAATATTTGCAATCAAGCCAGGGCCTGGAAGCCTAAAAGCATGGTTTCCATTAGAAAAGGCAGCACCAGCAGGCTAACGTGTCTGAATTATCTTAATTATTACTTAACCTTTTGGTTGAGGAGCCATGAAATGGAAACAATAGTAGTCACTACAAGTAGGGGATATTAACTCACCACCTTGGCTTTTTGTTTTTTCCTTTAGTTTCTCCAATTTGATTTCTTCAAGTGCTTTTATTCCAAAATTTAAATTGTCCTTCAAGATCATTAAGTCCAACCATCATCCATGCACAGTAACCCATGTTCTGGAGTACCCCGTCTACGTGCTTTTTGAATACCTCCAGGATGGTGACTCAACCACTTCCCTGGGCAGCCTATTCCATTGTCTTGCAACCCTGTCAGTAAAGCATTTTTTTCCTAATATCCAACTTCAATCTCCCTTGCCTCAACTTGAGGCCATTTCCTCTCATCCCACCTCCAGCCACCTGACAGAAGAGACCAGCACCCCCTCACTACACCCCCCACTTCAGGCAGTTATAGAGAGCGATAAGGTCTCTCCTCAGCCTCCTCTTCTCCAGACTAAAAAGCCCCAGCTCTGAACCAAGTAGTCGAGGTGCGGCCTCACCAGTGCCGAGTACAGGGGAACAACCACCTCCCTGCTTCTGCCGGCCACACTATTTCTGATACAGGCCAGCACGCCGTTGGCCTCCTTGGCCACCTGGGCACACTGCTGGCTCATATTCAGACGGCTTCAACCAGCATCCCCAGGTCTTTCTCTGCCAGGCAGCTTTCCAGCCACTCTTCCCCAAGCCCGTAGCGCTGCATGGGGTCGCTGTGACTGAAGCGCAGGACCCGGCCCTCGGCCTTGTTGAACTTCATACGATTGGCCTTGGCCCATCGACCTAGCCTGCCCAGATCCCTACCCTCAAGCAGATCGACCCTGCCTCCCAACTGGGTGTCATCTGCAAACTTGCTGAGGGTGCACTCGATCCCCTCGTCCAAATCGTTGATGAAGATATTAAACAGAACTGGCAACAATACTGAGCCCTGGGGAATACCACTTGTGACCAGCCCCCAGCTGGATTTCACCCCAGTCACCACAACCCATTGTGCTCGTCCATCCGGCCAGTTTTTCACCCAGTGAAGAGTACACTTGTCCAAGCCATGAGACGCCAGCTTCTCAAGGAGTGTGCCGTGAGAGACAGTGTCAACGGCCTTGCTGAAGTCAAGGTAGGTAACATCCACAGCCTTTCCCTCATCCACTAGGCGGGTCACCTGCTCAAAGAAGGAGATCAGGTTGGTCAAGCAGGACCTGCCTTTCGTAAAGCCATGCTGACCAGGCCCGATCCCCTGCTTGTCCTGGACTTGCCATGTGAGCGCCCTCAAGACAAACCGTGCCATAATCTTCCCCAGTAGCGGGGTCAGGCTGACAGGCCCGTGGTTCCCTGGATTCCCCCTCTGACCCTTTTTATAAATGGGAGTCACATTGGCAAGCCTCCAGTCCTCTGGGACCTGCCCTGTTGAGCAGGATCGCCGGTAGACGATGGAGGCGGGGGGGGGACGACGACAGAGGGTCCCGGGGGGGCTCCCCGCTGCTCGCCACCCCGCCGCGGAGCAGTAGAGACGCAGGTCCTCCCAGCCGCCTCGAGCGGCCCGGTCCGCCAGCATCCCAGGGCTCCTTGCGCGCTCCCGCCCTGCTTCGCGGCTTCCGGTGGCGGCGGCGGCGGGAGCGTGTGTGGGGCGGCGGCAGCAGCAGCAGCCATAGCCATGGCGTACCGCGGGCAGGGCCAGAAGGTGCAGAAGGTGATGGTGCAGCCCATCGTATCCTTCCTGTGGCGGGGGGGGGGGGGGCGGTCTGGCGGGGGCGGGGGCCTGGGCTAGGCGGGCAGGAGCTGCTGAGTGCGGCCGGGAGGCGCCGAAGGGCCGTGTTGCCGAGGACTCGTTGCCGTGCTGCGTCCTTAACGCTCCGCTCCAGAACCTCATCTTCCGCTACCTGCAGAACGTGAGTACCGCCGGGCTGCCGCGGCTTCGGCCCCGTGTGCGAGGAACGTCCCGGTGCTTCTTGCGCAGGGCCCTTCGAGCCGTGTGGGGAGCGGGGCGGCACGCCGGATGGGTCTTTCCGAATTCAGGATGGGGATTTTGGAGCCGGTCTCGCTTGAACTGAAGAACTTGCTGTCGTTGCGATCCGTGAGAAGAACAGCTAGTTCCGAGTTGGGCATTTTCCCATCTCACCTTAAGGAGTTACCTTTGTAAGAGGCGTTTGCTCTTGCAGTCAGGTGTGCAGGGATGTTTTCCGTGACAGTCTTAAAACCTGTGCTGTTGCGTGTTTGCCATTGAAGGCAGAGAGGATTTCCAAAATAGTCTACCACCTTAAAAATGACTGAGGACATAACTGAAACCATGTGTAAGAGTTACTGCCTCGAGTGTTACAAAGGTATCGGCAGCAAGGAGTTCTTAATGCACAGGAGAGGACAAAATTGTGTGGAGTGTTTATGTTTCCATTTTCTTCTCCCCCTCTATTGTTTTGCAGAGGTCTAGGATCCAGGTGTGGCTTTATGAGCAAGTGAACATGCGGATAGAAGGCTGCATCATTGTGAGTATCGGGATCTCTTTGGATTGGGTGTTTTGTTGGTTGTTCTTCAAATTTATAAAACTGTTTCTTCCTGTCAGGAAAAACTAGCGTGGGGGGTGCCTCTCCAATTAATAGTCTTAATTGTCCAGCCCATGTCAGCACAGCTCACGATAGTTTGTGTCATTGATGCTGGAATTTAGAGCAGGGCACGTAGCTCACCAATGGCTTTTGTTGCTGATTTTTAGGGCTTTGATGAATATATGAACTTGGTGCTGGACGACGCAGAGGAGATTCACTCCAAAACAAAATCAAGGAAACAGCTGGGTATGTCAATATGTCTGTGTAAGCTGAGCGATGCCTGAAACCTGGCTGCTTGAGCCTTCCCCGTAGCAAGGCTTTAAAGCATGAAAGGTGTGAAGAGGGTTGAGTTTGGAGTACAGTGAGCGGATACTGGCTAGGTCTCGGTTCCTGCTGTTTCTTGAGCTGGTGGTTTTGTTGAACGTGAAGGAGAAAGAATCTGCCTCTGCCTGAGACGAGTCTTTGTCTTTCAAATGTGTGTAACAACGGATGGGCTGCGCTGCACTTTTTCTGCAGCCCGGGTGGCTGGGGCAATCCAGTCAAACTCCCCCCAGCTACGTTTAACGCAGGTGGCCCTGAACAATTCTGACACTTGTTGTGCCATCTCTGAGTCAAAGCAGAGAACCACCTCAGTGGTGGTATTTAATATTTACCACCTGCTGGCGAGGATAAACAGCAGCCTGTGCTAAATGACATGTTTGGTCTCTTGGTGGGGACAGAGTGCTGTTCAAACAGCGAGTGCAGGAGTGGAGATTGTGTCTGATACATTGTAGTGTGAATTTTTGATGTGGGCCCTGCATGACTAACGGGTACAGTTCTGGAGCCAGGTGGGAAATGACTCCGTTTACTGAGAAAAACCTGGTCAGTTGTCTTGTGGGCGTCTTCTTGCAAGCACCTTTGGCATTGTGAAATGTTTTTTGAAAGTGCAAGGTTATTGTCAGATTCTAGCGTCTCTCTAATACCCCCTTTCCTTTCTCTGTGTTGCAGGTCGGATCATGTTAAAAGGGGACAATATCACTCTTCTGCAAAGTGTTTCTAACTAGGATTTGTTGTTCTTTGCTTAGAACAATGGCTGCGGTGCTTCGGAGTTAATAAAGCGATAGTGGGAGCAGGACCAGCTAGTAGACAGGAAGTTATGTGTAACTTGGGTCGCATGCAGAATTGAAAACTGCACATTCCTTTGTGCAAGTGATTTTTTCTTTTGTAGTTTGAAACGATGCAAAGTGTATTTCACAAATAAACATTTTTCACATTAACTGTAAATGTAATTCTGCTTGCTTTCAGTCTCGTGCCCTTCTGTGAGTAGGGAAGGGGGAGAAATGTATTCAAAGTGATTTTCACTGTGGACCTGTGCAGTCTCTGATAAACACCTGTGTGTTCTGGAATGTTACATCTGCATTAGGTGAACAAGGTGGGCTCATTCAGGATACTGAAGTGACATGCGGTCCTTGAGCTTGCACGTTTCTAGTGAGGGATTTGGGCCTGTGGTATAGTAATCCAGCATTTACAAACTTTACTGGTAGGCGTTCTTGTAAAATATCTTTTATCTTCATGTCGGAGAAGCAGAGAGAGCAGTTGGTTTGGATTAAAACTGTATAATTTCTTGCTTTTTGGGGCAGTCTCTAGATTAAACTGTGGCACTGTTAAATAAGTTGGGATATCAGATGTATCAGTTGGGTTTTTATCATGTTGGTTTATTTTTATTATTGGTTTGAGGATCTGGCTGTTCTATTTAAGTTTCCACAAGAGAGCTGAATTGCTTATCACATCAACAGAAGATAAGTTCCTTAGCTTACTTGGAACTGGCAGTCGCCTCTGCTGCTTTTCTGATGGAAAGAAAGAAAAAAAGGTTTTGGCTGTAATTGTAACTTGGAGACTAAGATTACCTGGAGGGAGAGAAATGAATCCTGATACACAGGTTGCACTAGAAATCATGTAATAAGCTTTCACTGTTTTGAAACTTAAATTTGTGTATCATCTTGAGCATTAAAATTAATAAATTCAAGATGGAAGGTTTCTTACCTCAAAGGATAGAAATATATGAGTCTTCTGGCAGACATCATCCAGCATGCTCCTCCCATTCCAAGAAGTCATACATCAGGAGTATTATAGCAGATGTTCACGGTAAGAAACTTTTGAGAGGCAGCATGACATACTACAGTGGCTAAAACAGCTCCAGCTGTACAGCCTACTAATGGAGTCAGTAGTAAAAGAAGTCATCACCAGAAGCTAGCACATATGGAATGAAATAATATTTTAAGAGGTCACTTGCATTTGCTTTCCATTTTATCCTTGGTGTTGCAGTAAGGGGTATTTATGATGCAGTGCTGTAAAATTTAACCTGCCTGCTTCTCTTCATTGTTACAGACAGATGATGGCCTTGCAACTATAAAAACGCAGACTCTCTTTGAAGTAATTTTGAAGTGACTTTGAAGTAATTGTTTCTCTTTCCAAGTGTGTATAACTTCTTACTAATTGTGTTTAGAAAAAGGTTATTTAATGGGATGTGTTGCATCACATTGCTTGGCTCCAGTTTATCCAGGGCCACTGAAACAAAACTGGCTCAGAGCCTACAAGGGTCTGTCCTTCCGCTTTGCACGTGGCTGGCAAGCGGCTGCTTTTTGAGAAGAGTTGGACATTAGGAGAAATAGCTCGTTCTTATCAGCAGTGCTGCTGCCAACTCCAAATTGTGCACTTCAAGACACCATAATGCCTCCTAAAGCTCCTCTGCTCTTTGATATTATCAGATCAGCACGAATGAACGTCGATATTGGAGTAGGTTGATGATGGGAGGAAGGAAGTCCAGGCTAATCAGCTCTGAAGCATCTCATGATAAGGTACCAAAATAGGCAGTAATTATGTGCGTGGGGGAGTTGCAGAAGAAAAGGAGAAGCTCCCCAGCAGGAAGCCGTGAAAACTGCAGAGAGCC
Source organism: Astur gentilis (assembly GCF_929443795.1). NCBI lineage: Eukaryota > Metazoa > Chordata > Aves > Accipitriformes > Accipitridae > Astur > Astur gentilis. The sequence continues at coordinate 3,644,138 of NC_064908.1, read as the reverse complement.
TGCAGGAGAGTCCAGGCGTGTGTGGATGTCCAGGAGGAAACACAGCCCCATTGTTTGAGGAGCGCCTGGCAATGGAGTGTTGTGGCCCAAGAACAGAGCTTCTAGGCATTACCAGCACAAAGACGGGGCACAAAAAACAATTCTGGCTTTGCCGAACTGGCTTCCCAAGAAGCACTTGTCTGTCCTCATAAAAACCACAGGACTGACTCATCTAAATGCTTGCTGATTTTTTTAACCCCGAATCCTTCCAGCTTCCTGAGCGTTTCCAAGCTGCAGGCAGCAAGAAGGTAACGTCTCATGAGCCGCTTTAACCGTGCAGTGACAGAATGAGACTCAAAACTGGCTGCAAAAGAGTGCGGTAGACGGAAGGGGGTGCTGCGGCCTCAGCCAGCTCCCCCTGCCCCTCCAGCAAAGTGTCATAAGCCTCCGCAGGAACACAGAGTCCCCAGCATTCAGGCAGCTTTATTGGCTCCCAACCAACCTGGAAGAAAGCGAACTGGGCTGTCTGGTGCGGGGCTGCTCTCAAATGGTGTGGCCACCGGACAGGGTGTCTGGATTTCCTGGGCACTGGCACCTTCCCCAGCTCTTCCACACCCTGGGGTGTCCTGCTCCAGAAGGGGATGAGGAATAGAAGGTTCTGGTTTTGGCTGAGCAAGAGGCAGTGAGGAGGAGCAAGGTAGAGTGAATGCTTACAGTTGGGCTCTGTGTTTAGAAAACTCCCATCACTTGGCTTTCTGCTGCCTTGAAGCCTGTTGTGTTTGCTTTTGCAAATCGTACTTTTCCATAACGTGCAAATTCCTTTCCCTCCAGTGCGGGGGTGGGGGGTGGGGGGGGGGCCGGGGAGGGTTGGGGGGTGGGGGTGTAAAGGCTCCTTTTGAAGAGGATGCCTTGAGGTGGCATTATTAGGCGTATCCCAGTGTGCTGGATATTGCAGTGGGATTTCATGTTGTGGCGCAAATACTATGCTGCAGTGTTCACACATCTCTAGAAAATAAAGTGCTTATGGTGGGGTTTGCCAGAGAAAGTTTTGGTACTGCTGCCAGCACTCAGATATCTGTCACAACCAAAAATCGAGCTGATGATAGTTTTAGATACCATCTCACCATACCCAAATGTCTGTTTTGTAGAAATAGAGCTTGCTCACTCTTAAGAAGTGAGTGATTGAGACCTGCTTCTGCACTAATGATGGCATGAGTTGCATAAGACAGAGCTCTCTACCATGCCGCATTTTCGTTTGAGACCATTGCGCTGTTTGTGGCAGGCAGATGAGAGACCACTCAGATCCAGGTGGGGCTCTGTAGTGTTTGATTTTTCTTCTTTCTTAAAAGTGTTAACACCTTTAACAACACTGGAAGGTGCTTTGAGTAAATATTTGTCCCTTTCCTCTGCCTGTGTCTTTGGGGTTCTGGGAAAACAGCTGCATTTCTTCCCTTTTGCACTTGGGAATTGCTTGCCCTGGCCCAGCCCAGTACTTTTGCGGGATGAGACTCTCCGTACTTGTGAAAGAATCCCCCGAGGAGGGAGGCAGAGTGGTCTTGCCTTTCCAGAGGGGAACAGTTTTTCCGTGGTTCTTTGGTAGGATGCAATGATTTCTAGGATGATTCTATATATGCTTGAACCTAAACCTCTGAGCCGACCAGCTGCCTGCAGGTGTTTCTTGGTGCGCTTCCTAGCTCTTGAAAGGCATCACTGCAATTTTGCTCAGGCTTCATGGGATGCAGTGGGCTCCATCCTCAGACAGGACATGGGTCTGTGTTGGCAGGAGCACCGCAAATGGAAATGGACAGCCTGCATAGCCTGTGTCTGCTTGCTGAGCTTGGGCTATCTTCAGCATATACCATCTTTTCAGGCCTGTAACCTTCTAAGTGTCTGTAAAATAAGTAGACGGGGAGATGGGATGTGTAGATGCATGGGCGGTATACGGGGAAAATCACTTTCCCTCTGTCATGCTCCACTACCACCCTTGATCCCACAGAGCTCCCTTCTCCTAAAGCCTTGCCACCTCGTGCTTTAGTGCACATTATCTGGGAACTTATTTCAAGTGCTGGTATGTTTTAAGGATTGTGTGCCTAAAAATAATAGTATCAAACAGACAACAGTGGAAGGTCAAGGACTCAAACAGCTTAGAAGCTGTCCCCTTAGGGCAGCATCTGAATATGGAAATCTTGTGTGGAGGGTAGAGGCAGGAGCTGGGGGAGAACAGCCTTAAAGCATTGTAATGCTTTCCTAAATTCCCTGCCTGTTCTTGTTCCAGTCTTGCATGGGGATGGAACTTTTTGGGATTGTTTTTGCCATTTTTCTCTGTGGGCAAATAAAACCAATGCCCTCTTTGGCTGAAGATGGGGTTGGTACCCGTCACAAGCAGATAGGATGCCACGGGGAGAGGAGTTTGCTGGGCAGCCATTTTGCCCTTCTTCCCCAAAGTCCTTACAAAAGGGCTCTGGTCGCACACAATGCCAAAAACTGGCTCCAGCAGGTTTTGTTCGTGGCAGTACCCTCCGTTGGCAGCCCACACACAAGGTGCCCAGCATGGCTGCCCCCCCGTCGTGTCTTTTCACATTCATACCCACCAGGGGCATCGTTACTATTGTTTGTAACATCTCTTGGAAAAATGAGTCATGGGCGTTTTGCCTGCCCTCAGCAGGGAAACTCTGCCACATTAGCAGCAGCAACGCCCGCCCCCCCGCGCCGCTGCCTCGCATACCAGCAGGCCCCTTCGTGCAAGGAGCTGGACTTGCTTCGCTGAAGTTGGTCAATGTTGCTGCTTTTCTTGCCAGCACTAACCTGGGCTGCAGGGAGGGTGTTGTTCCCCATGTACAAAAGCCTGGATGGATTTCAGACCAAGGTGTCGTTAGCAAACTCCGTCACCCAAAAGACAACCCTGTTCCTATAGGTCTTCTTCCCTCCTGTGCCTTGAGCTGCGATATTTAAGGCCAATTTTCCTGCACTTGTCTTTGGGCCGTGTTCCCACCCAGCACAGCAATCACGGTGGGTAATGTTTTCTGGGCTTCTCCTGCAACGATACTGGTTCGTCTGCGGCAGAGATAGAGATCATTTTTTACAGCTCTGCTCTGTGGGGCAGGCTGTCATCTAACTGCAGGATTTGGGGTATAGACGTGGTAAAACAAAGCCATGAGATAGCTTCAGGTTTGGGTGGTTTATTTAATTCACACACGAGTATTTATTAAGACACAGGACGCTTGGGTCCTATTCCAGGTTTTGCCTGTCTCACCAGAAAAGACGTATGAGATCAGGTTTGCAGAAAGGTTTGCCTTACTGCAAGGGCCAGAGCTTCAAAAGCAGACTGAGCTTTCCTGTGGGTCCAGCCCTGATTCTGGCCTGCTGCTTTTCAGAATTTTGCCTTATCTGCTATTCTTCAGTCTCTTGTCTGTGAAATAGGAGCAATATCTAGTAGTCCCCTGGGGGGGTGATGGCTGATGGAGTGGTGTGATGTCCTCAGCTGAGTGGAACAGCGCTGTGCACCGACCTGCTGTCTCTGGCTGTCCTGCTGCCAGGCAATCTGGTTCGTAAATAAATCTGAGTTTTCCGGGGACACTTCTCTCCTTCCCTGTGCTCCCTGTTGGGTGGATTAAGAGTTAAGGAGACTGTTCAGGTGGTCATTTTTCACCTTGTAAACTGAGCTAGAAGTAGGCCAGGTCCAGCTGGTAAGGGATCTTAAAGGGTGTGCCAGACCTCAGTTGCATTTTGTACATTAAGATGCTACAAAATAGAGGGGAAATTTGACCAGCTGCCATACCCCGAGCATTTGACCCAGACACCAGGGTCCCCCGCTGCACAGGGACATCCCGCGTGCCTCACCGTGGTTTGTGTCAGTGGCACCTGCAGAGCTGCTCTCTGCTCCTCGAGGGCTTGTCACCCTGCGGAGCACAAGCACCCCCGAGCTGCTCTCGGGGCCCCCTCCGTCTTGCCACGTGCAGGTGTCGGGGGGGACAGGAGGGCAGCGCCAACGGGAGCCACGCTTTGGTGAAGATGGGCTGTCGAGTTAGCAGTACAGCAGGTACCAGTATCCGCTCTTGAAAAGGCTTTGTTCTCAGCTGGGGCACAGCAGACCGTATTGCACCACTGCCTCCTCCCCGAAATACAGTGTTTTGGAGCCCATCCCTTTATCGTAGATCAACAACAGAGCTAATATTCATATCGAGGAAGTGAGATAATATCAGAGCCCAAGGTGGGCTCCGAAATGGGTGCATGAGACATGCACAAGTTCGAGGGGAGAGGGAAAGGGGGGCTGCGGTAGGAGCTCTTTATCTGAGAGGAAATTGCACTATTCAAGGGGGAGAGAGCGTGTGCGTGTATGCCTATATGTGCGTGCGTGCACATTTGTGTAACTAACACTTGTCGGGAGCATGACAGAGCCCCTGGAGCAGGACAGGCTTGCTGCCAGCTCCTGCCAGCACCTGGAGTCCGGTTGGCACGTTGCACAGGCTGATCCGTGTGTACCCACGCTGGGGTCGGTCCAGCCCTGACAGGGAGCTGGTCACTGCCACCTCCCCTGGGCTGGTGGCTTAAGAGGATGAAAGCAAGTCCCCAGGAGACCCAGGGATCACGGCAGAAGCAGCCAAAGAAGCGCCAGAGCTTGCAGAGCCGCGGGGTGCGGTCCCCAGGGCATGGATACCCTTGGTACCTGGCCTGCGTGGCCTCTGCAGACTGCAGCTGGGCTCCTCGAGGGAGGAAACATCCCCTTGCTCTGCTGCGAAGATGCGAGGCCCTGGGGAGCAGAGGGATTTGGTTAGATGCACGCAGTGCAGCAGTGCTAAGATCCAGTGCCTCTTATCACACCTTAGTGTTTTTCCCAAAGAGCTTCTATTGATCCCCAAACAAATCCCTCAGTGCTTTTTCCAGAAATTAATCTTAGAGGCATTTGAGAGGCAAGGTCCACCCTCATCTTCTGATTAGACGCAGTGGGAATTCCCAGGTTTAAAACATAAACAAACAAACCTGGGTTGAATTTATACCTTTATTATCTGCAGTTGCTTCCCTCCCTTTGAAAAACCTGAACCCTGTTATTTGTTCTTGCGAAGCTGAGCTTGGCCTGGGGCTACTGACAGTCTGGGGTGGGCTCTTCCCCCTCTGAGGGTGACAAGAGTGGGGGGTCAGCTGGTGCCCAGGCAGCACCGAGGTGCGTTTGGGCGGTGGGGAAAGATGCTCGATGGCAGCTGATGTGAGCCCAGACCTTGTGTAGCCTCTCAGCCCTCCGGCGAGAGGACTGCCTTCCAAGAAGCAGGGGGGGGAGCGTGGGGGGCCAGGCCGTGCAAGCCAGCTCTTCCAGCTTGTCTGGGACCTCTCTGCGGGTTATGTGGGAGGGTAGTTGGACCCCTGGCGAGGGGGGTTCTGCTGGGTCTGAGCCTAGCCCCCTGCGTGGTGGTGGGGCACGGTAGCGAAGTTACTCCCTTCACCAGCTGTTGTGAGCAGCAGAAAGGGTGTCTCCGGGGAAAGCGTATCTCTTTCCTGCTCCATCAATCTCCCAGTGCACCTCTGGCATCACAGCGGCAGGCTCTGGAGGGCTCAGCTGTGGGCTGGAGATGGCTCCCTGCTCCTTCCCCCTCCCCCAGCTTTTCTATAGCACCCAGATTTATTTTTACATAGCAAGGAGCTATGCAAATAAGTCCTGGGCCTGGGGTGCTGCACAAACAGTGAAAGGAGGACCCAGGGCTGCGTTGTCCTTTCCCAAGTCCCTTTCATGGCACCAAGTACCTTTTCCTTAGTACTGATTGAGAAGTTGGGCTTTGCAGCAGACAACAGCAAACGCCCTTTGCTCTGTGTGCCAGAGGGATGTTGGGCTTTAGGGGATGCTGTGTGATGAGAGGAGGCAGCAAAAACATAGGGATGTTGCAAGGCGGCCATGGTGCAAGTCCTACGGGTATGAGGAGGGGAGCACCAGCAAATGTCTCTGGGAAGGCAGCGGGGCCACAGCCCCATCCAGCGTGGCTGGAGCCTGGGCAACTCCCCAGGCTGCCGGCCAGCACCAGCGCGGCAGCTCCATCCTTCTCTGCTGCAGCGGTGGATGGCTCCTGGCAGCAGATGGGCCTTCGGCTCCCACCGTAAATGCTGGGTGGGTTTTTTCCCCTCACCCTGGCACAGGTTCGCTGGAGTCCGCAGGGATGGAGAGACCGATCTCAGTCCCGCCGGGGTGAACCCTCCCTGCTCTCGCCCCATCTCCGTGGGGTGCGGGGGTTTCTCTGCATGCTTCCCACTCGGATGGGTGGTCCTGGCGCCTCTGCCCGTGCTGTGCCGGGCCGTGCCCTGGCCAGCGCGGGCACAGGCAGGCTGCAGTGTGCCGTGCCTTTTTAGGAAGGGTGGTGGGGAGGGGGTGGGGAGGGAAACATGCCTGCCTCGTTATTTAGTGTCCCACACACGGAGCCTGCCTGGCCCTCGGGAAACCTCCATCCACTGCGCGGCTGGGATCTGCAGCGAAAGCAAACAATGGGATCCCCAGAGACAACAATGCCCCATTGTCCTTTGAAGCCATAACAATGAAACAATAGACCACAGTCTGCTCCCTTTATTCCCAGGCACGCCCCCCCCGCAGCCCCGTCCTGCGGCCCCGGGGCCGTCTGCGTTCGGGGGGCTCACACCATCCCCGAGGACCCGCTGCTCGCTGTCCCCCCCAGCCCGCTCACACAGCTCCCATCCCTCGCTCGTGGGGTGAGTCTCGGGGGTCCCTGTGGTCTCCCCATCTGTGCGGGTTGTGCCTGAGAGAAGGAGGTGGTTTCTAGCAGGCTTTGATCCTTGGGGTTTCATCAGCGGGAGGGATGGAAAAGTCCCATTAGGTCATGCGGTCTGTGCCCCGGAGAACAGCGGGGCTTTGTTGTCTCTGGGGATGGCCACTTGTCAGCTCTTGCCGTCACGGCACTCCCTGAAGGTTTCCTGGTGTATCCTCCTCCTCGTGGGGTTAGAAACAGCCCCAGTGGCTGTGCCCACCCCGGTCGCTGCAGACACCCCCCAATGCTCTGTGGGAGGGTGGGCCTGGGGAGGAGGCAGGAGGGGATAGAGGCAGCAGAAAGGGATGGGGTGCGAGGGGACTCCACCATTCTGCAGGAGCTGGGGCACTTTGGGGACCTTTGAGCTCCTTCCCGGATGCCTCTGCTTTCTTCTCCCTGTCTCCTGGCCGCATCCAGACATCCCCAAGGATCAAGCCCTCAGCTGCTTTCTGCTTCCCTGTGGTCCCCAGAAGCTGCCAGGGGCTATCTTGGAGCAGAGGGGTGAATCCCCTCCCTGCTTTGCCAGATGGGCTGCAGCAGCCCTGGGCACTGGTGTCTGGCAGCGGGGTGGGGGTGGCTGCCCACCCTGCAGCCTCAAGGGTTCCTCTCAGAGGGCACCCGTCACTGTGCAGCACGGGGGAGATGCTGGGGGGGGGGGGGGGGGGTCAGGGCGGTGGGAACGTTACTGCAAGGCGGCCTTGGTGTTTCCTGACGTTGAATGCTCTCCTTGTCCCTTCACTGGCTCCCAAAAGACAGGCATGGGGGAGAGCCAAGGTTGTCGTTAACTGGGGACCACCAGGGCCAGGGCTGTCTGGCTGGGCTTGGACCTGGTGTGGATCAGGGCTCAGATCCCCATGCTGGCTCTGGCAGTCAGAGCAGTGCACTGCGCCTCTCTGTGCCTCTGCTTCCCCGGCTGCGCTGGTCCTGGGTTCATCTCCGTGCCTCTGCTTCCCAGCTAGGCATGTGGCTATGGCACATGGTCACCATCGTGTCTGTGTCAGCATCCTCAGCTCATCTGCTGAGAGCAGGGCAGTGGTGAGTTGGGGTCCCATTTATCCTTTTCCCAGTGCTTGTTTGTCACTGACGGAGAGGGGAACCCGGTGCCGGGCTCGGGGACACGGTGACCCCGCTGTCCCCAAAGGCCATTGCCAGCCGCCTTCTGCACCCCGGCTCGTTCGGAGGTGTGGGAGCTCCTGGAGGCCCCCACTCCTCCCGGTTACCTATGGGCAGACAACCCCACCTGAATAGGTAATGAATGGAGGAGAGAAAAGAGCCCGGAGTACATTGTGTTTCCAACAGGCCGGGAACAATTGCTAAATACAAATCACACAGAGAAAAGGGAGAGAGAGAGAGACAAAAGAAAGAACCCCAGCACAAAGGAGAGGAATGAAATGGTAAGTAAAGTCAAACAAAAAGGAGCCGGGCTGAGACAAAAGAAGGGAACAATATCCCCGAGGCAATAGGCTCCTGAACAATGGGGACAGTGACAGCGGCACAAAGGCACACTGTTTGCAAGTAGACGTTATCTCACACAGCCACTGGCAGGCCTGGCCCTGGCGCTTCTATTTTCAGGGATGCTTTTGTGCTGCACTGAACAATATTCCTTGCATGGCTGCAGATAGAGAGATGAGGGGGGTTTGGTTCTTTTTGCCTTCCTGGTGCCAGCTCTGTAATAAAAACAGGTTTAGCCCTTCGGAGAGCAGGGCAGCGCAAGAGGGTGGGTGGGCAGAGCTGGCTGAGCTGACCCGCCGATGCCAGGAACGATGCGGCTTCGGTGATGGATGAGCATCAGTCGATGCTGGCTCCTGCAAGGGCCAGGCTGGGCCCCCAGCACCGCTGGGCAGTCGTGGCAGGGCTGGCACTGCGGTAGGAGCTGGAGCCGATGGCTCTGGGGTGGCGTGTTTTATGACTCACGTCCAGGGCTTATCAGCCCTGCGCTTTGCATTCGGCCAGCTGCACTGAAACCAGAACCGGGCAGACCAGAAAGATGGCTTTTTCCAGCTGCATTCATTTCAAACGCTTAAGTTTTTAACCTCTGAGTTGTGCGGGCAGGGACAGAGGTGCCAGCTGGGCTGAGAACCCCCCGAGGTGCTGGCAGAGCTGCCCAGCTACTGCCGGGCATGGCTCCCTGGCATCCCTGCGCACCCATCCCCTGCTCCGTGGCCATGGCCAGTCACTCAGCCCCGGTGAGCTGAGGCAACGGCACAGTTTGGAGGGGTTAATCTGCAGGTCACGGTTCTACCATGCTCGGACACTGGTTCTACCCTGCTTGGTCTGCCAGAGCAGAGTCTGTCTGCCCTGAGTGAGGATGTCCCCAATTGATCCAGCCTCTTCCTGCCAACCACCAAGCTCAGGTTTTTGCACAACCTGGGGCCACAGGAAAAGGTGGGCCGGTGACTCCCCTTTTTTCTTGTTATGCAGGGGCTGTGCAGGCACTGCCACAGCCAACGAGGCTTGGGCAGGACAGGGCTCTGCTCTGCGCCCTCTTTGTCTTGCCTTCTACTTGTACAGGTTGCTGGACCATTGCTGTCCCCAGCATCCCGCATCCTCGGCTGGTGTAAAACAGCAGCAGCCCTTGGGATGTGCCATGGGAGCTGGTGCGTGGCTGCTCTCATCAGACAGGCTTTCCCAGCCCACGACGGAGAGCTCGCTTGCTGTGCCTGCAATGCTGCTTGGGTTTTAGTGGAGCTGGTACAGGTTTCATCCAGCTCTCGCCCAGAAAACTCTCCTTTGGGGCCTTCCCGGTGGTCTCCCGGTGTCTGGTCCCGCCTGGTAATGGGCTGGCTGCGTTGCAAGCCTGGGGTCACGCTAATGTGGTTATGCACCAGCGCATTTACCAACAGTGTGGGGTTGTTATTGCAGGGCATGTTATCAAAGTACCCTGCCTGCAGCACCCAGACGCTTTCTGATCCAGCTGGATCTGTCCTTTTGGGCAGGGAGTGATGTTCCCACAAGGCACCCGTCCTTTCCTGGAGCTCCCAGCACACTCTTGCCGTTTTCTCCTCTGGTCCCACGTTCAGAAAGCTATCCCTCCTACACCGCCCCACCACGAGCTGCCACAAACCGTGGGGACGTCAGCCAGTTACTGTAAGTGACTTGGGCGAGGAGAAATCAGGGTGTTGCGAAGACAGAGTCAAAGACGCCCCGTATCAGTGCCAATCTCCTGAGACACCCAGTTTTAGCAGATGGCTTTAGCTCTAACTTGAAAAGCTGCATTTTCTGATATTGATCACGTTATCTGAGGGTACATCCTGTTGCTAAGTTTGGCTGCTTCCTCCGTTCAACAGCTGTTGTGCAGCTACAGCTGCTTTAAACCTGCGCGGTGGGGATGGCGTGTGTTGGGGAGGGGTGGTTTGGTGCTCGTAAAAATGGATCCCGGGTTTCGTTTGACCGTGGTGAGCGAGAGCGATGTGATGTCTCAGAGGTGCCGTGGTGAGCAGGGTTGCATCCTGCCCTTTCCTGCCCGGCTAGTGAATCATGGCATGAACAGATGCTGAGGACACGGTGCTGCAGGGGAAATACTTGGGGCACTAAATCAAAGCAAAGTGGCAGCGTCTTACATTGAAGTAGTTCTCAGGAAAACGGTTCCCTAATCCTGACTGCCTGGTATCTGATTTTGCGGTTGTGTTTGTACACGTGCTCTGACCTGTGTCTCAAGGTGCAGGAACAGTCGTTCTCCCCAGCTTAGAGCCCTTGTACCCTCTGTGGCTTGCCAGAGAAGCAGCCCCGTGGTCTGTGTCCTGCCCTACCCATCGCAGGAGCTTGGCCAGGCCAAACCCTCTGCAAGTCCCTATTTCCAAAGGGCACGTTGGCCCCGCTGAGCGATGGGCGCCAGCAAAAATCGCCAGCCCGGGGGGCTTTAACCCGCTCCATCCTCCCCAGGGCAGCAGCTCTGCCCTCGCACCCGCACCCCTCGTGCTGGCGCTGGGTCACCAGCTCCCCTGAGCTCTGCCGTGCTGGGGAGTGACCAATCTCTGCATTTAAAATCCCCAGAGACAGGATGATGCTCTTTGGTCTTCTTGGGAGAGGCGAGTGCAGCAGCCGGCTCCTTGCTCTGGGCAGCCCTTTCTGACCATCACCCAGCCCTCGGGGCTGGGGCCGGGATGTGTTGCCTCTGTTCATCCTCTGCCTGCCCGTCTGCGTTAGGAATTTCTCTCTTCTCCCCAGCCTGGTGGGCGAAAACAAGTCTGGCTCTTTCTGATATAATTTTGCAAAGTTGGAGCTCTTTGCTGCAATTAGCTGGTATTTAAACCCTCGCTAACCCTTAACATCCTAATGACAATAATAATGATGCTCCACACGTCCTGCAGTGCCACGCATCTAAAGATTACACTCGCTAATTAATTAAGCCCCGATCCCCCCCCCCCCCCCCTTCTCTCACTGAGGAGAAGAAATCGCTAAGAGTCTCTTAAGAAAAAGGACATAAAGGCAGGGAAATCCAGGCACCAAAACAAGACAAATGGGGATTTGAAGACAATCCGGGCCGGGCCCATGTGACCCGAGGAGTGGACCAGGCAGGAGAAAGGATAAAAATGCCAAGCACAGAGCGGCGAGAGAAAACAACCGCCAGCTTAAAAACCCGGGGAAAGAAAAGCACCAAGATGAAGGGAGTGACAAAGCATCAAAGGGAAGAGAAACCAAAGGCGTCGGAACAAAGGACAAGCTGGAACAAAGGACCAAAGAGGGGAGAACAAAAGCACTAAATAGAAAACAAAGGCAGGGGACAAGAAAAGCCCCTCTGTCGGGGCTGAGCTGGAGGGTCCCGGCCCGGGTGGCGGTGCTGCGGATCCCCGCTGGAGCCGGGTTGGCAGAGGGTGCCGGAGCCTGGGAGCAAAGGCCCTGGGGAGCCCAGTTTCGCCTTTGAATCGGAGGCGATGGACTCGGCCCCCCCAGTGCCGTGTCGTCTCGGGTGGTGCGTGGAGGTCGGCCGCAGCCTGGGGATTGCGGCTTTGCTCCCGCGCTGCCCTCCGGCCTCGGCCCCCTCCGGTCCCGCTGTGTGGTCCGGCCATTCCCTCCCTCCCCACGCGTCTCTTCGGCTCAGCCTGCTCAGCATCACCCTTCTGCGCTTCCCTCCCCGCGCTCCCCCACCGCAGACGCCTCGACGCAGCCCCCTGCCCCGTCTGCCGCCCCAGCCCTGCGGCGTGGGGGCGGCTGGGGATGCTCTGGGGAGGCTGCCAGGCTGGCTGCGTCCTCCCCACCCCGAGCCTTTCCCTTAGGAGAGCAGCCATCGGCCAGTGCTGCGTGTGTGGCTAGCCTGGTCCAGCCTGCTGGGCTGTGCTCCGGGGAGGATGATTCGCATCGGCCTGGATTAAAAACAACAGCAGCATTCAGGTTGGGAATAGAGAGTTACAGAGATGTGATGCCGCTTTGTTTCCTCTCCCCGTCGAATCCCCGTTCGGAGCTGAAAGTCCCCGGCAGGGTTGTTGGCACGCACGGGTCCGGCTGTGTTACGCGTGCCGCCTTGCGGGGGGATGCGGCGGGTACCCCCGGGGTCGGGCAGCCGGCGCGGGGTGAGGACAGTGGCGGTGGATGGGAGCCCCGCCGGAGCTGGGGTGCTGGCAGCTGCAGTTACAGCAGGCGCTCGGCTCTGCCTGGGGTGCTTTGGCTGCTTGTAGCTGTGATAGTTTTGGAAGCAGCGGGTGATTTCAGTGTCTTTTGGAGGTGCCAATCTGGCACCAATCTCTCAGACAGCCGGAGAGCCAGGGGCTTTCTGAAAATCCCCCTTCCAGACCCAAAATGTGGCTCTGGTCCCGGGTCTGTTCTCCCATCACCTGCCCTGGCCACACACCTTTCCTGTGAGCCAGGTGGTGGCATCTCCTCCGTGTCCTGCCTGCGGGCAATGCTGGCCAAAGCCACGCTCTTCCACCAGCACATCGCCCTCGGCAGAGGCTGGCGGCTGGGCGGGGAGGAGGCTGGAGCAGTGGGATGCAGGATTTTAGCACGGTGTCCAAACACTTGCAGCCGCAGCATCGCGTGCTGCGTCTGCCACAGGGAGCGTTTTGGTCGTTTCTAAATGTTCTGCCCAGGTATTTCTGCTCACGCACCAGCTTGAGTTCACCTGCGATTTCAGCCCATGCCACCCCCGCTCTGCTTCCCTACAGAATCATTATCTGCTCAATTTTACTTTGCTTTTTGGACAATCTCTCTTTGAGCATTGGCTAAGAACTGAGCTGCTCCGAGCGCGCTCCCCACAGAGCAATCCTGGAACATCTTGGTTTTATTATGCCCAGATTAGAGCCTGTTACGCTGTGGGCGGACTCGCTCACACATCCCCGACTCCCTGCAGTAGCCGGGCACTGCCAGCGCCGGGGAGGAAGGCAGCACGGAGCTTCCAGCCGCTGGAAACGCCTCTGAAGTGGCCAGGATAAATTGTGGTGTTTGGGTGGAAATAATTGGTAGGTTAATTCCTGGAGCTCACCCACCACCCTGCTAGGAGCCCACGAGGGCAGGCGCCAGGCGGGGAAGCAGGCGGAGAAGCTGCCAGCTCAGAGAGGGTTTGGGATGTGCTGCTTTCACAGCGATCGTCCCCCAGTGCACATGACCCGGCCGTTGTCCCACGCTGAGCCCCAAAACCAGGGGCGGTGAGCAGGCAGGGGCTGTAGGAGATCTGCCAGGGAGGCAGACGCAGGGAAAGGCAGCACCTGGGCGGCACAAAGCGGGTACAAGACTATCACAACAAGCTGCCCGTCGCCTGGGGATGCGGAGGGCTGGACGAGACAGGTCGCTGTCGGAGCCCTGGCCCTTGGCGTGCTGCGTCCCTCAGCCCTATGGATTGTGAGAGCTGGATACAATGGAGTGAACTGAGGACAGCCCCAGAGCCGCCGCGGTTCCGGAGGGTTTGAGCTTCTCCTTTAGTATTGTCATATCAGCTTGGGTTTAATGGGCTGCAGATGTTTGTCTGTCTCCCCGTGTGAGACCACGGTGCGTACGCCTGGTACGGCTCCCCAGGTGTCGGTTCTCACCGAGTGATGAGGGAAGTGGCTGGGGACACGGTGCTGGCCTCACCGGGGCATGTCCAGCCATGGAACCTTTTGGCTGAGGGCTTGTCACTGGGTCTGCTGGGTTGCAAGGGACCCTTTTGGGTCCCTCTGCTTGCTCACCAGTCTGGCACAGCTCCTCCTTTCTGAGAAAAACAGCGTGGCTGCCCGCCGTCCCTCGGCTTGCAGATGGGGACACTGTGGGATTGCCCTCGTCCCACATGCATTGGGTTATGGTGGAATGCACAAGGCAGGTCTAGAGGCGAGAGCTGGGGAAGATTTGGACCCCATCATATCCCCCATCCATGGATGGCCAAGGCTCCTGAGCTGCTCCTTGGCTTCTCTCCTTCCCCCGGCCCCGCTTGTGCTGCTGCTTTCCCGAAGCCTTGGGGCTGCTTCTTGGGGTGCTTCTCATCCCCAGGGCCAGTGCAAGGATAACACTGGGCTCGTTATTTTTGGTGAGATCGGTGGTGTTTGTGAAATGCCCAGAGGTATCCCCTCTCCCACTGCATACTGTGAAGGAGGGCTCTGACGGGAGCAGGGAAGGGGAGCAGGAGAGGGGTCCGATGAGGCCAACCGCGCCAATACAGCAAGGAGCTGAGCTGGCACGTGGCTCGCTGGGGTGCTGCCACCACAGGGCACTGCCACCATGTCAGCTCAGGCTTTGCCACCGTGCCAGCCTGGGCCAGCTAAGCAACTTGCTGGCCAAACAGCCCCTGGGGGGGGGGGGGGGGGGCGGTGCATGGCAGCGACCTTGCGGGCAACGGTAGCACCTTCAGCTGCATCTTCCCTAGATTTTTCACAGGCAGAGCATGAGGCAGGGAGCCACGGTGGCAGCTGGCAGGACCCACGCAGCTTGCTCCCCGTTAGCAATTGCTTTGCAGCTTTCCCAGGCTGGTGAGGAGTAAAGCACATGCCCATTTCCAAACAATGGGTCCGCTTCCGCGCAGGAAGCAAGGTCGGATTTGTTCTCCCTGCTTTGCCCCCTCCGGCCAGTTATAAAGGGGCCAAGCCATTGTCTGAACCATTTCCATGACTCAGTCACCAGTATCCTGCGATCGGGAGGCCGGGATTCGCAGCCAGCACAAAGCAGGAGGCACGGCTCCTGCGGCCAGCGGCACTGCAGGCTCCGCAGCAGGGTGGGGGGCTTGGGAAAAGGAAGGCGAGCGCTGGCCGTGCCTTTCCCCTCCGTGCTCCTTGCGCTGGCGGCAGTGGGATCTTTGCCCCCACCAGTTTTTCTGGTCCCTCCACCCATTGTCCCGGCTTCCTTCTGCTGAGGGAAGCAGAAAGCCGGGAGAGGGATCGCAGGGTGGGAGCAGTCCTGGTTGCTTGCCCGGGTGCAGCCAGGTAGGGAGAGATGGAGCAGGAGCTGAGCGGACCCTCTGCGACCCTGCCTGAAAGGATGGGGACTGTCTCTGTACCATCGCGTCCGTCCTGACACCTCGTGCCCATGGTCCTGGGGTCGCCCTGCGCATCCTGGGGATGCCCCATGGGTCCTGGGGATGCTTCACAATGAGGTGGAGAGAAGGGGTTGTGGGTGGAGCTGATGTGGCTCAAAGGAGGACATGGGGAGGAGCAGAGCCAGGATGGGGACAGGACCCATGGGTGCGTGGGTGGTGACACCTGGGGATGGGCAGTTGGGCCTCCACCTCCTGGTGCCCATCTGGGAGGCGATGATGGACCCAGGCGACCGCGGTGTGGCTAGTACCTGGGGGAACCTGCCAGGCAGTGGGCAGGGAAGACCACCACGGCCACCACGGCCACTGGGGACGGGGAGGAAGGAAAGGAAAGTGAAAGTCTGTGGCTGCTGCTCCGGCCTGGCTGTTGCTATGACGACCCGAACAAAGCTCCCGCTCCCTCTTTTTTGGCTCAGTCGTGCTGTTCCTCAGCCCCTTTGTTAATTGTTTCCCTGTCCAGTTTGGGGGATGCGCCTCCCGCCTTCTCCTGTCCCTGGAGTGGCTCGGGGGGCCTCGCTGGGGCAGCCGCAGCCCCAGGAGCGCACGGAGGTCTCCGCGAGCTCGCCTGCGCGCTCGGCGCTCACTTGGCCGCCGATAACCGTCTCCCTCACGTGACCTCCGGGGGTCTTCTCTCAAGCCGCGGGGATGAGAGCGTTGGCGCAGAGAGGGGCCGGTGGCTTCGGTGGGTGCATGAGGCTGCCTGCGCTGCCCGTGCATGGGATGGCACTGGGGGCAGCCAGTCGTCCCTGTCCCCCCCTCCGCTGGGGAGGGGGCTTCAGAGGGGCTGGAGGGGGCCTGGCTGGTGCAGGGGGAGCTGCCTTTGCATCCTTCCCTGCTGCGTGTTTGGTACTTGCTGCACGGGCCCAGGAACGCTGTATCTTCTCTGGGCCTCAGTTTCTCCGTCTGTGAAATGGGAACATGTATCACTGAGTGCCTTTACGGTTTGGGGTCTGTCGGTGCAGCCCACTTGCTGCCTTTTGTTTCCAAACACTGTTGGGCTTTGTGTTTAATCCTGTGGGTGAAGACACCTGATGGGAAACTCCCAGATAACTTCTTGCCTGGTTCTGCCCAGCTCTGCTCATTCCTGGGTGGTGGGCGCAGAGCAAGGGGGGACTGTGTGTTGGGGTGGATGTGGGTGTGGGTGCCTGAACCCCTCCAGAAACCCCATGTTCCTGGTTAGTGTGTAGGGGCCACGGGAGCCGGGAGTCCCGGGAGCCCAAGCTCTTGTCTTCTGTTCCTGGGACTGGGTGAAAACAATGTTTGGAAAAAAGAAAATTCCCATGGAAGAAAATAACGGTGTGGGGGAGGAAATGGCTTCGAGTCAATGGGAATTTTCCCCGTTGGTAAAATGTAAACAGTTCTCCTTCGATGTTGACATAACATTTAAAGATTTCATTATACAAAAAAGACTGTTTGTCAACATTTGTTTGTCCAAACCAACCCCCTCGCTCTCCAGCTGGAGCACCATTTTGCTCTGAATGAAGCATTTTTTTTCCTTCGGGAAGGCGGGTGATGGCATTCCCGGTGGAGCCGTTGATGGGATGCGGGGCGTGGGGTGCAGGATGAGGGGTACGGGGTGAGCTCCTCAGCGGCCGAGGGCAGCAAAGACCCAACCAGAGCCCCGTTTCCCCGGGGAGAATACACCCGATAACACCCGAGCTCCCAGCTGGGTTCTCTGCTCAGCACAAGCGTGTGTGTGTCCCCCAGCTCATGTGCGGGAATGCTGTCTGTCTGTCTGTCTGTCTGTCGGGCAGCTGGCTGCCCCTTGCCCCCCCTGCTCCGTGCCAGCGTTGTCTGCCAGACCCATGACGGTCTTGTGGCTCCGGGCTGGTTACGGCGGTCTGGGTGAAGGAGCAAAAAATTGGGGGTGATGTGGGGAGGAGAGGCTGGAAGCCAGGTTTTAGGGTCTGTCGCTTGGCGTGCCATGGTTTTGGGACTCCCTCCCCCCGGAGTTGTGGGCTGTGCTTTCTGCAAGCCGGGCATTGTTCCAGTCCCTCGCTGGGAGTGGGTAGGACCGATCCCTGCCCGGACAGACGGGGGTCCCGGGGTGCCTCCCAGGACTCCACCGAGTCGTGCCTTAATCTTTAGGGGTGTCTCAACCCCACCACAGGACTCCAGGGCAGAGGGTGAGAACAGTCCGGGGGCTCCCGGCGGTGTCACGCGTGGGTCCCCCGGCGGGGCAGGGGGTCCCGAGGGGAGGGGACGGGGCAGAGGGGCCGCCCCGGAGCCGGCTGCTGGCTGGCTGGACCGGTGTCCCTCCTCCTCCTCCTCCCTCCTCCTCCTCCTCCTCCTCCTCCTCCTCCTCCTCCTCGCTCCCTCTCTCCGCCCGGCGCCGGGGCAGCTCCCACCGGAGGCGCTGGGGACATGGAGCGGACCTGAGCCGGGCGCGGCGGCGGCGGAGCCCGCACCGGCACCGGCGGCAGCACCGAGAGCGGCGGCACCGAGGACCGGGGCGCAGCGCTGCAGCGCGGCGGAGCCGTGAGTGCGGGCGGGGGCACGGCCCCGGGTGGGGGGGTAAGCACGGGCATTGCCCGGTGGGGGGGACAACGAAACGACCCCGGGGCGATGAGCATCCTCCCGGGGCGATGAGCATCCTGCTGGGTCGTGGTCACCGAGACCGGTTGGGCTGAGAGGGTTGGGGGGGGGGGGGGGGGGCGCCTGTTAGGACTCCCCCCCCTCCCCCCCCAAAGCCCGTTTGCTTAAATAGGAGAAGGAAAAAGAGGAAAGGGGGGGGTGCGGTGGAGGGCCCATCTCCCTGCACAGCCCCGTCCCCTCTTGCAAAGTTAGGGGCTGCAAACTCTCCTCCGAGAGTGTGTGTGTGTGTCCCCCCCATCCCGCGCCGGCAGCCGGGTAGGGGCGAGGGAGAGTCCGGCAGACAAGGGGTTAAGCCACGGGCACCCCCGCCAGGGGCACAGGACCGGCAGGCAAGGGGTTAATCAATGGACGACATCCCCCCCCCCCCCCCTCCCCCGACCCTTGACCTGGCTACCAAGAGTTGCCCCACTGAAGCCCCCCTCCCCGGGACCCCCATCCCACCCACCCGGGAAGGTTTCTCGCCCCTTCCCACAGGTCAGGGTGGGACCTGGCCCCTGGCCCGGGCACACAGCCCCGGCCCCCACTGGGTGCTCTGGGTCGGGGATTCAGGGGAGGGGGACAGCGGGGTGTAGGCTGGCAGCCCCCCCTACCCTAGACACGGCACTGGAGGTCACAGCACACACACTGTGGACGGACAGACAGACATGCTGTGCTGGCACAGACAGACACCGTGGCACAGACGGGCACAGGGCCCCGGGTGCCACGACCAGCCCCCGGCACACGCGTGTGTCCGCAGGGCTTGGGGCTGTTTGTGGGTGTTTGGGGACTCTGCGGCGCTCAGGGGTTGGGGTCCCCATCCCTCGTCCCCCGCCGTGGGATGGATGGGACACTCCTGCCCCGTTCACGCAACTCCCACCGCCTTTTCGGTGGCGACGGGCGATTTCTGTCCGATGTGACAGCATCGCTCCAGCCGGCACCGCGGCACCGCCGGGAAGCGAGCGTGGGGTCCGGGCAGGAAAACTTGCGTGGCACCCATGGATGTTTGTCTGTCCGAGAGGGGCTGGGGTTTTTTCTAACAAACTGCAGTGACAGCATCGCGATAACACACGGCCAGAGAGAGAGAGAGAGACTTTGGGACCGGGGTCAGCGCTAAACTCTGTCGCTCGCTGGGACCTAAGAGCGGATGAACCTTGTCACTGAGATTACGTCTTCCCCAGCAGCCATGGCGGGTCCTGCCCGTGCCTCCGAGTCCCGTGTCGGACCCGTCCTGGGCAGATCTGGGTCTCTGGGGGCTGAAGCTGCTGCTCAGCGGAGCCCTCCCAGCAGTGGGGCTTGTGCCGTGGGGTCCCGCAGCCGTCTGGCAGCCCCACGGTGCTGTGCTGGGGCGGCTGGTGGGGCTGGGGGGGATTTGGGGGATTTCACACACACCCCCCCCCCCAGGTGCTGGTAAACCTGGGATCAGGGAGCTGCAAGGTGGGTGATGGAGCACGGCCCCTGCGTGCTGCCCCCGGGGGACCCCCACAGTTAAACACCAACAAAGTTAGTGGCGGAAGAGAGAAACCGAGAGATGCATCACCCAGGGAGCCGTAAAGGAGAGGTTTTCGTGTGAAATGCGCAAATAAATACAAAGCTTTGCTTCTTTCCACCTCCGCCTAATGATTTCCAGTGTTTTATGCAGGGGTTTCGGTGCCAGTGAGGGATGCTGCCCAGGAAAAATTACAGACCGTGGCCGCATATTGTTCGAGTCTCGGTTACATCTTGTGAAGTACCTTCAGCATGGAAAACACTTGACTTCCAAAGCAAATCTGGAGTAATAGATTTTAGGAGTGAAAAAGGACCATTAGCTCAGCTAATGTGATTTTCTCCATAGCACAGACCAGATAATATCACTCAGTTACTCTCCTATTGAGCCAATAACTCGTGTTTGTAATTCATGCAATTTCCTTTTAGTTCAATTTAATTTTGTACAGAATCCATTCTGTTGACACTGATACAGTACTTTTTTTTTTTAAAGCCTGCGATTTCAGAGGCTTTGTGTTAAAAATAGCTGCTGTCCTTTGACAAACGTGGGCAGGCTAAAGACAGTTTTCTAAATCATTTGCGAGTGACACATTTTTACCAGCATCTCCCTTCGTGCTGTTTATTTGTTTCATCGCGACTGGCAGAGCCGCTGCCGGGGCTGCCCTCCCGCGGGGCTGGGGGCTCGCCCTTGGCATATGATCTGGCATCTCACACAGGAGGCAAAATCCCTTTGGAGCAGAGTAATAGGTAGGAGCAGGGATCCCAAATTTTTAAAAATCCATTTTCCTCTCTGACGCGAAGCTCTTTGTGCCATTGGGCAGCTCACGTCCTCCGCCATGCCTGCGTGGCTTTTTTTACCCCTGCCAAATCAGAGCACCCAAACCATCCACCCCCCCGGAAAGTCCTTCTGACGAGCAAAGTTTGTTCCAGTCAGGGTGCAAGATGTCCTGGGGGGAATAGCTGGACTTTTTGTCTCCCTGCCGAAATGTCCATTTTCCGTGGGGCTGCCGGGGGAGCTGTGCCCTGGCACGCTGGGACGTAGGGGAGATGGAGCAGATCATAAATTTGTTATGTGCTGGAGGGGTTTTAATTTCGTGCATGGGAGGCAGAGGAAGGGTTTCTCTCTCTGTGCAGGGAACACAGAGGCACAGTAAATCTAGTCTCTCCGTGGGTTTATTTTTACATTTGTTACTTACTGGTGGGTTCCCCGGGGCGCTTGCCCGAGCCTGCCGCTCTCGCTGCCTGTCACCTTCCTGGAACCGAGACTCACCGGGGCCAAGCAGCCATTACGCACCCTGCGAGCAGGTCGGGGGACGGGGGCGAAGGGTGGCTCTGGGACCCGATAGCAGCGTCCTTTGCACTCCCCAGGTGAGTGTTCGGGAGGAGATGGCGGGGGGGCTGCGTGCCTGCTGCTCCGGGGCTTGCAGAGTGCCGGAGACGGGCTGGGACGCGGGTCCGAGCTGTGTCCCGTGGACGGAGCACCCTCGGGGCCGCAGGGGGCTGGTGCTGCAGGTATTGGGAGTTTGCTGGTGAGCGGGTGGGGTGGCGGAGCGAATCCCTGCGGGATACGGTTGGGCTGCTTTGCTCGCTGCCGGGAAAGCTGGGTCACCTCTGCTGTCCCCAACCCTCCCGCGTGCTCAGCGCAGCCGTGGCCGCTCGGGGATCCCGCCCGTTCTCCGGCGTACGACAAAACCAAACAAACTTTGAAGGATTTCGATGTGGTGCCGGTGGGCTGGCGTCGCAGCAGTGCTGGTGGCTGTGCTTTTGGGGTCCCTCGCTGCAGAGCCGGTGTAATCGGGGGGAGGTCAGGGACCCTCGGGGCCGGCAGAGCAGCGGGACAGCTTGTAAGCCCACGGCCTGCGGCTGCTTGCTGTCCCGCACGAGCCGGCGCGGAGCGCGGTGAGCCCCGCTTTGTCTGCCCGCCGCGAAGCCGCGTTCCTGCTTGCTCCAGCTTTATCCCATTGTAAACATTTACCGCGGTTTTGTGTTCGGCCGGCTTTGTGTGTGCACGTGTAATTGCAGAAATCAGAAAAGCTTTTATTACCAAAGCGGCAACCTTTAACAGGCGGCTGCGACCGATTGTAGGGACGTGCTGTCAGTACAGCTCTGCCCCCGTTTTACACCCTGGAAGTTCCCAGCCACGCTAATAAAATGCGTACTGCTTATTTTCCTAAAGAAATAGGTTTCTTGAAAAAGAAAAAATCCACTCACAGGCAGGGCAGTTGCTACCTACAGCCTGCGATGCCGTGGAGAAAGCCGGCTGGCCTCTTTTGTTCTCTTTTGCGGCCGTGCTGCTGAACGTAGCATCGCCACAAACTGGGAACTAGTAATGAAATATTTTCATTTTCCCTCAGCTAGAAAATACTGATGGGTCAAAGCTGCCTCTTTTTGTGCGTCTGACAGCAGCCTGGTCTGGCAGCGGGGCTGATGGAGGACTTGTGCTCGGCAGGAGGGAGAGCCCAAAAAGACTGGCAGCCTCGGGGTCGGGCGTTCCCCGGCTGGGGGTCCCTTGCAGCATCGCGGCCACCCCTGACCAGCCAGGGCTGGGCTATCCCAGGCTCTGCTGCTGTATTTTTCACAAACTTTGTGGAGGTTTTGGTTTCATTGCACTGCGGGGAGGAAGATTTGGGCCCCTCAGAAGTTTTGCACGATGCATTACTGATTTCCACCCCATATTAACCCAGTAAAGAACATGCAAAAGGGAAATAAATCAGTGCAGCTTATGACAGTTCTGCTGGAAAATATCTCGGTGCCTTTACCCCATCCTGCGCCTTTTGGGGGAGTAACTTCAGGAGTGATATCTGCTCCCCCGGGTAGAGCTGCCGCTGGCCTGGCCGTGCCCCTGGGGAGCTCCTCATGGCTGGGTGCTGCTTGTGCATGGCTGAGAAGTGCGTGGGCTCCTCCAGCACAAGGAAAGTTGGCAGGGTCCAAGGCATCAACTTTTGGAAAATTTTCTGTTGCTTGGAAGCCCTCCCGCCCTCCCTTCCTCCCACTCCATGTCCACCTGCTCCAGGACCACATGTCCCAAGCTGGAACCGCTCCAGCCCCGAACAAGAGCCCTTGGTCTGCCCAGTCCCACCAGCTCGGCGCTGGCGGGGAGGGAGGCTGGGGAGGTGTGGGGGGCACGGCTGGCCATGCTGGGCACCGGCTCGCATCAGTAAACGCCCCAGCCGCTTCGATGGGTCAGTAAAAAATATGAGTAGGGGGGGATGCAGAGCCTGAGTCTGCCTCAACAAAGCATTTGTACAAGTGCACTGGAGCACATGGCTGAAGTGGCTGATAGCATTAGGGGCATTGCTGAAACAGCCTCGTCCCCTTCGCCTCCAAGCACCCTGCCAGCACCTTGGACCCCAAATGGCTCTGCAGCTGCTTTTAGCTGAAATGTGTTGTTTTTCAAGGGGAAAGCTACCGCGAACATTGTACTGGAGGGAAGGTCCCTTCCCTGCCTTCTTGTCCCACTCCTGCTTGCAGCTCTTCAGCTGAAGAATGCAAATTGGGAGATGGATCTGAAATATTTGAAATTCTGCCTCTCCATAATTTAATGCTCCATTACCACCCAGGCCTGCTCGAGGCATGTGACCATTATAAAAGATGCAGTCTGGTGGCTGCAGAGGCCGGGCAGCCTCCCCTCCACGTACCCCCGGGTGTCTTATCAGAGAGGAACAAGATAATGTGGCTCATCATTAAAGCCGACTGAAAGAGCCCTGCGAGCACCCACTAGCCCGAGCCAAAATCTGCTGGCCCGAGTTATTATTTTTTAATTCTCCCTGGTGAAGGCAGTTTTGTGGCAGTTCATTGTCTGTTGGGAGGAAAGAGGATAAGATTATAAATTAAATATAGCAAAGAGAATTAAAAGAACGTGGGACAGCAGCAAGCCCAGTGGGGGTATTTGATCCTCTTTGCCCATGCAAAATGGGGTTATCATGAGCTGGGGTGAGCCAGAGTCTTAACAGGAGAAGGAAAAGAAGATGTAGAAGCAGGTAGATGGAAATACCCGACGGCATTGCCAGCACCATGCAGCAGCTTCTGCCACCACTGTGGTGCTGGGGCCGCCACCTTCCCCTGCTGCCGCCAGGGCCTTCACCGCTACCGGGTGAGAGCCAGAAATCGAACTTCTTTGGACTTAAGTCAACCTGTCCGATTCAGCGGGGCTGGCAGGGCCGAGCGTGGCCAGGTAAATTGGTGGTGGGATGCCAGGGCCAGGCGTGCCGGCAGACCCCCTATGGCAGCACTGCGGGGAGGGAGCGGGGGCATTTCCCAGCAGAGACGAGGCTTTTCATGCCACTGTACTCGGCACCCATTGCAGCAATAGTCACCTAGCGTGACTCTTGCCTGGGTGCCTGGATGGATGGGTGTGGGTTTGCAGAGAGCAGCCCTCATCCTCCGTAGTCTTCCTCCCTTGTTCTGGCTGGGTGTCGATAGCCTTGTTCAGAGCCTGGAACGCCACTTGTTTGAAAAAGCTGAGCTAGGTGATGGTGCGGGTTGGGCTGCAGCGGACGTGCCGGGGTGCGCAGAGTTGGCAGTCCTGGGCTTGCAACGTCTGCTCTGCTCCCCGTGCCGGCCGGCGAGGCCACCAGGGAACCGGTCCCCAGTGCTGGGCAACCCACATCCCTCCTGCCACCACCCCATGGCTGGCAGGGTGCTTTGTCCCCACCGTGTCCCTGCAGGATGCAGAGAGGAGAAGCAGAAACTGGGGACTGCGCAGAGCTGGGACAAAACCTGCAGGGCAGGGCGAGCGTGGCTGCGAGGGTGAGGTGTGCGTGCAAGGGTGTGCAAGCTCTGAGCTGGGCCGGAGGGTGTCGTGTCCCCCCCCCCCAAGGCAGCCCTTCTGGTTCACCTGCCAAAAGTGAGCTGATGTGGGAAGGGTTTAGAAAAACTCTGCCCTGGCCCAGGGTGGTGGCCCTGCCTGCTGCCTGCCTGCCCGCGAGGGCGTAGGGGAATGCCAAAGCCTGGCTTATCTTTTGTCTGGAACAATAGAGGGCTTGGCCCTATTGTTCTACCTTGCACGCCCAGCCGGAAAGTCAGTCCCCTGGGACGGGGGCTTGCACACGAGTGTGCCTGTCTGCAAGAGGGGATTTATGGGCAGGGTTGGCAGGGCCATCCTCGCCAGCCTGTGCTGCCTGGCTCTGCGTGGGCGCTGCTGCCCGTGGGCGCTGCTGCCCGTGGGCAGCTCTGCAGGTGAATTCCCGAGTGGGAGAGGTGGCTGCTTGAGACCTTTCCTGCTCATTTTTCTTGCCGTGACACAGGGATTTCAGGAGCTGGAGGGTTAATCTGGGGGAGGTTCCCAGGGCTACACCTGGGCAGGACCCATCCGTACCTGTGCAGGCTGCAGCATGGGCAGAGGCAGAGCACTCTTTGCCTTTCTTGGAGGCTCTCGGGCTGTGATTTGGATCTCCAGGTGCAACACTGGCCTTTGGGCTTCCCGTGCCCAGTCCATCCTGCTGCATTGCTTCAGGTCTGTGGAACCATCCCGGGAACTGGGTTGGGGAACTTTGCCAGGGTGGCATGAAATGCCTCCAGTCCCTCTTGTTCTCGTCTTGTCCGAGACCCGCTCCACGGCACGCGAGTGGTGAGCAGCACAGCGGGGTATGCGTGCCTGCCCGCGTGTGCCTGCCTGCGCGGGCAGAGCAACTCTGCCTGCCCACAGCTCCGCTAAGCCGTGCGCGGGAGCGCGCCGGGACACGGCACGTGGAGGCAGGAGCTGCCAAAGCCCCTCGCTGGAGGGAACCGGCTCGGGGACCCCAGGGGAAATCGGGATACGGGGAGGGGGGAGACAGGTGCCACCGGGCACAAAGAGCCCCTTGTGTGCTGGTGTGTGCTGCGGGACGCAGGGAGCCCCGGGCTGGCTGGGGGCAGTTGGATACCCCCTTGTAAATGGGGAGGGCTGTCGGCTTCTTGCTGGAGTGCCTTTTCCCTTGTCTGTGCTGTGTTTTTGTCGTGCAATGAAAACTATCCCAGTGGGCCAGTAACCCCAAATTTCTCTGCTCACCCAGAAGAGAGGAGCCAGGCCGGGAGACACTGCATGACCAGGTTTTCATGGGCTTTAGTTCCTTTGAAGGAAGAGGGGAGAGAAGGGGTGAAGCGTGAACCAGCCTTGCGGGATGGTCGTGGTTTGGAGGGTGGCTGCCGCTGGATCCCTTGGGTCCTGCAGTGGGATGGGTGGGGGGGTGTCCCCCACCCCCCAGAGCCTGGGGTCTCTCCCTGAGCTGAAATAATGATAGCGATAAAAATGGCATGAACCAGAGCCCCGCTCCCTTCTGTGATTTCTCTCTTGCAAATATGAGACCTGCCCCGCTAACAGGACCACCGGCCCGGGGGGGTGCTGCCGGTTGCAAGTCCCATTGCTGCTGCTGCAGGATGCTCTGGCTCACCCGCAGGGTGCAGAGCAACGGGGGGGGATGAGCTACCATGGGAGCCTGAATCCACACCCTAAATCAGGGGTAACACCATGAAAGTGGCCATGGCTTACGCTAATAAGGGGAGAAGTCAGGCCGAAAGCGTTTTCCTTGGGGGTCTTCATCCAGACTCAGCCAGCCATGACTTTTCTGAGCCGAAGCACAGCAGGAGCGGAGTCAGGATTGCCATTAGTAAGGGTGTGATGATTTGGAGCAGATGATGGACAGCTACTGGCACTGAGCACCCGTCCTTCAGGCTGCCTTTCCTTTCAGAGGGAGGTTGATGACGGCCCCGATGGCTTGCAGGGCAGCTCCCGTCACGCCAGTAAAAAAAAAATCTGTTGCTGAAATGTCAAGTGGCCCCAGCAGCTGGAGCTCCCCCCTGCCCCAAATTTCGGCAGCAGCTGGGGAGGGCAAAGTGGCTCCGCGGAGCCTTTGTCCCTCCGTGTCCAAGCATGTGACAGTTTGGGCATAAGGACCTGTTTGTTGCAGCTCAGGATCCCGTGCAAAAGGACCCGAAGGTTTCCGGGGTGCTGCAGGGCATGGGGCACTGTGAGCGCAAGCGCGGCCCCATGATTTTTGGCTGCCACCGTGGGCTTGGGTGCCACGTGTGAGAGGTACCGGGGCTGGCTCCGAGCATCCTTTCGGTGCTCATGTGTATCCCTGGCTCACCTGGGGAAACGTGAGTGCAAATAAGATGGGATTGCCCCCTGCAAATGGGAGACCCCCACAAAGCCTGGGGACAGCTGGAAAAATAATGACATTAGTGGAAGGTGTAAAATGCCCCAAGAAGCTCAACAAGGGTAGGGGGTGACGGACACCGGCCGACGCCACGGGATGCCATTGGGATGGACCGTGGGGCTGTGCCAAAACAGCACCGGGTCCTGCGTGCCACAAACCTCACCCGTGTGTCCTCCGTGGCACGGTGCGTGGAAAAAGGGTTTGGAAAGTGCTGCCCTCCCTGCAGCCCCAGCCTGGGAGGTGCCGGGCAGATCACTGTCGAGGCGGGTGAGCCCCGTGTCTTTTTTTTTTCTAAGCAGGAGAGGAAAAGGGTCAGATGTCTTCACCTCTCCGTCATGCGATAGGAAAGTATTGTTTACGAAGCAGCCGAGTCAAACGTGCCCTCCGCTCTGCCTGGAAACGCTGAGTGAGTGAAATTACACAAAAACGACACCGAGATCGGCCTCCCCGATAAGCCCGAGGGCCGCTTTTGGGTGAGGGGAGGACAGAAACTGTGAAGAAAAGGAGGGAGATGTGCTAACCGCTCTCCCTTGCCGCACCGTGCCGTGCTGGCATCGCCGTGCCGTCCTGCCGCGGCTGGGTGAGTTATCCTTGTCTTTCACCTCCTGGCTCTGCTGACCTCATGCTATATGGGGTGGATCTTTATTTGTTCTGGGTTTGCTGATTTTTTGAATTTCTTTCCCATAATTGATTGTTCAATGCAAAGTGGTTAAATTGGGGAGCGGGGAGGTGGAACGAGCTGATGCCTGTGCTGGGGTAGCGGGATGGGGTTCGGGAGCAGCCCCAAGGACCTCCACCGGGTCCCAGGGACCTGGCAGCTCCTCCGAGCACCCACCACCCTGGGGACTTTCGGACACTGCTGGCATCACTGGGACCATGTGCCTGATCCAGCCACCCCGGGTGCTGTGTGTAAAGGCTCAGCACCCGCAAGCCGGGCAGGTTTTGCTGGCCTTTTTTTGCATCCAGGCAAAGCCTTGCGCAAAGGAGGAAACTTGTTTTAAAAATTATTTCTGATGCAGAAAAAAGGCAAGAAAGAGTAAATACCTGTTCTTCAGAGTTCCTCCCTCCTCATGCATCCCCAGCGTCTTCCCTGGTTAACATGCTGTGATATTTTTGTTTTGGCTTGTAATGCAGGGGAAGATAGGAAGGGCAGAGGAGAGGGATGCAATAAGAAGGAGGTCTTTGAAAATATTAAGATTGTGGCATTTGCGCTGTTCCCTGGCACGTTTAGACCTGCAGGGAAGGGGAGTTTCTTCTTTCCGCACTTCTCCCCGGCCGTCCCTGCCCACGCTGCTGCTCAGACCCGAGCAACGCGCTCGTCTCTGCTGAGCACCCCCTTCTCCTGCTGCACCCTCCTGGGGCTGTCAGGCCTTTTCTTAAAGATGCTTTCAATCATGTAACCTTCCCTAGGCAAGAAACCCTGCAAAGACGGTGCAAGGAGTTTTTTCCTTATTGATATGTCTTATTGAGTGGGAAAAAAACAAAACAACAAACCCATCTTGCAGACTGTCTAGTCTTGAGGCCAGGAAACGGGAATGACCAGTGCGGTCCCCGGCCATCACGTGGGCTGTCGCTGGGATTGTTCCCGCGCCTTCTTCCTCCGGGCTTTGCACGGTTTTAAATAATTCCAGCGCGACGGAGTTTCCTCCGCTTCCCTGATGAGATCATTCCCAGCCTAATAAATCTCATGGCCAGGAAGTTCCACCTGAGGTTCAGTTTAATTTTTCCCCTACTTAAAACCATCCTATCGCTCATCCCAGTAAAGGAAAAATGTGTTTGGGTTGTGGCTGTGAAGGTGGTGGACCTCTGCCAGTTTACACCCACGGAAGGATCCGACCGCCTCTTTGTATTTAATGTCGTTATTTGGATAGTTATAAAACTACCAGCTGGTTTTTGTGTGCATCCTAACACAGCCAGGCTCACGGGAGGCAGCATCCCTGGATTTTGGGTTGCGGAAGCACGGCTAGGAGGTGAGGGGGGGGGGGGGTCCCAGCAAAGCCCTCGTGCTGGGGGGGCAGCGTGGGTGGGAAGCAGCCGAGTAATCCTTTGTGCCAAGACAGGAAAGGGTTTTGCGGTGATGTGTTCCTCTGCCATCTCATAAGAAACCAGAGCAAGGTGATAAAAACCCCCTCAGAAGCACTGTGAAACCAGAGTTAGCAGTAACCTGGAAATTGTTAGTGAGAGGGGGCAATAGGAGGCTGGGACGTGGCCCAGTTAAAACGTGTGCCGGGCTGGATCAAACGGACCCGGGTACCCACAAGGACTACGTTGCGCTTGTCTCATCATTATCACGGGAGGCTTTGTTTTCCCATTCCCACCCAGAGCATCCCGTGTCGCCAGGCTCCATCACCGCCTCCTTGGGTCCGGCCGGTCCCTCTGACCTGGGAGGTGGCAGGGGCAGGACGCAAGCCTCGAGGGGGTGAGTTGGATTTTAGCAAGTGGGATTATTCCTCAAGCTTTAGAAAAGCAGGAGCTGAGTTTCTGAGGACAGAGTTACCCTCTGAGGACTCGATCTGCTGTAGCTTAGTGCTTGCACAAGCCATCGGCCAGTGCCCTGAGACAACCTGCTCCCAAAAGAGCTGGGTTCTCCTGGTGTACATAGGTGATGGAGGACATAGAGCCATCCTGTTAAGCAACCCAGATTCTCTTCTTGCCCCTGCCACAGCCTGAGAATTCATTTTTTTCTCCCTGTCTTGCAAATGTTCGCTTAAGTTTTGAATAGCAGGATTGATTCGATTTCCCCCTGAACCTCTGAAGGGCTTCTCTGCTGGCATGCATCAGAGAGATATGCATTTCATTAGCAGTCCTGGATATGGCCTGGAGGCCTTTGAAGAAGGCAGGTTGGGTTTTTTTGGACAGAATTAGTAAATCTATGCTAGCTGGTTGTAATTGCTTTAGGGTTAAATCTTCCAAGTGCGGCGTGGTAATAGGAGACCTGCATTGCTGCTTTTCATCTTAGTAGATGGAGAATTGATGCTTCCCCCACTGAAGAGCCATAATGTGGCAGTGCTGAGGCTGTGGCTGTATGAACTCTTCTGAGGGTCAAGGGGGGAGATATCCCCCCAGGGGGGGCACCAGGATGGGGGTCCTACGCCTGGTTGAGGAGGGGACAGAGGGGACCTGGGTGGAAGATGGGGTGCTCAGGGCGGCACATGCAGAGGGGTGACCCCCTGCTCCTTCCTGCGCCGGCCATTCCCGGGAGTTTCCGTGATGCTGTTGCTCTCACCATAGTGTCACCGCTTTGCTCTGACCCCGTAGCGATGTTTCCGGAGGCCATTATCCTTCGAGGGGAGAAAAATTGCCGTCAGCAAACTGCTGGTGAATGGAGGTTGGACAAAGACCGGTCTGTTTTGTGTGGACAGTGGGAAATCCCAGCTCCTGCCGATGCCAGAGCTTTTCCCATGGGACCCCCAAGTCTTGCCAGGATGGAGAGGGGCAGTTGGGGTCTGGAGGTCTCTCTGGGATGGTGAAGTAGCCGTCAGCTACTGCTGGGCAGGACATGCCTGGCCAGCTCATGTGGGCATCATCCTGCCCGTGGCAGGTCTTAGCACGCAGGTGCCAGCCTGCTGCCCAGTTCTGCGCTTGCTGGGTGTTTACTGCTGCCCCTCTACCCCCTGGGGCATTACCCTCCCAAAATTCCACACCCCCCACCCCACCCCCCACCTGCCAAAGATCTCCCTTCTTGGCGTTGATTTTGCAGCTTTTCCGGCAGCCTGAGCTCTCGACAGCCTTCTGGGCAGATGGAGGTTGTGGCTTTCCGTGGGAGCGCCGCTGACAGGTAAGATGTTGAAAACGCGGCATTTGAGGATGCGTAAAGCGTCGGCTCGTGCTCCCCTAAATGCAGCGTGTTTCCGTTGCTGCAGCACCCTGGTTTGTGGGGTAGCACAGGTGGGTGCGCGCCTGTGACGCAGCCTCGTGGGGGAACAAGTGTCCCGTAAGCACCGCTGCTCCGAGCGGCTGCTGTCCGTCAGGGACACGTGGAGCCGTGGCTCTCACGTGGTGGCAGCATTTCTGGGACTGAATACATTCAGCATCCGGATGCCTTCTGGGTTTAAAAACCTGCTTTTTCAGAAGCAGTAAACCCTGAGGTCTTAGAATTTCTGCCCCGTTTCACCTACAGCTTGTAGCCAATGTGCTGGCAGTCCCCCTCCATCCGTGGCTGGGGGTGGCAGAGCCCCGTGGCCACCTGCTTTGGCCTTCCCAGGGAATAACCCACCATCACGGGATGCTCTGCATCCCTGGGGAGGGATAGCAGCCCAGTGAACTTCCCCCAGCCGAGGCCATTTGCCTCGGCCATCCCTGACCATCCTTGCCCGGGCACGGCAGAGGAAGCCATCCATTCTTTTATGTGCAAAGGCACGCCGGGCGGAAACGCTTGGAAACGGCCCCAAAAGGACATTCCAAGTCTGGCAGGAAAGCGGCCCGCTTGTCTGGCAGGAGATGGGCTATTGTCTGTCCCGGTGGCCGGCCGGGATTCCTCAGGCCCTTCTTGGAAGAAGAAAACGTCCGTGTGTGTCTTATTTTTTCCTCTGCCCTCTCTCTGGAGGGGATGCCGGGAGCTGTGAGTGCTGCACGTGGCTGGTGTGTGCGCGGCAGTGGTGTCGTGCTGCCTTGGCTCTCGTTGGCGTTGCTGTGTTTGCTCGTAAGGTGTTTTCTCCCCTGTTTTTGCCCCGTGTGTCTCTCCCTTGGTTGAGTTGGTTACCTGGGCCGTGGCGGCAGGATGTGGCCCCAGGGCGAGTGGCTGCGTGCTGCTTGGGATGGGTGGGTTTGTTTTGGGATCACTGGGTACCACGCTGGGCTCCTGAAGGGAAAAGTCTGCCGTAATCCGTGAACTGATAGCTTTCTGCTGTAACTGGGGAGAGAGAGGAAAACAAAAACCCCCAAGACCTTCTCCTGCTGCCTCAGTCAACCTGATGGGCAGATGGGGGCAATGTCAGCCCAAAAATCTGGGCAGCCCAGCTCCTCCAGCCAACTGCTCTCCCCGAGTCCCCTTCTGCGAAAGCCCTTTGCTGTCCCCTGGGGTGGGATCAGCCCCGAGTTGAGGGGCAGGATTAGCCCCGAGGCAGGCATGCTGTGGCGCTGGGTAGGCGTGTGGGACGATTGCCACATTCGCATCCTCTCCCGGGACCGGCGAAGGTGGCTGTGCCACAGGCGCCGCTGCCCTGAGCCGAGCAGCGCTGCGGCTGTTCCTCGCACCCTGGCAGCGCAGGAGACTTTGCGTGTTTGTGGCTTTCTGGCCTCCTGCACCCTCTGGTATTTTTGCAAAGAGCTTGAGTTTGACGTAAGCTCAGTGCCTGCTTCATCCCTGCCTGAGCCACGGGCAGACACCCCACCACCACCACCACCTTGGGGCAGTCTTGCCTGCCAGCCTCCCCCTCCAGCCCCCCCAGAACCCTTTTCTTAGGACTGCGGGCAGGATCTGCTGCAGGGAAAAAGCCTGGTCCAGCTGGCACCACACCTTTGCCGGGCAGCTTTTTGGCTTTTCTTCCCCTTGCTGCTTTGCGCAGGTGGAGAGGTGCCAGCAGCCCCCTCCTCTGGAAAGCCAGAGCCTGCAGAAGTGACCAAGAAGGGGTTCTGGGTGCCGGGGTGGGGGGGTCCGGGCATCTCGCCGGTGCTCCCCGAGCTGCTGCAGTGCCGGGCAGGGTGGGGGCTTGCTGGCGCCTTGGCCCCCCCGGCTTTTCGAGCTGTTCTGCTGCAACACAAACGGGGCAGATAGGATCGGCTGGCAGGCAGGAAGGGTGGCACGGCCACGGGGAGAATTGCAGGACGTGCCGTTCAGGGGTAGGAATGGAGAAAAGAAAAGCTGTCGCCATCCCGAAAACCTCAGTCCCTGGACTGGCTGGGCTGGAGTTTGGAGGCAAGGTGAGCACATTGATGCCGGCACAGTATGGGCATTTTAGGGCTTCGGTGCTTGTGAGATGAGCCCCCCTCATGCTCCCCAAAATGCTGTGCTGGGGGGAAGCAGCCCCATGGATGTCTGGTCCCTCACCGACGACTTGTGGCTCCTCGATGGGTCTGGTTTGGTCCTCCAGGCTGGCGCTTCACATCCCAACGCCATTCCCTCCCTTCCCCTCCGCAATGCATTAAATGGGAAACATTAAAGGCGAAGATCTGTTACACTCCCCGTGCCAAGGCAATTGTTCCCATCCCTATTGTCTGCCACAGGCAGCCCCGGAGCCCAGCACCTGAGCCCTCAGCACAGGGCTGCCGCGGGAACCAGCCCTGTAACAAGATAACAGCGCCGTTTTGTCCTTTTTCTTCTCTCTTTTTTTTTTTTTTTTTGTTCGGCAAACCGTATAATAAATCCACAATGAGGCCCCTTTCAAACAGACCCCTATTAAAGTACCGGCCCCATTTTAAGAGTAAACTTCCAGTGGCACCGGGAGGTTATGTACAATGGAAATGTGACCTGCAGGAGGAGCGGGACGTTGCTTTTGTACGTGTCTCAAACCGAAGGCATCGCTCTGTGCTGCGCTATTGCTGCTGCTGCCCCATTGCCTGGGCACCTGGGCAGCCCAGGGCTGGGCAGCATCTCGGCCGCAGGGAGGGAGGGCAGATCTGTGGCAGGGATGCACTGACCGGGGCGGGGGGGGGGTGTTTGCCTTTAAAAATCCAAAAAGGCTGGAAGGAGGGAGCGGCTCTGCACCCACACCTGCAGGTCCAGACTTAGGAAAGCACGCAGGGCAAGGTGCTGCAGCCGCCGTGCATTCGTGCCTCAGTTTCCCCACCTGTAGCACATCGAAAGCACGGGCTCTGCGGCAGCCTCGCAGGGCAAATCCTCCGCAGGTCGTTGGAGCCAGCCGAGCCGTGGGCACGGCTTCCCGCTGGCTGCCCGCCACTGCCACGCTGCTGCCAAGCGTGTCCGGTTCCTCCCCGGCCGAGGCGTGTCGAAGGCAGGCGATGGATTTTTCGGGCAGGCGCTGGCCGTACCCGGGTCGCCCTCCTTGCCACCGGGCTGGCCAAGGTGAGCCGAGGGCAGGAAGGGGCGACACGGGCGGTACCGCAGGATGCGGCACATACCGGGTGATGCCGACGCCAGGAGGAAACCCGCCGGCCCAGCGAGCGCGATGGTTTGTTCAGCGGAGGGCAAGGGAACTGAGATTAAAAAAAGCCCCGCTAAGATCAGAAAGGCTGGCGCGCACAGTGCCCTATTGTGGAGCTGTCACACTTCCCTTTACTTTATTGCTTTTGTCCAACACCCTATTGTTCCACTTCCTTTTGTCCCCTATTCACAGCCCTGGCTTTTCATTACCCAGCCGGCCTTGTTGTTTTCGTTTCTTTTGTTTGAAGTTCCTGAGAGGAAGGTTTTATTTTCAGCGGTTTGATTAATTCGCAGCTTGAGCTGGGCTTTGTTTGTTATGTAATTGCTGCCCCGAGTTGGGCAGCCCGGCTCGGCTCCCACCTCCACCAGCTCGCACCCCCAGCCCTGATTTAGGGGGGTCCTGATGAGCCATCGAGGTGTGGGGAGGCGAGAGGGAGATGATCCGGGGGGTCCCGGTTGTGGGGTGCCAGAGCCCAGGCAGGATGCTCTCCCCATCCCGCCACAGCCCCTTCCCACCTTGGCAGCCCCTGTGATCATGGAACCTGGAGCTTGGCTCCTGGCAGCGGCCGGTGTAAATCCCTTCCTTAACAGCCTCCTTTTCCAATTATTGCTTCTTGAAAGGTGAGATTTGGGAGGGTAATATTTGTTGCCATTCTTGCTGTGCAGCGTGAGGGTTGGTGGCCCCGAGAAGGCAAATCCCTACGAGCACGGCAGCAGGCGGGCACTGCCCCTTACACATGGCTGATCCCTTTGCAGCAAAGGCACGGTGAGCTCCCGGTGAGCTCCCGGTGAGGTCCCGGCGTGCCCGACACTCGCTTGGGGATACGGCCCCTGCAGCCCTGGTACGGCTGGAGGCTGCGGCAGAGCTGGGGCTTTGCAGGGGACGTGGCTGTGACACGTTGTTTAGGGCAGATCCCATTAAAAATACCAGTTCTGGCTGTGCTTGGGGTCCCCTGGAGTTATACAGCTCATCCCCCATAACAGCTCACGGTCGCTTCTGCAGTGCCCGGCCGAGCGGCTGGCAGCACCAGAAGTTGGACCGGCAACCACAGCCATACTGGTGAAGCTGGGGAGAGCCATTCCCCGGGGTCAGCCCCTCGCCCTGGCTGGGGCTTGGCCGGTCCCAGCTCCAAGCTGTGCCGGGGACTCCCGGAGGAGCGATTCTGGTGGCTGTCCCAGCCATTGTTCGGCAGGGCCAGGATTTCCATTTCCCGTCGGAGCGGGAAACCTGCCTGCTGCCCTGCCGGCTTTCTAGGCACGGCTCCTGGGATGGTGCAGGGGGGGGCAGTTTGTGAGCCAAGAGCTGGGGACCCCTGGGGTGCTGGCTCGGGTCCGGCATGGGTCTCTGTTGCGGTGAGCCTGGGGTTGCTCTCTGCCAGGCTGCTGGATGAAGCACGAAGGCACGTGCTCGTATTGGCCCTAAATCTCATGCCTCTAGGTCGCTTTCTTTAGGGTTTTGCTTTGTTGCTCCATTCCCTTCACAGCCCAAAGCGTGAAGGGCTCGTTTCCCTGGGGGCTTCTGGCTGTTGAGCCCCAAGTCTGCAAAAACCTGAGGTCAGGAAGCCGGGAGCAAGAGCTCAGCTTCTCCAAGCCATGGCAAAAAGCAAGACCATTACCCCTGAAAACCCAGCAGCACAGGGCACCCCAGTATAGGGCCAGGCTGGGAAATGGGATGCCCATGGCAGGGGGGTGCCCCCTGGCTCTGCTGACAGCCCTGCCACCCCGTAGGATGTCCATGAGGAGCCCCGTTTCTCCCCACCTGGAGCTCGATGGAGCGGGCAGCATGGTGAACTGCACCATCAAGACGGAGGAGAAGAAGGAAGGCAGCTATGAGTCCCCACCGGGGGCTGCCCCCAGCACCGAACCCCGTCCCAACGACCCGCCGGGACCACCGCCGAGGGAAGGCACCGACCCCCAGGCCCTGCCGCAGGTGGGTCCCATGGCTGTGACAAACACGGGTCCTGCCAGGCTGGCGGAGCGTTGTGGCCAGCCCAGCTCCGGACCTGGGCTCCATCCCCTGGCAAAGGAGCGGTGGTTGTTTGCCCGGCTGGTTATTCCTCATCCCAAGGAAATTAAGCCGAAACCTGAAGCTCCCCATAGGTTTTCTGGCCGGTTTTGATGCTCTCAGGTCAGCCCTGGGATTTGGGGGCTTCGCTTTTGGCGTTGGAGCCCCCTACGGCCACCTCCAGACATGCTCCGTCCCTTCAGCCTCCCCTTTTAATTGCTCTTGGGTTTTCTCTCCCCCTGACCAGCAGCCTCAGCCTTCCCACTCCCTGCACTGCTGCCCCATAGGGACGGGGCTCAGAGGAGCTGGGCAGTCTAAATAAATAATAGAAACCTCCAGCAAACAAATCTTTGTGGCAAGAAGAGCAGAGATGCTCTCAAGCTGGGCTGGGGGGAATGTGCCTGGCAGAGTGTGGTCCAGCAGTCGGCTGGGCAGGGCCGGCTCCAAACATCCCACCGACCCAGCATCTCCTGCCCAGAGACCTGGGGACATCTCCGTCTGTGGGAGTCGGTGCCGAGTAACGTTGTGTGTGTCTCAGGAGTCCCACTCGCCTGCGGGTGACGCACTGGAGCCCAGGCGCTCTGCCTTTGAGCCGGCTGTCAGCGGCCAGGAGAAGCTGGACTTCAACAGGAATTTGAAGGAAGGTAAGAAAGTCTCTTGGGACCCCCCTCCTGCTGCCTTCAGGCCCCTCGGTATTTTTCCAAAGCTGTGGGATGGGATGAGCCATCCCCTGCCACGATGCAGAGCCTCAGGCTGTGCTCACCCGTCTGTCCTCTCCCTCTCCTTGCTCTGCCGACCCCGGTCCCTGACGGCGTGGACAGTGATGCCAACCATCGAGAAGTTACTGTCCAGTGACTGGAAGGAGCGGCTGCTGGGCCGAACAACTGCTGAGTCCAAGGAAGTGAAAGGTGAGGTCTCTCCCTGACAGCCACCCACCTCCACCGTCCTCTATCCCACACCCTGTGCCTGGGCAGCCTGGGCTGGAAACACGGCGTTTCCCACCTTAGCAGGAGGGGAGATGTGCCTGCAAGCGTGTGTATTTGGTAGGGATTTGTACTTTTTTTATCCCAAACATTAATTTGACTTTTTGGGGGGTGAGCAACCCTGATGAAAGCTTGCCTCTGGCTGCAGACGGGATGGTTCAGCACATGGGGACCTTTATGCTCCCCGCGCATTAGCCATTCCCTGGCCATGCATCACCCACCAGCACCCAATGGTGCTGTTCATCCTCCCCAAGCCCCTGACCCGCAGCCGCTTGCTTTCTTCCAGGAACCCAGGAGAGCCTGGCAGAGAAGGAGCTCCAGTTACTTGTCATGATCAACCAGCTGTCCACGCTGCGGGACCAGCTCCTGACAGCCCACTCGGAGCAGAAGAACATGGCCGCGATGCTCTTTGAGAAGCAGCAGCAGCAGATGGAGCTGGCGCGGCAGCAGCAAGAGCAGGTGGGCTCGGGTCCCCGGGGGCAGCCTGCTCTGGGGGAAGTGTTTGCCAGGGACCATCCATCCCTTCGGGGATCCCTTTGGGATCTGCTGGCCACTGGTGCAGGACCAGGACAGGGTCCCCCTGGGAGTGCTGGGGAGGTGGCTTTGGCGTCGGGGGCAGCGGGACTTCTCTGTCTGACCAGACACCATCCCATTTTCTGTGCCCATCCCAAAGACTCCCTGTCTCGCTCCCGGGTGCTGGGAGGACGAGAGTCAAAGAAGATGGGAATCGCACTCCTTAAAATAATTAAACCACACTGGGTCCTTCCTGACTGTGCTCTCTTTGCTCTTTGAACACCTATTTTTTCCTCTCCGGTGGCCCATACGGTGCTAAGGGCAGGGGTGACACCCCCTGGCATGGGGGTGACGCCGTCCCTCCCAGCCTGTTTCTCCCTGTGCCCCTTGAGGAGGCTCAGGAACAGCTCAGCCACCCCCTGCCCACCCTCCCCACGGCCCTTGGGACCCTCCGCAGCCCCCTTGTCTCCATTTTGCCGGTGTTGGGCAGTTCATGCCGGGCCACAGCCCTGCCGGGGCCAGCTCGGCGCTGCCATTGCTGCCGCTGAGCCCCGCTGTCTCCCTCCTGCCAGATCGCCAAGCAGCAGCAGCAGCTCATCCAGCAGCAGCACAAAATCAACCTGCTGCAGCAACAGATCCAGGTAAAGGCGGGGGACATCTCCCCGTGTCCCCCTTCCCGTGCTGGGTGATTGCAGCCCCCTCGTGTGCCGGACTTGTGTCCCCTCCCGGGACCAGGCAAGGGGATGGCACCTGCCTGCAGTGTCCCGCAGTGGTTATCTCGTCTCTCTGCTTCTCTCCCCATCTTCCCTCCAGCAGGTGAACATGCCCTACGTCATGATTCCCGCCTTCACCCCCAGCCACCAGCCTCTTCCCGTCACTCCCGACTCCCAGTTAGCGCTGCCCATCCAGCCCATCCCCTGCAAACCAGGTGAGCGGGGTGCCCCGGGACTGCCCCAGCCCTGCGGGGTGGCCTTGTCCCCCAACCCCTCTCCCTCTGCTCCCCGCAGTGGATTACCCGGTGCAGCTGCTGCACAGCCCCCCTCCTCCTACGCTGAAGAGACCCGCCGGCTCGGGCCACCTCCAGATGCAGGTACAGCCCCAAAGCATCTCCATCCCCCGGGCTGGGGTGCTGCAGGGGCTTGTGCTTCACCCCCCACCTCCCCTCCGCCACAGGAGACCTCGCAGCCGCTGAACCTGACAGCCAAACCCAAAGGTTCCGACCTCCCCAGTGCCTCCAGCTCACCCAGTTTGAAGATGAGCAGCTGCCAGTCCCTCACGCCGAGTCACGGGGCCACCAGGGACCTGCAGACCAGCCCATCCAACCTGCCTCTGGGTGGGTTCCCAAGTGCCTTCACCGATGGATGGTCCCATGCCCTTCACCGGCCACCTCGAGAGACAGGGGACATCTCTGCTCCCTGGGGTCCCTCCTCCCTGGGGTGGCCTGGGTGGGCACCTACTGCTCTGTGCCACCCCCTTGGGGCACACAGTTGTGATTGCTGGGGTGGGATGGGGTGCTGCAGGGTGTCGGGGGAGTGGGCGCTGGTGCTGATGGGTGTCTGTGCCGGTGTCCTGCCAGGGTTCCTGGGCGAAGGCGATGCCATCACCAAAGCCATCCAAGATGCGCGGCAGCTGCTGCATGGCCACAGCGGAGCCATGGAGGGATCGCTGAGCAACCCCTACCGCAAGGTGAGGGATGCCTGCCGGGTGGTCACTGTCCCCCTCTCCGACCGCACTGTCAGCGGCCAGAGTCAATTCTCCATCTGTGGGTGGGCTCGCTGGCTTGGAACTGGTTCCTGACTCTCCCCTCTCCTGCAGGACCACGTTGGGATTGATTCTTCCCCGGTGAAGGAGCGGATGGAGGAGACCCCTGCCCACCGGCTGGACGAGGCTCTGTTGACCTGTGAGATGGATGGTAAGGACGGCTGAGAGCACTGTGGTGTAACCCCCCCCGGCTTGCTCCTTCCTCTGGCTCCTGACCTCGGCCGGGTTTCCCTCGCAGGCTCACGGCACTTCCCCGAGTCCAGGAACAACAACCACATCAAGCGGCCCATGAACGCCTTCATGGTGTGGGCGAAGGACGAGAGGAGGAAGATTTTGCAGGCCTTCCCGGACATGCACAACTCCAGCATCAGCAAGATCCTGGGTGAGTGCCGGGGATGGCGGTGGGGGGCTGGGGCAGGACCCCTACTCAGCATCCCCATGGGGCGACACAAGCTCCATCCAGCTCCTCGCTCTGCTCGTCCTCAGCCATCCGTGTACGGGTGATGCCCACCGGGATGATGCTACCCCTGTTGTAGCATCACTCGTGGGTCTCATCCGGCCAACGTCTTATACCCCCCTGACAGCAGCGTCCTGCTGCGCCTCTCGATCACACCAGCCCTTCCCCGTGTCCGTGTCACTATTAAAAGCGAGCGGTGTGGTCACCAGTGAGCCCATCCGAAGGGCCAGGAGCGAGTGTGCGCTGGTGCAATGCAGCCGCACCACGGGTTACCTCTGACACCCGCACCTCGCTCTGCCACAGACTCATTTTAGCAGCTCTGCTTGTTAAAGAAAAAAAACGAGACAACATCAAGTTTTTCCCTTTGAAGAAGCACACGGGCAGGATCTGCTCTGCTTAAGTCTCATGACCATGGGGGGGCCGGGAGTGGCTGCTCTGTGGTGAGTCGCTTGCTGTCATGGTAGATGTCCATGGCTTTAAATAGCTGGTATGGTTCTGCCCAGGGAGTCGGAGCTGCTCACGGCTTGAGGGGTGCAAATTTAGCAGATGGATGAGTGATCCAGAGCCAGTACGCACCCAGACCGGGGTTTGGTTCCTGCGTGCTCTCCTGCTCCTGGAAATGTGGGTCTGAGCCAGTGCGAGGGGCTGAGCACATGGGGAAGGAGCTGGTGGAGAACACCATGGGCAAGGGGCTTGCATGCCTCCGTGCCTCAGTTTACCTGGGCCACCTGGCTTGTGGTGCAGGTGTGGGAGGTGGATCTCCCTGGGGGAGCTGGGCCATGCTAGCAGGTGAAGGACACCCAGGAAAGGGGCATGTGGGGACTTACAGGAGGATTTAGGTGATGGGGGGGGTGTCTCTGGAGGTCCCCAGCCCAAAGCCCAGCTAACTCCATAGTGCCATAAGGGCTGTGTCCTTTTGACTCTGAGCACCTCCAAGGATGTTGAGGATCTCCAAGCATCTCCAGCTTGTCCTTCTGTCTCCCAAACTGGACGCTGGTCCAGCTGCACCCTCCCAGGTGCTGAGCCGAGGGGATTAATCCCTTCTCTCTGCCAGCCTGGCCCCGAGCCCCTCTCCCAGCCCAGCAGCCTTTGTGCTGAGCCCTGCTTTGCCCTCCTGCCTGGGGTGCTGGCAATGATGACAATAAAGGTCAGCCAGCGGGGGGACGTGAGTCACACGCCGGCACAGCCTATTTTAGCTGCAGCACCTGCTCGCCATACCTTGGAGAGGATCAAAAGCTGTGGCCCAAGGGGTGCCCGGGGAAGGTCAGGGCTGGGAACCTGTTCCCGGTGTGCCAGGAGGGCTGGCTGCGCTCTGCGGCACGGGGCTCCCACCGGTGCAGCCGCCCTCACCGACTGTGTGCAAATTCAGGTGCTGTTTGTTTGGTATGAGTATTAATTAACTCTTGCGACGGTTATCCCAGCCGGGAGCCGGCATGGGTTTTGTCACAGCAGGCGGGGTGTTAAGTATGCCCTGCGGCTCCTCTTTGCACAGGCTCCCGGTGGAAGTCCATGACGAACCAGGAGAAGCAGCCCTACTACGAGGAGCAAGCCCGGCTGAGCCGGCAGCACCTGGAGAAATACCCCGACTATAAGTACAAGCCCCGACCCAAACGCACCTGCATCGTGGAGGGAAAGCGGCTGCGCGTGGGCGAGTACAAGGCGCTGATGAGGAACCGGCGGCAGGACGCCAGGCAGGGCTACTTGATAGGGTAACGGGCCCCTTCGTCCATCCGAGGGGGCTTGCTGCGGTGCCTGTAGGGTGGGTGCCCCAGGAGGCAGGGGGAGGCAAGGGGACCACCTCGACGCCCCGGCCGGTGATTGCATTCCCCTGTCCCGCAGGCCCCAGGGCAGCCAGATGCCTCCTGCATCCTCGGATGTGTTGTACCAGCGGCCGGTGGGCATGCAGCTGACGTCCCCCCTGATGGAGCACTACCTGCCCCGCAGCATGGACCCCAGCATGCCCGTCATCATCAACACGCGTAGCCTCAAGGAGGGCGACGGCGGGGATGACGGGCACTCGGTGGCCGACGGTGAGATGTACCGCTACAGCGAGGAGGAGGACTCGGAGGGCGAGGACAAGAGCGATGGCGAGCTGGTGGTGCTGACGGACTGAGGGGGGGCCGGCGTGGGGGGCGGGGGGGGCGGGGGGGGCGGCAGGGCTGGCTGCCACCAAAAAGGAGGTCACAGCATCCCCTGATGGGATGGGACTCGGCTGAAGGGCTGTGCTGGGAGCAGAGGAGAGCTGCTACCCCGGCACGGAGGAGTCGCTGCTGCCTGCCTGCAAATGGGTCCCAGGAAGGTGGGCATCCCAGCATTTTGGGTGGGGGGGCTTCCCGGGGGGGGTGATGAGCAGTGATGTGCACTGCACGGGGCCATGGCAGGGATGTACTGACCCCTCTGGGCAAGCTGGTGAGGGCTGGTTCAGCCTTGTTCTAGTGGCAGGGGCATGGGGAGCTGAGGCCACCTGGCCCGGGGATATGGGTGCCACGGCTGCTGAGCTGTCACCCACCTGCAGCCCCCCCCCCAGGAGGTACCTGGGGGTATCAGGATGCCGGAAAACCTCCAGAGCATCTCCCAGCCCTCCAGCACCCATGGGTCCTTTGCAGAGAGCATCACCTGCAGCCGCCAGCCACTGCTGCTGGGGTCACGGGATGGGGACACGCTTGTCCCTCGCTCAGCCCCGTCTGACCTCCCCGCTGCATTTCCCACTCGGTCTTTAAAGCCTGCCAGCAAATTCCCATGGAGCCATTTTTAGCTCTCGCCTGCCCCAAGTACCAGCCAAGGGCTCCGAGAAGCCCTTTATGATCCTGACAGCTCTGGCCCACTTTGTAAATAAAGCGGGTGCCTGTTCTCTGGCTGTGCAGTCACCCCGGCCCTCCGCCAGCCCCTGCCCCGGGCACTGTCGGGCACAAGCCCTGGCTGTGGTGGGTACGTGCCCCATCCGTCCCCAGGGACCTCTCCCTCCTGCACCCCAGCTCTGCAAGCTGTAAGCTCCACCTGCGATCTGCATTGTGAAAACCAGAAAGGGAGAGAAAAATAACAGCAATTAAAAAAAAAAAAAAAAATTTGAAAAAAAAAACCCAACAACCTTGCTTTGGTCAGAGCCTGGCCCAGGGGGTATTTGGGATGCAGCATGGCTGTGTGTCCGGCTGTGCGTGCACAGTGTCCGGCTGTGCACAGAGTCCGTGCACCGCCCTGTGGCTACAGCCAGAAACAGGCACCGCTGCTCCGGCCGCAGCCGCAGCCTGGCCTCCAGCCTGGCACGGTGGGGACCTTTGCTGGGGGTGCAGAAGGAGCTGTGGCTGCCCGGGCTCCAGATTGCAGCAGCGGGGATGAGCCCTGCAATGGGGGATTTGCAGCGGACCCAAGTCTTCGGTCCCAGGGTGGGGGGTCCAGAGCAGCAGCTCTGCAGCATCGGGGCCCCAGTGCTGCTCCCCCGCACCCCACGGGGCTGCCATCGGGATTCTTTATCCAAGGGAGCATCTTGCCTCCTCACCCACCCAGCAAACGCCTCTCTCCTCTCTTGCCCTTCATCAGTGCATTATTTATTCCCGTCCCCTGTGCTGCTCTGGCTGGGGCTGGGGTCCCTGGGGAAGGGGTGCCGGCTCCCAGGGTGGGATGGGCTGTGCTGCAGAGGGGGCTGGAAGCAGATGTGCCCGACAAAGATGCAGCTCTTCCTCTCTCTTTTTTTTTTTTTTTTTTTTAAAAGACTGTAAATATAGATAGAGCTTTATTTTGTTAATAAGACAATGAGTAACTTAACCTGTATATTTCACATACTTGTTTACAATTGTCCCCCCCACCCCTTGGCACAATAAAAATGACTTTTTGGAGCAGAGATCTGGGTCTGGACTTTACCAGCTTGGGGCTGGGGGAGAGCCGAGGGTTGG
Organism: Astur gentilis; assembly: GCF_929443795.1. Lineage (NCBI taxonomy): Eukaryota > Metazoa > Chordata > Aves > Accipitriformes > Accipitridae > Astur > Astur gentilis. The sequence goes on along the minus strand of NC_064908.1, from coordinate 3,601,139 downwards.
AGGGGGAGCTCTCGCCCCAGGCAGTCAGAGCATGGATGGGGAGTGCTTGTTTCCCCCCCCCTTCTTCCAGCACAGCCCCCTCCTAAGGCTTTTGCTCCCTGCCATGTTTTCATGTGTGCTGTTTCTCAGCTTTTTCTCCTGCCCTGTCCATCCGTGGTGGGTCCCGAGCTGCTCCCCTCTCCTTCCCACCTCTCACCTGTGTTTTCTCAAGGTCTCGCCCCACGTGGCAGCAGGTTTGGGGTTCAGCCTCCTCTGCCCAGTGCCTGCTGCAGCCAAGTAGTCCAGCCTGCCCTTGCCAGAGCCCAGCAGGGCCTCAGGGTGCTGCTGGGGCACCCGCGATGAAGATGGGGGATCAACTCGACAGAAGGCTCTTTTAAACCACAGGGCATCGCTCTGGGACAAGGACAAGCCCTGGCAGTTGTTGCTGCCAACGGGGAAGAAGCAGCGAGCAGTGCATGCAAACACCCTCCCGTGCTGCACAGCTGCTGCTCCCCTGCAGCACCCAAAGCGAGGTTGGGGACATGGAGGGACATCGTCAACCCACCCTGCGAGGGGACACCTCCAGCTGCAGGAGAAGGGCTGGATGCACCCCCAGGCTCCAGGGATGCCAGCCCTGCTCCGGCACAAGTCCTGCACCAGTCCCCACAGATCCGTCATCCCCTATTTTCCAGCTACCAGCAGCTTTTATTTTGCACCAAAACAAACACCAGACGCAACAACAGTCCCACTTCTTGCTGGGGCAGGTTCCTGTGCCCTTGTGGAGGGGGACAGCCACCTTGTCCCCATACCACTTTGCTGAGCAGCCAAGGTAGGAGCAGAGGGGTCTGATTCCACCTCCCAGCTGATGCACAACCACTGTCACGAGCTGGACAGTGCTCAGCAGGCCAGGATCACCCTCGCAGAGCCTGTGGTGGGGGAGCAGCTGAGTGGTGACGGGATGAAGCTGTGTGCAGCTCATGGAGCAGGTCGGCTCCGTTCAACCTCCTGCCAGGGAGTGCCAGGTAAGGACAGAGCCAAGAGAAGAGCACAGGGATGGTGCCCACATAAGGGGCATGACCAACCTCCCTGGCCCTGGGACTGATGGGGAAGGCAGAGCTGGAAGCTCCTTGCTCTGGCAGCACAGGATGCTACGAGGGAAGCCACGATGGGAGCAGGGAGCACATGGGAATCTGGGAGACCATGGCCATGGGGAAAAGCAGAGCCAGCTGCGGGCTGAGCCCAGCCCATGGGTTGCAGGCACCCAGCGCCTGCCAGCAAAAGCCTCCTGGTCCCAAGCCCATGTGGCTCCTGGCTGTTCCTGCCCCTTGCTACTTTGCACTATCCGAGCCGGAGCGCAGCAGCACCCACCACACGTGGAAAAAAGGTCCCGTGCTCAGAGACAGCCCCAAGCCCAGGATCAATATGGACCCAAAGAAGGTGCTGGTTTGGGGGTGAGAGCCCAAGTGGCACCAAACAGGCAGGGCAAGACAGAAGGAGCAGTGAAGGCAATGGTCACAGCGTGTGCGTTGGGCAGCTAAAGCAACTGGGCAGCTCTGGGGGCTCCTGAGCAGGTGGGGGGGAACCTGTTTCCCCCCTCAGGGACAGCACAGAGGGAGCAAACCGGGTGCCAGGTCAAGCAGCACTAGCGCCAGCAAAGCACGGACCTGCCGGGCACGGGGTCCGAGCCGGGGCTCAGCGTTAAGGCGATGGTAAGGCTTCCTTGGGTAGGCAGGGGCCTCTCCGAGGCCCTGGTCCTCTCTAGCATCTCACGGTCCAGTCTCAGGTATGTCCAGGGTCTCCTTTAATCGGTGGCTGGGTCAGAGCTCCTCTCCTCCCCCTTCCCACCATCAGGACCTGCCCTCGCCCCCAGCTGGGGTGGGGAAGGGGCGAGGGGGATGCGAGGGCTGTGGACGCAGCAAGGACAAAATAGCTCGGAGTCTCACAGGCTGGAGATGCTATTTAGAGATCTGCAGGGCTGTGACCACTGGCTTCATCTTGAAGTACTGTTTAAACCTTAGCTTTGCATATCTGCCGAGGAAGGAGAGAGGGACAGACGTAAGATACTCGTCGCCCCAGCCCTGTGTCCCCTGGCCACAGAGGATCCCTCTGGCACAGAGGGACCATTGGGATCCTCTTGCTCCAGTCATTTAACACTGAACTGAGCTGGGAGCAAATGCCCCCCAAGTCCCGGCGGACTCACCTTAAGAAGTTAAAGTCTATGGTAGAGTATTTATCCTGGATTAGGCCCCAGCACGCCCAGAGGAAATGGGATGCCTGCAACAGAAAAAAACAAGGATCAGAAACCGGCACGGAGCATCCCTGCCTGCGGGATGAGTCGCTCGTGCCTCTCCTGGCCGGGTCCCAGAAGTCCCGCGGCTGTGACGACAGGATGCGGGGTGACAGCCAGCTGGGGCTGGCCCACACATGTATTTTTATACGCTCCGGAGGCTGGTCCCAGCCTGGGCGAGGGATGCCAGCAGCAAGGATGCTGAACAGCCGCACAGCGTGCCTAGGGTACCAGTCTCTGCGTTTGCAGCTGGGATGTCCCTCCTGGCAGCTCCAGCCAGGAAACCAGCCGAAATTTTGCCCTAAGTTTCCAGAAAATGGGCTCTGCCTGCCCATGGCATTTACCAAAGAGGATTTCCTTGTGCTTGGCTGTGCCTGGCCTCTCTGAAGGGACGTCCAAGGCCACAGCTATCACAGACACGCTGCCCCTTGACACGTGTCGGTGGGCTGGCGCATGGCCAGCCCTAGCTTTTGACTTTGCCCAGGGGCTCAGTGTCTCTGAGGTGCAGCCGGGCTCTTTGGGGCAGCCTCCTGCCCCAGGTGCCCCCAAGCTGGTACCTGCACCCCCATCCTCGCCAGCCGAGCTGCAGCACGAAGCCCCGGCTCACTTGAGAGCAGAGGAAAACCCATCCCACAGGCAGCCCTCGAGAGAGGCTGGCTCCTTCCCATCTCCACCGCTTACCAAAGAAAATTTGTTCACTTGCACGTAGAGAGCCTCCAGCTCCTCCTCGGACACGGCCACTCCCATGCCTCCTTCGCTCCCCTGGGTGAGCTGCTTGTACGCCTGCAGGTAGGAGCGCAGCCACTGCAGCTGGGTCTCCTTGCTGGGATAGAGGCGGTAATCCACCTCCTTCACGCCTGTGAGGGGAACCGGAGTCAGCGATGCCCGAGGGGCGGAAGGGTGAAAGGAAGGGTTTCTCCAGGGCAAAGTGACATGACCACGGCGCTCTCCCCATGCACGACCGGGTGAGCGAAACCCCTGCAGCTCCAGGTGTGCACAAGCTGGGGATCAACCTGCTGATTCAAGGCACCCACCCAGCCCTTGCGTGGTTAAGAGCCGGGCTTGTGCAGGCATTGCATCCCAGCAGGAGCAGCAGCCAGGCTGCTCACCGCCGGCAGCATGCTGCCCAACGCCAGCAGACACCCTCCCTCACACATCCCTCTAACCCTGGACAGCCCAAGGAGGAGCTAACCCATCTCCCACCACAGGACTGGGGATGCAACTGCCCCTTCCATCCCCAGGGATGGGGAGACCCTGAGGCAGCCGCTGGAACTGGGTGGGGGGTGGACGACCTTCAGTGCCACAGAGAGGAGCCCGACTCACCCGCAAACTCATTAAAGTGGTTTCCAATGTCGAAAGCCTGGTAGTTGTAGCCGGTGTACTCGTAGTCTATGAAGCGAACGTGCTCTGCGGAGGCAAAGGCAGGGGCTGTAAGAGGGGCTGGAGATGGAGCTGCTGGCCCCTGGGGAGGTGGGCGAGGGACAGACCCCTCTGTCGGGCACGCGAAGCTGCTGCCACGAACCTTGTGTCCCGTCGTAGATGATGTTCTTGCAGAGCAGGTCGTTGTGGCAAAGCACGACGGGGGACCCCAGCTGGGAAAGCGTTTCCTTCATCCAGGCCAGCTCGTGTTCAAGCATCTCCAGGCTGGGCACATCCTGCTGGAGGCTGGGGAAGGGGACGGGGTGGAATCACTTCTGCTCACGGGGAACCTCCCTCAGGGGCAGAGGGGCAGCATTGCCCCCCACTTCCCTCCATGCATTTTATAAAGGAACTCATCAGTGACACAAAGCGGGGCTAACGAGGCTAGTTTCGGTGGGGAGGCCAGGTTTGGCTTGGACATCCTCCGGTGTGCTGCGTGGTACCCAGGGAGCCCAGCAGAGGCCACGGTGCAGCCTCAGCCCTTCCCTTCTCCCCCCTAACACCCGCATCCATCCCCCAAATTCACCCAACCAGCCACCAAGCCCCACAACGCTCGCTCCCCCAAAGCACCTGACAAACCCCCAGGCAACGGGAATTTTTTTTCACTCTGCCAGAGCATGTACCCTCTCAGTAACCTCAGAAGTTTCAAGTCCAAGAAGAAAGCCAGTTAATGATTACCTAATTGGCTGCACTGAAGGTGCAGGCTTGGGTAAAGTCTACCTGCAGCAGGGGGAGTGCTGAGAAAAGCCCTGTGTCTTGCCACTGCTGCTCAGGGAACAGGTTAATTATTCGCTTGCGTTTGGGTTCATTCACCTCTACCACCTCTTGGGGCTGCCCGCATCCTTCCCAGACACCCCAGCACTCACCTGGCATGAACCCAGGCTCCCAAAAATGGGATGAACTGGTTTGAAGTGGGAACGGGCTGCTTTAGTCTATACTGGGTTTCTAGCATCCCCTCCAACATCAGCTCAACCTTGCTGCTCAGATCCCCACCGTAAGAAGGGCTTGAGCTTCAGCTTATTCTAGGGAGGGCTTAAAATGCAGGCTAGATTTGCAAGGATGAGGTGGCGGATTATTACAGCAGGTGGGAGTCTCTGGCTCAGGCCAGATCCTGCCTGGGTGCTGTACAGACACAACCCAGAGCTGTCTCTGCTCTAACACTGCACCCAGACTGGCGGAAAGAAGGTGATGGGTGCAGGGAGATGCCTCCATCCCACCTGCTCTTGGGTGCTTGGCCAGGAGTTTGGTCACGGAGGGATTGTGATCCAGAAGTGGCCACGTGGCCGGATCCAGCCCCGACACCATTCCCAGCTCTGCTCAGCAACCCCAGACACCCAAGGAGGCTTTACCTGGGAACTGGGGCTCTTCCCCCCGGTCCCGTACGGGGAAGACTTAGAGATGGGTGGGCAGCGGATGCCCAAGCCAGAGCCTGGCTCTTTGGGATCCCTCTGCCTTTACCTGGGGTTGGATACCTTTGGGCTGAGTTCCGTCTTCACGAGGGTGAGGTATTTGTGCAGCTTCTGCCAGAGGATGGGCTTGGGGAGGCTCCCGTTGGCGTGGATGGCGTGTACCCGGGCCATCTCCTGGGCCACCAGCCTGGAAGGAAAGGCAGATGGGTGGGTGAGAGGTGGCTGTGCAGCAGCATCCCCAAGAGGAGCGCTCCTCAAAACCAGCCTTGAGACGTCTTTGAGGGACGTTTCCTGAAAGCTATGTTTAAAACCGTGAGGTCAGCACAGCTGAAACTCCCCTCCACTTCAGCTACAAACCTCTGAAGTATTTCAAGACCTTGTCTGGGTCAAAAGCAGCATTCACCTTTTCAGGGCAAGTTCAGATAAAAGCCGTGGTTCTCGCAAAATCTCTATTCACCAAAAGCTGATGCTTTAAAAACGTGGTGATAAAGCCGGCTGCAGTTCGGCTCATTTATCACCCAGCACCACCCAGGTCTGTGCACATCAGTGAGCACCAGTCTGGATCGAAGGGAGTGAGCGGGAGCGCTGGAAATGCGGAGCAAACCCCTCTAGCCCAGAGAAGCACTGGTTCCCCTGTCCCATGGCTCCTCTCCAGACCCACACATCCAAGGACACGGGGGTCCTGCACACCTGAAGATGTGGGGGTCCCGCACGTGGTCGGGCCCCAGCGCGATGCCCGGCAGGAACTGGTAGCAGAGCCCGTTCTGGAAGGCGCAGTAGAGGTCAGGGGCACAGCCGTGGGCACGCAGCACCTGAAAGTTCCTCAGCTCCGTCTCCCGGTCCACGAAGAGCTCCGTCTTCCTGCCGTAGACACGGACCAGCACCGCGTCCGCCATGCCCTCGTCCGTGTAGCAGGCCACCAGCTTGTTGGTGATGCCATCGGTGAAGAGCTGGAGGGGGAGAAGGGTGGTAGAGCCGATGCCTGTATATCCCTGCCGTGCCAGCTGGGGATAGGGGAAACCCCCTTCCCACCAGCATACTCCAGGGAGAAAGCAACGTGGCAAAGGCAATAACGGGCAAAAGAAAGCACAAAGCAGCAGTGCCCACGGCAGCCAGGAAAGCTCCCGCAGCAGATGGCATGAGTTTGCAAGGCCTCGAGGCTCGCACTCGTACTGGGGCTCTGCACAAAGCTGGCGGTTTGGGTGGAAATCCTGCCATTTTTCACCTGGAAGCTCAGGAATAGCTCAGGCCAGATGTGCCGCCAGCACGCTTGGCATCCGAGCGGCCCCGGGAATCGCTCCCAAACAATCAGCATAAATCTTTTGGCACAAAATGAAAAAAAAAAATAAAACAACCCACAAACACCCGGCAAACAACACGGAGCAAACACCGCCACCCCGTCTCCTCCTCCCGACCCTCCCCACGGGGCCGGGTCGCTGATAGGCAGGGACGTCTCTGCTGGGGACGTCTCGTGTCATTGCTCTGATGGCTTCTCACAGATGGAAAGAGAGTTTTGTTCTCCCGTCGCCCCGGCTTGGCCGCCTGCCCGTGCACATGCAGGGGCTGCCGCTGCCGCCCGCGCCGGGCTCCTCTCCCGATCCCGCAGCGATTTCAGTCGCCTCCGGTGCACCGAGGGGTTCGGGTCTCCATCGCTCCTCGGGAAACTCCTACCCCATTATCCCCCACGCAGGCAGGATGCTCAGCCCCACGCGGCTCCTGCTCGGCACCGAGGCCGAGCGTGCCGGGGTCCCGCTGTTCCCCACGAGAGCGATTTCCTTATCCCCTTTGGGTTTGGGGAGCCGGAGCAGATGTGATGCTGACGGAGCGGGAGGGGGGGGCGAGGGCACGTGCTACGGCAGCAGCGGTGCTTGGGGGTGGGACAGCTAATTTTAGACATCCCACTCAGCAACTCACGCTCCTGTATAGGGTGCCTATATATAGGGCTCCCCATGCAGCCTCCCAAGGGAAACTCAAAGCACTAAAATGAGACACCCAAAGTTAGACAGCGCTAACACCCCTCGTTACACAGCTGGCTGGTGTTGGATTTGGGGTGAGCACAGCAAGCAGCGAGCTGGCCACCATGTCCCTGGTGGGCTGCTGCCCCCTCGGCTGCAGCTGGGCAGGGCTGAACCTTCTCAAGCAAGCGAGCTGCTTTTCCCAGGGCAGATAATCTGCGTTTCCACCACGGTGCCACCCTCGTCTCTCTCCTTTCCTTGTCTTGCCAGGCCCCAGAGGCCAGAAATTCAGCAAGCAAAAAGCGTCACGGCCCACCCCTGCAGAAGACAGTGCACCCTGGGGCCAGTGCCCTCCATCAGCCACACGCACATCGGCCGCGCGTCAAGATGCTCAGCGCTGCCTCGCCTGCGAAGTCCTCGCGCTGCTTTGTTTTGCTGCTCGACAGCCTGATCAGCCCTTTCCAGCAGGTTTAAAGGGATTACTGAGCCTTATCCCCCCTGAATTCCAGGCCACTAACTTTGGAGACTCACACGTGGTTCATCAGCAACCTGCACACACGCACTCAGGGGCTTGCCTGCTTTGGAGGCGGCAGCTCCTCCAGCTCCTGAGGAACAAGCACGGTTGCTTGGCAGATGCCCAGTGCTATTCCTTGTAGATCCAAAGTGCAGTCAGCTATCAGCAGGGCCACAGCACTGCTACCAGCCCAAATCCTTCCCTGCTGCGGTTGTGTGACAGCAGGGAGGCGGGGGGAAAGCGAGTGTGACTCCACACCAGGAGCCTTGCAGCAATTAAATACAAAGCAAGACCCAAGCCCTGTGCAAAGGTGCTGAAGCGAAGCAGCTCCATCCGACATGCCGGTGCTGTTCCTGCCGTGAGAACCCTCGGCATCCCCAAAGCAGCGCCGTGTCGGCTGCCTCCTCGTGCAGGCACCCCCCCAGCACCCCTCCCCAGCCCGACAGGCAGCCGGCAGCCCAGGGCAGGACTGCAATAGGGCAACTTGTTGCCAAAGTTGGGCTAAAAAAGTCCAGCCATGCCAAAGTCCTCGCAGGGGCTGCTCTTCTAATCGCCGGATGAGGGATGGAGGAGTGCGTGCTTCCCTGACAGCGTGGCTGGCTGACTCACCGATACCGCCTGTGCCTTCTTGGTATGGAGATGCTTCTGCCCAGGGATAGAGCTTAAAGGATGAGGAGCAGGAGTCCTGGAAAGCAGGCATGACCTGGAGCACAGGGGGCTGAAGACCCCAGCAAGAAGAGGGCATGTGGAGGAGGCCAAGCACCCAGACTCTTCCTTCCCGTCTTCCACACCCTGCCCCAAGCACCGGGAGATTTTTCCGCGTCACCGGCACAGCCTGGTACGGCCCCTGCAAGCAGCTGAGCACTGACACCGTGCAACGAGGTGGTGTGAACCGGGCACCGCTCCAGTGCACGGAGGAAAGCGAACAGGAACGCTAATAGGAACCAGCTGAGGACCAGTGCACTGCTCCAATCCCCTCCCGAACAGCTCTTGCAATAGCAGCTAAGAGAAATGCAACTGGAGGTTTCCCCCCCACAACTCCCAAGGGTGGTTTTTTTCTGCCCTTTTTTTTTTTTTTTTTTTAATTAAAACCACACGCACGCACACACAAGCTGCTGTTCAACACTGACCCCCTCTGATGCCTGAAGAGAGCCTGGATACCAGAGACCCGGGGTCCTTCTCAAACAACCATTGCCACCGAGGTCTGTGCTCGGTGCTGCACAGAGCCCGAGACATTTCCTGCCCCTACAACTACGTGCTCTGAGGAACTCAAACTCCCAGCTTCCTGCCTATTGCCATCTGCCCTTTCATATGTATGTTCCTGCAGCTTCTTGTATTTAATTACACTTGGCTATTAATACATTTTTAATGACACTCCAGGCACACGGGAAGTGTGTGCCTTCAGAGGACATGCATACACACTTGTATACATTTAAAGTGCACCCAGCTCTGCCACCTCCACACTCCCGTGCCCATCGCCAGGAGCCCACTGAGGGCACAGACATCACCGGAGACCTGGCACCCTCGCTCTCCCACCCGCTGCAGCAAAGCTCTGCCAGCTCCGGACAGCCAAGCCCCGTCCCGTGCAAAAGGAATCCAGCGCCGAGTCCCAGCTCCCATCCGAACCTGCGCTCAAGCCCATGCAACTCGGCAAAGGTGCAAGCCAACAAGTAACCCAAGCGAGACTTGTTCCTGGGAGCAGCTACTCCTGCGGGCAGGGGTCTGGCAGGACTGGGTGCAGGCAGGGGTCTGGCAGCACTGGGTGCAGGCAGGGATGCAGGACCTGCAGGACAGGCTCCACGGGGAACCAGCAGTGCAAGGTGCCACCCCCGGCATCCCCCTCAGTCTTCACCCACCTTGGTGGCCTCGAGGGACCCTGGGGACACACCTGCCTTCACAGTCACCGCTCGGGTGACTGCCCGAGGGGTCCCCAAAGTGTCACACCTTTGCGCATCCGACGGGCCCCGGTTACGTTCCGAGAGCGGAGAACCGGGGATGGGGGGACGGGACGTCGTACCCTCCTTGGCAGGTCCTATAGCCCCCCAGAGCGGGTCCTACAGTCACCCTCACGTGGACCTTAGAGCCCCCCAAGAGCGAGCTCGATACAACCCCAGGGCAGGCCCTATAGCACCCCGGGACCAGCCCCCAGCCCCCCTCTCGGGAGGACCCTATAGCCCCCCAAGCTGGGCTCCGCACCCCCTTCGGAAGATCCCCGCGGGGGGTCCACGCAGGCTCCCCCCGCCCCCCCCCGGTGGGTCGTACCTTGGTTTTCACCCTCGCCGGCTCCCAACCGGGTCTCAGCTCCCGCATGAGCCGCAGCGCTCCGGGCAGCACGTCCCCCTCATCCACCGCAATACCGAGATGGGGCACGGCGGGGGTCCCGCTCCCGCTCCCGGTCCCACCACCACCACCACCACCACCACCGCCGCCCCGTTCCGGTCCCGGACAGTCGGGACAGCGGCCGGGAGGTACGGCCATAACCAATTCCCCGCTCCCGGAGCCTCGGCCCATGTGCCGGGGGCTGCGGCGGGGCCGGCGGCCGCGGGGAGGAGCCGCCCGCCGTTGGGAAGCCATGAGTCACCGGCCCGCCTCCCGCCGCCCGCCTCAGCGCCCGCCCGCATTGTGAGGTCAGCGGGACCCGCACCCGAACCCCCCCCCCCCCCCCGGCACCCCCACACACAGGCACCCACACCTGAATACCGACCGGCACCCACCCCCGGCACCCCCCCCCCCCCCCTCCCCGGCACCCACCCCCGGTACCCACCCCCGGCACCCCCCCACACCTGCACCCAGGCACCCACGCACCCACACCTGAACCCCCCCCCGGCACCCCCCCACACAGGCACCCACACCTGAATACCGACCGGCACCCACCTCCGGCACCCCCCCCCCCCCCTCCCCGGCACCCACCCCCGGTACCCACCCCCGGCACCCCCCCACACCGGCACCCCCCACTGGCACCCACACCTGCACCCAGGCACCCACACCTGAACCCCCCCCCGGCACCCCCACACACAGGCACCCACACCTGAATACCGACCGGCACCCACCCCCGGCACCCCCCCCCCCCCCCCACCGGCACCCACACCTGCACCCAGGCACCCACGCACCCACACATGAACCCTCCCCAGCACCCACACCGGCACCCACACCTGCAACCCCCCCCGGCACCCACCCCCGGTACCCATCCTGGCACCCACCCCCAGCACCCCTCCACACCGGCACCCCGCACTGGCACCCACACCTGCACCCAGGCACCCACGCACCCACACTGGCACCCACCCCCAGCACCCCCCCACACCAGCACCCGCACCAGCACCCCCCACTGGCACCCACACCTGCACCCAGGCACCCACGCACCCACACATGAACCCCCCCCAGCACCCACACCTGCACCCCCCCCCCCCCCCGGCACCCACCCCCAGTACCCATCCTGGCACCCACCCCCGGCACCCCCCCACACCGGCACCCCCCACTGGCACCCACACCTGCACCCAGGCACCCACGCACCCACACCTGAACCCCCCCCGGCACCCACACTGGCACCCGCACCAGCATCCCCCACTGGCACCCACACCTGCACCCAGGCACCCACGCATCCACACATGAACCCCCCCCAGCACCCACACTGGCACCCACACCTGCACCCCCACCGGCACCCCCCCAGCACCCGCACGGGCACCCACCCCCGGCACCCCCCCACAACAGCACCCACACCTGCACCCCTCCCAGCACCCACACCAGCACCCACACCTGCACTGGCACCCCCCACCGGCACCCACCCCAGCACCCACACCTGCACCCCTCCGGCACCAGCACCCACCCCCAGCACCCCACACCGGCACCCCCCATAGCACCCACACCCGCATCGGCACCCCCCGCACCGGCTGCCTGTGCCCCCCACTCCACCCCCGGAGCCCTTCAGCCATGCCTGGGGGGCACAGCTTTCCCCCCCCATCCCTTTGGGGTCTGGGATAAAAAGGATGGGGACGGTGCGCAGGAGATGGGCTCCAGGAGGGATGTGTTCCCTCTGGGGTGGTCTCTCCAGCCCCGCTACCGCCTCACCCACCAAGCGCTGACCCCCATGGGGGATTTACAGGTGGGCTGGAGAGAGGTTTGATGGTTAAAGATAGGGCACAGCCCCCCCCCCCCCCCCAGCCTGCTGACACCGCTCCAGCCCGGTCTCATTATCGGAGGAAATAACAACTGCACATGGCTGGGAGCGGAGAATGCCCCCTCCAAAGTTTACAGCTGGCTGCGGCTGAAACCAGCTAAATGGACCATGGAGACTTGGGGAAAATCATTTAAGGAAGGGGAAAAAAATAACCCAGCCAGTTCCCCGTGTTGCTAAATATAGAGCGAGCTCTGTCAGTTTTAATAGGATGGTCATAATTGCTCCCGCCGCTTTGCCGGGCTGAGCGTGGCCTAATTGCTCGCCCATAACAATCACAAGTGTTAATACGGGGCAGTTGCGGGTTAGCGGTGCCTCGAAGCCAGGACTGCGCTGCAGCCACCAGGAAATTGTCCCGGCGCAGGCGATTAGAGGTGTTAATAGGCTGGCTTAAGGGGCCCAGGAGCAGCACCGCAAGCAGCCCAGGCATTTTTCCCTTCCTGCTGCTTGGAACAACTGTGCTGAATAGGAGCCGAACTGGATCCACAAAAACTGGATCCTATTTTAGGCCAGCCTGACCATTTTCCAGCTGAGGGCTAGAGGCAGAAGCCGTCACGGGGGCTTAAGTCACCTGGTGCTTCTTCAAGCTGACATCCACTCGAGTCTTCTCCAGACCGGAGCCTTTACGGTGTAGAATAGAACAGAGGAGGCTTAGTTATTTCCAAGCGCAGGGTTTCCCTGCGGTAGGAAGGAAAGGGAGAAGCTTGCCAGCATCTCTGTATAGCCAGAAGGTTGCGGAGAGGCCGGACTGTAGCTCCAGCGCTGACCTGTGCGGATTCCCCTCTTGCCGAGGGTCTCTGGACAGCTCTGCCCTCCCTCCTGTGCCCTCCCTGCCTGGGCCGCTGCTGCTTCCCAGCCCCTGGGGTTTCCTGTGCTGCCGAGCAGCTGCCTGGAGCGCCCGGGCGTGCTCAGGAAATGCTGGATGAAAGCAAGATACGCTGACCGCTGGGGCCCCTTCCCTCCACCCCCAGGCCCCGAAGAGCCGTTGCCACTGCTTTCCTCGCCCTCGTGTTGGAGGTGACGGATCAGTGCTGCAGAAGGCGATGGAAAGAAATAACACATTGCTGGGTGCCTTGAATTTCCCAGCCCTGGAGACCCAGGGTTGTGCATCCCACCACTAAGAGGTTTCAACGCTGCAGAGAACCTCCCGGGAGGGACGAACATCCGCGTAACAACATCCTCTCCGGTGTAAGGCTGCGCTGCTGCTCCGTGGGGCAGGGCCGGGGACGAGGTGCTGAGCTGGGAGGGAGGGCTGGGGAGCGGAGGCTGCTGCCTACCTGGCTGGAAAGGTCACACAGCAGCCGCTGTTTTCGGTGCTGGCAGGAACATCACTCTCCCAGACATCCCTGCAGCCTGAGAGGCAGCTCGTGTCAGCCTGCCCTTCGGGCAGCACTGGGAATTCATCAGCAGTCATCGCTGGTGGCAGAAATGAGGATGAGAAGCTTCTGCGAGCGATTGCGCTCAGATGGTGGCTTGCTCCAGGCTCTGCTCCAGAAGCCCAAGTGTTGTGCTCTGCTTTGCAGGCACGTTTCCCAGGGCTCGGCTGCGGACCGTGGCAGTCACAGCACCTGAGCTGGTCAAACTGGAGATGAGAGCGTGTTGCAAACCGCTTGGCATTGGTGAGAGCTTGGATTTGCAGCTGCTCGGCTGTAACTCGAAGCACTGCAGCTCTCCTGCGGAACTGGAAATGTCAGTCTCTGGCTGGGAGCACTGGTCTGCCCCTCCTGCCGGGCCAGCCGGCACAGGGCTAGCAGTTCCAGTACGCTCCCGCTGAGCATCTCCGCACACAGCCAGGACAGAGACAAGCCCCTAGTTGTTAGCTGGAGCCAACGTGGCAATGGAAACAGATCCGGGCAGCGGGGCAGCAAGAGCTGCCTTCCTAGTGGGTCAAAGTTAGCCACCCCTAATCAGATCTGCTGGCACCTTCCCCTCCCCAAAGAGCAGCGAAGCAGATGTACAGCCCTGTCCTTCTGTCCCCAGCAGTGTGACCAGTGGTCCTGAGCCCCCCACGGGAAGGCAAGTCAAGGCATGGGTAGCCCACACAGCACAATGTTTGAAAAGACCCTGATTTGCCTACATGTAGGTGCTGTGGCACTAAGCTGGGAGGGCGATTCACTCTTGTGAAACAGGGAAGGATATCAATGTAGTGGTGGATCCCAGCAGAGGAACACTTGTCCAGTTCTCTTAAGAAAAGTGTCCAATCTCTCCCCTCTGCAAGAATAAGCATCCACCCAGTGTCCTGTTGCTCTAAGATTGTTTAATATTGAAGTCACGGAGAGGGGTAGGGTTAACACCAGCTAAAACTATCATTAAACACAGCCAGATTATTTTTCTCCCATTCAAAGAATAACACGAACTGTAACAGATCATCCCTCCTCAGTCTGTCCGCAACCTGCGAGCACCACCACACCAGCAGCAATTCACTGCGTGCCAGTTGTACTATTGCACATCACCCTAGAAGTCCCTGGAGGTGCAGCTCCGGACACAGGATCCCGCTTTGATTTCCAGACTGAACATGCTCACTAGAAGATGCGTTTAAGGCTCAGTTCTCCCCAGCAGCAGAGACTCTCGGGAAGCAGAGCGGGGGTTTTCGAGTGGGAGAAGGTGAGGTTTTGCAGTTGCTTCAGTACAGAGAGGAGGTGGCTGAGCTGTAAGGAAACGCTGTTCTCGTTTGCACTTCAAATCATTTCTTCTCGGTGGTACTCTTGCCTCCAGGCTGGTTCCCCCATCCCTCTCCACGGCTCCCGCCGGCCGTCAGCGGGCCGTGGCAAAGCCGATGCAGTTGTTGCGCCGGTCAAATTTGGTGTAGTAGTGTCCGATGAAGCTGGCGCCCAGGATCCAGAGGGGACCAGCCGGAGGTGGGATGTCCAGCCCTGAGAAAGCCACCACGCAGATGTCCTCCCCGTACTGGGATTGCTGCAAAGAGGAGGAGACCCACGCGGTGATGGAGGTGCCAGAAGGGAGACACCTACCCCAGCGTGCCCGAGGAAGGGCTGTGATCCCCAGCAAAATACCCTCTGCTTGGCCTCGACATTCCTTCCCCCAGGAAGGAGGATCCCTGCCTGTCTCTGCTCTTTTCTGCTAACCCCAAATCTCCCCGAAACCACCCAAGGAAGCAGCGACAGGTTGGTCTGGCTCATCTGGACACCTCTGCCGAACGGGAGGGTTTGGGGAAGAATACGAAGCATCACTCTGGGGCTCATCTCAGCTGCTTTACGGGAGCCAAGGAGGGTGCAGGATGCTGCAGAAGAGCTGCACCCCGAGATGCACTGCTCTCCCCAGCAGATACACCCAGCCTGGGGAGAGCCGCTCTCCCGCCCCGCACGGAGGGATGCAGCTTACCCGGAGGACATAGGCTGAACCGCTGAGCGTGTATGCCTTCCCACCCAGGTGGAAGGAGATGTTGGGCAGCTGAAGGACTTGGTCGCAGTCCACCACATACTGTGGGAGGAGGAGGCAGCGCTGATCTCATTTGCTGGGGCGGGGATGGGCTGGGGTACAGGCAGCCAAAGGGGCAGGTGGCAGGGACATGGAGTGGGACGAGGGGGGTTTGCTCACCTCTCCTTCGGCCATTTCTGCTGCCCCGATGGCTTTCATCAGCACAGAGATGGGGCCAGCTGGGCCAGTGATGTAGGACGCTCCTGTGTCGATGGCCACGGAACAGCCTTCCTTGCAGAACAGGATTTCAGCCCCTATGGACACCCTGGTGTGGGAGCGGAGAGGGGTGACCCTGAGTCTCCCTTGGCTCCCAGGGCCATGTGTGCCCACGCATGAGTGTGCCACGTCTTTGTCCAGGGAACGCTGGCCAGGCAGAGCATGTGCTTCTCCCGGTGCCTCCAGAGAACAGACTCTCCAGGGGCACCGGGAACCCTCCCTTCAAGCCTCTCGAATGTGAAAGCTAATCTTCATTATGCGTGGTTTGTTTTGTTTTTTTAAAATTAAACAAAGCAGAATTGTTTCAGTGCCTTACACTTCTGCAGGGCTAAAGGGGGTTAAACTCTTCCACTGCAGCTTCCAAGTTGAATCAGCCCACGGTGCCACCCCCTCTGCATTCCCCGGCTCAGCTCCTGGCTCCTTGCTGAGCATGGAGATATAACTCTGTGCTGGAGGAACCAACCCTGCTCCCCTCCAGAGGGGAAAGCATCCACCAGTGACACCGAGTGAACACATGTCTCTGTGGACCACCTTCCCCAGCACCCGGCAAGCTTTTCCCAGGCCCACCCTTGCACACCCAGGCAGGTTTGCAGGATGCGGCCCGGTGCTGTGCAGAAGCACTCCCTGGCCTCACCCCTTCATGCTGATCTGCCAGTAGCCGCTCTTGCTGACGTTCAGGTAGTGGAAGTCACCGGTGTAGTAGGCTGGGTCGCTGCCTCCGAGGATTATTTCCCCCCCAGGTTTCAGAAGAGCATTCCTAGGGTGCAGAACACAGCGGAGTGATTACCCCTCGGCTGCTGTCCCTAAAAAAACAGTGAGAAGGGACCAGCCCCAGCCATAAGGCTCTGCTGACCCGGTTAGCAGCAGCAGAGAGCAAGTTGGAGCAGAAGAAACCCCAAGTTAGTTCAGCGGGGTGCGAGAGCCCGCAGGAGAGGAGGTGCCACATGCTGAGGTCTCCGAGCAGGTTGGTGCTGGCTCCTGTACAGGGCAGGCATGTGGGCAGAGCCCAGTATGGGGCTGCTGGTGTGTGAGCTCCTACGGACCAGTGCCTGGCTGCCAGCACTGGGCAGGGCTCGCCTGGGGCTGGTAGCACGAGCGGGATCTGCTGCCCGGCCCCGGGGTGCACGGGTGACTGTTAGTGGGTGCTGCCTTGAGAGCGCTCGTGCTTTTTGTCTTCTTACTTCGAAGCTCTGCAAAGAGAGGGATGCTCCATAAGCCTGTGGTCCGAGGGCAGCTGTGTCCCCGGGGTGCCAAGGGGAACTAAGCAGCACCCAGACGAGGCTGCAGTTGCAGCCAGCATCATTAGGCTTTGTTCGTTATTGATGGATCCACCTTTAGTTGAGGTAAAGAGTTACTCTGCCTGCTTTAAGCATGTGGGTTTGGGTCTGTTTGTCACTGCGCATTGCCAGGGTGCTGTACCTGGGGCCAGTGGGGAGTGCTGGGGAGGGGAGGGCGGCATTCCCGCTCTGCCAGGACAGGCTCTCCCGCTGCTTCTGCGGGTTTTGGTGCTGCTGGGAGGAGGGATGCTGGGGCACAACAGCTTGGGGCAAGAAATTAAAGGAGGTTTGGCTGCTGGTGCAGGGTTTTTTTTCAATAGATTTTTTGGGGGTTTTAATTTTGCCTGTGGATGAAACACTACATCCACTCCCAGCTGTGATTCTCCAGCTCCACTAGCAGAGCTAGTGACTTTGTGCAATCCGACAGTGACAAACGAGCAGGGGGCAGCCACTCCCGGCCTCAGCACTCCCTGCCCAGCAGCTCCAGATAAGCATCCACATGGCTCTGCCTCTTGTGCTGCCTCATTCCACTCCAGCTCCTCCAGGCATCCTCCACATGCCGGTGCCCTCCACCCCACCCCAGGCCCTACAGCCCCAGCCATGGATCTTTCTCAATCCCGAGATGCAAACCCAGTACTGCCGTGGTTGCAACGTCCACGCCCTGCAAACCAAACTCCTCCCCAGCCCCGAAGCCTGGTCCCTACAAGACCCACCGGCTGTAGTAGACGGAAAACACGTCCTCCTTGAGGATCTGCTGGGAGAGGATCCGGTCGAAGACGGGGGTGATGCCATCGATGGCCTGGCTGGGGTAGCCCATCCCCAACACCCCATCAAACCTGGCAAAGATGAAGGGGAAGGCAGGCAGCGCCGTTGCCTCAGCAAAGACCTGGATGATGGGGATGTCTGACACCTGGGGAAGGGCACAAGTGTCCTTGCAGGGAGCTGGGGGGCTAGATCCCCCCCAAATCCCCCCTACTCTTGGGTGACTGGGGATGCTCATATAGGGGAGCAGAGCCACACGCACACGGGCATCTCCTTGCTGAGCCAGCAGCTCCAGGTCTGCAAATTCAGGGCACGCACTCACCATAACGATGTCCTGGCTGAGGAAGCCTTTGACGCTCCCTGTCCCGTAGCGGATAGCAAAGCCCGTGCCATTGGCTATGTACGTCCGTGACTTGGAGGAGTCGTAGCGGCTGTGGGAAACTGGGGAGAAGGAGAAGGTGCATCAAAGGAAGCGAGGAAGGCAGCGACGGCAAGACCGGCTGGGCGTCTCTGTTCCCCCAGCCTCTGTAGGATGATGAACCCACCCTGCCCCAGTGCCAGGGGATGGGACAGCAGCAAACAGACCCCCCCTGTCCAAAGGTAAACCCACCCCAGTCTGCTCTGAGCAGCCCTCGAGATGGAGGGACTTGCCCACGTTCGCTGAGCTGAGGCTGGAGGGGGTCTGCCCTGACCCCGGGTCCGGCCGTGCCCCCGTACTCACCGCAGGCGCTGTAGAGGGGGGAGCACTTGTAGGACGGCACCCACAGGTTGGCCGAGCCCGTGTCGAAGACCACCTTGAAGGTCTGCGCAGGGGTACCGATGCTGATCTCGCCGAAATACTGGGTCTGGAAGAGGAATAGCATGGGGAGCATCACTGGGGGCACAGCTCAGACAAGAGACGGGGCTCACGCAGACCCGAGCCCCGACAGCAAATGCACCGTGGGGTGCAGCGGGTGCGACTTGCGGGGTGCTGGGGTGACAAACCCCCTCCGCAGGGAGACACTTACGTCCAGGTAGTTTGTGAGGAGGGTGGGAGCCGTCCCATTTCTGGGACCGACCCCACCGCTGCGGCTGCTGTGCTTGAGCTCAGGGAAGATGTCCGACACCTTCACTCCCATCTCCTGCAGCGTCTGGCGGATGGAGGGCATCCTCCGCAGGGCGATCCTGTCGGGATGGGGAGAGGGGGTGAAGGCAGGGCTGGGGGGGGCCGGGAGAGCACCCACAAGAAGACCACCCACCCCAGCACTCCTGCTTTTGGGAAATCCAGCCGGGTGGCTCTAGATGGCAGCAGCTCCCCACGCCGTGGGGCTGCCAGCTGGGCTCCGGTGGGTCCCTCTCCCACGGCACCACCAAACCCACACCGGCCCTGGGGAGGGTGGGGGGGGGTGCAGCAGGCGGGATGCACCACAGCCCACCCGGGACAGGGATTCCACGGGGGCTGGCTGCTGGAAGAGGTATCTACCGACACCAGGCAGCCACTCATGGGCTGAGCTCAGCCCCACGCTCGGCTCGTTCGTTGGCAAGCGAAGGGCTTCGTTTTGGCCTCCTCGGTTTTTTGGGAGACAAGGGGTGCTGCTGACCATGTGGTGCTCAAGGGGGGAGAGGAAGAGGAGCGAGGAAGAGCAGGCGCGCTAGCGCAGAACAGAAAAGGAGGAGGAAAGGGGTTTCTCAGCACGGCTGCGGCAGGTACCGCAGGAGGAGAGTCCTTCGGTCCTCAGCGCCAGCCCAAGCACCCGAAACCAAGGGGAGACAGCAAGACCCACAACGTTATGGGCCACCTGCAACACACACGCCTGCTACCTCTGCAAAGCCTGGGCTGGTGAGGGGAAGAAGCTGGCACCCCAGGTGACGGCCAAGACCACCAGACACTGCTGCACCCTCCTGCTGTGTCCTGTCGGCATCTCGCTCTCCCAGGGCAGCCGCCTCCTTTGCCAGCAGCGTCGTTGCATCCCTAAGGGGAGGAGGATGCTTTTATAGCCTGGGTTTCTGCATCCGTGTGGGTTTCTCCTCCCCGCTGGCTGGGGGAGGGCTGGGGATCCCACAGGCAGCGCTGTAGGCAGGTGGCTGGACGCTGGCCATGACGGTCCCTGTGGAGGGTGGCATGGCCAGGAGAGCCCCGTGCCCAGCGGCAGGTGGGCACAAGCTGACAAGCGTGGCTGGCAAGGGGAGGTGTGAATAGCTGGGAGCCACAAACCCACGCTCCTTGCGGTTAATAGCATTGCTACCTGTCAGCAGCCGGCCACCGCTAACACGATGTGTGTAGGGCATGGGCCAAATGCTTGCTGGTGTCAGTCAGGAGAGCTGGTGGGTAATGCTGATGCCGGTGGTGGTGGCTCAGGTCTAGATGGCAGTCTGGCCAAGGAGATGGCCCGGAGCTCTGTGCTAGAAAGGAATGGGGTTTTCCCCAGAGGCCCAGGAACAGCAAAGGGCACTCAGTTACAGCCCCTTTGGCCACGCAGACCCCAACCACAAACTCACCAGAACCCACTGCCCTTATGGTGGCTGCTCTGAGCACAGTGAGAGGGAAGACACCAGCCCCCCCACCCAGCTCCATTGCGCTGGTGAGGGAGCAGAGCCCAGGGCAGAGAATGGCTAAACTCATTGCAGTTGCTGCATACGATACAAGACCAAGGTACAAGCATCCACAGCCTGGCCAGGCACACTGCAGCGAGGAGGAGCAGTCTGTTCTCTGCCCTGTACAAGCAGGGTGCAGAGGAGCCCAGCGTGGCTCTGGATGCCTAAGCTGCTGTGCCCACTGTGTTTTGAAAGGGGGATGCTGCTCAAAAACTCCCAGCGTGGGCTGCAGAGGACTCCCTTGTATAAAGTGCATCACTGGTCCCCAGCTCACACGCGGCTGTGTTTCCCCAAGCAGTGCCCAGCCCAGGGTGGTAGGTGCTGGATCAGGCCCCGTGGCTCCAAGCCCAGGGTTTGAGCTCAGGGAACCTTGGTGGGAAATGACTGCAAAAGCAATAAAAATATTCTTGGAAGAACCTGATGACACAATTGCCCCTGCCTTGAAACCCCCAGCTATGCAACCACGCAGGCGTGCCTCCTGTTGCAGAAGGGATTTGTTTAGGGCGCTGCTGTCACCCTTGTCCAGGGGACACCGGTGCTGGGAGGGGGGGGAATGGAAAGAAGGACACCCCAGAAGCTACAGACAGCTTCTCCCCAGGACTGGGGCTTTACAGCCTCCTTCCCCTGGGGGATTTTGGCTGCAGTGTTTGGAGGCAGGGGAAGGCTGACCTCAGCAAGCACCGAGGCTCTGCCCCATGGGTCGCAGCCCCGCTCCCCCCAGCCCTGACGTCTTTTCCCACGCCAAGCCCTGGTGCTGCGTCACTCGGGGGAGCCTCATACCCCAGCACAGGTTGCAGTGAGATGCAGAGGTCAGGAGGCAGCAGCCCAGCCAGAGAGTCACAGCGATGTGAGAGAGAGCTTGGCAGGCAGCCACTGGACATAAATCCCCTTCCTGGGCATCCCGCAGGCTCTGCCTGCTTTACAGAGCCCAGTTCCCCAAAGGAGAGACCAGGGCTGTGGAGTGACTTCAAAGGAAAGGGGCCACGTCAGCCGGGGTAAGGTGGTCCCAAGATGCGGGGCTGTGGGGCTCTGGTGTTTCCAGCTCCCCTTTGACCCATGGCCAAGGGGAGGCACGTCTGCGGGAGCCCTCAGGAGCATTGGATGCTCTGGGCATGGCTTTTCCCCTAGGAAGGAGAGATGCACTCATCTCCCGTGGGGCAGCCAGAGTGGAATGCAGGTGGGAATGCTGAAGGGCTGTAGGTCCCAGGGGAAAGGAAGCACCAGCTTGCTCTGGACCCAGAGGAAGACAGCCCTTCCCTGCCAAGGGCATGACACCACAGCCCCTTTGGAAGGGAAACCAAGGCATAAACCACTTACCCAAACTCATCAGAGAACCGAGGGCTGTTGTTGCCTTGCAATGGCTGGTGACCTGCCTTGCTGGCAGCACCAGAGCTCAAGGATGCCCCTCGGTGCAGGGCACCTTCCCCCATGCAAGGAAAATCCCCACAAGGCTTTTTCCAGTCACATCCGCCAGCAGTGAGCAGGGATGAGCAGCTGGTGCATGGCAGCAGCGATGGAAAGACCTGACGTAGGGCTTAAAATAAGCTGCAAAGGGTGCATTTGTGCACAGGGTTGTAGGAACCAGAGGAGGGGGAAGGAGCATTGCTCCGCTGGCTCAAAGGGCTGAAGCAGGAGCCTGAGGGCCAGGCTCTGCAGGGCAGCACGGGAAGGACGACCACAGGAATAGCAGCCAGCTCTGGGACCACGCTGATTTTCTCCCCAGCCCTTCAGGAGACCCAGACCTGCAGGGAAGATTCTTTACTCTTCCCACGCAGCCTCAAAGCATCAGGCGGTTGTAACCAAAGCATCACTTAACCTGGATTTGCAAGGACTGAAGGTAACAGGCCATCAGGCAAGGCTGCAATCTCCCTGCTTGATTCGTGTACTGCTGTGGGAAACCTGCTGCAGTTTGCTGCAAAGGGCTGGGGTTTCCTACGATTACATATCCTATAAAGAGCAGTTCATGTGGAAATAACAGGGGAATGCTCTTAAGTTATTTCCCTGCCTGCTTTCAAGGAGTCAAATGATTAAGCTAAGAGTGAATTCAAGGAAAATACTTTCCGGAGAGAAACAAATGCTTTCCTGCAAGATAAATGTGTTCTTCTCTAGCATTGGGCTGAACAAGCGTATTTCTTAAAATAAAATTTGAAAGATTAAGTATTTCCCTCTCTAAATGGAATCATCAGGAAGTTTTAGTTAATAGCCTTTTCTCCTGAGGGATCTTTTAAAACAGTAATAAAGGTAGATGCATTTCTGTCCTTCCCACACATTTTACACACTCTTCTAGTCCATGAGTTTGTTGCTAGTAAAAACAGATGAGGCTTGTGAGGATCCTTGTTCCAGATGACCAAAAAGCTCAAGCATAAAAGCAACTTTTGGGAAGGACCTGGAGGAGGCTCTGGATGGCACCAACACCGGGGGAATTCGGTCATTGACGTCAGCAGAACCAGGGCTTCACCCGAAGTGTTTGCTTAAAACCAAAACTGCTCTGGCAGGGCACATTGAAATAGCAATTTACTGAACCAGAAGGAAAACATTCCCCTGCAATAAGCTTCAGAAATGCAGGCCAGGGAGAGCAGCTCCAGCTTACTGCTGCCTGCTCCATCCCAGAGGCAGCTCATAGCCATTCCCTGGGTTACTTTGGAGCCTGATGGGAAGCATCCCTCACTGCCACTCAGGGATGATGCTCCATCCCGGCTCGATTTTCCCAGCAGGGTAAAGCGACAGCACCTTACAGCACTTGGGGCACATGCCCTGCTCATCCATGCTTGCTGCCCCAGGGACAGGGACATTAAACAGTGGAAATCACTTTATCCTGCACATGATGTCTCTAGGACCATTCCTCTTTCTTCTGGTGAAGGCCTAAAGATGAAGCTTGACCAAGAAAAGTTGCTTTACCGCCCAAGTGTGTGTTTCCAGCTGGGGCGAAGCAAAGACAGGAATCACAAATAGGCATTAGGGAGGCTGCAGCCCTCCCTTAGCTGCATGATCTCCAAGCCCATGCTTCCTCTCCCATCCCTCCTCCACAAGCAGCTGCTCAGCTCTTGCTCTGCTCCAAACCCCTCTGCTTTATCATCAAAGCCAGCCCTGATAGCAGCAGAATTGGACCCACCTTTACCTTCCTCCTGCCCACAGCCAAGCGGGTGCCAGGAAACTGCTAGCTCTTTTTTGCCTTCTCAAGAGCCTTCTGCTATAATCTGCACTCAACATAAAGGCACCCCCTCAAAACCAGCAGCAAGGGAGCAGCTTCCCCTGAGCCAGACCTCTCAGGGATCCAAAGCGACCCAACTTTAGAGGGGCTGCCCTGATTTATACCCGCTGGGGAGCTCATCCTCTGTAACTCAGGGCTCAGCCTGCCTGCTGGGGCTGGGTTCTGGGTGCCCAAATGAGTTACCCCACATCAGCTGAGCAGTCAGAGCAGTTCCCAGCTCTGCTCTCACCTGCTGCAAACCCACGGCAAACCTGGGCACCGGTGCAGTACCTGCTAAGGGCCAACAGGCACAGCCACCAGCTCAATCAGGCTGTGCTTCAATCAAGAGGGAACAGGTTTAACTCAAACTCATTAATTAATTCTTGCAAGTTAAGAAGGGTATCTGCACAGGGACCAGCTTTGATGTGATTGCCTTGGTTTAATTAAACTCCTGCTTGCACCCAGCTTCCCAAGTGCTCATAGAAACCTGGCTCACATCCATTTAGCTTGTGTCTCTGATCGCGCAGATCCGCTGACTTATCCAACCAGTTCTCTGGCAGTACTGGCTGCGCTCCTGGGGAGAGGAGTCCCTGCAACCCGAACAAAAGAGCTCCTTTAAAATCATCTGACGTTAAGGTAGGAGACCTCTGTGGGGTCCTGCCTGCTACGAAGCTCTCCCTGTGAGCAGCCGACCCCTCGCGTTGTGGGATGCTCGTTCCCCCAGAGCATCCAGCAGCGCAGGTCCTGCCTCGAGCAGGGTTTAAAAGCATCTGATGTACCTGGGCCTGAACAGTTCTTGAGACCAAATCAGCTGCAGAGAGGACACAGAGGGGACGTGGTGGGTGATGCGATGTGATTTCCCTGCAGAAACAGGCTGGAAAGCAGCAGCTTCCCATCGCCCTCCCAGAAGGCGTGCTGGGGCTGTGAGGATGCGTGGCAGATGAAAAGGTGCTTTGAGTGCCAGTGGATGGGGCTGAATCCCTCTCTGGGGTGTAAGCCGTGGATCTCAGCAAGCTCCCCCGGAGCGGTGCAGACATCCGAGTCATGGGTAGGCAGCCAGCTGGCATTGGAGTGGGCATCAGGTGGTGGAGATGTTCCCCTGGCTCAAACCCCGGCAGAGCTGTCCTGGTGCCCACCACCGCCGTAGCTCCCACCAGCTCCATCCCACCAGGCAGCAGCCAGTGGGTCCAGCTCTGTTGTGTCTCAGCCTCATCCCACAGGAAACAGGTCTATGGGAAATGCGAGTCCTGGCCCATAATGGTCAGAGATATCAGCACTGTAACTCTGGGGATTTGCTCCAGCCTCCCACCCCAGCATCTCTCAATTAATTAATAACCCCAGATGTCATTTGCTTTTTCATGGTTGCTGAATTTGAACGGGGTAACTCCTCCGATCAGGTCATGAAATGTTAATGTGGTTTAATGGGTGTTTTCCTAACCTCCCCTGCCCTCTCCCGTGGCTCCCCGGGCTCTGCCCTCCGCAGGCCACATCCCCGCGGGACGCGTGGGAAGGCAGTGCCACGGCCACTGCCTGTGAGCCAGGGCTGCCCGAGCTGGCTGGGGCTCATGGCCAGGGCAACTGAAGGCCACAGTGACCAGAAGGTCCCTCTGCCACCTCCAGCCATGGCCATTGTGCCTTTTGGTGACACGAAGAAGTACCAGAGCTGGAGCGAGCCCTGAGCCATAGGAAAGGAGCACAGTCTGAGTTCGGTCTCAGACGCACTTTTTAATTAAATCTTTCAACACAGGAAGAGAGAAAGAATAAAATAACGCTAATTCCAGAAGCCTGTCTGGCACAGCGTTTGGTCCCCGGAGCCTCACTCAGGAGATGCTTGTGGTAGCCCCATGGGGCAGCGAGGCACCATCCCTGCAGCGGGGGTGGCTCCGGCCAGCGCTGAGGGTCCTGGGGCTGAGAAAGGTGGCAGCTCACCATGGGAAAGCCGGACCCAGGGCTTGCTCATGCCATCCTGTCTCCAGCGATGCAGCCCGTCTCGCAGGTCACACCATGGAGCTGCTGTCTCCCACCTTCTGCAAGAGCTGCAACAGGGACAGATCCTGATTAGCAGGAAAATCCTCCACTGCATCCTCGGGGGGCTGCAGAGAGACCACGGCGACCTTCCCTGCCTGGTCGCGACCACAGCGATTGGGATTGATGTCATCCAAGGACTGCAAATCCCAAGGGTCACATCAGCCCGTGCGAACTGTACCCACGCGCCCTGCTCACCTTGCTCAGCACAGGGATGTTTGCCAGCGAACCCAAAAACCCAAAAGCCACTGGGAAAAAACTCCTGTATCAAAACAAAAGTTTCTGTTAAGCCCTGTGCCAGGATTTTGCCAGGATGGGAGCAGCGGGGGGCTCTGCCCGGGGTTGCAGGGCACAAGGATCAGCCAGCTCCCACTCTCCGGCTCGAGGCAGCCATGCCATGCCGGGAGAGCCAGGAGCCGTGGGTCGGACCTGAAGAGGGTGATGAAGCCGTAAGCCTCCAGCAGCATGCCCAGGAGAGGCCACCGCATGAGGACGATGAGGACCCCTCCCATGAAGAAGCTGGTGCCCTTCAGCTTTGGCCGTTGGAAAAAGAAAGTGAAGGTCCTCCTGAAGCCGATGATGAAGACCAAGCCGGAGAGGAAGAGGATCTGGGAGGATGAAGGAGAGCGGGTCAGAGAAGCCCTGCCCAGACAGACCCTTTGCTCCATCCTTGGCATCAGAGCCTATTGCAGGGAGACCCAGCCCCACCGTACTCACATTCCCAAAGGCCAAGAGCACCGAGTCAAAATACAAGAGCATCCCAAAAAGGACGAAGAAGAGGCCGAAGCCAACCAGTCCCACGCCGATCCCTGCAAAGGACGGGAGGAGGGTTGAGATGGGGCCTCGGGCTCACGGTCCCACCTTGGGCTGCAGTTGCTCTCCTTGGCACCTCCCTGGCCTGTTCCCTCCCAGAAATATGCTTTGGCTTAGTCTCCAAAGCTCAGAAACAACCTTTCCACCTGCCCAAACCCTGGGGAGACTGTCAGGTACCCCAGCAACTCTTCTGGGCTGCCAGAGAAAGAATAAACCACAAAGAAAAAAATAAATGGGAAGGTTGTCTCCAGGATTTTTCTGAACACTGGCATGAAGGGTGTCGGTGCAAGCAGCCGGTGGGAGAGGCTGGCGATGCTCTCCGGAGGAGCCAGGCACCTCCTTAGTTGCTGCTCCCAATGCAGACCTGAGGCAGAGGTTGAGGGCAAACCCGGCTCTGCAGGACCCCAGTGCTGGTCCCCACACGCAGCCCTGCCTGGTCCCCGCATCCCAGCAGGGCTCCTACCGTGTCCCCCCACCCCAGCATGGGGCTTGCCATTGCACCCTCTCCCTTCCCTGATGACCCCAGTTAGCAGCCTCTAGCCCTGCCTCGGGTGCTGCAAAGCATCCCCACGGCACGCCCCGGTCCCACAGGGATGGGCATCGCTGCCGGGACGCGGCCACCCCAAATCTGCCCACCCGCTTACGCTGGCAGTCGGTCAGAGGCACCATCTTGCCGGCGGCGAGGCTGGGCGAGGGGAGCCCTGCTTCCACATGCCTCCCCGGCAGTGACCCTTGGAAAGGCCTTTAGTCCCCACGTCATCCTGCAAATCATTAACGGCAGCGCCTGCTCCACGGCGGCAGCCACCTCCTTCGGGGTGGACAACATGGTGACCGGGCATCGCTGCAGGGTGACATATGGAGGGGCTGGTGGCTGCGGGTCCCTGCCTGGTCCTGCTTTCCCTGCCCCCAGCTTGCATGTCCTCCCTGGGAAGGGATGGCTTGGAGAAATCCCCAAAATAGGGAGATGCACGCAGCCATGGTGTGCCTTGGGGTGTCTTGAGCGGTATTTGGGACACCCTGAGCCCCGCACGGTGCTGGATGCTGCACGCAGAGGTCCCCGCAGCATCGTCACCGGTGCAGCGTGTGGGGCAGGGACGGTCCCTGCTCACAACCAGGCTGCCCCGTGGGACAGGGGGACTCTGGCAAGCCCTGGCCCCCGGGGTTTGCTGCCCAGTTCAGAGCCGATGGCTCAGCCAGACCTGCTCCCTGTGGCCAGTCCAGGGTCCCTGTGTGGCACGTGCCACCCCACGGAGACCTCTCCATCCATGTCCCGCAGGCACCAGCTCCACACATTTACAGACCAGCTGCTTTTATTCCGCGGCTTTATACAAACTTGCCAAGTAGAAATGCTTTTTTTTTTTTTTTTTATTCCTCCAAGAGAGCTGGCTATTGAGCAGCTACAGCTAAAATAAACCCTACTGGGAAAATGACCCCCCCCTCCCCCCCCCCCAAAACAGGGAGGAGGAGGAGAAGGTGCTACCAGCCCTGGAGCAAGCTACAGGCAAGGCGAGAGCCTTCCTTGCTGGTTGAGATGCTGTAGCCGTTCACCCACCGTCTCTTCAGTCTAATATTAAAATTGTTATCTAAGTCACCTCTAGACAAAAGACACTGACACCTTGTTGTTTCTTAGATACTTTTATTTCTCTAACACTAGCAAAAAAACCCAGAAAACAAATGTCTCCCTTCCCACCCTCCCCAGTGCATAAATAGATTTCCTCCCAATGCAAATCCTTTCTCGGTTACAAGTCACTGGTATATGAAGTGTTATGAAAAATAATAACCAAAATAAAATTAAGAATTAAGTTTTTTTTTAAAAAAAAACAAAAACAAAAAAACCCAAAAAACAAAATAATGACCACCAGGTTCCACAATATGGCAGCCATGGGGGCCCTGTGCACCAGGCTGTACTCACGCCTTGGGGAAGGCTCAGACTCTGCCACCACAGCACAGCTGAGCCGGAATTCACCGGCAGCTCCGGGCACACCAGGGGCAGGAGCACTGGGATGCTCCTCATCCTCTCTGGTCCCCAGAAATGGGAGGAATTGCTGCCTGTGGGTCTGTGTGCCCCCTCGGCTCCCCGCCAGGCAACACAGCCTCTGCATGGGCCACAGCCGTGCACCGGGGTCCCCGGCACGTCCCCGGCGGTGTCCCCACAGCCGGTGTAAGTGGGGTCTGCCCCGGTTACATGAGCTGGGGAGCCCGCCCTGGCTGCCACGCCGCTGCACTCAGGAAAATAAATGTATCATCTCTTAAAACTTACAGTCTCTTTATATTTTATTTTAAATAAATTTGCTTTTAATAAAAGCAGAAAAAATATATATATTTTAAATAGGTTTTTTCTTTTTTTTTTTTTCTGATAAATTGGCAAAGAATCTGCTTTTGTAACTCATTGGCAGGGCTGGTGCCAACAACCCTGCAGAGAGAGAGCGTAGCACAAAACAGTACCTCCCACAAAAGAAGAGAAAAACAAATATAGATATATATTATAAATGTATAATTTCCATAAAACATATATTAAGGCATGTAATAGCAAAATAAAGGGCCAGCTTTATGAGCTAAGAGGGCTGCAGGAGGCTCGGGAGCGGAGCGGGACTCCTGGGATCCTACCAGTATTGCTAAGATGGGGTGCGCGGGGGGCGATGGGGACGCAGAAGGGGGAGTGCGGGGCAGGGGTCCTGGTGGGTGTCAGGATCAGGCCAGCAGGGAAATAGCTGCAGGATGGACGGTACCTAGCTCCTCGCTCCATCCGCCTTGCCTGTCCCAGCCCCGTCGGGGCAGCCCTGCCAACCGCACAACCTCGTGTTGGGATTCCACTTTTCCAGGCAGAACCAGCTTTTTTTTCTCCCTCCAGAAAGCTAAAGAAAAGGGTAAACTTGCTACAGGAAAACCAAACAAACCGAAGCGTCTGGAGTGCAATGGCAAGGTCTTGGGGTGAGATGCGGTGCCAGACTTTCAGAGGGGCTGAGACAAGAGGCGACGGTGGGATGGGGGACAGCCGGGGTGCTGCTCCCCGTGCTGAGGACGAGCCCCGGTGCCGCCGCCTGGCCTCAAGCCCCTTCCCCTTCTCGTCACCGTCCCCATCCACCGCAGAGGGATCCCGGCCAAGCCCGCAGCTTCGCCATCCCACCTCGAACCCCAGCTCCCCGCACCGCTCCTCTGCTCCCGTCCAACGTCCCCATCCTCGCCCAGACCTCCTGCTCCGTGCCAGCGGCGCACCGGTGTCCCAGGCAGCCCTTGTACCACCCTGACCCCCCAGCACAGCACTCCTCTGGGCACCCCTGTGTCATCCCCTCCCCCCCAGTCCCACCTCCATCCATCCTGTCCCCAACAAAACTCCTTCTTCCTCCTGCTGAGCCACCAGCGCCAGCAGCGATGAGACAGGCCAGGCTCTGCCAGAGACTACCCCCAGCCAGACGGATGCTAAAAGCAGCTTCAGGGCACAGGGAGGGGGAAGAGGTACCCGAGGAGCAGAGATGGAGCATCCAGGTCCAGTGTAAGGTGGAAGCACCATCCAAGGTGGGTACTGGCCGGTCTCCATCCAGAAGAGCCCCTTCGCAGACCTTTGGGAGACCAACGCATCAGCATGGGGAGCCCAGGGAGTCCTACGCTCCCCCAGGGTTGTCCCGGTAGGGAGACGGCTGCTATGCCGGCGGCCGCTGCTGCAGATGCCCCTGCCCGGCCGTCCACACAAGCCTGATGCCCAGGACACCACGGATCTGTCCCCATGCCAGCTGGCAGCCTGGGGGGGCTCCTTGGGGGACCACATTCCAGCGGACAACCTCCCAGCACCCACACGTCTCCTCCGGGATGGGGCAGAGCAGCTGGTGGTGTCGGCGACGCATCTCCCTGCTCAGCCGTGCCGGGTGGTCTCGCCGTCGGTGGGAGGGAAGGGGGTCCAGGAGAACCAAAAACGATGGCGAGAGGTTCAGTGTCGTGTCAGGGCGCTAAAACGTGGCCCCGTGGAACTTGATGTTGCCGGCAGCAGCCAGGGCTTGAGCTGGAGGGAGAGGAGAGCGGGGCTGAGCTATGCGTGGGGTGGCTGGCGATGGGGCAGACCCTGCGCCCACCCCACAGACCCCTCTCCTGCCTTGCTCGGAGGAAAACCTAGCACAGATTTGGCTCCATGCCTCCGGCTCCCTGGGGGGCACTTTCCAACCGAGCAGGGGGATGCTGCATCCCCCCCCGGTCTGCAGCCACCAATACAGATGTGCCAGGGCAGGCGTCCTCCAGAGCCTGGCCCTGAGATTACCCCCACCTTTTGCTCCCTGCGTGGGCCCCCCCATGCCCACAGCAGTCTGCTGAGCCCCCCCTGCCCACACTGTGGTCCCTGGCTGACCCAGCCCGGGGGCGGGGGGGGGGGGGGGGCTTCGCCTTGGAGGACGCTTGCGCTTGGTCCATGGGAGCAGACGGGGCTGACGTGGCTCAGGAGATGTTAGCTGGAGCAAGCAGCGATGGACGGACGCCAGGCACAGAAGAGGCACCCCCCGCCCGGCCCCCCGGGATGGAGAGAGGATGGGATGAAGTACGAGAGAAGAGGTGCTTACTTCATGGCTCAGACACGCATAAAATGGCTGTTGTCGGCGACCCGGGATGTTTCAGACGAGAGGGGGTTGGTCGGTGGAGTCGGGGAGGCTGGGGAGGTGGGAGGGCTTGGGGTAGCGCATTGAGCTGGAAACAAGAAATGGGAGAAGGGAGTGAAGAACACAAGCTGCCGGCAGCGGCGAGGGGAAGGAGGCGACCCAGCGAGAGGTTAGCGGAGGGGAGGAAACGGAGAGGAAGGAAGGGGGGAAGCAAGCGCGGTCACGACAAACAGCCACAGCGGTGCCTGGCCGCGATGCGCACACGTGAGCTTCCCACAGGACTCCTCATGGACAAGGCACCGCGTGCCACCACGCTCGCTCGGGCACGGCGTGCCACCACCGGCGTGCCGCACGGCCCGGAGCTCCCATCCTGCAGCATTGTGAACATTTCCGAGAAGGTGCTGAAACCTGTGCCTGGCCGAAGTGGCTCTTCCATCGACGACCCTCGGCGCTGCCGCAGGGAAAGGCAGCCCTGGGCACTGCAGGCAGGACCCCGGCAGCTGCGGGCATCACCTGGCTGGTTCTCCCACTGCAAAGGGATGTCCTACCCCAGGACCGATGCAGCTCGCTCTTCTACCCCTGTTGGCCCCTTGTTCTCGCTACCTGTCCATCCCATAAGCCAGTACTGCACCCAACCTGCCCGTTCGGTGCGTAATGCTACCTGCGGTCTGCTCTCCCGCAGGGCTGGCAGGGTCCGACCCTCCGTGTCCCCCTCCCCGTGCCTTACCCGAGAGCATGCGGCCCCGGCGGGAGGCCTCGGCAGCCAGCGCACAGGAGATCTCTATCCTCTTCTCCTGCTCCTGAAGCTGGGTCTCAGGGTCCTGGGGGTTGTCCACCTCCCCCTCGCCCAGGGGGATGACATTCTGCAGGCTGCGCAGAGCACCCGGCATCAGCACCCGTGCCCAGCCTCAACGGGACAGACCCTGCAGGGATGGCCGGGGAAGGGGTGCAGGCGGGTGGTGGGCTGCACCCCAGGATGGCCGGCGTGGGCACGGCACAGCAGCCTCACCTGGATTTGGCAATGAGGGTTTTGATCCTTTCCACCTTCTTCTGCTTCTCCTTCATCTCCTCGGGGCTGAGTGGCGTATCGGGCTCTAGTTCGATATACCGCTCAGGGATGAGGACTTTGTCCGGCGTGGAGAGCTGGGCACAGTGGCAAGGGCTGAGCTGAGCATCAGCGCCGGGGACCCGGCCCCACTCCAGCACCCACCTGCCCCACTCACCCCCAGCTCCCAGCACCCGCCTGGGCAAGGGCAGCCCCTGACTGGGCACAGCCAGTGTCTCCAGGACCCTGACTGATGCAGGAGGATGGATTGACCCCCCCACCTCGGTGCAGGGTGCGGAGATAAGGATGCCCCGTGCCCAGGCTGCCAGCTCCCCCAGGACAGCCCGTCCTCACCTCCTTGTTGATGTCCACGTCGTAGTGCTGCGGCTCCAGCTCCATCTTGCGCAGCCGGGCAATCTCCTCCTGGGGCGTCTCGTAGACCTTGCCAGGGTCATCGGAGCGCAGCGCTGCCTCCAGGTCGGAGATGTCCACCTCATGGATGCTGCGGTGCCGGCGCACCTGCGAGGGACCCCAGCTCTGCTGAGCCCCCCCGGGATGGCACACTGTCCCCTTCCACAGCCCCCAGTGTCCCTTCTGCTCCATCAGGGACTTCAGGCACTCTGCAAAGCAAAGGCCGGTTTGCCCCAGCCCCGCGGCCGGTGCAGGGACTCACCACCTTGTAGGAGGTGGGCGCCTTCGTGCCGGGAGTGTCGGGCTGCTGGCTGCTGGGGAGCTGCAGGCTGCGTCGCTTCTCCTTCATTGAGCCACTCTGGTGGCGCTTCATGCGGTCGATCTGCTCCTCCACACTCATCTTCACCTTCGTCTCGTTGGCGAACACGGCACTCTTTGGTCTCTCCTGGGGAGAGCCCAGCCCCAGGGTCACGCACCCCTGCCTGCAGCAGGGTCCAGCCCTGTCTGCCCATAGCTGCATCCCCCTGCAACGGGCTGTTGTGTTCAGCCTGTTCCCGGGGTGTGGGAAAGGCACCGAAATAGCCCAAGGGGTCCCGAGGAGCTGGATGCTAAGATGTGGAGCCATGCAGCAATGAGCTCCCCTACATGCTGCCCCAGCCCTGCAGGCTGCAATACAGCTCCCCCTCTTTGCTAGCCCAGCCCCACCACCCCAGCCCCAAAACACGAGCCCTACCCGGGAGCTGAGCCCGTTGGCCATGCCGCCGGCGCTCCTCCTTGGCACGCCGACCGTAGGGACCATCTCCTCCTCCGCCGGAGACTTGGTCCTGGGGGGAACGATGCCCACTGCGGAGCAAACCGAAACACCAGGCTGAACCCCCCCTGGGGAACAAGGGCAAGGTCCCAGCAAGATGCTGGGTGCCCCTGGCAGGCACAGGGTGCCCGCTGGAGTGGGACCCGCCGGCCCCAGTGCCGTACCCTTGTTGAGAGCTGCTTGCTTTTCTGCCTCTGGCTCCTGCCGGCTCTGCAGGAGCCCCTCGGCTGGGGGCCCGGGGGCGGCCGGTCGCTGCACCTCTTTTTTGCTCTGCTCGAAGCTCGTCTTGGGCTGTGGGGGAAAGCAGGTCCCCGGTGAGACCCCGTCCTGCCTGAGGGTCATGCTCTGCCTGGGGACAGACCCGCTGCTCTTTGCAGCCCGTGGGGTGACATACAGCCTCTGGACACACTCCCGGGAGCGGACGGACACACAGACACTAGCCAGGCGGTACCAGTGCACCCCAAACATGCAGGGAGAGGGGCTGGCAGGGCTCCGCAGCTCTTGCCCCGGCCCATCGGGGTTGGGAACCGATTGCCGTGCCCATAGCACAGGCTCCTGCGTGGGAAAAGCTTCCTGCAGGGGGGACGATCCTGTCACCGCTCGGAGGTGGCACCCGGGAGCCCCAGAACGGGACAGACACCCTGGCTCTGTGCTGAGCTCCAGCAAGATCCCGTGCCCGCAGGAGGGTACGGGGTCCCACAGGGGCCGAAGTCAGGGCAGACCCTGTGCAGCAGCAGAGAGTGAGTAAAGGGCCATTTTTGAGGTCCTGCCCTTCCTGCACCCACTGGGTACAGCCTGCCCAGGGCCCGGGCACCGCTGCAACGGTGTTGGTACAATGGAGGGGTACGGCAATAAGCTGAGGAGCCCAACGTGCCCCCCCTCAACTGCCCTATGCTATTGATGGAGATCATGCATCCCAACACCTCTTATACCCCATGGATCAGGACTGTGCTACCCTGCAGCTGCACGGCTGCTGGAGACGCCACTTGCGCTCACGCTGGGGTCCGTAACACTTCCCGACCCAGCACGGCCGCTGCTTTGCTGGGCCAGGCCCCACGTGCACGCATCCTGACCCCCAGGCTTGCGAGGATGCTTGTGGTACTCCTGGTGTCCAAACCTGGCCCCTTCCCCCAGCGGGAGCATGGCCAAGGCATTACCAGGAATTCCCAAATCTGGGTTTTCCCTGGGTGGGCAGGAGTTGGGGGGTGGGGGGGTCACCCCCATCGGCAGAGCTTGCCAGCACTGCACGGCGGGGAGTGGTGCCATGGAAGGACAGCGAGAGAGGCGAGGGCAGAGCAAAGCAGAGGGGCTGATACCGGGGGCAGCAGCAATTTCGGGGGCTGCCGAGGAGGAGCCAGTCCCTGTCCTGAGCGAGCACAGTGGGTGCTATGCGTGGGTGCAGGGGACCTGGAGGGGACAAGGAGGGCCACGGTGAGGCTGCTGTGGGGACGTTGCCCATTGCTGCCCTTGGAGAGGGCAGGTAGCAGCCACGTGCTGCTGTCCCCTAGCCAAGTGCCACCTCCACGCAGAGGGTGGGCAGCCCCATCGCCTGCCTTGTCCCAGCCCCTGCCAGCTCGATGTCTCGGGGAGGAAGAGGACGGAGCTGTTGCTGCTGCAGGGCTGCTCTGGAGAGGTTTCGGTACCTGTCCCCTCTTCGCCTCGCCGCCTTGCTGCCAGGAAGGGGAGGTGGGGTACGGCCAGAGGCGGCTCTCACCGGGGAGCGGAGGAACGGTCGGAGGAGACTCCAGGGGTACGTAGGACTTGGGGAGGGGAGGTCGAGGCGGGCCTGGTTCCTGGGGTGGAGAGGAGCATGAGGCGTGAGAGCAGAGACACCGAGAGCCAGGAAGGAAGACAGAGTTAGAAAAAGATCGAGACAACACACAGTGGAAGAGTCGAGCCAAGGAAGGGAGGAAGGAGAGCAGCCGGCCGCCGCTCCCCAGGGTTCCGTGGTCTCCGTGTCCCCGTGCGGAGGGGGACAGTGCTTCCCACCTCTCGTGCTGCCCTCGCTGCTGCACGTCCCCAGGGCAGCGAGGCCGGGCAGGATTCGGGGGCTGCCCAAGCGAGGGGCTCCCGAGCTTGAGGCTGGCAGCCCCCGGGAGACATTGGCATCACCTCTGCACAGCCAGGTGGGGTTGGGGAGCCCCCAGACTTCACCCGAAACTTCATGTGGATGAAGGCGAGACCAGCACTGCTGGACTGCGAGCAAGGGCAGCGAGAGGGGACTGTGGTGGCAGCAGGAGCTGGTCCTGAAGCCAAAGGCTGGAGCTGAGCAACTCTCAGCCTTCAGGGCTGCTTGATGCAGGAGCCCAAAGGCTGCAAAGCCCAGCCGCAGCCCCTGCAAGGACCGTGGACCTAGATGCCACCGGAGGATACCACAGCCCACGTGCATGGCCAAAATGGTGCCCCCAGGCAGAGCCACAGGGAAATGCAGCCGTGCTCTGCGCCTGGTGCCCACCCGTCCCCTGAGAGCAAGGGCTCGGGTCAGCCTGCAAGCCAGGCTGGCGACACGATGGTGGCAAAGGGCTCCCTAGGGACACCTGGGCTCACTCACCTCGCCGGGTCCTGGCTTGGTGGGTGAACCCTGGGAGCCGGAGACGAGGGAGAAGGGGCTGAGGGGGCTGGTGAGGCTGGCCGAGCTCAGGGGGCTGGCGGGGCTGTTGGAGCTGTACGTCCCCGATGGGCCAATGGCCACTGTGGAGAAAAGCAGAAATAAGTGCGTGCACCGGGGCCTCCATCTCCCTGAGCGGGTGCTGCCATCTGCGTTGTGGCAGCACAGGCGCTGGGGATGCCCCAAGCCGCGGCACACCGGGGTTTGTGCTGTGCAAGGGCAGGGACGGACCCTGCTCACCTCTGTGCTTGGCAGTGTCCGTGCCACGGGACGGGTTGTTCTTCCTCAGCCCCTCCATCACGTCCTGGATCCGCCAGATCTCCTTCTGGATCTGGCGGTTGAGCATTTCGTTCTGGAGGGGAGAAAAGGCAGCGGTCAGAGCGGCTCCCACCGCTGTCAGCCCTTCTGCACCCCAGCGCCGAGCCGAGCCGTGGGACCTGTGGGTGTTGAGCCGAGGCAGACACACAGCCCGGGGGGGTCTGAGCCATCACACCCATGACTTGTCTCCTGCCAGGAGCCATCATTCCGTTCCCCCGGGCACCCGCCGTGGGCTGGGGGGAACTGACGGAGCCCCAGCAGCATGGGGAGCGCTGGGCTGCAGCTCTCGATTGCATCCAGGTGCCCACCGTTCCCCAGTCCCTCTGCCCTTGCAAGGAGGGCTGAGCGTGGAGCAGCCACTTGCAAACTGGCTCCTTGGGGGGAGCAGAGGGCTGAAGGAACCAGGGGGTTTCCACCTCCATGGGATTAGTGGGGGGACCCTGGGGATGGCTGGGGGACCCTGAGGCCGGTGGGGTTCCACTCACCTGGATGTCCAGGTTCAGCTGCTCCCAGAGGTCGTCGTGCAGGGCGGACACCTCGCTCTCCAGGGTCTCGTACTCGGCAGTGCTATTTGCCAAAGCCTGGGAAGGGGAAAGGTGGGTGGGTTAGGGGGTCTTTGGCAGGTTTCTCCCCCAGCTGGCAGCAGCCCTGGCCAGCGCAGCGTGGGAGCAGCCAGGAAAGCACGAGGATGCTGCGCCCAACACGACCCCCCCCCCGAGCTGGGGAAGGGGTGGCAGCAGGGGGGTACAAGCTCTGCTGTGCCCCAGCCAGGCTGTGCCCATGGGAATTCCTGGTGCTGACGGCACGCCAGGCACAGCCGTGCCGGGGAGCCAGAGGCAGAAGAAGGAGCTAATACGGCTCCAGGCACGTGTGCCAGCTCAGCACCACGAGGGTTAATTTGCTTTGTCCCCACTGAGGGACTTTGGCTTGTCTGGATCCCCAGCCAGCTGGGGGGATTTCCCTTCTTGGTTTTTTTTTAACAGGAAGGGAGAAAAGAGATCTCGGCGGGTGGGGGAGACAGTCCCACAGCCAGGGACCAAAGCGGAGGGGGAGCCCATTACCGTGCTGGCCTGTGACAGCTCCACGCGGATATTGATGAGCTGGTTTTGGAGTGATTCCTTCTTGTGCAGCAGCTTCTCCGGGTAGGCAGGCTGGCTCCCGAACATCTCCAGCTCCTGGTGCGTCCCCATCAGCGCGCTTTCCAGGCTCTCCTGGGGGGCACAGGAGGGAAATGCAGCCGTGAGAGCCCAGCTGGTGCAGGAGGTACAGTCCCGCTCCTTAACAGGCCATTAACATGCGGGCAGTCCTGGGACTGTGGCATGGCCAGGGCATCTCCCCCAGCTCAGAAACGCCCCTGCTGAGCTGTCCCTGAGAGAGCAGGACATGTCACTTCGTCACCACGAAGGTGCTGCCTGGGCATGGCCATCGCCGTGCAGCCACGTTCATCTGCTGGAGCTGCCCACCACGTACCTTCTCGGCTCGAAGCTGCTGCACCAGCCTCTCCTGCTCCCGCAGCACCTTGTTCTGCTCACAGAGCTTCCCCAGCAGCTTCTGTCCCCGGGAGGGAAAGAAAAAGGGAGGACGGGATGAGAGCCCAGCGATGGGGTGTGTGGGCTGCACCCGTGCAAACAACTCCTTGCTCAGCTGGGAGAGACGGGATGCAGCCGGGACACCCACGGGGTTGGTTTGATGGGACAACGCGTGGTCCTGGGGAGGGTTTCCAGCCCGCTGCTCTCATTGCAGGGCCTTCAGCCCCGGCCAGGGTGACATGGGCCAAATCTGGACATGGGGCAAGACCAAGCAGCTAAGCTCAGCAGAGGATTTAGTCCCTGAGCAGCACACACCACACTTGGGACAGCACCAGGTCCCACCCCGGCTGCGCAGGAGCCCTCAACACAGCTCTCCTGTGTTGCACGGCAGACCTGCTGCGGGGGACAGGGACAAAAGCACAGGGCAGAGAGAGGACATGCAGGACAGACGTTCGCTCTTACATCAGTGTCTTGCTCGCTTATCTTGTAGGCGTGCAGCGTCTCCCTGTAGGCCTCCGGGAAGGGTGTCACCTGCAAGCAGAGCCTGGGGTGAGCCCGGCTCCGGGAGCCCCTGGGGAAGGTGAGGCAGCTCCCAGCCCCTCTCCCCCATCCCCGTGAGCAGGGAAAGAGAGGCGAGAGCCGAGACTCTGGAGGTGGCGAGCGCTCCCCACAACCGGCACGGCCGGGCAGATGCCGGCATCGGTCGGGAGGCAGCGGGTGCCGCAGGCAGCGCGGGATGTCGGTGCTGGAGCTCTCGTCCTGGCTCTGCCCGGTGGCTCGGATGAACACGTAACCTCCCTCCCTGCTCCCAGCCCCGGTGCCCATCGGCTGGGTGAGCCCCGGGAATTAGCTGGAGACAACCCCTCCGCGGGACGCCAAGAGCTGAGTTAAAGAGATGCCTCGTGAATCATTAACCGCCTGGTGTATAACTGCCACCATTTCATAGGCAGGGAAACAAAGGCAGAAAGATTAAGCTGTAATCCCACTTAGCAGAGTGGAAGCACCTATAAATCAGCAGCTGTATCAGGGGCTGTTTACCATCCGGCTTCTCTGTGAGTCATTTTCCTTTCCTGGAAATCTAAATTACTAATGGGACCTCAACAATTCAATGCCTCCAAGATCTTGAGATGAAAGGCATAAGATAGGAAGAAGGGGATCATTATTGCTAGAAAGCAAGACGCTACTTTAGAACCATTTAAAACTATAGGACAATGCAAATAGACCTGAACCTGGGAAATGCCCAGCGCAGCCGCAGGCAGAGAGCCTGGCCGATGGGGATGCTGCTGCCTCCGGGCAGGGAGCCCAGCCAGCGAGAGCATCTCAGCAGCTCCAGCTTCGCCCTCCAGCATGTCCCCGCTCCCCACACACAGCAGATGGAAACAGGCACCTTCCCCTCGTCAGAAAAGCCCAGCGATCACCCGGCTGCTGCACGCTCGCACAGCCAGGAGATGCCCTGGGCAGCACGGCGAGGGCCCACGACCCCTCTGCCCGGGGCTCGCAGCACGATGGGCTGTGGGTTGCAGTGACCCGGAGACACGTTCCCAGGTGATGGGACCTGCCTGCACTTGGAGGTGCAGCCCAACATCAGCAGGGACATCCCCCAAGCTTTTGCAGCCCTCTCAGGGCTGGGGAGGAGAATGAGGCAGAGCCTCCGGGGGTAAAAGGCTGTTTCCTCTCCTTGTCACAGGAGTTGTTGCTTTGGTTTAAGAGCCTCGGGCTGGATTCCTGTCTTTAAGTCATCTCACACCTTCTCCTCGCCTCATCAACACAGGACGCAAACAGAGGATGAACAAAGCGCCCGAGTCCAGCCCAAACAAGGATGAGAGTTCAGGACTGCCGAGTCCCCACCTTGCGCTCTCGGCACAAGGATTTACTGAGTTTTAATGGCTCATGGATGGATTAGCAAAGCCTGTGATGGACTAGCAGGTCCCCGAGAGCGTGATGTGCCGGAGCCGCATGGATGCTGGAGTCTGCATGAGTGGAAATGGCAGGAGGTGACCTCAGGGATGGAGCGCGGGACGGCTGGCGTGGCTGCCATGCACGAGCCATGCACGGCCCCGCGGCCGGAGGCTTACTTGCATGTAGAGCTGAGCCCTAGGGGAGGAGGTCTCCACCATCCTGTTCACCATACTGATCAGGGTTTCGCTCTCGCTC
Source organism: Astur gentilis (assembly GCF_929443795.1). Lineage (NCBI taxonomy): Eukaryota > Metazoa > Chordata > Aves > Accipitriformes > Accipitridae > Astur > Astur gentilis. Next base: position 3,561,654 of record NC_064908.1, on the reverse strand, counting down.
ATCTGCGGCAGACAGGGAAGGAAAATTCAGAGGTCAGCAGAGATGCGCTTGTACGCTGCGGTGCTCGGGTGCCGTTGGAGCAGCCAGGCGGCTCAGTCCAGGAGCCCTCAGGGCATCGGGCTGCAAGATGCCACCTCCAAGAGATGTCCCAGCGGCTCAAGCCACGTGGGGATGGCTGCCCCGGGCTGTTGCTGCTCCGTTTTTTGCACTCAAGAGCATCCTGGGCTGGTTGCATGCCCTGAAAACTTTGCTGAGGGGGAGAACACAGATAAAACTGAGCCAGCCCCGAGCTGGGCAGCAGCAAACTGCACACACAGACACAAGCTTGCACAGAGACGCCCACGGCTGCAGCGCACAGCGTGGTCCCAGCAGACAGACAGACGGGCCCTGCTCCTTGCACTGACAAACGGCTCGGTGTCTTGCCCTCGTGGCAGAGCTGGGGCTGGGGTGACCCCGATCAAGGCGCAGACAAGCTCTGGGCATAGGAGAAGGTGACAGCAGCGTGTCCCCTCTCCAGTCCAGCAGCCTCGAGCAGCGGAGCCGGCGCTGAACGGGGTGCTCCTGTGGAGATGGCACGTTATGGCCACGCTGCCAGGCAGGGCAAGGATGCGACGGTGATCAACGTGCCTGTATCTCCCCGGAGCCGCAGCCTGTGCCGAGCCTTCCAGGGAAGCAGGACGGACCCCAACCCCGGGGGGGGACCATTCATACCCCTGTAAAACCCCAGAGGGTTTTGCTACTCTGGGGGCACTGCTGCTGGGGCGTGCAGCCAGCAGTGGCCTCTGGGTTCCTCGGTACCGCACGGTGGGGTCACTCAAATCGGCAGCACCGGAGCTTCCCCGCTTGCCTTTGCCTGCGGAATCACTGCAGGAACCCGCAGCCCAGAGCGGACGACGCAGGGGAAGCCCCCTAGCGCCCCACGGCCAGGACCCTTGAGGTCCAAGGGGTGACGGCGGTTTAAGCACAAACTAGGGACCAAACCCTGACTGGGGGCAGGTCAGGAAGGTGGGGTGCAGCCGAGGGAGCCGTCCCTGCGACTGGACAAGCAAGGAGCGAGAAAATAAAGCAGCAAGCTGTTTGAAAAGAGCTACTTGACAGCGTCACTCCGAATTAGTCTCTCCAGAGGTCAGCAGGAGAGGAGGAGGAGATGCAAAGCCCTTTTAGGGAGTGTTTTAAAGAGCCTCGGATAGCAAGCATTGCTGCCGATGGCTGTGAAATAATCCAGAGAGCTTTTATTGCAGCGAGTGCTCCTGCCTGTCCTTGGCTCTGCTCCAAGGCAGACACAGATCTTGGCGATTACTGCACCGATGGAGATTTGCAGACTAATGAGATTGTCTCTGGAGCAGCTCCCTTAGTGCAAGCCTGGCTTTTGCAGGCAAGCGCCAGGGCTGCAGCACTGGCCGACAGCTCCTGCCCCCGGCTTCGACTTCAACCGGTGCCTGCAGTACCTACCCCACCAGTCCCAGGGGTCTCTCCCAGCCAGATTCCCCCTGCCCTGCTCCTGGGATGAAGTCAGTTCACAGCTTTCCTCCAAACACCCCCTGGCATGCAAAAAACCTGAGAGCTGCTGCTTTGGTATCATTCCTGGTGGGCACCTCAGGCCCAACCTGAATCAAACAGAGCCAGCGCGTCACCGAAACCACCTTATACCCGTCCGGCTCCCCACAGCTCCCGCGGCCACCCCCCGCATGGGGGGCACCAGCCCTGGGACCCCCGCAGCAGCCCAGATGCTGGAGGCACTGCTGGGTGTGAGGACACTCCATCCAGCACAGCCACGCTGCCAGCACGGTGCAGACCAACCTGGGGAGGATTTCAGAGCCGGCTGCCCCCCCTGCACTCCAGGGGCAGCTCCCCGAGGCCCCAGGTATGTGGGGAGCTGCCCCGGCTCCCCCCAAACTCCCCCCCCACCCCCACCGGCTCCAGCACACCACACAGAACGCACTGTCAGGGGGATTTTTCTGCCAAGCAATGAGCAACCCTACAGACGGGAAGGATGGAAGAAGCAAACCAACGACAACTCGTGCTGCTTTAATGCCAAGAAGGGTGAAGATGGATGTTAGGGGAAGAGATGCTGTGCTGGGAGGGAAGGGAACAACGCCGCTGGGGACAGGGCACAGGGGGACGTAAGCAGCGTGAGGCTTGCAGCCAGCTCTGCCTACCTGCTGGTCCAAATACTCTAGGTTTCTTTGCAACTGAAGGTCTAAAAGTTCATCCTACCAGGAGCCAGCAGGCATGCGGCAAGAAACGAACATACAAAACATATAAAAGAAGAAGCAAAGCGGTTAGGTGAAGGCTACGGAAATGCAAAGACCTCTCGGCCGGGGAAGCGAGGCACCTCCTTGGCACAGAGCCGGGAGAGCTGCCGTGGATGTGCCCTGCGGGAGACCCGCTCTCCTCCCGGCTCTCCCTCCCGGCTAACGGTGCCTCGGAAGAGGCACGGCCCTTCCCCTGCTTCTCCGGCTAGCGAGGATGGATGGCAGCATGGGTGGCTTATGGTAACTCGTGCTTTTCCCTCCTCCAACGGCCGGTCCTGCCACGCGGTTTGGGGACCGTGCTCTGCGGGGGGACCTCCTGGTCTCACCCCGCCGGCTCCAACCCCTCAGTGCTCTGAGGGGAAACACGACGCAGGAAAAAGCAGCAGCTGTAGCCAGAAGTGAGGAAGCGAGAGGGGGAGAGGTGCAGGGTGCGCGCCAGCCTCAGCCAGGGACCACCCTGAGGGTGACAAGCCTGGGCCCAGCATCGCAGGGCGTACGGGGGTCCCAGGGTGTCCCGCTGTCCCTGCAACCTGGGGGCTGCAGGGCAGGAACCGGGGGCCTTTCCACAAGGGTTTCTTTTCGGCACAGCTGGGAGCCACCAAAGACACCAGTTAAAGGACCTGCAGTCCTGACCTGCCCCAGAGCAGCCCAGCTCAGACCCACAAAGCTGCCCCTGGAGCGGAACCGTTCTTCCTTGGCTGTCCGAGCAAGGAGCCCCCGAGCTGGCCCACCTCCCCCAGGGGCTCTGTGCACCCTGGTCCGCTGGGGCTCACCCCCCCGGTGCCAGCAGCGTACATACGTACCATTTTGTCATGGACGGTGGGAGATGCCGGGTAGTGGTACGGATACATTCCTGCAGGGATGGGCCGTCTATCACCCAGATAGTCGTACTGAGAAGAGAGGAGATCCCCCACCCCAAAACCAGAGACACGTAAGAGGTGTGCGAGAGGCCAGAAAGCACAGGCGAGGGTAGACCCCGGCCCCGCAGCAGGGTCAGGCCCCGCTTTGGGGCATACAGCGGCAAGACAAGGACACCGGTGCTCCCTGTTTGGGAGCACATCACTCGTGGTGGTGGCCCTGGACACCCCATCCCCATCCCATCTCCTCCTGTCCCATCTCTCTCTGGGCTTGCAGCAGCACAACCGCAACCCGGGCAGCTTTGCCATACGGCAAGGGGGGACCTAAAGCCACCAGCTGCTGCAAGCCATGGACTTGGTGGCATTTTGAGGCCAGGCTGCTCATGCAGAAGGGACAAGCTGTGCTGCAGCACCCCTGCCCTGACGTCCCCGGCGAGGGTCTCCCTCCAACGCCGTCCACCCCAAGCGCCGACGGGCATTTACCTTTGGAGAACTGATGGACCGCCTCATCATGAAGGTGGTAGGGTCGGCGTAAATCTCTTCTCCCCGAGGCGGCAGCCGCTCAAAGCGGGCGCTGGGCGAGCGGACCGGGGAGTATACCCGTGCCCGGCTGTAGGAGCCCTGGCTGGGCGAGCGGGGCACGGATCGGGAGCGGGGCTGCAGCGACATCCGTCGCAGAGAGCCTGAGGCTGCGTCCACCTCGTCCAAGTAGGTCGGCTGCCTCCCGGGACCAGGCAGCCAGAGCGGGACATCTTGCCGGCCAAAACCGGGGTGCTCCTTCCAGTCGCGGAGTTGGTAGGTGCCCCCGTTGCGGAAAGAGTGCCGCTTGTCCTCCAGCGCCCAGGGTGGGCTCACCCGCTCGTAGGCGGGCATGGAGCAGATGCTGTCGGGGCGCACCCCCGGTGGGTAGTACTGGTAATCCTCGGGGTACTGCGGCGAGTAGGGGGAATAGTAGTCGGGCACCCGGCGAGACACAGGGTAAAACCTGGTGGGGCTGGAGGGGGGGGAAGAGAGCCGTGAGAGCCAGGCTGGTGACCAAGGGGGTGCCTGGCCCCTCGCTCCGCATTCGGGGGTCCCGGTGGGCAAGGACAGCCTTAGAGCAGGCAGCTCCGACACCAGCGTCTGGAAAGCTGGCTGGCTGGCATCCTGCCTCCCGGGGATCCTGTGGTGGCCTCCCCTCCAAAACCCACCCTGCTCGGCTTTTCGGGGTGTCCCCCACACAGCTCAGAGCTGGCACGTGGGAACAGGCCAGAGAGGAGATTTTCTGACCCCAGGAGGGGAGAAAGTAGACGGGAAAAGGAAAAAACATTCCCAGAGCATCACCCTGAGGGGCAGCACCTGGAGAAAAGGAGCAGAACCCCCCCTCTGTCCCCAGCCAGCCCCCCACAGCCCTCACCTCCGCAGCTCCTCGGGGGGCACGGCCCCCCGGCGCGAGTTCACCCACTGCTGCAGCTGCGTCATCGAGCTCTTGCGCTGGGCGATCTTCTCGGGGTTGGTGCGGGGGGCGAAGCCCCGGCGGTGGGCCACGCTCTCCCCATCGGCTGGGGGGTACGCGGTGCTGCCGGGGCGGCTGGGCGATGAGTATGGCCAGCCGTTGGGCTGCGGCGGCCGCTCCACGCTGGCCGGTACCCGGGGTGCCTCGGGGTAAGGACTGCTGGGCTCCGAGGGCATCTCCTGCCCGGCGATGCCATTGGCTTTGGCCAAGGGCTCCTTCTTGCTCTCCATCCTCTCCGATTTCCTTTCGATCTTCTCCGAGCCACGGCCGTCACCTTCCCCCCGGGTTTTGGCATCGGGGTCAGCTCTGGGGTGCTCGCGGTGAGTGGCATTGCAGTGATGTTGGTGGTGTTTGCTGGGGGGGATGTTTTCGGAGTCTGGCTTCTCATGCCTGGGGGGTGCCGAGACGGGAGAGAGGGTTACCTTCCCTTTGCAATGCCCCTGGGGTGGCCGATAACGTCCCGTCCCTCCCTCAGCCTTGGGGGGGCCAATTCTCCCCCAGCTCTGTTCTGCAGAGGGACCCTCATGCTCCCAGAAGGTCCCCGGCCACGATTCACGGCTCCTCCACCCCATCTCCCAGAGACCAGGGGAGAGGGATGGCATGGGGAGATGGCGGGCGCTGACCTCTGGGTTGGGGGGATCTGCACCCGGGCGGCTTCGCCCATGGCTTGGATCCAGGACTCCTGCTCCTCCGTGTTCTCGGCGCTGAAGAAGTAGGTCCGAATGCCAGCGTGCTCGGCCTGGGGAGACAGGGACTGCTTGTTACTCGCCGGCATCTCCTCCACCCAGCACACCGTCACCTGCAGGGAGGCAGAGAAGTGGGGAGAGAGACAGACAGGAGGGTGAGAGCTCCATTTCCACCCCGACACGAGGTCCTGCCGCCGCAGGAGAAGCCAGACACGGTCATTCCCCCCCCGCCCGAGCCTCACAGCCACGTGCATCCTCGGTGGCACCAAGGGGGAGGAAGGCTCTGCAGGCAGAACCAGCACCAGCCCTCATCCCCTTACAGGGGATCCCCCGGGGCCACGAGTCCCCCGTGGTCACCCCCGGGGATGCTCAGGACCAGCCCTCCCCAGGGCCCCGCAGCAGAGGAGCAGCACCCCAGCATCGAGCTAAGTCCCCACGGGGTGCACGGGGCCGGCGAAGGGTCCACATCCCAGCGAGAGTGGCAGCGCTGGATGGAGCGTTATCATTCATGCAGGGTTAGGGGGAAGGTGGCTTCTTGGCCCAGACAACATTTTGGGGGGGAAAGAGGTTTGCTTTTGGTCCAAGATGTCGGTGCCCACTCTCCACCTGGAAGGTGCCAGAAGGCACATCTGGCTACTTAGGGCCTTTTTGAAGCTTCCACCTTCCCCCTCTGTGGAAAGGGATAGGAGGCAGCGAGGAGGAAGAAAAGGGAGAAAGCAGGAGGTTTTCCCCCCCCGAAAGACTTTCAGGGCTCAATCCCTTAAAAAATTTAAAAAAAAAAATAAATAAATAAAAATTGGGGGTCCAATTAAAACCCTCCCTTGGGTTTCCATCTTCCTCTTCCCCAGAGCATGCAGCCACTGTGCCCAGGCACGGGGTCACCTCCTGCAACCCCCATGCACTCCTGCCTCTAAAAGCTCTACAGCCAGAGCAAAACATCAAACCAAACTGATCCATCCCCTGGATTAGTGCGAGCGGGGTGAGCGGAGCATGCCGGCAAGCCTGTGGGTCCCTCACCCTCCTGCATGCATCGGAAACACGAGAAGGTACTACCTAGGTGGTGGCTGGGTGCTGGCGTGGTGGACGGGCGCGAAGAGACCTCCTGTCCGGGGATCCTCGCCCGCGGAGAGAGGAGGAAACACAGACACAGGGTCAAGCCACAGCACGGCAGGAGCGCGGGTGCTGCGGCACAGACCTCTCCTGGCCGTCGGGACCCTCTCTACCCTTCTCTGAACAAAACCATCCCCCAAAACCCTCGCGGTGCAGATGGAAAGGCAGGCGTGCGCCTGCAGAGCTTGGTTCGCGGGCAGCGGCTTTGCAAGGCTCTTTCCCCATCAGTGTCATAAACCAAGAGAGACATTCTGACACCTCCAGGTCACTTCTTTGCTCTCACCTGCCGAAGCCGCAGGCAGAGACACCTCGCCGGCTGCCAGCATCGGCAAGGGCACACGGGAGAGCCCACGTGCGGCTCCTGGCTGCCGCTGCCGCTCGCCAACGCTCGCCCCTAAACCACGCTCAGCCGCAGCTTAAAGGCAGGCTTAAGGGTGGCAGCTACGAAAATCCATCCTTTAGATTGGAAAAACTCCTCCACAGCTCCCTGCGGGGACCCCAGGCACCAGCTCCCACCATGCTCACGGGTGGGAAGGCGCACGCTGGGTTTTTGCACAAGCGTACCCAAGCGTAAGCCAGCCTGTGCATCGATCCACCAACAAGCGAGTGCTACCATGACCCGCGACCGTGGGCAGCACGAGGGTGAGGGCGCACGGTGAGGTTGAAGGTGCACGGTGATGCCGACAAGTGCCGTGCGGTGCCAGGGAAGCTCAGACCCGGCTCTGAGGAGCGAGGGAGAGCCAAGATCTGCCGCCGGGTGCGGGAGAGCCCCAGCTGCAGCAGCCACCCTCCGCCTCTCCCTGTTCTCCTCTCCAACACCCACGGCAGCGCAGGCTGACGAGCAGCGACTCATTACGTGCTACCCCCTTGTAATTACATTTGCCTTTCCTTCGCACGCCACTCAAAGGAAGCTTAAAAAAAAATAATATAAAATTGGAGCTGGGGACACCTCTCTACGTCTGGCTCTGGGAGTGCTGCCGAGAAGCGCCGCAGCAGCCGGTGGGGACAGGCTGGTCGGGAGCAGCGATGCGAAGGGGAAAGCAGGGCAGGGAGACAGCCGAGAGCACTGCCGGCGAGGGCAGCGTTTCTGCTTGCCCTGCACCCAGCACCTCCCCGGGTTGGGGGGCACTGCTCAGGAGCAGCTCAGGCCTGGGGAGGCGGCGATGACCTTGGAGAAGCTGCTTTGCCCCACGTGTGCCTCAGTTTCCCCAGCAGAAGGCACGTCTGCACAGGGCGCAGGGTTTCCCCAGGGGGCGGGGGTTTACTGCCGTCACCCCTTTCCCCAGCTTGCTCCGCATCCCATCACCGAGAAAGCAAGAAGAGGGAGCAGCGGGGACCCTGCGAGCATCACCGCCGCCCCAGTTGCTCCGTCTTTTCCAAGCCCCGGCACAACCACGCACTGACCTTGAACGTGTGTTTCCTGCTGATGTTGTCGGAGGGCTGCACGGCCGCCACGCGGAAGCTGAGGAGGGGGATGCTGCCCAGGATGCTCTCCTCCTTCTCGTCTGGTGGGCAAATGCAGAGGTTACGCGTACGGAGGGGCTTGGAGCCCCGGCTGCCCCCCGGCAGAGACCCACGAGCTGCTGCGGGGACACGAGCCCATCGCTCCCTTCCCGTGGGTGAGCAGGCGGACAGGCCACCTGTGGGAAACCGCTGCCTGCCTGTTGCTCCCCGGCAGCTCTTCGTGGCTCTGCTGGGCTCGAACAACAGCCTGCTCAATTATTCATGCCCGCCCTCGGCTGCCGCTGCCAGGGCTGAGCCCAGCGAGCTGCCAGGGAGGCTGGGGAAGGCGCTTGCATTAACCCCTCGGGTCCCTGGTGGGCCAAACACCCGTACAAAGGGGTGCTGTGCACGGCCACCGCTCCCCAGCGGGCTGTCACCTCCAGACCCCCTTTGCCCATGCTGGCAAAATCCGCTCCAAGCCTGCTAACAGCCTGGGTTTGCATGGAGGCACCCAGCTGGTGGCTACTGGGTCCTACTGGGGGGGGGGGGGGGGGGGGGCACAAGGTGCAGGGGGCAGCCGGAGTGGGCACGCACTGCCGTACCTTTGTAGTAGAAGAGGCAGCGATCCACCAGCACGAACCAGCGCTTGTTCCACTGCTTCACCCCCGAGCTGGCCTGCGAGAGAGGGGCAGTGAGAGCAGCACCCACCCGGGGACGGGGGTGCTGCCGCAGGCAGGTGGGAAGGGGATGGCACGGCTCCGGTGGCGGGGGGGACACCCGGCACGGCGAGGACTTAGGTACCTGCTTGTAGAGCCAGCCGCTTTTGGTCACGGCAGCATTGGGGTTCCTCTTCATGGAATTGGAGCGCTTCCCGAAGGCAATGCCCTTACGGGAGGAGCGCGAAGCCTGCAGAGGGGGAGAGGAGCCACTCAGTCCCCGGGGGGGCCCCCGACACCCCGTCTCCGCTGTCGCCTGCCGTGCCGAACGGCTCCGGGCACCCACCCGGCCTCCGGGGCGCTCTGGGGGCACCTCCGACACCATGGCGTGGTTGGAGGGCTCGCTGGTGATGGTCGCCGGTCGCTTGCCGCCCGCTTTGCTTGACATGTCCGAGGTCGGTCTGCGGCACGGGAGAGCTGAGTCAGCAGAGTTACATTTCTCCAGCCCGCGGGAGCCATCCCCTGGCATCCCCACCCTGGGCACTGGCCCCCCATACCACCGACCACCTTGGTCCCCCATCAAAACCCACTCCCAGGTCCTGAAACTGGGGGAGTGGGGAGCTAACCTACTTTTGCAAGTCAAGTCTTGAGTTGTCCTCGGGGACCTGTCCCGTCACTGGGTGCAGGAACGTGTTCCGCCTTTCATTGTGGCTGTAAGAGACAGCGGCGGGGCGGTGGTTAGCATCTCCCATCCCCGTCCCCCCCTCAGAAACCTTTTGTCTTTAGCACCACGTTTGCGGCTCCGACCCCAGCATTTCGTTGTCCCACACTGGTGCTGGGGCTGGGGCTGGGTCCCTGAGCATCGCCCTCCCCTACGCCCCCGCTGACCCCATGCTTCAGATCCGCTCGGCACATTTCATCGGCATTTCCCAGAAAGCGCTTGCCTCGCTGGGAGCCGAAATGAGGTCTCTGGTGGCCAAGCCCTCGTTACTTCTGCTGGACATATCCCAGACGTTACCATAAACCCCACTGGGAAGAAGTCTCTGCAGAAGCAGCAGCAGCAGCGATGGCCCATCCTGGGCTGTGCCTGCAGCGACATCCCCAACGTCACATCCTCCCCTTCGGCTTTACTGCTTTTAGAGCCGTTTGACAAAACACCTCGAGTCAGGCTAAGAGCAGGGTCACCTGGCCACACAGGGCTGTGCATCCCAAAAATCAGCCCAGGACCCACCAGCACAAGCTGGTGCAGCTGGATCAGGCCCGGTGACGCTGGGGTGATGCTGGGGTGCAGCCAAAGGCGGCCACCGCCAGCGGTTCAGGACTCGCTGGCAGCACCAGGAGGAGCGAAGCAGGGCTTGGCTGGCAGCATTTGCCATGTCCCTGCCCCTGCCCCATCCCGCAGAGCCGGTATTGCCGGGCACCCCAGCACCTCGCTGCTCCGGCTGGGGAACCTGCTCACACGCTGCTTCCCGGGGGCCCTCGCTGCTGGAGCTGTGGCAGGAGGAAAGGACGAGGTGCACCCACAGGTTCAGGGCTCCATCCCCAGACGTTTGCATTGGACCCCATCCCTACAATGTCCCTTCTTCCCAAAGCTGCCGGGCACCAGGACACGGGTGCTCCCAGCCACCCGTGAAGCCAACACACCGACAGCCCCGGCACGCTGCTGAACCTCCGCACGTCAGCAAAACAGGGGAAGTTTGAGCAAGAAAACGCAGCTGCCAAGACCATCCCATCCACACACACTTCACCCCGAACCTGGGCTCCAGCCAGGCTCTGAAGATATTAACCGCTTTCTACCCAAAAAAAGCCCTGCCAAGAGCTGCTCCCCCTTGCAAGTCCCATCCTGCACCCTGCCACGGATCTGCTCTCCTCCCCCAGCCCTCCCCTCGCTCAGGGTCACCTTAAAAACCTGGGCAATGTGTACGCACCCCACAACGAGGGGCAGTGCTCGCTCCCCAAACCCCCCCCCAGCACCGCGCTTTTCTGTGCCACGACCGACACAAGTTATCTGTGGAGACAGCCTGCCCGGCCCACGCTCTGACAGCAGCAAAGGAGGTTTCTGCCACCCGGGGCTGGAGCCGCTCCTGGACCATTTGCCCCCAGCAGGTGACTTTGGAGGGACGTAATGTGGTGGTCCGGGGGCAGGTCCCAGGCCCCCCATGATGCTGACCCACGGGGAGGGTGCAAATGCCAAGCGAGCAACACCCCGACTGCACCAGCCCTGGAAAGCTGGGGTCTGCCGAGACCCGCCAGCCTGCCTGAACCCCAGCCGGGGGTGTCCCCCCAGCCGGGGATGTCCCCACAACCCTGCCCACGACCCCGCACCGTGGCAGGTTTCTGTTCCCGCAGGCTGGACTCTCCCCCCGCCCTGCCGCCAAGCCCAGGACACCCACCCTGCTTTGCAGTCCCCGCAGCTTCTCCTGGCACCCACCCCGGTGCCTCCCCCCGCCCCAAGTCTGCCTCCACCCCTACATGTGCCAAGACCCTGGGAAGAGCCAGGGAACCTCCTTTAAACCACCCCTTGGCAGCAGCTCCATCGGCTGACCCCGCTCCAGAAACTCCCGAGTTCACATCGCCTCCCAAGCACTGCAATGCAGCAGCCACTGCCCGGGCTGAGGGTCCCCCACCACCATCTGCCCGCCGTCGTCCCCCCCCCCTAGCCCCCACCAGCCCACCCCAGGGTCCTACCTCACCCGCCGATCCGCCCGAAACTTCAGCATGATGCCGGGGGCCCTCCCAGTTCAACGCCGGCTCCCGGCTCCCACCATAGCAGCGGTGGGCACGGCCAGCCCCGTGCCGCCTGCCGCCACGCTACGAGGCGACGGCACGTGCCATGGGGGCAGCAACCCCACGCGGGCAGGGGGACGCCAGCAGCGGCCGAAGGGTCTCACTGTCCTCTCCCAGGTGTCCCAGTCCCCTGAATCCTGCGCCGGTGGCATCGGCGTTCCCGGGAGCAGCGGTAGCGGAGCTCTCAGTGGGCTCCGGTGCAGCCGGGCTTGGCGAGCCCCCGGTGTGCGACAGCCAGCCGGCGAGCGACGGGGACAAACAGCTCCCGCTCGCGTCCCCGCGCAGAGGAGAGGCGAAGGGCAGCGCTGCACACGCCGCCTCCCCCAGCCCAGGTGCAGAGCTGGGGAGCAGCTGGCGGCAGGCGAAGGGCGAGAAAGGCAGGATTTTGGGGGCTGCTGGCCCCCTCTCCCCAATCCGGCAGGGCAGCGATGTGTGGGGGGCTGCTGCTCGGGAAGGGAGGGGGGGTGTCGCGGCGAGGAAGGCAGCAGCACTGAGATGAGCTCTGCCGCTGCCCTGGATTCACTGGCTGCATCCCTTCCCCCTGCTTCTATCCCCAGACCATCCCAGTTCTCCCCCCCTGCCGCCATCCCTTCCCCAGGTCACACCAAGAGAAAATCCCGGGGAGCAGGACAGGCACGTGCACGGATCACCGAACAAGCCAGCAGCTGCAGAGGGGGGACGGGACCCTGCAGAGCATCCAGCAACGGGGCTTCAGCACCCCCAAAAGTCCGGGGAGCCCTTCACAGCCCAGCAGGTTAAGAGTGGGGAGCCCTGGGAGCAGGATTCGGGGTGACCCACCCTCCGCCTGGGCACGGCACTTTGGAAAGCGAATGCAAATACATCAGGACTGTTATGATAATGCCTTGGGAGGGAGGGAAGGCAGCGCTGACATTTCAAAGAAACCTCCAAAGAAGGAAACAGAGCACAGAAAGCCAGCTGGCCTCCATCACGCTGCATCCCCGCTCCGCCAGCACCCTGGGACCACCTCAGGACACAGCCCGCCTGCCTGCGGTGCTGCTCAGCCCGGCCTCTCCCAACCATTGCATCATTCACCTGCTCTTCCCGAAAACCGGTGCCCTGAAGTTACAGCTATGCCAGTCGGTCAGCCTGCGGCAAGCGGGGTCAGCGCCAATGCCCGGCTCAGGGATGCTCCTGTGGCACAAGTGGTCCCTGCCAGGAGGGTGCCGGGGAGCAGAGAGAGACGGGAACCACGTCCCCAGCACGGACAGAGGATGTGCCAAGGCAGCGGCATTACTGCTCCCAAACACCTAAATCCACCCCTTTAGGGCACCCTGCGCCGGAGCTGCTCTCTGGGCATGGAGGAGCTGAGCGGTGCCGCCACCGCTCTCCTCGCTGGCACGCTGCCGGCCACCAGCCACGGGGCAAGACACACACGCACGGAGAAACCTGCCCACCGCAACACCCGCCAGCAGAACCAGCTTCGTGCCCACGTCCACACCTCTGGCAAACCCACCGGCGCTGGCTGTCCCCACGTCCCCGCAGCAGCAACTCACCCGCTCCTCGGTCGCCACCACCCTCCGCAGCGAAGAAGTTGGGGGTCAAGGTCCCCCAACGGCCCGCGGGTGCGTGCCAGCCCTCTGCCATGCGACAAAGCCGATGCTCACCCGGTGGCGTGGCCACCGTGGAGGAAGGGGACCCCGTCAGCCGAAGCTGTGGCCCTTTTTGGGGACAAGCAGCCCCGGGGGACAGCGTGGCAGGAGCGGGAAAGGCAGCTCTTGGATGCGCAGGTAGCAGCCACAGCATCTACCCGCGGCTGCGCTGGAGGCACCGTCCCCCCCAGTGGCAGGGTTTCGCCCCCCCGTCACCCCAGTTTAAGGGCACGGGGGACTGTGCTGGGCTCAGGGGCCACTCTGGGAGCCTCTAACCCGGGATCAACCCTGGCTTTGCCAGCCCAGAGCAGGCGCCGTTCTCCCTGCACCAGCTGGGCTATTTCACAGTCATTAGTATCTGGGGGTGGGCAGGGACACGGCATCCTCCACAGCCGATCAAGCAGACACGCTTCAGGGCTCCGAACAGCAGCTCGGGGGGGGGGGGTCCTCCCGGACCTCCCAGGAGAGCCGTGGGGGAGAAGAGTGAGTGCTTTTCCTCAGGGTAACCATCAAAGAAAAACCCTCTAAACCCCCTCTTGCTTTTTCATAAAGGTAAGGAGCAAGAGAAAGGAATAAACGCCATAACCGAAGAACAAAACTTTCACTCAATGCTGCTTTTCTTCCCCCTCCCCAAAGCTGAAGTTTGTCGAGAGCAGGAGGACAACCTTCCTGGCTCCCCCCTGCCCTTCCACAGCTCATGAAGGTCAAAATTTTCCTTCCAGCTCTATCAAACCACAGCTGGGGCACATCCCTGAGCAAAGCCCGAGGACCCTCCCCAGTCACCGGCACACTGCGTGGGTGCCCACATCGCCCTGCGGCGTGAGAAAGAGCAGCACTGGGTGTAATCCGGCCATACCAGAGCAGCAGCAGGCAGGAGGGTAGGAGGATGGGCTGCTTTATAGCAGCTCTCGGCTGCGGCTGAGGGTGCGAGAGAGTTAATGTCACCCCAGCTGGGAAGGAGCAGGTGAAATAGTGACAGGAGGGAGCAATTTCCCTGCAACCAGCTCCTGCCGGGGGCTCGCTGCATCCAGGGTGCCTGCAGCCGGCTCTGGGGGAGCGGGTGCGGGAGCAGCGAGCCCCCCAACACGCCTTGCCGTGGCGCAAAGCACCGGTGGACGATGCCAGTCGTGCTTCTGCTGGGCAGGATTCCTGGCCGGCTGCCTCGGGACCCCTCCTTGTGAGGAAGGTGGGATGCACCAAGAGGGGCTGGAAAAAAACCACTGTGGGCTGGTGCAGGGTGCAGGGGGATGTCCTCTCCAAAAGCATATGGTGAAACCAGCTCCGCCGGCTGGACGCAGCCAAGCAGACCCCAAAACCTCCCAGCGTGCAGCAGACATCAGCTAATGGGAACCATTCCCGCACCCCGGCCCTCCCCGGGGCGTCGGGGCTCCTGGCTGTTATCTGGCGGCTGTGAGAGCGGCGAGCGGGCAGGAGGAGGGGAGGCGCAGGCTCACCGCCCAGGCGCCGGAGCCTGCCAAGCACTAAATCCAGAGCAAAGCAGCCAGGCAAGGGGGGCTACGGGGAGCCCGAGAACCCCCTTCCCACCGGCCCTGCTTGGGCTGCACCAGTCGGGGTGCGATGCTGGAGCCGCAGGGCTCCCCTCCGAGCACTCGCTACGGGCTAACATCATCCCTCCAGCTCCCAGGCTGGCTGGGTGCCAGGGGGATCCAACCGCCTTGTCCTCCCACGCCCCAACCCGAATTTCACCTCCGGCAGGCGCCTCGCCGCCCCCATCGCCCCAGCCCCTCGGTGTGTGTGTGGGTGGGAGCTCGGGTGGGATGGAGGGGTTACCGTCACGGCTGCTGGGCTCTGCCACCCCGGGACCACAGCAGGCAGCAGGAGGAGGAGGAGGAGGAGGAGGAGGAGGAGGAGGCAAGCGGCCAAGGCTGCCTGCAACCCCCCTCCGAAGCGATAATGAAAACCCTTCGTCTGGAGGTTTCACCCGTGCTCTCGGGGCGAGCATCCAGGCGGCTCCCAAGCAAGGGGCTTGCGTGGCCACCGGCCAAACACGCCCTGCGCGTTGGCCTCCTTCCTCTGTTTTTCTAGCCCTTTCTTCACCTCTCCCTCTCCTCCTGAGCCACATCCCTCTCCTCCGACCGGAGCCCTTGAAAACCCTTTTCTCCCAGTTAACTGCAGCACTCAGCACCCACGGGAAGGGACGCGGGGTCACCTCATCACCCACGGCCCCTGCAAGGGTGCTGGCAGAGAAAATCCACCCTCAGACGAGCAAGTGCAAACTGCCAAGTCCCGTCTTGCAAGGGGAGCCCGGGGCAGGAGCAAATGTATTCTAGTGCACTAATAAACCAGACCCTCCACAGCCCCGGGGCTGTCCCGCTTGGCGCAGGGGTTGCACAGGGCTCGGCTCTGCCCCGTGGGGCCGGCGCAGCGCATGCTCGAGATGCAAGAGGAAAGAAAAAATAAAAAAAATTAAATTAAATTCTGCAGGCGCAGCGCGAGCGGGTCTGGTGGAGTCACTGCAGCCAGGGGACGAGTGCCAGCAGCTCGGCTGCTCCAGCGTCTCTGCGCGGGGCCGTCCCCAGCTCCGGCTCTCTGCCGAGCGAGGCCCCGGGCTGCCCCATCACTGCAGCTACTTCAACCCCCGTTGGATGATTCAAGCAGGAAAAAATAAAAACTA
This sequence comes from Astur gentilis, assembly GCF_929443795.1. Taxonomy (NCBI): domain Eukaryota; kingdom Metazoa; phylum Chordata; class Aves; order Accipitriformes; family Accipitridae; genus Astur; species Astur gentilis. Next base: position 3,546,120 of record NC_064908.1, on the reverse strand, counting down.
GCCCTGTGCGCTCCCCACACCCTCGGCAGGGCTGAGCTGGCCGCGGGGGTGTCCTGTGCCAGCCCCGGCCCTGGCCAAAAGCCTGGTCCACAACTCAGTGGGAAACACTGCTCGGCGTTTCCGAATTGCCCTGGACTTGGAAGAGTTATATGCCAGCCCTGGGAGAGGGCAGAGAAAGGAGAGAAAGTTGGAGGGGAAGAGGAGACGGAGGCAAAGGCGGGATGGAGAGCTGCAAGAAACACTCCCATGCCTGGCCAGGCACCACCACGGGCTCATTAGAGCCGACCGGCAGCCCTCGAAATCCCAGCGCCTGCCGGATTTGCAGCGAGATCAGCCTCTGGGATGAAAGCAGCTCGTGGGGACTCAAAAACCAGACCTCGGTGCGGAACCGCACGCTGAGGTTTCCCTCCGGCCCGTCCCCGCGGTGCTGCCGGCTGGCTGGCTCCCACCGCTCCCAGCGTGGTAGGGACCGGCAGCCGGTTCTCCTCCATAACCTCATCCCTGCCCTAATCCCGGCCCCGCCATCCAGCTGAGCAAGCATTTCCTGCACTGCATCCATCGGGGCAGGGGGCCAGAAGGCAGCGCAGCCCTTCGTGCTAACGAAACCAGGCTCCCGCGCACGTACAGCCTCCTCCTGCGCCCGGCACGGTGCCGGCACAGTGGCACGGCCGAGCAGCGCCCGTGCCCCTAACCACGGTGCCCGCCTGCCACGCTCTCCCTCCAGTGCAACTGCTTCTGGGATGGGGCCAGGGAAGCAAAAGCGAAGGTTAATTTTGCCTCCTGCCCTCGTCCGTGCTGGGTGCTGCTGTGAAACAGCCCCAAAACAAAGGGTGCTGGTCCAAGCATCCGTCCCCCCCACCACCTCACCGTTGTGACAAACTGCACACGTCAGCTGCCACCGCGATGTCCAGGCAGGGAGCATCCCGGCTCGCCGCCCATCACCGATGCCGGCAAAAAAAGCCTCCCCGGAGCAAGCAGGCTCTGGCCGGAGAGCTTTGCCCCACGCACCTCGGGAGGGTTTCGGTGCGAGAGGCTGCAGCCAGCGAGCACCGCGGCCAGGCCAGGCTTTACCACCCGCTCCTGCGAACGCATTCTCGCCATCAACCCTGCGATTTCCCCGTGGGAGCTTTGCCGGGAGGGAAGGCAGAAAAGCCTGAGCTGGATCCGGCTGGGAAGCGGCAAGGCTGCTGTGCCGGCCTTGCTGAGAACAGGGCAAAGTCCCCGGCAAGGGCAGATGGCGGCTCCCGCAAACCCGCAACCCACGTGCAACGTCACCGTCGTCACGCAGCCGGGCTGGCATGGGAGCGATGGTGGTGGCCCTTGAGTAGGGATGTCCCAGCCGGCCAGGGTCCGTGGGGACGGATAGTGGGAGAAGCCCCCGTCATCCTCGGCGCGGCAGAGCGGGACGGCCGGGAGCAGGGGGAAGTCAGGGGATTTCCAGAGAACAAAGCGGCTGCTGGCAGCCAGCGTCGGCGGCAGCGGGGAGGGCGAGTCCCCCGCTCCCGCTCCAGCTGGGGTCAGGGAAAAGCACAAAAAAGCACCGGGAGTTTGTGTTTTATCTCCCTAGCAACTCCGGCTCCATCACAGGCATGGCTCACAGGGGCGGCCCGGCCAGAACACGCTGCTGTGGGAGATGGAGAGTTCGGGGCAGGCGCAGCAGCATCCCAGGTACATGGGGTGACGTTTGGGGAGTGTCACAGCCGTCTGACGGGGTCGTCCGGGACCCAGGGCAGAGCAGGTGACAGTCCGTGTCCTGGCAGCACTGAGTGTGTGGCCCTGCTTTAACCACGTCACTCCATCGTTCCTTCTTGGGGACAGAACCCAAACGCCATGTGCACGGGATCAGCAGGCACCCCAAGCCACCGTGCCCACAAGGGACAGGGCAGCCCCACGGCAGCTCTCCTGGGGCATCACTGGCCAAGGATCCTTCCCCAGCCGCGGGGGAGCCTGGGAGCGGATCCCCCAGAAGATGAGCAGGGATGAAATCAGCCATGGAGACGTGCAAATGCAGACTGCGAGACTCAGAGGTGAGGGGTGGGAGGCTGCCGGCATCTGGAGCTGGACCACGGCAGACACCAAGAGGCACTGGGCACCAGCACGGTTGTGCGGACACAAGACATCAAGACCGTTTATCGGACCAGGATGCAATCCTTCGGCCTCTCCCCCCGTGCTCCACAGCCTCCTACAAATCTGGAACCACTGTGGGGCTGCAGACTTTCCCTCTCCCTTGGCCCAGGGCTGGGGTGGCAGGGTCCCGGCTGGGCTCGGTGCTGCTGCCAAAACCCAGCCAGGGGGTACGGAGGTGCCTGGGCAGCTGTGACACCTCCGCTGAAGGTGATCCACTAATGCAGCCTCCGAGCCGCAAGCTGGACCCAGACCTGGAGGGTTTAAACCTCTTGCTAAGCTCTTTAAGAAACCACTTCCAGTGGGCAGAAATACCTGTCCCGAGCAATCGCTGGTACGAGGCATCAAACAAACACAGCCCCAACCCCTCCCCAGCCAGGTCAGGTCAGGAACAGGGATTATGGCAGCAGCGCTGGGGAAATCCTGCTAGAACAAATCCCCAGCACCTGCTTAACCCATTGCACATGATAATCACACCGGCATCCCGACGGCGACGGGCACCGCGGTGCCTTCCCTGCTGTGCTCCGCGCCTGCAAGATATCCAGCTGCATCCGTCACCGTGCCGGCTGCCCTCGGGTCCCCCGGCTGCTCTCGGCCACCGCCGGGCACCGGCCACAGACAATGGCCCATGTGTGCCACGGCCGGGCTCCGTGCCGATGCCGCACGCACACATGCACGCACGCACTCACCGGTGCCACCGCGCATCCCCTCCGCCCACGTCCGCTTGCCAAGCCGGTGGCTCTCCCACAAGCCGGGATAGATGATTTCCTTCCAAGCCCACGGAGACCATCATTGGTATCAATCATTAACAGCCACGGCAGCAGCCGGCAGCCTTAACCCCCTCGGCACCATGCCGCTGCGGGACGAGCATGGGAAGGCGTCCTTTGCTCGCACTGAAAGCCCCTTTAACGGCACCGCGGTGCGGCAGGCCGCTGCAGCCCAACCCGCCGGGGATGCAAAGGGGTTTCCAAGGGGCTCCGCACCCCCCACGGACCCACGGCCGTTCCCACAGCATCATGTCTCTATGCGCCCCAAACCGCTCCCCCGGCACCACGGGCCTTGGGAGCAGCCCCGCGTGCTCCCGTGCAGCCCCAAGGGCCGTATCCTGCCTCTGTATCCAGCCGAGCCGTGAGCAGCTCAGCCTGGTGGGAGCTGCATGGAGACCCTGCTTTTCCCCATCCTTGGGGGTGGCCGGCAGCGTTCACTGGGGGGCTGAGCCCCTCACCCCTCTGCCCCCCCCAGGAGCGGAGCAGAGGGCTGCTCCCACGGCAGCCCACGGAAGCTGGAGGCACATCCATTGCATCCTCAGTGCGGGAGCCCAGGCAGAACAAGATCTCTTAGCTCAGGGGTCCCGGAGCTCTCTCTACACATAGCTTTTCCAAGAACATCAATGGCTGTAACTTCATCCGAGCGTGTTTACAATCCAGCCGCGGCTCTTGGCTCCCTTGGCCGTGCCGGGGGCCGGCTTGGCTCCCAAGACTGCCGCTCAGCCGGCACACGGTGCTGCCAGCGCCCTGATGCCAGGGTCTTCCGCATGCTGCGGTCCCCAAGAGGTTGTCCGGATCACCACCACGTCCATCCCCATGGAGAGGAGGCACAGGGGCTGTTCCTATGTCTGAAGTCTGGGAAGCAGATGGACAGATGTCCCTGTCGCCCCCCTGCCACTAGCCGCGTTACCCAATCTGCAAAGGAGTTGAATGATTAACCTCCGGCCGTGCCGTCGCCAGGAGCTGGTAGAGCCCTGCTCTGCCCATGCACAGCCCCAGGGCACGACGGCACCTGGGGAGCAAACCCCTATTCCCCCCCCCCCCCCCAGCCCCAAACCCAGATGGTGTCACTGGCCCCCGCTGCCCCAGGAGCATCCCATGCCATGTCCTGGAGCAGGGAAACGTCCGGCTCCTCCAGCCCGGAGCAGCCACCGCGTCCTCCTGCAAATGCAGAGGAGGCACAAAAAGGGCTCAGCTCCTGTCCTCGTCCTGGCTCCCGTGGGTCTGGAGGTACTCACGGCCCGTGACACCCCGCTGGCACCGCAGCCCAGCTCCGGCTTTCGGACACCGACACGCAGCTCATTTCGCTTTCTCCAGCTCCGGCTGTGGCCCCGGGGCCGTCCGGGCTGCGAGTGCTCATAAATAGCCTTGGACAAACATCTGCACGGCACCACCCCGCGCAGGCTGGAAAGCGGAGGGCTGCTGTGGGGATGGTTTTAATCATGATATAAGACCATCAAATGGCTAAAGAAAACACAGATGGGAATGAACTGTAAATAAGTGCAGACACAGCGGCCGATAAGACCTGCTGGCAGCGGGGCTGGGCTCGGCTCCCCGTGCCCGTGATGTGCGCGGCCCCTTTGCATACGGGCACGGCTTTTGAATTTCCCATTCCCCACGCCCACGCGGGACGCGAAACCACAAGCTCCTTGCAAACAACCCCGAATTGGGAGCGTTTGGAGGGCGCGGAACCCAGAGCAGGGTACAGCGATGCTCACGGGGTGCCAAAATTAAGCGTCCCCCTGCAGTGAGTCTCGGGGCTCTGCAGTCGGGCGCTGCTATTTCTACTCGCCTTCGAGCCCAGCGGGACAGGGAGAGGGGATAAGCCCCAGCCTGGGCTCAATCAGCCACTGCAGGTTGTGCCGCTCCCTGCAGAGGCTCTTGATTGTTTTTGTCTAAATTACCAATTTTCCGCTGTTGGATCTCTCATGGGCAGCTCTCACTCGAGTGCTTTAGCAAATGGGTGCGCTCATACGGATGAAAAATAAAGTCGTAAATGCAGCACCCCAGGGTGCGGGGGCATGACATGGCACGTTAGCAGAGCAACACTGACATTGCCAGCCTGCGCGGCCCCGCTGCCACCGCGGGACCCTGGCAGAGCGCTGCCGGCACGCTTCCCGCAGGCATTCGGGTTCGGGGAGGTTCTGGATTAGGGGGTTGCGGCAGCTCTGGTTCTGCCCCAGCTCACGAGCTTCACCGTGCCGCTGCCAGCCCTCCAAGTGACTCATCGGCTGCTCTGCGCCCCGACCTCTCTCGCAGTCAAGTCCCGACACATTCGGCACATTCCTGGCATAGCTGGCTGTGCCGGGCCGGGCTGGGCCATGCCGGCACGGAGCCTCACACCTGCCGGAGAAGCAAGGCTGGGTGGATGCCAGCAGCACACTCAGGTCTCTGCAAAGATGCTCATGCATCTCAGGGCTTCGTCATGGTCTGATAGCCACAACGGCCCGGCGTGGCCACGTGTCCCCGTGGGGATTTAGCCCTGGGCGGGAGCAGCTCAGCTCTGCCTCCTGTGCCACGGCGAAGATGGCCCCGTCGGCAGGTTGTCATCGTGGGCAGCCTGTCATCCTCCCCGGCAGCGTGACTACCGTCCCAGTTGCCTTCCTCACGCAATGCCACACTTCCCTTACGTCGGCATGGGTGTGATGCCGGTATATGGGGAAACTCTCCATTTTTAGATCTGATCCTGTACCTTCACAGGCCTCAGAACAGTTTGTAACCGAGCGGTGACGCAACAGCGCACGCGTCTCGGTTGTGCAAGTGCATTGCACCAAGGACGGGGCGAGCACTGGCTCCGGGCAGCTCGGGGCTGGCCGAGGCTCTCTGACCCCGCAGCCGTCTGCAGTGCATCCCACAGCCCTGGAGAGCAGCCCGGGATCACGGTGGGGGTGCCAGCGGGTGCAACGTGCGGAGCAGCCAAAAGCGGTCCCGAGTGCCTGGGAACAGCCACCATAGCGGGGATCCACCATGGGCAGGAGCCAAGTCTGGCACCTATGGATGCCTCCGAATCCTCCTGGTCCCAGCACTGACAGCCCCCAGCCCCAGAGCTGCCCGGGCACATGCCCATACCGCCGGCCTCTGTGTACAAACTGAGGGGGAACCAAAGGTTCCCCAAACCTGGAGGCTTGTTTTTGAGCAAACAGACCAAATCAAACACGCACAGGCCCCCTTCAGACCCCAGGCACGGGCTCGGGATCCGCTGCCTTTACCGAGCTTGCCTCCACCTCTGGCAGTGGTGCCATGCCGGAGTGGGACATCCCTGGGGGGGAAACCGCAGGGAGCCCTGTGCCGAGCTGAGGCAGCCAGAATGGGTCTCCAAAAGAAGAGATAAATCGGCGTGTCAGGGCTCTCCGCACCGCATCCCAGCGGTCCCATAAACTGCAGCTGACCAAGGCACTGGGCCCCGCTGCCGAGCTCGGAGCGGCTCCGCACCGGGACATGGGTGCTGGGGAGCCAAACGCTGCCCACAGCCCCGGGGTATTTGCCAGCTCCTGTCCCCAGCGCAGCCGTCCTGGGGCACAGCCTCCAGCGGGCAGGTTCCTATTAATACCCACCAAGAGCTCAGCTTGTGCAGGTGCTTGCCATATCGAGCCATTAGCCTCCTCCACGAGCCATTAAACTCTCAGCCCAGCCATTAGCACCAGCGCCAGGACGTGCGCAGCGATTCCGTCACTGCGCTCGGATGGAACGGCCCCCATTTTATTGCTATCTCCAGCCCACCACACCCTGGTGTGGCAGGGCCATGGCTGGGGCAGACGGGCACAGCTTCCCGGTGAATCACTGGTCATTCCCAGCTTCCCAACCGCGTTGTAATTAGCGCACGCAGCCGACAGCAGCCCTGCGGTGCAGCTGCAAGGGAAAAGCAAGGAATTTGCTGGGAGAAAAGCAGAGGGAGCTGCAAAACCCTCTGCACCCGGCCAGACCGGACCCTCAGAGTCTCCCGGGATGGTGCAAAGCCAGCGCGGGGACAGGGCATGCCTCTGTGCCACCAAACAGCCCGCGTCTTGTTCCTCGTCCCCCTCCCAGCAGCCACCTCCACAACAACGCAAACGCCACGGGCGAGTTTAGTAGCGCGGTGTTGGCTCTGCAGAACAAGATCTTTCCCTGAATGAAGTTTAGTCACCGTGGGATGTTTCCAATTGGAAATCAGGACAGTTCCAGGCTGAACGCACGCCAGCTTTCCACTTCCCAGAAATCCCATTTGCAAGCGAGCCTGTTGCCAGTTCCCCCTTCTCCCCCAGCATCACGTAAATAAATGCCGCCCCAGCTTTCCCTCCGCCCCGGCGGGGAGATGCAGCCTTTGGGCTCTGGCTGCGGCACAGCCCAGCCCGGCCACGCAGCCTCCGGCTCCAGCCCCGCGTCCGCTGCCGTGCCCGGGGAGGGAAGCCGGTGGGATGGGAGTCGCTGAGCCGGGCTGGCGCTGGAGCCCGGCCAGTCCCAGCCCAGTAAGAGCCCTTGGCGATGCCTTTGCTGCCGGTGGCGCAGCCGGATGAGCCCTTTGCCGACGTACCTGCCCGCGGCATCCCCCCAAGGGATGCTCGCAGGCAGCTGGGGCTGGGGACCTGCATCAGGTTTAGTCCAGGGGAGCAAGCGCTGTGGCTGCCCTCCACAAGGAACTGGTTTGCTCAGTGCTGGGAAGAGCTGGAGGCTTGTGCTGAGTTTCCAGAGGGCAGAGATGGGCCGATACACAAGAAGAGCAGTTGGGTGCCGGAGAGGTGGGAGATCCCTTCGCCGGGTGCCTTCTGCTTTCCTGTGGGTTTGGGTCAGGGGAGGATGTTCCATATGCACAGAGACCAGTGTCCCCAACCCAATCTGGCCCAGGAGTCACTGGGAATCAAGGGAACGGGCAAGGGAACATGATCACAAACGTCAACTCCTTAGGAAACCAGTAAGTGGAAAAAAGCCAGCCATGCGCTTGACTTGCCCTGATGCGTTCTCCCTCCCCACGTGTCTCCCTGCCCCAGCAGGATGGAGGAGGCACCGCATGGGGACCGCAGAGGTGACATCCCAGCTCTGCGCTGTGCTGGACATCGCCAGAAGCTTCTAAAGGTCCCTCCTTGTCACAAAATTAATTAGCGGCCCTGCAGCACTGGGATGGAGTGAAGGACATGCCGCCGAGAGGAGGGAGCGCTTTTCTCCAGATCGGAGCCTGGTTCTTTGCCCACCATTGCTGGAGCAATAGGGGAGGAAGGAGCAGGGTGGTGCCAGGATCAGGCTCAGCTACGAACCCACCGCCCTGCCAGCGCTGGAGAGCAGTGGGGAGATCACTCCCATCTCCCGAGCATCCCCACAGATGGCTGGGAGCAACGGGATGGAAACCACAGCAATCCCGTGCTGCGCACCAAAGGAGACCTACAACAGCCACACACTGCTGCCAGCTGCCGAACACGGGCTGCGGCACCCACTGCTGCCCAGGGCTGGAGCATCCTCCGGCCCTTGTGGGGTGCTGGTGTCATCGGCCCTCCTGGCTGCTCTGTGAGATGGCAGCGGCTTGGCTGGAGGGTCTGGGGAGAAAAGGGCTTTTCCAGGGTCTGGGAAAGCAGAAGGAAGGCACGGCAGGGTACAGCAGAGGGTATAGCAGGGTACAGCAGAAGGTTGCTTTAAAAAAGCCTCTTTTAAAATATCCCTTTAAACAGAACAAAGCAGGCGATGCAGCTGGGTCTCTCCCCCAGGAGGAGAGGCGATTTTAAGCAGTGCTTCCAGGACATCGCAGCATTATTCCCCAGCTGGTTCAGCTAAGGGCAGGGACGGCAGCTCCCCCAGGCTTCGCAGCCAGCCCACGGCACAGGGCACGGGGACAACCCCTACCAGCCATGAACTGCCGGGTGAGCAGGATCCCACCCCGCATCCCGGCTGGAAGCAGAGCCGTGTATACGGCTTGGGTGCCTCTGCCCCACTCCCAGCTCTGCCAGCCTTATCGTGCTGCCACACCTTCCATTTAGCTCCCTGCAGGGAGTTTAACCCCTGGGAGAGCACAACCAGGCTTTCCCGCGCGCCATGTCCGTGCCCGTGCCCGGTGGGACACGCTGCTCGCCCACGGGCACGGTGCAAATGCCTCTACCGTGCCGACGTCCCGCGCTGCGTTCACGAGCCGCCCTCCCCACGAGCCCTTGCCCCGTGAACGGCTCTGTAGCCGTCCTCCAGCAAAGCCCAACTCGCTGGCTGCCCCAGCCCAGTGCAAACCCTTCCAGCATCGCCATCCCCTTTGCTCCAGCCCTGGAGGCTCTTCCTCCATCCCCCCCCCAATCCTCTCCTTACCCCTACCATGGGCCAGGCTGTAAGGACAGAGCACCCACCGTTGGCTCAGCGTACCTGCTCGTCGGGCGCTGCCGGGGCCACGGCACCGGCCGTGGGGAGGGCGGTGGGCTCGGTGCCGAGGCGGGGAGCCCCGGGCTGGTGGGGAAGAGGGGAGAACCGTCGGTCGCCTCCGAAAGCTGCCACGTCCGAGCGTGGCAGGGACGGCCGGGCTGATAAGCGAGGTCTGAAATCTGAAACTGTAGGTTGGCTCCTTCCTATATAAACAGGCGCTCGCACATAACACACACACCCCCCCATGCGCGCCGGCTCTCACGCCACTCCCGCTGCTCCCGGCCACGCCAGGCACTCGCCAGCCCTGTGCCGGGGACGGCCACACCATCCGGACGGTGGGTACCGCTGCCAGAGTCCCCCGCCACCAGTCCTGGCCCCCAATGTGCTGGTACCGGCTCAAAGCGAAGCCTGACGCTGGTTTATGTCGTGCTTCAGATGTATTTTCGTTCCCCGGACAGGTCTGCCTTGGGGCGGCGGGAGCGGGCTCTGTGTGTTGGGAAAGGGGCAGGGACCTGCCTGGGTGCTAAAACCAGCAATATGGGAAAAGCAAATAGTGTATTTTTTAACCTCGTAAAACAGGTTGGAGGGTCTCAGCACCATGCTGGATCATCTGACGGGGTGCCCGTGGTCATAGAAAATTTCGGTCCCCCTCGCCCAGCAGTGACGCCATGTGCACGACGCAGGGTGGTGGGTGCCCGTCATCATCCCTGCTGAGCAGGGCACGCCGCTGAGCCCCTCCGCTCGCCAGGGCCACGGTGGCCAATAGCCAGAGCGCAGCCGTGCCGTGCCACCGCGGGACTTCCTTGTGCCAGCGTCACCACGGCCGTGCTTCCTCCAGCGGGACGAAACGCTCGAGAAGACAAAACCCTGCCCTGTTTTTCCCAGTTCTCCAGGCTCACCTACAGCCCAGAACCGGGGCGGCCACATACCATCGGTGAGGCTGGGCTGCTTGCTTCACCCCAGCTCCAGCCTGCGGGGCGAGCGGGGCCGTGCACTGTGCCCGGCTCGGGGACGCAGGGCCAGTCCCGGGCATTGCCAGCGAGAAAGGAGAGACCCAAAACTGCTTTGCCGGCTGGGGGTGAAGCCACTCCGTAGCACGGGCACATCCACAGGGACCTTTCCATCGCTCTGCGTGAGCCCAGCCCGGGGTTCCCCTGCGCTCCTTGGGGCTGGATGAGGCCGAGGAGTCTCCATCTGGGGTGCAATGAGCCCCACAGTTCTCTGAGCCAGCTCCCCGCCCCGGTTGCACAAGCGGCCCTGGGGCACTGCCGGGCTGCGCACAAACAATAACAGCCTGTTTACGAGCAGGCAGCATCGCCCCAGCCACCTGCCTCCGGAGCTCTTATTGCTCTGCCTGATCACGGGGAAGAAGAGTGGGAGACTCACCGATCCCCAGCCCGGTTGCCCACGGCTCCCTGGGCATCCTCTGCCATTCATTCCCCCCGGGGGAGGGCCACCGGACCCCCCCACCGAAATGCCACCGTGGCACGAGGAGCCATCCTGGCACAGCCACCGGCACGGCAGGTCCGTCCCCTGCGGCACCCTGACCCCCAGCATCTTGCAAAGGTACTTTGGAAGAGCAAATTTGCCTTCAGAGCGGCTGGATTGCGCCGGGTACAGGGGGGGGATGAGACGGCCTCAGGCAGGGATTTCGTCCCCAGGGCCACCCCACGGGACTTTGGCCCCACGGCGGGTCCTCCTGCCCCCCGGGACAGCACCCACCACGAGCAGCCCTGGCACTGGGCAGCACTTCTGCGTGAACATCTCCCCTCTCCGGCTCCTCCGGTGCACACCGACATGGCCTGGCAGCACTCAAAATTGTCTTCTTCCAGCAAACCATAAATCCCCTGGGAATGGAGCAGAGACCACCAGCAAGGTCTGGGGCTCCTGCCGGCACAGACTGAGATTTTGGGGGTTGGGGGGAGAAGCTGGAGGCTCCTCCTCAGGTATTTTGAATATGCCACTTCTACTTGAGCAGCTAGATGAGCCCACAGTCATGTCCTTGGCCTAAAAATGGGGTTTTTTTCACTTTCTTTTGCTTAAAGAGAAGAAGGGACGGGGTTGAACCTGACACGCTGTTTCCAGCCCCAGTTTCTGCACCATCCATGCAATGAAAGGTGCACCCCCCACCCACCCGTGGGAGCACCCGTTGGTGGGGGGGGGGGCTGCTTTGTGCTCCCACCCCTGCGCACCGAGGTGTTGGGGAGCCGAGTCGAGCTGCAGAGGGACCCCCCACCGGTCCCCCCACCCCTGAGCGGGGGGACCCAGCCCCCTACGGTGCATCCCTGCCGCCCAGCCGTGCCCCAGCACTGGGACACGGAGCATCGCTCCCCCCCCAACAACCCGAGCCTGAACCCAAGGTCTTGCTTATCTGCAGCACAAGCATGTCTGGTGATAAGCCCAGGATAAGGTAAGGCCCCATGCGGCCTCGCTGCTATCACGAGCCCTTCCTCTGGTGCTGCGCCCCAAGGCTGAGGGGTGCTGCACCCCCCAAACACCCCCCCCAGCGGCACGCACACAACCTCTCACTTTGATGAGCTTTAAAAGATTCATTACGTTCACTCACAACGGTCGCTTGTTGTTTCCAAATCGGACGATCCACTTGATTCAGGGGAGAGGGGAAAAATAAAAATTTAAAAAAAAACACAAAACCACATACCAAAGCAAACGATTTGTCTGGGGAAACCTGACAGCAAAGGCGGGGCGGGGGGGGGCACGACAGGGGGAGAGAGGTACACACAACCCAATTGCATTAGGCTCGCAATATAAACTGGAATTGCTAATCATTGCTGCTCAGCCGACCTGAAAGAAGAGATGCTGCCGAGGAAAACAAACCCACAGGACGCGAGAGCAGGGCATGTGGACTTCACCCGGGGCTGGCACACGCACCCGAGCCTTCCTCAGATGACTTCTCCTCTTCCTCACTGCCCCTCATCATGTCAGCCCTGCCTGCACTGCCAGGAACTGGCTGAGCATCCCTCACAGGGCAATGCCACATCCCAGGGCCAGAGGATGCTAAACCCACCGTGGGAGGGGAGAGAGCGGCTCTTGGAGCCACCCCAAAAGATGGGCTCTCTCCTGGTGCCTGTACCGTACCCAGCCCCTTCTCCTTCCCACCCGAACTCAGCCTGGGCACGGCGAGGGGAGGAGATGGGGTGGGTTGGCACGCTTGGTCCCATTCCCAGGATCTACAAATGGGATCTGCCAATGCGTGGGCACCCCCACCGCTGGCAGAGCCAGGCTGGCCTTTAAAATAGGAGGATTGAGAAGGAAAAGAAAAAAAAAAAAAGACCAAAACAACCCCCCCCTCCACGCATGTTTGCCTCCCAACATCCGTGCCAGGCTATAAATATCCGGCACTCTCCGTTCTGGGCTGTGGGGTGGGAGAGTTCAAATGGGAGTGGAGGGAAACAGTCCCACGGGGCAGGCGGAAGAGAGAGGAGCCCTTTTCTCACCTGGCAGCACTGGGGGGGGGGATGCAGGGCCAGGGTGGGGTGGCTTTTCCCCTGGGGCAACGCGGGAGCAGGGCACGGTGGCCACAGGTCGGGCAAGTGGGACCCCACCAGTGGGGTGGCTGTGCCAGCAGGGACAAGTGGGGGCAAGGCAGAGGAATTCCCCAAAGGGCCCTGGAGGCAGCGGGGTGGGTGCCAGGAGGGAATGAAAGGCAGCGCTGATGGGAGCCGGGGCAGCCTGCCAGGCTGGCACGGGCATTGCGGGGACACGCCACCTCCCAGTGCCCCCAGTGCTTGGAGGAGCAAAGTGGGAGGGGGGGGGCAAGCGCAGAGGACACCCCTTCATCCAGACATCCTGCCCCAGATCTCTCCATCCCGCTCCCAGGAAAAGCGGAGCCAGCGTTGACCCCACAGCAGGCACCCACCCCAGCGGAGGAGGATGGGGCTCGGGCTGCAATGCCGGGGGGCTGCGGGGAGCGGCCAGGGGTGGGGGAAACCCTTTTAAGTACAGCCCCGCCACAGGATTGCTACCTCATTACAGAGCAATTACAGACTAATTATATGATGGTAACACCCAAACCCCGATCAGGAAATGGGACTGCTGGGTGCCAGATAGTGCACGCGTGCACGGGCGCACACACACGCACGCACACACCCCACGAAACCTTAGGAGCTCTCTGGAGCGGAGACAGGACACGTCAGAGGGAGGAACCTGGCCCGAGAGAGGTCACCGGCTCAAATCCCCACCGTGCTGGCTCTGTGCCTCAGTTTCCCCACTTGGGGCTGGGCATCCCGCTCCCAGCCGCTGCCCTGCCTCTCCCCAGAGGCATCGATACAGCCCCGTGCCGGGCTACCCCAGCCCAGCCCTCTGCCACAGAGCCCACCCCCTGCACCCCAAAAGCACCGACAGTGGCTCTGCCTCAGCAAGGAGCACCCCCCATCCCACCAGCCCTATCCCACAGCCCTCCCCTGGCTTCAAGCAGGATGCTGCCACCGAGTCCCGGTCCCATGGGACTGGGATTTGGGGGTCCGTGCTGCTCCGCTGCCCGCGAGCATCCTCCTGGGAGCCAGAACAGCCCAGAGAGCCGGCTCCCAGCAGGGCCAGGGCTATGGTGGCACCCGGACCAAGGCCACCCTGCCACCCCAGGGACGGGACAGCCCTGCTCTCAGCCACCCCAAACCCCCGCCATGAGCATGTGCCCAGGATGGCTCCTAACAGCAGGGGAACTTTAACCTCATAAATAACATTCCTGTTGGCTCCCCTCCGGCACAGCCCTTATCTGCGGTGGGCTAGCGCAGGCATGTCCGCAGCCCGGAGAGGCCACCAGCCCTATCGCTGTGTCCAAGGATGCTGGGGAAAGGGACAGCTCGGTGGGATCATGCGGGACCGGTGGTCACGGGCAGGAGCAGGAACCTCCCGTGGGGATTTTGCCACTGGAGCATCGTGCGATGGCAGCGGGGACAAGGTCACGCCAATAACAGATTGCGGCTAGCAGGGAGGAGGTGCGGGGAGGACGGGGACAGGATGCAAAGCAGCAGCGCTGATGGCTGGTGAAGGGCCTGGCATCTCTGGGCACACGAGGAGAGACGGGAAACGAGCTCTTTCCTCCCCTCTGGGAACTCATCACCTCGATTGCAACTGAGTGTTGGAGCCCAGAGGCCCCGGAGTTTGCACGTAGCTCTTGAAACCCTCATCTCCCTGACAAGCAGGAGAGCAGCCGGCAGCCAGAGCCAGAGCTCCGGGCGGCCCCGGCGAAAGGTCACTGCATTTGCACATTCACAAAACATGCATTTAAAAAAAAAAAAAATAAAAAAAAAAAAATCCCACGCTCGCAAGGCAGATCCGGCAAACATGCTGCAGGAAGATTGGCACGGTGGAGGAGCTGGCGAACACCAGCCCACCCTGCCCCAACCTGGGGTCCCCCAGCCCCCCGAACTTGGCAGGCTGGCACGGTGCAATTGGCTTTAAAATAATTAGACACAGGCGAAACCAGCAGATTTATATCTCCTGATTTGCTTTCGCTTTCTGGGCCCTCAGGGTGCAATCGCATTTTCAAATTCTCTGGAAGAATAAAGGCTAGAAAATTAGTTTCAGTGCATCAAGCAGATGGCCGGGGGCCGGGGCTTTGGGGGACCTCCTGCTCCCAGAGCATCTCCCTGCGGGGGGGGGTGGGGGTGGTGGTGTTCAGAGCTGAACCCCCACCAGGGCTGCAAGGCCTCGGGGCCATGGGACCCAAGCAGCCAGCCTGGCCCCAAGGACGGCTGTACAGGGGGACACGGGACAAGTGATGGTGACTCCAGGGACGGCAAGGATGGGGGTGAAAAGGGAGAGCAGGAGCCTGGAGCAGGAGCTGAGCCGCCTCCGGCCGTGCTCATGGCAGGTCAGGGATGCTAAAGCTGCAGCAGCCGCCTTCTCCAGCACCGCTGGAAATAGGCAGCTTTGTCTCGCTGCCCCACGCACTCTGGCCTCATCCTGCATCTGTCCACCAGGTCCCGAGGAGCACGCAACCCCGCCACTGCCAAATCAACCAAGGGTTTTAACCGGCTGGAAGGGAAGCCCTGCAAAGCTGGCGGGAGGGGGGATTCACCTCCCGTAACCGCAGAGAGGGGCAGAGATTGCGGTGATGGAGGGGAGGCTGGGCTGAGCCGTCGGCACAAGCAAGCCACCGCGCCAAGCCCACGCCGAGCTGCAGCCAGGCTCGCCCTCGCCAGCCCCACCTGCGCCGGCAAAGCCCTTTGAACCCAGCCAGCTTTGGGCTGTAATTAGCCCTCACCCGCCGGATCACAGGCACCGCACCACCCACCCGCCGCCTGCAGCTCAGCACCAGCCACGGAGGGGGCTGGGACCTCCCACCCTGGCCAGGTCCCTCCAAACCCTCCCGGGTGCCCAGCGCGGAGCAGGGGGTGTGAGGCCGCTGAGGGCAATGCCAGCGGGATGGAGTTTTAAAGCTATTTCCCTCCCCCCCCCCCCCCCAAGCCTGGGATGCTGTGCCCAATTTTGGCTCTGCCCGCGGGCATACACACCCCATCCTCACCCGGCGCCGAGCACGGTCCCCCCAGGGGCCCAGCACCCCAGGAAGGGTGCTGAGCCCAGCACCCACTGCATCACCCAGGTGTGCAGCAGGTCTGCCGCTCGGGCGCCCGGCCGGTGCCCCGGGAAGCGGTGAGCGCAGGGCTCGCCGCGCCGGCTGGTGCAGAACCGGCCGAGCAGGGCTGGGAGGCAGCCAGTGCTGCCGGCACTGCCAGACTGGTCTTGGCTGTTCTGCCGGGTGCCAGCCATGGACGGATGGGAGCCCGACCCACGGCACATCATCTCTGGGGCAGGAGCGACACTTCCACCCCGGCTGCACCCAGAGAACCAACTCCCGCTCAGCCCAGCCCCGGTTGAGCCCGGCGATGCCGGCACCGGTGCCCCCACCGCGCGGTAGAAGCAGCCGGCACCCACATGCCTATTTCCAATGTGGTGCTGGGGTGGCCCTTACCTGGCTGCCAGCAGCCGGTGCGAGGCTCCAGGCCCCGGCAGCACCGAGCTGCCTTGTGCTGCCTGCGCTGCTGGATCGGCCGCGCTGCCGGCGCTTACGTAAGGAAGGCTTGGAGGCGAGCGCT
The DNA here is from genome assembly GCF_929443795.1 of Astur gentilis. Taxonomy (NCBI): domain Eukaryota; kingdom Metazoa; phylum Chordata; class Aves; order Accipitriformes; family Accipitridae; genus Astur; species Astur gentilis. The sequence goes on along the minus strand of NC_064908.1, from coordinate 3,529,862 downwards.
GGCTCCAAGTCCCTGGCGACTGCAGGCAGGCAGAGAGGAACAACAGCCTCTTGCTGCTCAGCAGGCACGCGTGGCCCTGCCGGCAGCGGCAGCGGGAGGAAGATGGGTGCCGGAGCTGTGGGAGGATGCAGGAGGATGCTCTCTGCTCGGTCACCGAGCGAACCGCAGGGACAAGTCCCAGTCCCCGGCCAACTCCAGTCCCCCAGGGGCTGGGGATACTAAGAGGACGAGACGGTACCTGGCGAGGGGAGACGGTGGCGGTGGAGGAGGCAGCCGGAGCCCTGCGTTGGCCAGATCCTGCCTCCCTGCTCCGAGAACAAAGGGCTGCGCCGCAAAGGCTCTGGCGGCCACTAAATCACCAGTGGGGACTCGGGGGCTCGGAGCAGCCGAGCTGCCACCCGAGTCCCGCAGAGCAGGGACGGGAACTCCTCTGCTTTAAATAATCGGAGGAGCAGCAAGCGGCTGTTTTGAGACCCGGCGTGGTGGGGGGACAAGGTGGTGAAAGAAAACCCCGAGCTGCCCCGGTCTGCCAGGCTGGAGCAGCGGGGCAGGCAGGGAGGGCAGACGGGGGGGGGGGGGCAGCACCCATGGCAGGCAGGGAGAGGGGCCAGCGGGACACAGCACAGGGAGATCATGGACATGGCACAGGGGGATCACGGACACGGCACAGGGGGATCAAAGACACGGCACAGGGAGATCACGGCCACGGCACTGGAGTTTGTCGACATGATGCCAGGCGCACACAAAAGCCGTCTCATTATCCCCTAATTAGTGCCTTGCCAGCTCCTGCAATTAACACCCATGCAAGCGGCTGTTGTTGAGGTAAACAGAGGGTTAGAAGCACCCTAGAGAGCTGGGGGCCCTGGCAGGGTGCAGACCACCCATGGGCATACACCAAGGAGAACGCGTGGCCCTGGGTCTGACCCATCTCCCCGAGCCCGTCGGCTGCTCCGGGAGAGCCTGCCGAGGCTGGGCATGGCACTCTTGCTCTCGCTGCAAGGCTGCCCTGCACCTCGCAGAGAGCAGCACGGCAGCGGCAGGACCTTGCCAAGGCTGGTGGCACTGCCCAGAGCATCCCAGGGGAACGGGACATCACCCAGCACCGCGCGGCAGGGAGCACCCGTGCTCCGCAGGGAGAGGAGGAGAGACTTTCTCCCGAACTCAGCCCGTGACTCGGGAATAGTTGGAGTTGGACTCCAGGCTGCGGGTCCTGCCTCGGAGGTGGCCGAGCCACACGCCCTCCTGCACAGCACACGCCAGCAAGGTGTTTATTCAAAAGTCCTCTCCTTTAGAAACATCAAAGGAAAGCAATCGCCCAGGTCTTAAATGGCCTTTCTCCAGCTGACCCAGAAACACGGATCAAGAGCTGTCTCATCCCTTAATTGAGAAGTTGGTGACTTTGAATCTTTATTAAAGAGCTTTGGTGAATTCACAGATTAAGGGCACAACCGGCCACTGCGATCATCCAACCTGATTCCCTGCATACCACGGCCGGAGCACCCTCACCCTGCAGCCGCTGCTCCCCGGGGAACCCTCGCCGGGCTCTCGCCGGGCTCTTTGCGCTGCTGCTGCAGACTAAAAACTGAAATAAAACCAGAACCGCGCTGGAAATCGGGAGGGCCCCGACCTGCCTGCACAGAAACAACCCATTCCCAGGGCATTTTCCAGCTTCGGAGGCTGGAAGGAGCAGGCAGGGCTGGGGAGGGGGGGGGTCGGAGCACCCGTGCCCCCTCCTTCCCTCTCCCTGCAGGTCACCTCTGCCTTCCCATGTGCCCATCATCCCATGCTGGAGGATGCTCTCCAGCAGTGCCATGAAATCGGGGGTGTTTTTGGAGAAGAGGGCTGGCAGGGCACAAGGCACCCACCTCCCCACGCCGCGGTGCTGCCCGTGGGGCGGTGGGAAAGGGCTGCGCAGCCGCCGCCGGAGCAGGGCTTTCCCGGGCGGCTGCGGAGCTGCCAGATCCCAGGGAGAAACAAGGCTAAAGAGGAGACGGCACATTCCTCAATGTACTATTTCTGCCTGCTGCGGATTATCGTGTTTCAAGCTAAGGAAAACAGAAGCGGGGGGGATGCTACTACAAATGCCTGAGAGAGAGGAGCAGCTAAGGAGCTCCGCTTTCCCCTCCAGTGAGCAAAGGCAGGCGGGAGAAACCCCCAACCCAGCTGATTCCCAGGGGCACAGATGGAGCAGAAAACAACCCAAGACCCTGCTCGGCTGCTAAGGGTTCAGGCGGTCTCGGCAGCCTCGAAGGGATTAAGCCCCACGCTGCCCATCTGGGTCGGCGTTTGCGCCCGCCGCCAAGGCCTGACCGCAGAGCAGCAGCACAAGCGGCGTGCACGGGTGTGCAAACACACACACGCGCGCACGCATGCACACATATCCCGTGGCACGGCGAGCCACGGCCGGCAGACAGGGTGATGCTGGTGCGTCTTCCCCGTGGTGGGGAGCAGGCTGGGGTGGGCACGGCTGCCGGCACCCTCGCAGCGGCCGGCGTCGGGTACAGCCGTTTCATCCTGGCAGTGCCAGGCAAGGAGCTCACCCTCCTGCCTGCTCCTGCCCGTCCCTCCTCTGCCTCGTCCCCGCCAGCCCAGCGGCTGCTCCCGCCGGTTTCTATGGGAACTCGGCAGGAAAACACAATTTCCAGCAAGGCCACCACCAGCCCCAGCATCCCAAATCCAGGCAGCGAGCTGCCCCATCAAGGGGTTTGCCTGGAAGACACCTGTGCCCGGCCTTGCTCCCCTGTCCCCTCGTCACAGCCCCTCTCCCCGAGGGGACAGCCAGGGACGTGGGCAGGGTGATGGAGAGCTCAAAGCCAGGATGGCGCTGGTGGCCCAGTGCAGCGGGATGGGTGCCACGGCATGCCGGTCTCGCCAGCATGGGGTACGGGTGCTGGGCTGCTCCCCACAGGCAGACTCTGGCCGAGGCAGTCAGAGACTGGCCAGAGGGGACGGGCTTTGCACTCACCATGTGATTTTTAGCAGACGGTCAAGAATTTTAATGCCTCGGCCACCCCCTCTCCGGGAGTCCTAATCCCAGCTCTGGCTCCCCGAGGGGCTGGCTCAGGGTGGGCGACATCCCGCAGCCATGGCTCCTGCCAGGCGGAGGAGGGCAAGGAGGCTCCCTCGGGGCCACGCAGGGAAGCCTCGTCCTCTCCTGGCAGAGTGAAGGGGACAAGAGGGACCGGTGCCGATCGGAGCTGGACAGGAGCTCTCCTTCCCCATGAGAAAACGCCGGCGGGGTTCAGGGGAGGGAACACAGACAGAGCCCGGTGTGCGTGCACACGTGTGTGCACGTCTGTGCACCACAGGACGAACCGTACTGGGAGCAACGGTGTGGGAAGCAGCAGTCCCAGCTCCTGCTCTGCGCTCAGCCCCAGGGATGCACAGCGGGATGCAGATGCTCTTGACGTGGAAAAGTGGGAGAAACCAACGGGTGCTGCCGATTCCCCGCTGCAGAGCAGCACGCAGCACTGCAAACAGCTTCGCCTGCCTGGAAGGATGTCTCCCCTAGTAAATGCCACCCTGGTTCTCTCCGTGCCCGGTCCCTGGCAGGCCTGTCTGCACCCCTCTACACCCCAGCATGGCCACGCACCCGCTCCCTGCTGCAGCTTCCCTCCTGCCTCCCCCCCGCAGAGGGATTACGCGGCCGCTCCAGCAGCCATCTGGAGAGGGGAGCTGGCCCCTGGCACCCAAAGGACCATGGCACACATCACGGGTGGGATGGCGGGGCCGGGCAGTATGGATCGAACTGTGTACGCGGGACACGGCCCTCCCACGCCACGACACGGCCCCACAGCACAGCCCACGGAGGATGGCAAAGACCCTGCAAAGAGATGACGGAGGGGCTGGACCTCCTTCTGCAGAGGGGTACTGCGGCCGGAGCTGGGGTCCCCACCGAGTCCTGGGGGAGGATGGCCCGGGGGAGGGGGGGGGGGCAGTCCAGCCCCTTCCGCTGGGGTTTAATAGACTCGTGGCGTATTTAACATGCCCCTATCATGTGATGAATCAGACCCTGTTCCCTCAGATCTAACAGCGGCGCAACAAAGCTGCGATTGACTGCTCAGGGTAGCGGCTGCGGCTCGCGCGCTGTCTCCGGCACCGCCAGACACCTCGATGCAAGGGGGGGGCCAAGCAAGAACAGCATCTCGTAGGCGACACGCATCCCCGAGGCGGTTCGCCCTTGCTTCTCTGTCGAGGAGGAGGAGGCTGGCTCTCTGCTAATGAGCAGGCAGCGAGATGGGAGTCACGAAGCCCAAGGAAGAGCTCTGGTCCCTGGGAAGCGCCAGACGACATCTCGGGCTCCATCCATCGCAGCCCGTCCTGCCTGCGACCTCAGCAAAGCGCCCAGCCATGGGGACCAGACCCGGCATGCGGGGTTGGGGGAGGGGGGGGTATCTGGCCCATCCGAGCCCCTGGTCACGATCGGGGGGGTTTGGGGGTGCTGAGCCAGGGCTCCAAAAGCTGGGTCTCTCCTAAACCCTCAGTGCTGCCCACCTGTGCACAGAGTGGGGTCCATGCCCGGGGGACCCCAGCCCGCAGCTCGGGGGATGTCGGACACAAGCCAGCGCACAGCACATAAACGCAGCGGGGGGACAGCTCAGGGGGTCCCCACATCTCACCAAAAACACGGCAGAAGGGGGGGGGGAGTGGGTGCAGGGGGAGCTTGGCCCCCAGCCCCTTACCGCAGCGCACCCCACTCCGACCATGGGGTGCACTCAGGGCACCCCGGGGGGGGGGGGGGCTGTAACCACCCCACCCCCCTTCCCTAAGAGAGCACCCCCTGCACAGCTTCCCCCCCCCCTCCCCCCAGCCTGCCCCAAGGCACACGTCCCCGATGTGGGGATGCTCTACCGCCCCCCCCCAGCTCCGCAGCGCCCGGGAGGAGGAGGAGGAGGAGGAAGAGGAGGAGGAAGAGGAGGAGGAAGGCAACCGCGCCGGGGGCACTCACCGTGCGGGGCGGGCGGCGGCCGGGCCCCCCCCCCCCGGCTGCCTACGGGTGCAGCATCCTCCCGGCCAGCCCCAGCCCGAGCCCGAGCCGGAGCCGGAGGAGCCGGAGCGGGAGCTGGGCATGCTCGGGGGCCGCCGAGCAGCACGTGATGCCGGGGCTGGCACCGAGAACCGCGGGGGGGGGGGGGGGCCGAGCCTGCCGCCCCCGCCCCGCCGCCCCTTCCCGCATCACCCCGGGGACGGGGGACCGCACCGCCCCCCCCCCCCCGCCCCAGCATCACTTGGGGGGGGGAGCCGCGATCGTGCTGCTCCCCCCGCACTGTAGCACTTTGGGGGGGGTGGGGGGGGGGCTGGATCACAGTGTGTGTGTGTGTGTGTGTCCCACACACACACAGCTCTGCAGCCCGGGGGGAGCAGCCTGGATCATGCTGCCAGTCTGCACCCCAGTACCAGGGGGACAGCTGGGATCATGCTCCCCCCTGCACCCCAACATCAGGGGGACAGCTGGGACTGTGCTCCCCCCTGCACCCCAGTACCAGGGGGACAGCTGGGACCACCCTCCCCCCTGCACCCCAGGATCAGGGGGTCAGCTGGGATGGTGCTCCCCTCTGCACCCCAGTACCAGGGGGACAGTTGGGATGGTGCTCCCCCCTGCACCCCAACATCAGGGGGACAGCTGGGACCACCCTCCCCCCTGCACCCCAGGATCAGGGGGTCAGCTGGGACGGTGCTCCCCCCTGCACCCCAACATCAGGGGGACAGCTGGGACCATGCTCCCCCCTGCATCCTGCATCTCTCCGGGCAGGGGAGCCCATTTGTTCCCAGCCGGGCTCGTGGGACCGGCTGCAGTGGGTCAGGCAGCACCCCTGGTCTCTGCAGCCCAGGGAGAGCTGCCTGCAGGGAGGATGCAGCAGCACCCAGGATGGGCAGCAAAACAGCTCAACAACCACAGCTTGTTCTCTGGAGCACAAAAGGCCACCACTCGGTCCCCCGGCCCGTGCCAAGGGCCAGCGATGGCTCAGGCAGGGCTGGCAGGACCCTTCCCCAGCCCTGCTCAGGCCCCCGGCCCGGTGGCAGCGTGTCTCCCAGGCTGCAGAGCCGGGCGCTCGCAGAGCCGCTGGGAAGCTGCAAACTCCAGCCCTACAGCAATGGCACCGTGCCCTGATCTATGGCACTGCCCTACTTCTGCCTGTCAGAGCTGCCAGGCAGCGGGGCCGGGACCCTGCCTGCACCCAGCCCCTGCGGCCAGAGGCTCAGACCCTGCAAGCGCACAGGGACCCTCCATCCTTCGCAGAGGAGCTGTCGTGGGGAGGGACGTGGGCTCTCCAGGAGAGAAAAACTGGCAGCTGCCCTTGATCCTATAATCCCCCCATTAGCCACACGGCATTAGGGGCTGGGGAGGGGGTTGGCTTTCACTGGATGCTCTGCATCCTGCATCTCCCCCTCCTCACGCCCCCCACCCCGCACCAATGGGTGACATCCTCCCTCCCTGCCAGCCCACAGCACAGGGACCCCCACATCCCCAAAGTTACTCCCCGCTGTGCCTGCTGGTCGTTGCCCCCAGCCATTCCCCTGCTCTGCAGGCAGTGGGGTATCTCTACCCCCCTTTCCCCCCACAATGCCCTCCTGCCACCCAGGAGAGCCCCAAGAGCTGAAAAACAGCCCAGGAAGCCCATGAGTAACTGGGGGGCTGTGCTGCTCCTGGGGGGGGGAGCCCCACCAGCCCAGCCAGGCACCCCAAAGCACCAGGAGGGAAGGGTGCAGCTGAGCGTGCACCCCAGCCAGGCTGTTCCCTACTCCCTTGAGGACACAAGAGGGGCACCGTGCTGCATCGGGCCCCCCCCAGTAACGTCTCAGCCCGAAGGCACAGACCCAGCAGGGCCTTTTCTTCTGCAGGCAGAGAGCTGGAGGCAGGAGTTGGGTGGAAAAGAGCCCTTTTACTAGCAGTGCTTCCCCATGTGAGCACCCAGCTGGGGCACGGGGATGGGTGCTGCCCTCCCACCCCCCAGGTTGGCAGAGGCAGGAGGATGCCCGGCATCGCGCGGAGCCAGCGGTTCCCTTCTCTTGCAGCTGGGCCCTGCGCACGTGTGCAGCAACGTGCAGGGCATGCACCGCTGCACCAGCCTCAATGCCACCTTGTGGGTGCTGTCGCAAAGGCAGGAGCCAGCGCAGCCCGCGACAGCCAGGGTTGGGGGGAGCAGCTCGCCGTTGGAGCCCCCCACCGCTCCCCGCTCCGCTGTGGCATTCCCAGCTGCTGCGGCACACAGGGAATCACGAGCACGGGTAACACGTTGAGCACGCAGCGAAGGCCGACTGCGGAGGATAGACGGTCCTTGCCATGGAGAAGCATTGCAGACGTGCTGCAGGAACACGGCTCGAACCTGACCGGGAGGTTTGCCACCACAGCCCTCGTCCAGCAAGCCCCACTGCCGGCGATGTTTGTGGCTGCGCGACTCGAACGCGGGGCTGATTCAAGGACACCTTGGCTCTGCTCGACAGATTAGACCGGATAATCCCGGTGCTTTGCTCCAGCCCTCAGCCCACCTTGGGATCTTTGCTCTCGCCGGGTTTATTGCCGTCTGAGCACACAGAGAAACCTCCGCGCGCGCCAGATAGGGACGGGCTCAAAGATCCCGTCTGAAACACCCTCACCCAGCAGGACCCGGAGCCCCGCGCGAGGCGAGGCGGCGGCGGCAGCCTGCAGCTCAGCATGTCTAGACACCAACATCACCCTGCCAGGGTCCCAGTTCCCGGACTGGAGGCAGGGAGGGGGCAAGAGGCAATGGGAAACAACCCGCCGGGATGAACTGAGGCTCTTGGAGCAAAGCCTCGGGCCAGATCCTCACTGAGTTACGCTCCTGTTGCATTCACCCCAGCGAGCACAGCCAGCTCTGCGCTGCACGCCCCGGGCAGTGCATGCCCCAGGGACCCTTTGCACCACTGAGCTCCCTCCCACGAGTTTAGGGTGCTGCAGGGCCCTGGAGAAAGTCCCCACTGGGCTCCAGGGGACCTTTCCCCGAGGGATGACGCAGGGCGGGGGGCTGGCTGGCTCACCCACCCTACCCTGGAGTTCCCGGAGCCCTCAGAAGAGATATTTGCATCTGAAACGGTAACTTGGCACAGAAGCTCCCTTGTGCAGTGACGGGGCAAGATTCGCCTGTCCCAGCAGCGCCGGTTGCAGGAGCCAGGTGCAGGACATAGCCCAGAGCTGGGTCTGGTCCCTCCTAATCACGTACGGGGACTGCCACGGCCACGTAGGGACAGGTAACTCCAGCCTGGCCTCGCAGCGCTATGCTGGCACAAGCTTTAGCCCTCTGCTGAAGCTCGCCATGCCCGAGTACACCGGGCTCGCTCACTGCAGCATCCAAGCAGCCTCTGAGACGTGGCCCCGCACATGTCTACCAAACCTGACACGCTGCTTTCTCCCTTGCCGGTGGGACCTCTGGGTTTGTTCAGCTGCTGGGACCGTGGGACCATCGCAGCCACGTCCACAGCACCATGGGACAAGTCACAGCAGGGCCACGGGCACCCACCCGCCCAGGCTCGACACGCATTTAGCAGCGCAGACCCTGGCCCCATTCTCTAGCAACCGCTACGCTCCAAAGCCTCCCAACCCACACCTTTACTGCCCTGGTCCTCCACGAGGCTGGATTACAGCAGCCCACATTGCGCTCGCAAAGATTTCGGCAGCAGCTGCCTCCGGGCAGAGACAAGCCCAAGGAGCAGCATCCTTCGAGGGTGCAAGGGTGCTTGCGAGCGGGAGGCAGAAGCTTCTCCCCTCTGGCCCCTTCTCACTTACTTGATGAAGTAGAAGCCCCCGTGCAGCGTGGTGTCCACCTCCCAGCCTCGGGGCAGCCCTGGAAGGACAAGGTAGGGTCACCCTCCCTCACCCCACGCAGCCCCTGCCCTCCCCACCGGTGCTCTGCTGCGGGCTGGGGTGTTGCACGGGAGCAGAGTGCTTGCCCAAAGGATCTGCTGCTGGATAGTTAGCAATGCTCGGTGTCACACCGAGGCCCCGCTTCACCAGGAGGCAACTGCAGAGGAGATCCCCCCCTCGGAGGAGGCAGCACTAGGGAAGGGCAGGAGCGCAGGGGCAGGGAGCCGCAGGACAATCGTGACACTTGTGGGGTGCCGTGTCCTGCCGTGGTTGGCTTTCATAGGCTCAAACTGCATTTTTAAAGCGGTTTGGGTGCCCTCCCCATCAGCGACAGGTCTCATAGACTGCAGGGAGTGTGTCTGTGGAAGAGGACTCTTAAAAGCCCCCCCGAGAACATCTCTCCAGCCAGAAACCCAGCGCCTAAGAGATGTGGCATCGCCTCATGCGTCACTCAGTGTCCCCCGACCCCCCCAGCTGCAAGACAGCTCCTGCTGGCTCAGCTTTTTGGAGCCTCCATTGAATTTCTAGAGGATTTCACTCCACACCTCCAGATTCTAATCAGTGCCCAGGCGGGGCAGAGAGCAAACGCTGAGACCCAGGAGCCGTCCCTTACCGGCGCAGGAGAAGTGCCCGCTCTGGATGGAGTAGCCTGTGCCGGGGTGCACCCAGCTCGTGGACTTTGTCTCATCGCTGTGAAAGACAAGGAGTGGGGCTATCAGCACCCATGGGGGCCCAGGGAGCCCCATCCCGTCGCCAGGGAAGGGTCTTAGCAATGCAGGTGACTTTTCCAGCCAAAGGAACAGAAGGACAAGATTTTGGGGAAAGGGGGGGGAACAGCATCCATCAGGCTGGGACAGCCGTGAGCTCCAAGGAGAGAGAACTGGGGGCAAAGGAGAGATGACTGTGTGCGATAGGAAAGCAGCCAGACACAGAGGCTTGCAGCAAGGGGTACCCCTTGTTCCCAGCCTGGACTAAGCCCCCGACCCCCTCCAGCCATGCACCCGGCTCCCCCCGCACCCCAGCTTAAACCCCATCCCCGTGGCAGCCCCCACTCCGTGCGAGCTGCCAGGCAGGATCGTACTTGATGAAGAAGACGCGACCGTCCCCGCAGACGCCGTAGGTCCACCTGCCCGGCAGGTCCAGCCAGTCGATGTCATCCCCCATGGGGGTGGCGGTGGGGGGGCTCGGGCCCAGAGCAGCCCCACACAGCAAGGTGGGACGGGACACGGCACCCAGCTCGGGAAGAGCCAAACAACTCCCGGTTCCCCCAGGAGCAAACCCTTGCTCAGCTCAGACCTTCCACCCAGACTCTGTTTGCTGCAAATAACCGAGGAGGGAGGGAAAAAAAAAAAAATCCCAACCAAACCCATCAACTTAACCCCCTCGGAGCCGGGCTGCCACCCTGCCTGCGAGCCGGGGTTCAGAGGGCATCCTCCCAGCATCACGGCACGGCTCTCCAAATGACTCTTCAGGGCTAGCCTGTCACAGCTTCCTCCGCTGCCTACTCAGTGTAATTACCGTCAATTAACTCGGGGTGAGTAATTATGGAGTTGTTACTTCCCTCTCCTGTTCATTTTAAACAATGTCAAATTCTTCTCCCCGTCTGATCTCGCAGCCAAGCCGAAGCAGTATGTAGGGCACCCTGATGATTATCTGCAGCGCTTTCGGAGCTGCCCAATGGGTATTTTCTCTCTGCTTGTTCTTAGCCGTCAATTAAATGTCTTTTAAGGGGAAAGGTGGGGTCTGGGAGGCACCTGGGCTGGGTGACTGTGAAAGAGGCAATTGCCCTTGTGTCTCAGCAGGGCCTTTGCAAAGCTTCTCATGGCACAAGGAGAAAGATGCTTGTTAAGGAGAGGCCTGAGAGGTGGAAAGGAAGGAGCTGGTCCCCAAAGCAGGGAGGAAGGGGCTTGCCCTGCTGAGCTGAAGCACAGTCCCCACATCAGAGCGGTTCCCTGCCAGGAATTGGGGAAACCAGTTCACCCGAAGCCTCAGGAAGGCTCTTCCTATAGTTCTTTGAACCACTGGGTAGGAAAAACACGTCTGGTTAGTCCCAGCGAGCCTGTTGGGAGAGCATCCAATGGGACCCACCGTAGCAGGGAGCGATGCCACGGTCCTGGGCATCATTCACCTAGGGAAGCTCCATTTCGTGGGAGAGATGCTCAGCTGCAAACTGTGGGGCCAAGCTCGTGTCCTACCTGTGCCGTGGATGTGACTTGAGGACTGCACAGCTGAGCATGTGCTCAGACCCCCACGCTTGCAGCCCTAGGGGGGGCTCAGAGCACAGCTTGCCAGGATTACGTTATGCCTCGGCTTTTTTGCAAGATTGGGCTTTTTGCCTGTGTTTGGGCCGAACAGGGATAGCGTTACGCCAAGCCTGCCTGCCTACCCCAGTTAGGTTACAGTTACACCGGGGAGTTGCCACCCTTATCACATTACTATCTGCGGAGCTAAACGTCAATCACCGCCCGATTAATGACCACGGGAACTCCTGGGGCTTTGATGCTGTGATGCACCTGGAGATTGGGGAGGTCACGGCATGACCCCGAGGGAGCCAGCTCTGCTTCCCTGCCTCTGCTCTGCCTCCGCAGCCACGCAGGGTCTGCAGGCAGGAGCCAAAGCACAGCGAAGAAATCCTGGAGCCTTAATGCTCGCGGCCAAACCTCGGGAGCACACGAGCAGCTCGGTGTGGTGGTGCTTCATCTCAGGGCAACTCAAAGACAGGCGGCGGTGGACAAAGCTGCCACATTAAACTGTTTGCATCGTGGTTTTTGGGGGGGAACCCCCATAGCCAGCCCTGGCAGAGAGATGGCTTGTGGCACGTGCTGGCTCAAGGCAGAAACAGTTTTATAAAGTCAAACACGGCAAGAGGTCTGGTCCTAAGCTGCCCTAATCCTATTTCAGCGCTGGGGGAGGCACGGTGGGGATAACCACATCGCTTCTGGAAACAATGGGTCCTCCCGGCCACACTGCCTCTGCAGCCGCTCGCAAATGGGCTTTTCTTTACTGGGAGCAGCCTCTAACCTGAGTCACAGCTCATATACGGCATTAGTCCTCAACACAAACATTTCGGGGACCTGGGTCTGTGAGTGGCTCCCAGCACCGCTCTGGAGCCTCCTCTGAGATCTCCCCATCACACAGCTTTCAGGACTGAGCTTTCAAAACTGGTGCCAATTTATTTATATAGACATGAAACAGAAACCTTGAGAGAACCTGGCACCCTGCAGTCCCAGGGTTAGGAGCTCACTGGGCATGGCCCTCACCTTCCAGCCCAGGGCAAAACCTCTCCAATTACTGCAGAGTTATTCTCACATGTACCTCAAGGGTATGCGGGATCAGGGTCCATGCCAGATAAGTTCATCTATCTGATCCTAAAAGATTTCCTTGTCTAGTAACCCCCAGGGAGGGATGCATTTCCCTGACCATGCATATTCTCAGGGTGCCCCTCGCTTGTCCATGGCAATTACAGGGGACCGACTCATCAGACACTAACACCAGAAAGGAGGAGGAGCTGGTGCAGCCCCTTGGGTACATAACGCTGAGATTGTTGGAGGGCTTTGTAGGACCTTCAGCCAAGAATCCCGAGCAGCTCCAGGGTCTCTCCTGCCAGGTAAATAAATCAGCTTTTATTGCTTTCCACAAGAGAATTTTTTTCCCTATTTCTTTATATCTTAATCCAATGGAAATTCAAAGGGGAAATACCAGCGGGGCTTTTTGTTTTCATTTGGTTTAAAATCCTTTTAAAAGCTCCTTGTTCACAACCATCCAGGTTGGGGAGGAAGGAGGCAGCAAGCAGGCACACACCGAGGTTTTCTTTGCAAAACCACCCATATTCAATGTTTCTACTGATGGTCCCAGGGAGGATCCCACAACACCGGGCACCACCACCTCTGCCCTGTGCACCGTGTCCTTCCTTTAGCAGGGACACGGAGGGATGGGGAAGCCACCGGTCTCCCACAGGAACACCTTGGGAGCAGAAGCCCACCAGTGGGGGAATGGATTTGCATCGGGACCAGGCACAGGGAGGAGATGGAGAAGAAAGCCCAGTAAATGTATTTGCTCTAGTAAGAGACAGCCCCGGTACATCGCCCATCTTATGGAGACGCCTGGCTGCTGGCAAGCCCAGAGGCACCAGGTCACCCTTGTGCATGAGATGCCGGTTTGGGCAGAAGGATTTCGCTCACCAACGTGCCAGGAGTAGCCACCGGCAGCCACCTTCTCCTATGCAGCACCGAGCCTTCGCTTGGAGCCACGGTGGGACCACGCGGAGAACAAAAGGCAAAGGGAGCGAAGCACGCCGAAAAGGGCTGCGCTGGGTGAGCGACGGGGTGACACAGCCACCGCTGTGGCTTAGTTGTGGTCAGAGAGGACGTCTCACCCCGGCTGCTGCCTGACACCCAGCCCATCGTGGGTGACCTGCCCTGCGGAGGAAAGCAAACAAAGGCTGAGGAAGTTTCCCGCGTGGAGCCCTCGTGGGTCAGATGTTCGGAATGTCACAAAACCGGGCGCTTCTGCGCAGAAAGGGATGGTTATTGCGCTTGCCCCACATTTGCCCGTCCCGCCCTGATGCTCGCACCAGAGCAAGGTGGCAAAGCACCTTCAGGCCACCGCGGAGGGATGGGTGGGAGGGAGCTCTGCAAGGGGACAGCCGGGGGACCCACTCGGCCACAAGTGTTTTGGGGTGGCGGTGGCCCCGGCAGCGTTGCGGGCTGCGAGTCCCGCGCTGCTGTACGGTTCTGGCACCATCTCCTGGACAAAAGCTTCCCCAGAAACAAGACCAGAAATGCAGCTGCAGAGCGAGTCGGCCAGGCGCTTCCACCGAGCCCAACCTCATGCACCCTGAGATGCGTGTTGTGCCCCCTCCTTGACCGTTAATACACACCAGTCTGCTCCCCGTAACTTCAAGCTATCTTCTCCTCCCTCCCCTTTAGTCCACACACTGCCCATCCGACTACTCAAAGGCCCCACCTGGGAGCCAGGCTGGGGACACAACGGCCACCACACCACTGTCCTTTGGGATACTGGGGCAGGCAGGAGCGCACTGGTCCCTCCTGGCTTTCCCAGCTCGAGCAGAGAGACCAGTCATCACCTCAAGTGAAAGAGAGTTGCTAAGCAAAAAAGCTAATTGCTTCATATTCTTTATGTCTGGTTGTAAACTGCTTGTAATTTGATAGATGGTGCCAGGGAACGCCACTGCCGGGAGCACTGGTGGGTGCTGCTCTGTGGATCCTACCGGGCTGGTACGCTGGAGCCCAGACACCCAGATCGCAAGCAGATGTTTAACAGCCTTTTATCACCGATCTGAGTAACACATTTACCACCAGGCAGGCAACCCACCGCTCCCACATCCACCCTGAGAACTCCAAACCCTTGTACAGCTTGTTACCATAGCTCCCAACAGCCGGCATGGGAGGAGGCATGGAAAGGTGCCAGCATAACATCCCTCCAGCTCTAGAAGGGAAATCTTTTTAACCTGCTCCTGCTTCCCCTTTGCTAGCAGCTTTGCTTAACCTCAGATCTGGCCTAAATTATCTCAGCAACCTGAAACAGCAAGCCTAAAACGAGAAGCACAGAGCACGAGAAGGAAAGGGGAAAAGGTGCTAAATCCAAATGTCCCTGCTGGGTCTTTGTTTCTTCTAAGCACAAAGTCCCTGTGAGAGACCTGGGACCGTATCCCAACCGCTCCCAGCCAAAGGCTGCTCTTTGCATGCAAAAGGGCTGCAGTCGGTAGCTATTTTCTGTTTCTGATGAGGTGCCTCCTCTCTCGGTGACAGGGAGGGAAGCCAGCCAGCGTTTCCCACAGGGCAACGAGCAGCTCACGCCAGGCTGTCACGCAGCAGTGGGGTAGGAACAGCTGCTCCAGAGCGATGTCAAACATGCTGCTGCCATTACACAAACCTCCACAGACCCACCGAGCATCAAAGCCCTATTTTCCAAGCAGACCTTTCTTTGCTTTGCTCCGTACGTATCAGTTATTCTTTGTGGCAGCTATCTTCCCTAAAGATAGGCATTTAGATTTAGCTTAAGATAGTACCGTCCAGGGCTGTCCAGACTATGTCTGCGCCAAAGATAGCAGGAATTTATCTTCAACAGCTTCGTTTTACAGCTGGTAGGCTACTGCAAACCGGGTTTGTCCCTTGAACCAGTGAATTGTGCTGAGAAAGACCTCCTTTCCCACAGCCGCTCAAAGCTTCAAGTCCAGCCTGCCAGCGTGGGATACCCCAAACGGTACATTTCTACAGGCAGGGGGTTTTGTTGGATTTTTTTTTTTTTTTTTCCTGTGAGAAGCAACACACCTAGTGATTACAAGAGGAAGAATGGAGAAGACAGTTCACGTATCTAGCAAAATGCCACATGCCATCCTGAAAAGAACAGACAGGCAAGGAAAGCAATGAATATCCGATGTGCTCCTACAGCTGGGGCCGCTACAAAGCAGCCAGTGTTTTTATTGCTAACAGTCTTATCGTGAGCATTAGCAAGAGGGGCAGATGGGTGCCTACTAATGGGCTCTAATACTTTATACACTCAAGACTAATGGACAGCTTTTACAAGACTTCATTTCCCCACCCCCACCACACACACTGAAATAAACCTTGGATTATATCCGAGTTACAGTCCATCGGGTCAAGGCCGTGCAGCTGGAAAGCAGCGGACTCTCCCTAGAATTGCAATCATGATTCACAGTGTCATTGCCTTCTCCTGCCTGCCAGTTTCAGAAGAAACTTGCTTTTGTGGGACTAAACCAGCTCTGCAGCACTATTAATTTGCAAATGGCATTTTAGTGGACGCAGTCAGTAGTGAGCAGAAAAATAGCAGCTTATTTACTCCCCATGTGCTTTGCTGACAAACAGGTCCTGCGGAGAAGATACAGCTACCAGAGCAGGAACAATTCTACTCTAACACAGATAAAAACTGTCAACTAAACTCCAACTGCAGACCTCAGTGCCAACAGAATAAAGAAATCCCAGCAGGATTTCTACATTCCAGATGGCATCTGGATGGACTGCCAGACACACAGCAGCTTTCATTTAGCACACTAACTATATTTCTTTAAGCTACCTCACTTGAATAAAGAGAAATTGCAATGTTCATTTTTAAGGCAGATTTTAGAGCCAGCAGCAGAACAGGTGATTATGACTTTTAAAGCATTTTTGGTTTTGTTTTTTTTTTAAAACACCATAATTACATTCACTATGTTCAGCTTTGTTCACTCTTTTCAAGAGAGTATTGCAGGAAGTTCAAACAATGTTTTTCCTTGTCTAGTCCAGCAGTTTTCTACCCATGATACTCTTACAGAAACAAATACTGCACAGTGGTGGTTTAGAGACATTCAGACAAGATGCAAGCACAGAGTGAAACATGGCTTGTGCTGCAAGACAGGAGCAATAGTCATAGTACCATCCCCGTAGTGAGCTCTCAGCAGCGCTTTTCTTTAAGGCATAAACTAAACAATGAATAACTTTGAAAGCTCTTCCCCCAAGACGTCGCTCTAGAAGAGGTGTGACCAACCCGCGGCCCTTGAACTCATTCCAGAGATTCCTACACCATGACAATGTCCCACGTGGAGCAGAGTCACCAGCATCACTGCTCCAGAAAGTTCGTCAGCAGGGTTTTGGTTGAGGCCAAAATCCTCACGCTCATCCAGGACAGCCTCATTCCCCAGTAAGCCCCTGGGAACCCCTGGAAGAGCTGACCGGTGCCTGCAAACTACTCCAGGCACCTTCACCCCTCAACTTGTGAGATCTAAAGGCCACATCTTGTCACTGCCCTGCTCTGCACCCGCAGCAGCGCTGCATTTCCAGCCTCCTCCTTCCCATCCAGCCAAGAGCAGCCATCCCGACCAGCCCCAGCCAAGGGGCACAACGCCCTGGAGAACACCCAGCTCTGGCGAAGCGTTCTAGCTTCACGCTCATGAGAGACTGTGCCAAAATTATGGTATTTGCTAGCCTAAAAAACACACCATGGTAGACGCAGCTTTACACAACAAAAGAAATCCTCCATTAAAAATAATTATGCTGCATAATGCTGTGCAGGATTATGTGTCACTGGGCATTGACACCTCTCCCATATTCTGAGCTCCTTACCAAACATTTTACTTCACTAAAACATAAACAAGGGAACAAATCATTCACTGCATTATAAGCCAACACTATGTGGCAAAACACAGGGAAGCATTCTGGCTCTCGTTCATTGAAGATCAATCAGATGTTTGGCACCTTCAAGTTGCTTCCACTCACAAGGTGACACCTCAAATTTGTTTCAATGCAAAGCCTGAAAATACTTCAAAAAAACCCCTGAAATACCTTCAAAACCATGCAGTATTCATATTTAAAGTTATGCTAACCAGTGAGCAAACTAAACCCGAATCTCAATACTCTGCTTCAATTAGGGCAACAAAACATTAACATCCCTGCTTACACCGAGCCAACACCTAATTTGAATATAACTAATTGCACTTGCACACTTTGTATTTTAGTTTAAAGCTTCATCAGTACAAGGAGCCCTTATGATCATGCATTTACCAGTTCAGAAGGAAATTCACAGGGGAGAATGCCTGCTTCTGAATTACCATAACCTCCTCTGAAACAAGGGTGATAAAAAAAATATTTAATGTTCTCATAAAGCTAAACATGCATGTATGAACTGTGCTTTTGCATTTGCTTGCTGACATCTCCCGTAAATTCTTTCCAAGAAAAACAATTTGGCATTATCTTGCAAATATCTTTATTACAATTTACAGATTAGTTCTGAATAGCTTTATTATGTACAGAAATATAACTTTAGATATAAAAACCCAACAAACTTGACACAAATCAATTAAAATCTGTATAAAGCCGATGTTGAAGGTCTTCTAACTTTCTCTAAATTATATAAAAATAAAATCTGATAATTACAGTTTTGATTTAAAGTTCAACAAGTGTTATTTTTACTGTCTCACTCAAAGCACTTACACATGTACACATCCTGTATGACCATTTTAAGATGTTATAGGGAAAATGGTGACAAGCAAGCTGAGCTTGCTTTTAAAATGATGTTTATAGTGATGCATTTAGTGTTAATCTCCTACCACCTTACATCGGATACTTTGAAAACATGAGGCTTGACAGGGGAAAAAGCTTACCCAAGCAGGTATGTTTCAGTGAGAATCAGCAGTGTTAGAACAGAGTGCTTGATACACTGCAGGTTGGAAAAAACCAATTTCTCAAATGTTAGAAGCACTTTGGAAGTAACAGTTTTTAATCTAGTTTACATCCAATTTGTCAATTCTGTTCGTTTCCAGCTGTAGTCTTTTCCAAGCCTCTGCAAACAGTGGATCAGTATTTGCAGGTGTTAATTCACACCGCTCTAAAGCTTCTTACAAGCACCAGTAAACCAAGTGAGTTGTCCAGAGTAACTGAAGCACCAACAAGTTCTCCAAGATCGAAGAAACTAGGAGAGTAATGGAAAAATGACTACAGTGTACTTTACCATAAGCAATGAACAGCATTTTTACTTATTAGTCACACTTGGACCATAAGTCAACAAATTTTCTATTGTAATTCTACGTTTATCACCCTGCGTGCTTTTTCCTAAACAAAAAAGCAGAACACCTGTTATCAAACATGATACAGGAAAATGAACTCCTAAAAATTATTTCACAGGATTTAAAGGCATGATTAGAATTATGATCTTACAATTAACATTATCTTTTGTAGGAAAGGAAAATCCCCCTTTTTTGTGCCAGGGGGATGAAAAATAACATTGCTGCATTGCTTTCAAGTAGCCAGTCTGTAAGGCTGCTTGAGTTTCAGCCGTATTTTAAGTTTACATGACAACTCTACTGTAGTTCACAGTTAACTCTCTGAATTTCATAATTGTAACAATTCTAACTTGTAGCAGAGAAAGGTAATTTTTAAATTCAAAGAACATACTTCATGCAGTAAGAATAAAGTATAAACCCAGTAACTCTGAAATTTGAGACAGAATTGAGATGGCACAATCAAACAGAAAATTCCGTAAAGCTCTGTGAAGCTCTTTTCTCCATTATCTGTAATTTTATTTCAAAGTAAAAACTGAAATCATTAACAAGATGACAATTCTGAAGTGTTTTTAGGTTTCTCCCTTACAAAAGGGAAACAATTCTAGTCAGCTGACTGACCAAAGTAGCAAATCATTTATTCACGCAACTTCATGCAAACAGATAAGAATTCTTTGATGTTTGGTATTTATTCCATCGCTTGACTTCATACCTGCTTGGATAACAGCCACACAACATCCTTCAGGTCCAAACACATATCCAAATGGTGCTGCCTTTTTTTTTTTTTTTGACTGAAACAACAATTAAACATTTTAAGTTAGGAACATAAATAAGGAGTGTTTTCCTTCTACCAAGGACCTCAACATTCAGACCCCAAACATGAAATGTTATTTTGGTACCAGATGAACAAAAGTGCAGACGCGTAGAGGTATTAATACTGGCTTTTGGTAAAGAACACAGCAATTTGTAGCCTTAGACTTCCATAAGTCAAAGATAATTCTCCTTACAAGTACCAGAACAAGCATATTGGATACAAGAAATATGAAGAATCCTGCACTTCAATCCATCTTCAGAAAGCAGAATCAATTACAGCAAAGTTACTCTAAGATTAACTAAAGAACTAGGGGTTAGTTCCCTTTGCGTGGCTACCTAAATTCAAACTATCAGCCATAGCCTTGATACATACCTTGAAGCTTTTATTATTGATCGGGATGAGGCCTTTCATCACCCTGAAAGCAAAGGTTTGGTGCGCAAGCAGCCAATACCCTTTGGAACAGTACTGGGTAAAGGTATTATTTAAATAAAGATAAACCAAAGGGCTTGTAGTGCACCAGAGTTCCCCTGAATCCCCCAGTGTGCTAGACTGAAATATTGAGACATCAAAGCGCTACATAAACACTCAAACGTTAGATTACATGCAAAACTGCGATCTTAAAAGGAAGGAATAAACTATCTGCTTTGCACAGTAAAGTTAACGTTATTAGCTAAACAAAATTGAGACTTTTGTACATGTTAGAGAAAATGGAGAACCACAAGAAAGTAGCAAGTACCTCTAGAAACTTTAAATCAAAACTGCAATAACTAGGTTCTGAGCCCCATAAATATTTCCTTCAAAATAGGTTTTGCTTTTTCAAAGTGCAAAAATCCAACTTAATAGTCACCACTTCTCCACATACGGCAGACAAGGCATTTTTGGAATGGATTTAACCTAAAGCAGTCTGTTTCTCAAGTGTTACTTAAAAGGAATGCAATTATACCATCCTTACCCTTGATGATACTCAAAAGATTTCGTCTGGATATCAAAATGGGACACACAGGTATATTTGTTGGCTGAATACCAAACTGGGAAAAAAAGTGTTAAATCCCACTTCTCTCCCCATTTCAAAATAGCACATGCAGCTGCCACTTCTTGTTTTGAAGATGTTCATGAGTGCTTAGGGTCACACAACTACCATATCTTTTAAGGTGCTAGAAAGGATCAACCCTCTTGTAGTAGGTTTCTTGGAGTCTATTAAATACTCTTTGTCTATGCTCTGTTGTGAAGCAGTATCCTATGGCTTCTTCTGTTTCTTGGATACGTTTCTGGAACCTGCAACCATCTCGTGCAAGCTCTTCCCAGGGTCCTTTACGATCCTCCTCACTGCTTATGTAATACTCAGTAACTTTTTCAAGGAAGGTCACCTGGAAAAGACAAGTCATTTAGTAAAGCACTAGCCAAACACTCATGCAAAAGGAGCTTAATATTTATTTGCACATATGATTTTTAGTTTTAACAGAAGTTACTAAACATCTAAAATAGCAAAAATCCTCAGATATGCTACCAGGTCATGCTAGGTCTCTGCACTACCCGGGCCAGAGTATATTTCACCTCTCGGCTTTAAAAGCGACCAGTTGCTGACTTCCCCCTCTACCAAAAGTAGCACTCAAACTACTACAGTTTCTAAACTGCAGCCCAAGAGGCCTCTTTAGGCTGACGGCAGATCAAACAACGTTCCCTGTGAAATAACACCCTCCCCAACATCAGTACTGGGTTATAACCTTACACAGATACAGTTCAAGCATGTTACTCAGTAGGACATGCCAGGACACTCACTTAAGGCTAGAAATATGCTACTGGCCAACAACTCCGATTACTGAAGCTTACATAATAAAAAAAAAAAAAGAATCATTGTTCTGTAGAGTAAGCAATCATGTGAGTCAGCTTGTACTTCAGGAAAAGGAACTATGCTACATGTAAGGAAGCAACAGTCATTGCTACGTGACTGGAACAAACCCATCTATTTAGAGCTGCTATCAAATTCCAGTGACCTAAGCTCACGCAAGGAAATTAAGTCAAAGTCATGGCACTTTAAAATACGTATGAAAACTTTCACTCTTGGCTATTTTTAAGAACTATTAAGCTATTTTAAGAAAACAAAGTAACTTAAGAGGCTCAGGATCTAAACTTCACAGTATTTATACTATTAGTATACTAAGGATTTAAGTCTTTCTGTTATCAAGCAATAAGCAAAAGCCAGACTATTTCAGTTTCCTACTTGTACTGCTCTTCATTTAGCTATACAAAAGGCACAAACCTGAAGGACAAACTAGCTACCTGTCAGCATCCATCAACTCTCAGACTAGGACCAATTCTTGAAGACAAGCCAAACACTGTCATTACAGACAACTCCACTGAATTTGCTGCAGGACAGCTACTTCTGAAGGTCAGGAGAAAACATGGGGAGGTACAAAACCCCAAACAACCTTGCTGCACCATTCCTACATGTTATTAACACAACCCTGGTTTCACACCCAGTTCATGCTAACACAATGAGGAGTGTAGAGCAAAATTGCTTTTTGTGGTAGAGCCATCTTCCAACCTTCACAGAAAATATGAAGATAACAGTTACAGAAGAGGTGACCTACAGGAATAATCAGCAGTTGAGGATACAGAGCCACAAGAGACCATGTGAAAGCAACCTCCAGAATTCATCAAATGTAAACTAGATTAAAAACTGTTACTTCCAAATAGTGCAGCTATCCCAAATTACTGCTGAGCTCTCTGTGAAAGCAGAGTCCTTGCATAGTGTCAATGCATTCATTGCTAACTCGTAAGTGAAACAAAACGCTCCCAGGTTTGATTGCAGGATGCCAGATAGAAAATAGCCTTGAGCAGGACGAATGACTTGGAGGATTTCCTGGGAACACCTTGGTCACTGCTTGGCAACCTCTGCTCTGTTTTGCAGACAGACCTAATTAAGCATCTGCTTTCAAGCACATGGAGCTGTTACATCAGCTTATCCCTTTGTGAGTTGCTACCTTACATTCTTTTTACATCAGTCTAAGACACCCTTGGGCCCAATTACTGGATTTTGTAACATCATGTGAAACACTGCATCTAGATCATCGTTCTTTCACCATGTCAATAGATTACAGAGTCTAACAACAAATTAGTCAAAAAATAACTGCTGTTAAGTCTACATCCCTGGCACAGTATTTAGGTCAGAACAGTAGGAACTTACACCAGGGCTCATCAGTGCTACCTCGCAGCACTTCAGACAGATGCTGTCAGTTACAAAGGACCTCTTGCAGGAGCTGTTTAACTTTTGATTGTTTTCCATTTAGATTAAAATACAATAGTTTGTCCTGTGTGAACCATTAAGTCTGTAAACACCATTCGCCCTAGCAAAACCAGGTATGAAGTTACCTCCAAGCCAGGCTCCCAATTAAAGGAGAAAACAAATCTCTCCACCTTAAGAACACTAAAGCAAACATTATAGAAGTTTTCTATTTTGACAACTTGTTACACTAGTGTGTTACCCTGGGACTTGGTATCACAAGCTATTACTCATACAAATGTTTGAAGTATCAGGCAAGACTCAGACATTATGCCTGAAAAGCCATCTTGTGCATCTGTAGCATCACAAAACTTGAGAGGATGAATTTGTTTGCTACTATTTACCTGAATCCTAGCACACGTATTAAAAGTTTTTTAATGCACAAACTCCTCATAAACACATTACATTTCCAGTTTGTGCTCAGACGCCCAATTCCAGATTACATCTTTTTTAAAAACAACTGCTGAATTATAATAGTCTCTTAAATGGAAATGGGAGTATTACTATACTTTGAAATGAAACTTCAGTGGCTTACTGTAGCATGTGTTAACCTGCAACAGAATTCTTCCTACTCCAAAAGACATTTGTAACTCAAGCAGACCTGTCACAAGTCCTAAAATGTTTACAATCCATTAAGTCTCAATTACGCTAGGCATACGCAAAAGTCCTAAAATACTTCATCAACATTATTCGTAACAGAAACAGGTACTTTCCAAACGAAAAACTTACACCGCAGTTCCCATCTGTTTCTCCAACGATGAAAACTACATTATGACACAAATACGGAATGAAAACTACATCTTAGAAGGAAAATTTAACTTCAGGTCTAGAAAAGAAATCTAAAAAAAATTATCTGCCTTGTGTCACTGAATTACAAAATCTACCATCACGTGTAAAGGATGAGGCACACTCATTCCAGTCAAATATTTAGACCATAAGCTCATGGAGGCATGATCTGCCTACCGCTGTGGCTGGAATCCTGGCACAAGTGACCTCACCCACTCACACACTGCTTCGTGCAATGTGGGTTTGTTGTTTGGTTTTTTGTTGTGTTTTTTTTTAGCACCCCCAAAACACAGAAACGTAAACAAAGGATATACCTTTTTCCGCTTGGTACTTCTACATTCCTCACCAGAAAGAATGCCATGCTGCACAAAGCCAGTGACCCCACAGTTATGTTTTTCCAACTGCACCCGACAGACAGTTAAGTGACTACGCTCAGAAGTGCCCAAACTCGGCCCCTCTGCTCCTTTTAAACCAGGCGTCCCTTTTTTCTCTGCTGTTTGAAAGGCTGCCTTGAAATTTAAAGGATTATATGGATCATCTGAGGTACAGAATGAGTTCCAAAGTTTCAAGTTTTCTGCCTCATCCACACTGCTACAGTCCCACTCGTCTTCCTCTTCAGAACTAGGATGAGGAGAGCCTGAGGAGTCCTCTGCCCACGATGAATCTTCCTCTTCCTCCTCCTCCACATCCGACATATCCTTTCCCGGATTGCTGGAAGATGTCTGGATGGTGGCTGTGAAGTTCTGAGGGTTGTATGGATCCAAACTGTAGAAGGAATTCCAGAGATTAAGCCTTTCCCCGTCCTGGCTACCGGTGTCTGAATCCGAGGGGAGCCCTTCGCTATCAAACCCATCGTCATCATCATCCCAGTCATCCTCATCATCCGCACTCTCCTCCCCACTGGAAACTCCCCCTATGATATAGTCTATTAGTTTATTTGCACAGGCAGGTCTGGCTGAAACGGGAAGGTTTTGCTCTATTTCGGAGTCCTCATCGTCCTCTTCAGTCGAGGCTTCCCCGTCAAGTGCCCCCTTCTCAGCTGAACCCCTTATCCCCTCCTGCTCCAAGGGACCACCTCCAGGTTGTCTCTCCAAGCCGTTCGGCTCCTCAGACCGCTTCAAGTCCCCGGCATCGCACTGCTGCTCCCGCCGTCCCCCGACCTCTTCTTGACAAACGCTCTTATGCTGCTGCTGCTCCTCCTCCAGGCTGTGATAGCCGTGGTCCGGGTCTGGCACGGCCAGGCCACCGCTCGCCAAATGCCACCGCTGGAGAAAAGCCAAGCGCTTGCTACGGAGGAACTCGGCCTCCGGCAAGCCGCCCGGGGCAGGGCAGCCTCGCCAGGCCTCCGCGGGGACCTCGGCTCGCAGGGGCTGGGGCAGATGGCTCTTCCCGGAGCACCAAGCCTGGCCCTGCTCCGGGGCCAGCACGTACAAGTCCACACGCGGTACGGGGAAGGACACCAGGCTGCTCCGCACCAGCCCGGTTCCCCAGAGGCCCGGCGTGGGTTCCATACCACCCTCTCGCCCCTTCTCCAGCGGCTCCTCCGGCCACGGCAGCCTCTCTTCGGCCCAGTCCAGCGAAGGGGCCGGCTCCGAAAGCAACAGCAGCGGCTGGGGGCCCTTGGCGGGCGCCTGCCCGGCGGCGGGGCAGAGGGCACTGCTCAGCGCAGGGCCGGGCAGCAGCCGATGCAGCAAAGCGGGCAGCGGGGAGAGGAGCTGCGACATCAGCCGCAGCCAGGAGAAGGGCGGGCTCGCCTGGGGCGAGGCGCCTGCGGGGGCCGCGCTGGGCCCGGCCAGCTTAGGCCAGGCCGCGGCGAAGCCCAGCCGGGCTCGCCCCAGGCCGGGGCCGGCGCGTTCCCGTCCGCTCGGCTCCATGAGCGGCGGCGGGCAGAGGAGGCTCTTCAGCGTTCCCAGCGGTGCGGTCGGACCTGCGGAGCGGCGCTCCGTCGAGGGGCTGCGGGGAGGCAGGCGCGGCAGGCGGCGGGCGACTTCCCTCGGGTACTCGACTCCATCCTGCTGCGGGCGGCGGCACAAAATGGCGGCGCGGGGGCGAGCGCAGCGCCTCAACCCTCCCGCCTCCTCAGCGAGCCCGGAGGGGCGGGGCGCACCAAAGGCGCAAGCGCCCGCCCGCCTCCTGACCGTTACAGCACGACGCCGCCGCTCATTGGATACCGGCGCGGCGGTGCGATGTCCCCGCCCCCCGGGGGGCCGTCCCAAGGGCGGAGGCCCCGCCCCTCCCTCCGCGTGGGGATTGCATCAGCCGGAGGGCGGCGGGCGCCGCGCGGCCGCGCCTCCTCTGGCCGATTCGACTGGAGGGACCCGACGGGGGGGACACGACGTGGGGGGGGGGGACCCGGCCCCGGCCCCGGCCTCGGGCAAGGCCGCCATCAGCCGGGACAAGGCGGCCAGGGGCAGCTGCCCGTTGCCCCGGAGCCCACCAGCCAGCTGCTTTTTGGGGCCGCGGGGCTGCTCCAGCCGGCTGCCCGCCCCCCGCCCCCCAACCTCCCCCCCCCCCCCGTTAATCAGCCATGTGTGGGCACGCTCTGTCGGTCCATGGAGGGGAACGATGGCTGAGGGGGGATCGATGGGGAGGCGAGCTGGAGGAGGCCGGGGTCCCTGCGTGTGCCGACGGGACGGTGCCTGGGGACCGAGGGAGCCGTGTCCTCGTCCCCCCAGGTCTCGGCTCCCTGGGCTCTGCAGCAGGAAGGGGTGTGGGCAGAGGTGCAGGCAGAGGTGTAGGCAGAGGTGCAGGCAGGGCCCACGCACCACCCCGTGCATTTAATCTCCTTTATTTTCACGCCACCATGTTACAGGCAGGAGGGTCTCGACCGCAGCACCGTGCCAACTCTAGCAGCCCCAGCCGCCGGCGGGGCCAGGCTGCTCCCCCCCCCCCCCCCCACCTCCCGCTAGATACAATATTTAAAACTTTTAATATAAAGGTTAAGTTCATTATTCTCGATCCTGAGAAACATTTTGTCCGTTTACGGAGCTCTCGCTGTAAACAAAGCACCACAGGCACCAAGCCCGCACCCTGGCACAGGCGTCCCCCGGCTCTGGGGCCGGATGGCAGACGAGGAGACGGATGTCCCCGCCGGCACGGGGATGGGAATGGGGGGCCGGTGGTCCCCTTCCCGTGGCGTCGCGGGAGGGGGGGGTCAGCCATACAACCCTGCCCCACCGCTCTCCTTTGGGAGCAAATTCCCCGGGATGGGAATTGCCCGGCTCCAGGCAGGCAGCTCCTGGCTGGAGATGTACCCGGGGCTCTGCGGGTACACGCACCCCCAGCCCACAGTGAACCTCCATGACGCCTCCCCTCTCCTCTCCGCCTCGGTGCCCGGCTGCACGCTACTCGTTATTAAAAAAAATTAAAATACAGATATCCCAAAGGAAGAAATACCCCCCTGAAACACCCCACCGGTCCTCCCTGCCCCTCCCTCCCCACGTTGCTCCCTTGACACAAGGTAAACTTAAAAAAGAAGACGCCTGCGGCAGCGCCCATAGGTGCCCGGTCCCTACAGGCACATCGCAGGGTGGGCAGAGCCGCGGCGGTGATGCCGTGGGTCCCCAGCCCCGGCGGTGGGACCTCAGAGGGTGCCGTGGCCGCGGGATCCCAGGGCGAACCAGCCCATCTTCTCCTGCGCCAGGTCGAGGTCCCGCAGGCGGATACCGACCTCCCCGAGGAGGATGTTTTCCCAGAAGCCTTCCTCGCTCAGCACGCTCAGGCGCAGCTCCCGCTGCTGCAGGTCCCCCCTGGGGATCCCGTCGTAGACCAGCTGCGGGGCAGAATGGGGCAGGACCTCAGCCACAGCACCCCCGGATCCCCCCTATCCCCATCCCCATCCCACATACCATCTCATTGTAGGTGGGGTTGCAGGTTTTTCGGGCCACTTTGGTTTTCCTCTTGGTTGTTTTTTGGGGGTCGGGCAGCAGGTAGGTCTTGACATAGGGGTCAGGGTCATTGCCATCCTGCAACGGTGGCTGTGGAGCAGAATGGGGGGGCACCCCATGAGCGCAGCAGTGGGGCAGACCCTCTCCCCGCTCCCACCGGGTGCCGCACACCTACCAGCCCCCTGATGTGCATCACCATGATGAAGAGCTTGTTGTTCTTGTAGGAGATGGAGAGCTTCACCTCTCCACCGACCTTCCCCACGGGCCGAGCCCACGTGGCATCTGGAGAGGAGAGGCGCAGGTGGGACAGGAGCCCCCCACCATCGCCCCACGCGGTTCCAGCCAGCTGCCAGCAGTGCCACCAGCCCCCCTACCTGCCGGCTTCGGGGTCGGGTTGGTGCCAGCCGCCTTCTCGTCCCGTGGCAGGGGGTGGAAGAAGGTGTAGATGAGGTCGCACTGCAGGGCAAGGTGATGGTGGTCACCATGTCCCCCACCATTCGGGACCGGTGCACGCGCCACTGCCACACGCACACAGTGCACACACCGATGCTTTATGCGGTGCATTGGCCCCCAAGCACTTTCCCACCTCGCCGGCATCACCAGCACTGTCCCCATCTCTCGGGAGGCAGAAGCCCCCCTCTGCCCTGCTGAGACCCACCCCCCTGGCTCCGCACCTCTGCCACTTCGGGGGCAGCATGGATGAGGTGCCAGATGTAGCCGTTCAACTCCTCCTTCCGCCGCTCGGCCACCGCTTCGCCCCGCGACCGTCCGATGACGAACCTGCTGGGGAAGCTGCAGGGACGGACGCTCAGCAAAGCCCGGGGGGCAGTGGGGAGCCCTGGGGGTCTTGCAGGGGTCTGGGGGGGTACCTGGGCAGCAGTGAGGAAGGGAAGAGGAGGCGCAGCTTGTTGTGGAGCTCCTGGAACTCCTCGAAGGTGCGCTGCACGAAGGCCACCTCGCCCGGGCTCTCCCGCTGCACCTTCACTATGTAGGTCTGCAGAGAGATGGGGCTGTGACATAGGATGGGGACCCCAAGGTGCCCCGACCCCATAGGGGGCCAGGGAGAAGCACTGGGACAGAACTGCTCGAGTTGTCCCTTTGTCTGTCCCCAACCATCCCCACTTACGTAGCCCTTGCTGGGGTTGAAGACCCTCTCGTGACGGCAGAGGAAGACGTCGTGGATCCGGCCGGACGTCTTGATGGTGTGCGTGCGGGGGGCGAAGGAGAGGGTCGGGCGGGCGTCAGAGCCCGTGAACTTCATCTGCGCCAGGTTGTGGATGAAGAAGTTGAGTTTGGTGGCCACGCTGCCCAGGCTGGACTCGATCAACCTGCAACGAGGCCACCACGTGCTCAGCACGGAGGAGCCCGTCAACGTGCCGAGCCAGAGCTGGTGTCTCCGTCCAAGGGCTCCCTCCATCTTCTCCTGCCCCATCACCCACCCGTGTCCTCTACCTGGTGAAGTAGGTGGTGGCATCGGCATCAGAGTCCTGTGGCCTCAGGGCATCGTAGACGTACTTGAGGTCCTCCAGGTCGGAGAGCTCAGGGATGCCACAGGACAGCATCTGGAAGGCAAGGCAGGGGGTGAGGGCAGGTGGCGGCAGGACGACCCCTCTGCCATGCCTGGGGGGCACGGGTGTGCTGCCCCCCGGCTCTCACCAGCCCCAGCAGGTTGAGGAAGAGGTGGGTGTGTTTGCGGATCAGGTTGTAGGCCTGGCAGCACAGGTCGACGAAGTCATGGAAGCGGCTGGAGGGCTTGTCCCCACCGTTGATGACGTACGCCATGTCCGAAGTGAAGACGAACGGTGCCCGGTCCCTGCGCCGGGGAGGGAGGGACAGAAAGTGAGCACGACTTGGGGGTCACCCACCACCAGGACGAGGAAAGGGGGCTTCGCCTGAGAAATCACCCTGCAGGTATGAGCCCAGGCAAGAGGGAAGGAGATGCTGGAAGTGTTTCTCACCTCTTGATGTTGCCAAACATCTGCGCATGGCCCAGGAACCTGCCAAAGTCGATGTGAAACATGTGGCCGGTGGTCTTGAGCATGATGTTGTCATTGTGCCGGTCGCAGATCCCCAGCACATAGGTGGCCACGCAGCAGCCAGCGCAGGAATAGATGAAGTTTTCCACAGCCTGGGAGGAGGGAGGGAGGGAAGGAGCAACAAGGTGTGGAGAAAGGCTGGACACGTTGGGAAGTGAGGGGTCTCGTCCCTGGAGAGGGGGGCACGAGGAGTGGGGACCCTGCCAGGCTCCTCCTCACCTTCTCGTACTCATCCTCCTCGGGGTTGTGTTTCTGCAGCCAGTCTGCCAATGGCCGGTCTTTGAAGGAGCCCGTCACGCCGTGTTCCACCTGGATTTTGCGTAGGGTCTCGGCGTTGGGGATCATCTCCACCATGCCTGGCAGCCGAGACAGCAGGGTGAGACCCATCCATCCCACCCGGGGGGCACTGAAACCCCAGCCCCCTTTGCCACCAACCCAGCCGCTCCCCAGCCATCACCGTTGAGTGACAGCCTGCAAAGCCATGTTCCTACAGATGGGCTGGTGGGATCAGACCCAAAGGTGGATCACGGCTACCCAGAGCAGCTCCTTTCTAGCCAAGTCCCAGGACCTCCTGTGCTGCCACCAGCCCAAGGGCATCGCAACCTGGGGCCCGATGCTGCCAGGGGATGCCCCGATGCCGGGTTACCTCGTCCACGGCCAGTGGAGAAGCAGCGGAAAATGACCATGCGCATGTCCAGCCCCTCCTGCACCCAGATCTTGTTCATGATCCGGATCATCTGCAGCGTCAGCATGTCCTGCCGCAGGTCATCACCGCACTGTGAGCCGGCAGGGAAGAGCCATCAGAGCCAGGGAGCGGCGGGGGCAAAGCTGAGCCAGCCCCAGGTGGACTGGGGCAGCCGTGCAGGAGGTTTGGGCATCGCCAGGAGGATGGGCTCACCTTGAAGATGACTCGGATGTTTTCCCCAAGGGGATCAACGTTCTGGAAGGAGAGCTTCAGGGGGACTGCGTTGGAGTTGAAATAGGAGCAGTCCTGCCACGGGGAGGAAGGCGAAGCCTGTCAGGGTGAGGCGGGTGTGGGCAGAGGAACCCCCCCGATGCCCCCGGCTCCAGCACTCACCCGGGGCACGATCCCCTTCACCAGCAGGCTGGGGCTGAGCGGCAGCCGGCACGACCCGTTGGCCTTGAAGAACTGCTTCACGTCCTCCAGCCCCTCGCGGAGGATGCCCTGTGGGGTTGGCATGCGATGGGGTGGGCATGCGATGGGGTGGGCATGGGATGGGGGGGCTGAGACACAGCCTGGCACCCCCCTGCACCCCTTTTCACCATTCCAACACCCACCTGGCGTGCGGATGGGGCAGCATCCCGCACTTGCTGGGCCAACCTGGCCAGCGTGCTGACGAGCAGGCACTGCCGGTCAAACTCTTCCCGCAGCCCCTTCCCGCAGCAGCAGAGCAGAGCTGCCAGGAGGTACTGGTAGCGGATGCTGAACTGGGAGTCCTTGAGGCCATCCTTCAGCAGCCTGCTCAGAGCAGGGGCAATGCAGGGTCAGGTGAGCCCCAGGGAACCCCCTGCCACTCCTGACCCCCCCAAACCCACCAGAAGAAGTAGTGAGTTATCTTCAGGTCACAGATCGCTCGCTTCATGAGGAAGCGCACCAGCGGGCTGTCCAGGTAGCACTCGTACTTCAGGGCCTGGAAAGGGGACATTTTTGGGGCACAACGGGACTGGCACGCGCCCCGTGCCGCATCCCAGTCCTGGCATGCACCCCATGCCGTGTCCCGGTCCCACCACACACCTGGACCAGCTGGGGCAGGTAGTCCAGCAGCTCGGTGTCGGAGATGGAGTCGATCCACTGCACGGCCGTCCTCCTCACCTCCTGGTCTGGGAACCTACAGCCAGGACAGGCGTCATGGAGACAGAATCCTCAGCAATGCCCCCCCCCCCCCGCCCCCGCCAAACCCCATTGCTACCGCTGCCCTCTCCCTGCCTGCACGGGGAGGGCAGCAGTGCCAGACCATGCATCCCTGCAGTACCCACAGCCCACCAGGAGCTTACGTGGCGTGGAGGAGGCCCAGGGCATCCTGGTGGCTCATGGAGGTCCACTGGCTGAGCAGGGCATAGATGTCGGGCAGGCAGGCCCACTCCCAGCTGGGCGCACTGGCCAGCAGCATGGGCAGGGCGCCGGGTGCTGAGTGGCAGTAGTAACGCTTCTCCCACAGCCGCTTGCGGTCGGCGTCCATCAGCCTACGGTAGCAGAGGGATGGAGGGGGCATGGCTCAGGTTCGGGGCAAGGGAGGGGATGGCGTGGATGGGCTGGCAGGTTTGGGATGTGGGATCCCTCTGTCCCTATCGTGTACGGTGCGTGGGACACCGATAAAGCCCTCCGAGCCCTCCCTGCTGCCCCACCATGGCCTTGCCCGTGAAAAATAAGAGTTGATGGAGAGCAGGATCCTGCCTGCATCCCCCCCCGCTGGCTGGGGCAAGCTCAGCAGACAGGTCTGCGTGGTGCTGCCGGATGCGGGGGGGGTCCCCACCATCTCCACACTGCACCCCATCACCCAAGGGGCAGCCAGGACCCGAGCACCCATGCGCGGGGGTTGACCGAGCTGCTGCAAGAATGGCCCTGGCTGTGCCCCTGCCCGAGGACCACCGAGCCAGCCGGGCCGGCTGTGCACCCCAGGCATTTTTTTGCAAGGAGCGTCAGCACTGTCCTGCGCAGTGGATCCCTGCGCAGCTGCCGATACTTGATCCTCCCGTTTATAGCCGGCGCTGGAGGACTCTGGCCAGCTCAGCCATACTGGGCTGGACGAGGGGCAGGACAGCTGTCCCCACTGGAGGGGACGTGGCTGGAGAGACCCTCCCCAGAGAGGGGCAGCCAGGGAGGGCAGAGCACAGAAGGACCGACGACAGGCAGCTATGGGCAGGCAGCTCTGCCAAATGCCAGGCTCCAGCCTCATCCCCAGCCGCTGGCAGCCAGAGGCAGGGTCAGACCCTCAGATACGCCCCTGTGCGTGCCGGGGCAGTGCTGGAGGTTTATCAACAGAGTCCCCCCCCGGCAGGGTGATGCCATCCCCTGCCCCCCCCTCCCCGGGGTTGCTTACCAGTAGAGTGATTTCTTTTGCATCGCCTCCCGCAGCTTGCACTGGTCCTCCTCCCCCAGGCTGCCGAACTCGTACTTGGGGCTGAATTCGGCCGCTGGTGGGCTGGTGAACTTCACCTCGAAGGCGGAGGTGGGGAAGTCAATCTGGGGCAGAGGCAGGGGATAAGTGGGGGCCACATGCAGGGCTTGGGAGGGGTGTGTGTCCCCGGAACCGCCCCCCCCCCCCCCGGACATACCTGCAGGATGACACTGTCGGGCTGGTTGAAGTTGGGGGCACTCGACCTGGCTCTGGAGTTGTCCTGGGTCGCCGGCCACAAGCCCAGGAGCTTTCGCCCACAGGTCAGGACCCTGGAGGAGGAGGATGGGTGAGATCCCAGCACTGGGGGCTACCCTGCCAGGGCAGGAGGGTGGCACCGCCGCAGTGATGCTGTCCCCACGCTTCACCAAGGCGCTGGGGACCCCGCGGTGCTGGGCACCCTCCTGTCCCACCCTGGGGATGCCGGCGCGGTCCCTTCACCGTGCCCGTTGTGGTGGGACACCCCACGTACTGCCTGAAGTTGAAGAGGGGGGTGGTCACCCAGCCCAGGGCCTCGGGGACCCGCCGCTGCTTGTTGGCGTCGGAGGAGCTCCCCGGGGGTGGGATGGGCACAGCGAAGAGCGTGACGCTGAGCAGCGTCTCCCGCGGCAGACGGTTCACCTGGACGGGGAAGCAGATCCTGCAAGAGAGCAGCCGGTGGCTCAGCCGTGCCGGGGACAGGCACCGCCAGCAATCCATGGCACCGGCCAGCCCCCCGCCTTGGGATGCCGAGCGTGCTCCAGGATAGCCCAGCCCAACAGTCGCCTTTGTTGCCGGCACTGGGGGTGCCATGTGCCCCCCCAGTGTGGGATGGAGGTCACGGGCAGCGGGGTTTGCGGAGAGCCAGCTACTTGTGTACCCCAGTCTTCTCCCAGCACCAGAGACTCCTGCTGCTCTCTGTCCCGGGAAGGTGACCGCGGGGCAGGGGGGCTGCCACGGAGGGCCCCCACCGCACACTGACCTCGTCCCACGGCCGGGGTGGGCTGCGTGGGACCCTGGGGCTGAGGCTCCTCTCCGATGCTCCCGGGGAGCCCAGGGTGGCAGCTACATCCCGCTCACGGGTGGGCACGGGAAGGGGATCGTTCCGCGGGGGGGACCGGCACAATTCCGCTCCCCGCCATCCCGCTGGCCGCTCGGCGCCTGTCCTTGGGGGGCATCGGCGCCTTCTAAAATTAGCCTGTCCCATCCCCACCTCCCCGGGCCACAGCGAATGCCAGGCGTGGCGAGGGCTTGGCACAGCCTCCCTGCCTGCTCCCAGGGCTATTTTTGGAGCAGATCCCCTTTCCTGGATGCAAACATGCAGGTCCTGGGAGGGCAGGGCTGGTACTGGGACTGGTGTTATTCTCAGGGATGACACAAGAGCTTGTGACAACAGAAAACTGGGGAGAGGCGCAGAGAGGAGCTGCTGGAGCAGGGGAGGAGGAGGAGAAGGTAACGTGGCTGGGTATGGCACCGGGACCCCCCTGCCCACCCCACAGCCGGAGCGCTGCCTTACTGCTGGTCCCATATGATGAGATGGAAGAGGTATTTGTAGACGTGGGCCTTCCTGGTGAGCAGGGGGCTGCACAGCTCCTTGCCACCATGGCTGAGGGAGCAGGAGAGGTAGAAATCTTCGTAGCTGCAAGGGGAACAGAGGAAGCCGTGAACCGGGGAGGGGGAAAGCTTTGCCTGGGGCAGGGGAGCCGGCAACCAGGAGTTCACCCCACCCTGGGGCAAACCCTGCACCAAGCGGGATGGGTGCTACCCCTCCGTGCCTTCCCCAGGCTGGGCTTGGGAAGGGGGCTGCGCCAGGGAGGGGGTGCAGAGCCGGGAGCCCCCATCCCCATATGCCATCGTGCATACCATCACATAGGGGGCTGCCGGGGAGGGGGGGGGGGGGGCCCTGCCATGTGGCAGGTGCCGAGCGACAATCCGGGGAGGGCTGCGGGGCGCCGGAGGTCAGGGGATGCCGGCATTTCCCAGGCTACCCGCTTTGTTCGGAGCCAGTCACCAAGGGGAATACATTAAGGACAGGACAAAGGCGAGGGGTCCCCGGCGGGGCGGCTGCTGCCGGCGCCGCTGCCTCGCACGCCCTCCCCACGAGGGGCTCCTGCCGTCCCCCCGCGCGGGGCCGAAAGCGGGTACGGGCACCGAGGCACCTAACAAAGGAGCACGCCGCTGATGTGGGGTGAGGGCAGCCTGGCCCTGCTGTACCGGGGCCATCTGTCACATCCCCCGGGGCGGCGGCGAGCCCGGGAGCGATGCTGCAGCCCTGGGGATTTGTGGGTTTGGGATGAGACGAGCGTGGCAGAGCTCGTCCCACCCAGAAGCTCTGGCATCAGCTGGCTGCAAGCATCCCGTCGAGCACCAGCATCCCCATTTTCCTGCCCTTTAGGAGGCTTGGGGTGGGTTAGCTCTTATTCCCTCCCATGCCTGGTGAATATCTGGGACAGGGACACACTCCTCAGGCACCCAGGGGAGGGATAGCCCTGCTACGGGGTGTTTAACGTGGATGTGAGCCCCAGGACGGGCAGGGAGAGGCTGAGTGAGGTCCAGGTGGCTGCCCTTACCTGGCAGCCCAGGTGATGGGGATGCGGTGCGTGGCGTAGACGGTGAAGGAGAGCGGGCAGGAGAGCAGGCGAGCCTCCTGCACCACGCCGTGCTCCCGGCTCCCGTGCACGGCCGTCTGGAAGTCGGCGTTGAAGGTGCTGCAGTAGAGCTCAACCAGGTTGAGGATGGCGGCTGTCAGGCTCTCCACGATCCTCTCTGAAGGGGAGGTGGGAGAGGGGTGAGACGGGGCAGCTGCTGGTCCCGCTGCCCCCCGCGGTGTCCCTCTGGGCTGGGGTCAGGATGCTGGAGGGACCCTGGGGGCTGGATCGTGGCCAGGTCTCCCCCAGGACAAAGAGGGTGAGAGGGAGAATTTCAGGCTTCCCATTTTACTGCGTTCATTGGGAGGAACAACAGCCATCGCCTCCAGAAACCCTCTTTTCTTAACCAGAACAGTTTCAAACACATTTTTGGCCATAATAATTGAGGGGGAGGGGTTTGGAGATTAAAAGCACTAAGAACTTGAGCCCAGAAGGGGAGGAGGAGAACAGAAATACCTCGATTTTCCCTCTTGGCCAGAACATTTGGATCCTGTTGAGGAAAAAAAGAAAGAAACCACAAGAGCAACATCAGAATCAGCCCCGCGCTGTCGGCGGGGAACAGCTCGCCAAGCCAGCCGCTTTACGTAACCAGCCCAGGCTCTTCGGCTGCCGGAGCAGGCAGCACGGCCAGGCAGCTGCCTGCTCCCAGCTATTGAGGAATTTTCCACGTGGTGTAGCAGGAGGAAGGAGGGAAAGAAGTCAGATGTGAAAATGTGCTTCCCCTCTGCGCCTCCCGGCCGAGCCCCCCGGTCCCGCACCCCACAGGGACCAGCCCCCCAGCACCCATCACTCACCTTCTGGATTTTGGGCTGCATGCGGGAGGGGCAGGGGGGCATCTGGTTGAGGGCTGCCGTGATCTCCTGGGACTCCACGGCAGCCAGGGCGTTGCAGATGGCCATGACCGACTGGATCACCCGTTCCGCCTTCAGTGGGAAGTCTCCCTGGAGGGCAGAGGCAGGCTGACGTGGGACCCCCGGGCAGCCGAGGGGGCAGGGGCTGCTCCCTGCAGCCCACATGCCATGCACTCGGAGGTGCATCAGCCCGTGCCTCAGTTTCCCCTACCTTCATGGCCTTTCCCCTTCCCTGATGCACCCTTAGAGCCCCATAATGAAAAGGGGAAAGAGTCTGCAGCAAATGAGGCAAGGTGGCCCCAAAAATGCCCCTCTCCATCCCTGGTGCTTACCTCGGCTGCCAGGAAAGCATCCACCTCATTGTGGAAGGTGTCGAAAAGGAGACTCAGGGCCTGCCTAGGGGACAGAGAACAGAGCTCAGCCCCGGCCAGGCGGGCATCTGGCATGGGGGGGCCGGTCCTGCCACGTCCCCCTCTACCTGCTGATGGTCTGCTTGATGGGTCTCTCCTGCAGGTGGATGTAATGGTTGAGGGTGGAGGGGCTCTGGTCATCGTTCGCCTGGAAATGGAGAGATGCTGTGCTTAAGTAGCTTGGCCACTCACGGCTGCTCCCGCAGCAGGGTGATTGTAAGGGTATCCCCGTGCCGCCCCCCACACCCGGGCACCCACCGTCCGGGCCAGGTCGCTGCGCACCCCCTTCCTCTTCATCAGCTGCAGGCGGATGTCGATGTCAAATTTCCTGCAGTGCTGGATGTACTCGTGGCTGCCCAGCACGTGTTTGCTGCAGGGATAGAGACCGCACGCTGAGCCCGCGGCCCCTCTCCATCCCACACGATGCCCCAAAATTCAACCCGGGATGCCCCATCCCAACACCCCACAGCCAGCCAGCGTTGGCCGGGGCTCGGCTGGGGCCGCCTCGCCTGCAAACGGACTTCTGCGGCACCGCGTCTCTTGCACTAGGAAACCCAAAGAATAAGGTATTGTTTTCCCTCCTTCCCCTGCACCCTCCAAAAAGCCATGCCCGGCCCAGCCGGCGCGACGGAGCCGGGAGCGGGTGCGGAGGAGCCTGTCGTGCCTGGACCTGCCTGCCAACGCGTGGGAAGCAGAGCGTGGACCTGAGGATGCTCTGGCTGACAGCAGGACCAGGGCGAGCCCCGGAGCAGGGAACGACAGCCTGGTCCCACCATACCCACCGGCATGGCAAGCCCCACCAGAGCGGGACCCACATAGCCCGCTTTCTTTGCCGGCTGCGGGGGAGAATGAGCCGATTCAGCCCTGGCTGGCACGGCAGAGCCATGGGCACGGTGCCGAGGGGGTGTGGGAGGCTGCAGGCAGGACGGAGCTGCTATGGCAGGATGAAGTGGGGAGGGGGTTGGGAGAAGCACCCCCAGAGGCTCACGATGCTGCAGGGGACGGGGACACGGGGTCCGATCGGCACGTGGCCACCGGTGCCGTGTCCTGCCCCACGGCCAGGATGGGGGGAGAGGGCACGTGGGGAAGGTGCTGCGGGGAGCCTTGCCCGCAGCCAGCTGCACAGGCAGCAATGCACCCATGGGGCCGGCATCCTGAGCACCCCTGCCTGGTCCTGCCTTCCCCCATGCCCTGCAAAAGCAAACGGGCAGCAAGTGACAGCGGCTCAGGCCGGTTTGCAGAGCTCAAGGGCCCGACCGGCTCCGCAGGGAGGGTTTTGGCACTTCCAGCATCCTCTCTGCTGCGGGAAGATGTGGAAAGAAAAGATCGGCGACAAAAGGGCTTTATGTCCCAGGGCTTTCTCAAAGGTCCTTTGGGGGCCCCGGGAGATACGGCAGTGCCTGCCCGCGCTGGCTCCTGGGGAAACGCTCGCCAGGGACTGTCCCGCTTCGTGCCCGGGATGCCGTTCCCTGCCAAAAAGGCAGGAGGTTCACCCCTTTGGGAAATGCCCTCCAAGCTGGCTGAATCCGTCGTACAGCTGGGTGCTCCCTGGCAGCCCCAAGCCACCCACAGCAGAGGTTTGCTGTAGGGAAATGCTGCTGTACACATGGCTAGTTAACAGCTTGCACCCCTGCTGTGTGCAAACACACACGTGCACACGTGTACACGTGCATACACGCGCACACACGTGCACCGGGCTGCTTGGCAGCACAAGGGCTCAGCACCGATGGGAATAACCCC
Source organism: Astur gentilis (assembly GCF_929443795.1). Lineage (NCBI taxonomy): Eukaryota > Metazoa > Chordata > Aves > Accipitriformes > Accipitridae > Astur > Astur gentilis. The sequence goes on along the minus strand of NC_064908.1, from coordinate 3,491,953 downwards.
TTCGGATGGCCGTGCCAGGCAGCCAGGAGCAGAGCCTGGGCTCCGCTCGGGTGCCGCGCAGGCTCTCCCGGGCTAAGCAATTCCCAGCCGTCCCTTTAGGGCCTAAACCAGCAGCTCCTGGAGGCCGTGGCAAAGCTCCCGCAGATTTCCCGCGGCAGGGCCAGGCCCAGGGCAGCTTTCCAGCAGAAGGAGCCGGCTGGCTGCACCGAGCCGCCAGGAAGGACGGCATGTGCCTGTGCACGCATGGCTGCTGCATCTTCCTCTGCTGAGAGCTCTCCTGGGCTCAGACCCCAAAATCCCTATGGAAATGCAGCCTTCCTCCAGGAAAGGCAGCAAGACAGGGAGGGCAGGAGGGATCTGTGCAGGTCTTAGTCCCCATCACCCATCCCTGGCTCTGCAGCCAAGGGAGCCCACTGCAGCCCTGATGCTCCCACGCATCCCACAGCCACTCTTCCCCAACACATCCCTTTTCCACCTTCTCCTGCGATTTAAACAGCAGGCTTGGAGAAGCCGGGCTCTGCCACTCCACTCGGTGACATGACATGTCTGTTATTAATACTCCTCCAAAGAGCTTTTTTGGCAGCTCCCTGGTTTTCAAGCCTTTCTCCAGGCGCGCAGGGGTCAGCATGACAGATACCCTGCCACCGGGAAAGATGCTCCCAACATGTTGCTTTTGGCAAGAGCATCGCTGCAGCTTAGGAGACAAGAACCAGAGAGGAGAGGCTCCCGCTGTGCACGCCGGGATCAGCCCTGACCATCCATCACACCCGGCCGAGGCTACGCACGGGGCGAGCATGGCCGAGCACGTGAGCCCTGGGATGCCTGGGTTGTGTCGTGTGCCCCCCCCTCAATACTCACTTCTGCAGGAACTCCTCCAAGCCGCAGATCTTGAGGACAAAGTCCTCGACGTCAATAGTGTGCAGCTCGTCGTGTGTGTAGCACAGTGCCTGGTAGATGAGCAGGTCCACGGTGGAGGAGCCTGCGAAGAGAAGGGACAACACTGTGAGCCCCAGGGATGGTGGGACCCCCCCCCCCCCCCCCCAGAGCCTTCACCTGGGGGTTGCTGGGGTTCCCCCCCCCCAATTGCTGCAAGCGGCTGCGCGGCGTGGGACACTTACAGTCGCAGGTGAAGGTGAGAGGCTCCCGCAGGCTGTCACACACCACCGTCACCTTCAGGCTGACGCCGTGGCCCAGCTGCTCGGGGCTGAGGTTGACGGCACTCCACACCAAGCCGGTGAGGGAATAGTCCTTGGTGCTGTAGCCGGACCGCAGCCTGCGGAGGCAGGGACAGGTCAGAGATGCTGCCCTGCTTTGGGTTTTGCCCCACCTCCCAAAAAACCACCTGTTTTGGGGCATTTTGCAGTGGGATGCTCCAGCCTTGGCTGGGTACTCACACATCCAGCATGTGGCAGAAAGCAGCCACCTCCTCATCCCGCTCCTCGGAGACTTCAAAGAGCTCGTAGCCGTTGGCGAAGGAGTGCGGCCGGGGGGCAACCTACGGGGCAGAGCACCAGCCCATCAGCCAGCTGCAGCGTCCTGGGGGGCTCCAGCCCACCGCCCACCTGGGACGGGGTTTGCCGGATCCTCCCGATAAAGAGTATTGGGCACCGAGAGCCGTTGCTCGCCCTGGCATTGCTGCAGCTGGGGGTAAGGCAGCTCTGCAGCAGCACGGGGGGGGGAAACCATGGTCCAGCACAGGAGGGGTTTGGGCAAGGCGGGCACCAGCCGCAGGATGCATCACCCACGTCTGCACCAGCACCTTCCCCACAGCTGGGAGAAGGGAGACCTAAGGTCTTGCTGCCCCCAGCTCCCTGCCCACAAAACTGGCCATTTCCAGGCTGTTTCCAAAAGACCCAGCGGGGCAATTCCCCAGTGAGACAAGGGATGGGCAGAGATGGAGCCGAGGATGCCCGTGGGATGGGCAGGGACTGTCCCCAGGCCACCAGAGTGCTGCAGCAGAGCCCGTGCCGGTGCCCGTGCCCGTGCCCGTGCCCAGCCCCACATGCCGCCCTCCTGCCGCGGTGCCGGGGCAGGCGGCACTGCCGTGCCAGGCTCCCCCCCGCGCGTGGGGGTCCCTGGGCCTCCATTGCTCTTTTGCAGCGAACAATGGCCCCACTGTCAGAGCAATTAACCCAGCCAACAGCTAAAGGGAGGCAGAGAAAGGCAGAGAACACAGCAACCGCTAAAGACAATTTTAATGCTCTTTTATAATTAGTTTCTGGCACTAAGAAAGCCGGGAGTGACTTACGTAGCCCCTGCTGGCGGTCCCCGGCTGCATCCCTCGCTCCCCGTGGAGGGGGGACCCTGCGAGGAAGGCAACTTCTCCCGTTATTTATCTCCTCCTCTTGCCAGAGGCGGGATGAGCCGCACCAGAGCCGGGGCTCTGCCCCTCCAACAGGCACCCAGTTGGGGACAGGGGGCCTGGGAGCCCCGGGAGAGAGACAGCGGCAGTGCCAGCAGCCCCCCCAACACCTCTGTGCACAGAGAGGAGTATCCCGCTCGCTGCTCGACGGAGGGAAGAAGGGAGCTGGGATCGGAAAGGACGTTGCGAGCCGAACAGGAAAGCGATCGCCCGGCTTTCGGGAGGAGACTCCCGGCTCTTTCCGGAGGATCTTGTGATATTTCATGAGTCGACGGGACACAAATCCGCCGCAAACCACCTGCAGCACGGCATCCGGAGACGGTGCGTGCTTGCAACCCCGGCGCAGCAGCTCCAGGGTGCTCGTGTGCTATGCCAGCCCTGGATCCGGGCACTGCCTGTGCCCTCCTGCGGGCACCGCGTTTCGGCTGTTGGGGTCTGGGCAGTGTTTGGGGACCAGCAGTGTCTGGGCACGAGGGTGCGGAGAGGAGGCAGCGCTCGGATGGCAGCGCATGGAGCATCCCGCCTGCTCGGCAGCAGCGGGATGATGACCGGGTGGGACTTGCCCCTCTGCTTGGCTTCCCGGCCCCGGTTCACCCACCCCAGAGGATTTTGACCATGGCTGCATGATCCTGCACCCCTCGGGGAGCTGTGCAACCTGGAAAGGTCTTAATAACCCCCAGGGACGGAGTCTCAGCACACGGATGCCTCTGACAGTGATGCAAACAAGACTCTGAGGAGCCCCGGTGTCAGGACAAATCAAACCAACCCGGAGCGAAGGAAAGGCAGCAAAGCCGCAGGCGCCCGTGCCCCCATTTGCATCCCGTTTTTGGGTTCCCAGCTCTCCCCAGCACCTTGGCTCCATCCCAGCCCCACTTCCAAGGCAGGAAGAGAAAAGCTTCTTACCGGGTCGACGGAGATCCTGCGGTTCTTGTTCGGTGCCAGATTTTTCCGGTTGCCGAAACGGGAGACGTACGTCCGCGGGGGGACCTGGGGGGGCATGGTCTTGCTCCTTGCCACCGGCTTGCCGCTCGATTCCTTCTCAAAGATGCTCCTGCCCTCCTTCCAGCCACGGGCAGCTTCCCGCAGCACCTCCGACTCGTAGGTGGACTTCAGGTTGAGGCAGGTGATGGCATCGTTGATGCCGCCGTAGTCGGCGATGCCGTAGGGGTCCTCCTCAGAGATGCGGCGGCCGAGCAGCTTGCCGTGAGCCCGCTCGTGGGCCGCTGAGAACATATTGATGTCCCTGGGCTGGGGTCCTTTGGAAGATGGGGGGGACCCCTTTCCCGAGCGCTGGGTGCCCTCGGGGGAGCTCCAGAGAGAGTTCCGGGGGGGCAGCGGGGGCGGCGAAAGCTTTTTGGGGGAGGTGCCCCCGCCGTCGTGGGGCGAGGTGCCATTGAGGGGCTCTCCGAGGAAGTCTCCCCCTGACCCCTCGAAGATGTAGAGATAGTCCCCAGCCAGGGGTCCCTTCAGCCAGGGCTGGGGGTCCGGCCGGGGGGGGCTGGGGCCGGGGGGAGGTCCGGGCGCGGGGGGACCCTCGGGTGCCAACGGGACGTTGTAGCTGAGCGTGGGGTCGGAACCGGAGAGGCCACGTGCCGCTTTGATGCCGGCACAGCCATTCCTCTCGGCGGGATCGTCCCAGGAGATGAGGGGCCGGTCTCCCCGCTGCTTGGCCCGGTTCTCCTCCTTGTCCTGCCGCAAGCGGGAGAGCGCGTCGTACTCCATCTGCAGCGCCTCTGCCAGCGCCAGCTCCTTTCGGCTGATGCCCACCGATTCCAGGGACTTCCAGTGCTCCCCATTGCCGCGCGTGGCGGACATCTCTCCGGGGACCAGGACTTCTTCCTCCTGGGCTCAGGGGTCAGGAGAAAGGCATGCTGCACCGCCGGCCACCTGGGCGGAGGAGAAAGGCAAGGGTTAATGGCTGGGGCAGGCTACAAGGAGGAAGGTTGGCTAAGGAGGGTCAGGCTGGCAGTGCTGGTGGTACAGCCCTTCCTCTCTGCGATGGAAAAAAGGAAACGTTTAGGGGCTCAGCAATGAGATGGGTTAAATAAAGATTGTGCTGCTGCTGCTGCCCGCCCCCCCAGGACCCCACGGCCACCAGTCAGGCAGGGCTGGTTGGCCCCACAGCAGCTGCTGGGGCTATTGCTGGAGCCCGACGTATTTCCCCGAGGACAAAATAAGACGCAGAGAGGGGAGGGCAGCGGGGCCAGCGCCTGCAGCTGGGGCTGACTCAACCTGCAACCTCGCTGCCGTGAGGAGCCTGCCCCGGCATGGGCTTCACCCTGGTGTTGATGCTCCAGTGGCATGGCTAGGACATGGCTCTGAGCCCCCCTGCTAGTCTTGGGGCCATCACAGCGTTGAAAAACAGACAGCCTCTGCCAGAAAAACTAGGGCTTTTTGAAGCAGAAAGGAAAAAATGAGAGAGAAGGGCAAGGATGGGACGAGACAGGGCACTGCCTGGCAGCACGCTGCTCTCTTCCCATCTCGGGGCTACGGCATCCCGTCCCCCAAAACCCCGTTTCAGCAGATGGAACCGTGCATGGACCGGGACAGCCGGGAGCACCCGCTTCTCACCAGCTCCTGCTGCTATTCCCCAGCACTAACAAGCCTGGGCTGCTTCAGCGAGCAAGAAAGAGGGCACGGCGATGGGCATCCAGGCATCACGCTCAGGTCTAAGAACCACCGGGAGCCCCAGCCCCCTCGAACGGCCCCGCGGGTCCCTCCGAGCCTCCCCGAAGCACTTGGCGCTCCAAACCCAGCTACTTTGCAGCATTTAGCTGTGCGAGCCGAGAGGCGAAACAGCCGGACTGGAAAACCGCTCCCTGGCCCTTGACCAAAACCCACGGAGGGCGGTGACCGCAGAGAGGGGGCTTTGCTCTGCCCGGCCAGTGCCGTGCTCCCTGGGGAAGGATGTTTCACCTCCTCTTCCCTTCCTATCAAAATAAACAACAAAGTGGATGTTAAACAGAAGAGTGGAGCGAGCCCGAAGCCCCTGGAGACGGCCGGCACTTGAAATCTCTAGAGCCGAGAGGCAGCTGAGTGTTTTCGGGCTACGGCCAGGGCTGGCTCACGAGCCTCAGCACGGGGAGGACACGGGACCTCGGCTGCCACCCAGGGCTCTCTCCTCTGCCCCACACCACTCGCTCTGCACCACACAGGGCTCTGGCTGATGCTCTGATTTCAGACGAAAGGGTGCAACTGCCCCTTCCTGGTGATTGCAAGCGTTTTTGCTGGAAGGCGCTGCGGGCATGGCTGAACCTGAGGACCTTCCTTCAGTGCCCGCGCCCTTGCAGAGCAGGAAAGCCCTTAAGGTGCAGGAGTGGGGAGAGGACTGGCAGACCCCGCCGCTGCCTACTCTGACCCCCAGTGATGGAGGAGCCCATCAGGCACGACATATCCCCCCCACATCCCACCCCATGGCATGGGGCAACCACCTCCAGCCTGGGCTATGCCAGTGACCACCCTCCTCCAGTACCCAGCACCCAGAAGAGCATCACCATCGTCACCAGGCTGGTCCCCGCCGTCCCCTCCCAGCCCGGTTGCTGATTATCACCCACGGCAGCCCCCCCAGACACGTCACCCCCTCGCCACCCGCAAAAGGGCCGTCCTGACCCTGGGACCAGATGGTTGCTAATTAGCCCAGCCCAGGCTTCGCCTGCTGCAAACGCATTTCCCGCAAACGAGGCGGGTTCGACCCCCTCGCCGGCACGGGTCCCCTCTTGGTCCCCCAACACCAGGCTGGCTGGGCACCTCACTCAACCAGCTTTTTTGTGCATTCGAAGTGGAAAAATGGCTTTGCTGGGGGACACAGGCTGGAAGTGTTCCCTTCCCCAGCATTTTGGTCCCTGCTGGCAGCCGTGGGCTTTTCCTGGAAAAATAGAAATCCCAAAAGCTGGCAGTCCTGGGCTTCTGGAAGCGGAACAAAGAAAATCTGCTTTTAACCCAAAAGCAATAAAATCAAACCGATTTTTGTGGCTGACAAAGCCACAAACCCATTCTCATCTCCAAGAGAAGCATCTGCATCTTGCTGACATTTTGAGCAGAGAAACGATCCCGCCTGGTTAAGCCGAGGCTCCCGCACGTGTCGGTGGGATGCAGCCAGACCCGCACCGGGGCACCAACAGCAAATGTGGTCCTACCTCTGCCATGAGCTGGGCAGGCACTGGCAGAGCAGCTGGGACACAGGGATGGGGATGGGGGGAGGCAGGCTCAGCCTGCGCTGGGCACAGCAACACCACGGAGAACAGCCGGAGAAAAGCCACGCAGGAGGGGGCTGCGTGCAACCCGGGGGACGTCACCTCAGCTGGGGACGCCACGAGCATCCCTGAGCAGGCTGCTCGGCCCCTTCCCTCCCGAGCTGGCACCGCAGCCAGACTGAGGGGATACAAATCCATGTGGAAGAGCCCCAAACTCTCCCAGTCACCCTCCAAGTCCTCAGCCAGGGGCAGGACTGATGCTCAACCAGCAGCCCAGCGATGCTGCCGGCCCCTGCTCCTGGGGGTTTGTTGAGAGGCCACTCGCGTTTCCACCAAATGCCTCTTTTCCCCCAGCAGCTTGTTATAAAAATTACCCGGGACTGCGAGCTGTGGGTTAGGTCTCAGAACGGGAGCTCCCGAGGAGGGAGCTGAATTCCAGAGGAGCAGACAAAAGCGGATTTTTCCCTCTTTAAAATACTACTACTAATAACATAGGGATAATTTTCTGACTTTAAATTTCCTGGCATTTGCCACGGTCACGTCAGCCTCAGGAGACCCATCCAGCTTGGGATCCCACCTTTCAGAGAAACGCTTCGCTGTGCTGAGTTACTGTGGCTGCAGCACAGGGCTCGGCTGGAGGCACACAGGAGGGAAAACCACTTGTCCACTGGAAACCCTTTGCCCTAAGCCCCAAATGATGGTTTATCACAATTTTCTTCACAGTTTGCACCAGCACGGCCCCGTAAGGGAGACTGCAGCCTTGCAGGAGCCACGCACAGGCATCGCATCCCTTGTGTAACCCACCAGCAGTCCCTGCTCTGCTCTGCTCTGTGCGGCCCCATCAGCAGAGCGCAGGGACATTTCCCCATCGATGCCCTGCCCAGGTGCGCGAAGCCAACCTCCTCTCAGGGACAGCCCTCGAGAACATCAGTGCTGAGACCAAAGGGCAGCAAAACCAGCTCCAAATCCTCTTTCGGGAACCTCTTGCATTTTTAAATGCGATTTCAGAGCATCTGCTGGTTGCAGCACGATCCCTTGTCCGGACCTCTTGCATTATTAAACATGATTTCAGAGCATCTGCTGGTTGCAGCATGATCCCTTGTCCAGCTCCCAGTGTGGGCACCCTGCCTGCCAGCCTGGCCAACACCCCCTGGGTTCTGCACACCCTGGGCCACCCTCCCGGGATGGGAAGGAAAGGGAGGCTTGGGGTGAGGCTTTCATGCCTGCATGCTGGCAGATCCCACAGAGTTTATTTCTCAAATACCAGAACAGTTGGATCCACCCAGGAGCAGCCCAGCCTGATGGCAGTCGTCAAATCCTCCCTGCCGAGGGCTGAGGGGCTCCGTTAGCCCCCTCAAAATCCCTCCACGGCAGCCAGTCCTGCTCTGCGGTTGCTCTTGGGGACTGCCTTTCTGCAGGGCTTTGGGGCAGAGGATGCACGGGCTCCCCATAGGGCTGTCCCTGACCCCACAACCCAGCACCAGTGGGACAGGGAGGGACGATCCCAGCCCTTGTGCAAAGAGCTGAGCATCAGACTGGGAGGAGGGTGAGGAGGACTGGGGCAGGCTGGGGAAGACCCGGGGAGAGCTCAGCGCTGCCTGTAGCCCACTCCTGCTCCTGGCAGCTAAGCAGCACCTGCTCGGTGCGGGGAGGGACGAGGGAAGCCGAGCAGAAAATCGTCCTACGGCATCCCACGGCTGAGCAAACGCCGCAGCCAGCCCCGTCTCCCGACGTGCCTGGGGACGGGAGCCTGGGTCAGAACCGTTGCAGCCGGAGTGGGGCTCGCTGCGTGTGTCCCCCCCCGGGCTCTCCCCATCCCTCCCTTCCCCCTCGCAGGCAGCTGCGTTGGGAGCAGATCGAAACGTCCGAAGCATCTGGGAAGACATCAAACATCTGAGGGCGAGGAAGCAAAGCAAGCCCCAGAGGGGCACCTCCCCGGGGTGTGGGAGCCGGGGATGGAGGTTATGCCTATCAGGGGAGACAATTCACACCCATTTATAATCCAGGGGAGGGAGGAGCGGCCGTGAGAAGGATAAAGCACCAGCCTTCACCTCTGGGGCTGCGGGTCCATCCATCCATCCTGCTGCTCCCCCTGAACAGGGCGAGCCGCTGCGTTCCCAGCCGCCGGAGCAGCCCCTGCCTGGTTAGGAGGATGGCGGGGGCTTCCCTGCCTTGGGGACACGGAACCCGCTCCTGGCTGCGTCCCCAGCCACATGCCATCGCTCCCGCTGCGAGTCACAGCACATCGCGGGGTGACAAAGCTCCCCGGGTGTACTGGATCCCGGGGCCACCCTCCAGCAGCGGGGATGCTCCTACATCTGCGAGGCAGAGCCAGCTCCTCATCCCATGCAGCTCATGGCATGGGGGGGGGGCAGTTTCCCAGGGCCTCCCACCAGCTCCAGCACCCCCAGAGCAGGCGGGACCCAGCTCCCCCTGCTCCAGAAGAAACTCTCTGGTCTCAACTCTCCTCTTTGCCTCCAAAACAGGAGGGAAATGGGGCCTTTTGGGACCTCCTGTGCAACATCATGATCAAGGAAAGCCCTTTGGGTGGGTCTCCAGGTGATGTTTCCACACAGGAAAAATCCAGGATTTTCATCCCAGTTTGGAACCAGAGCTCCAGAAGAGGAACCTGGTCTTAAAGGTCGTTGAAAAAATGAAACTGAAACCCTGAGCATTTCATTTCTGGAGCCACACTCAGCACTGCTGAAACACCACCCATCAACCCAAAACCCAGTAAAACCAACGCTCTGGAAGCGCTCGCAGCGAAAACGGCACGATTCCCCCCAAAAAACCAATCCCAGCAGACATTTTCAGGCAACTCTATTTGTATTCCCCAGTTTGCAGACAAAAAAACGAACTCCAAAAGCCGAGGGGCTGCGCTCCCAGGAGTTTCCAGAGGGGGTTTGGAGCTGGCTCCCCCCACCAGGAACTGTTGCCAGCATTTCTTGGCAGGATGGTAGGAAGGGCTCAAAGCTGCTTCCCATCCCCTGGGCTCCAGCCCCACTTCACCCCCCAGGAGCCACCCTCACCGCGGGCTGGGCACGAAGGACACAGCTCCTTCCGTGCACCCCAAAGCATCCCATTGCCAGGGCAGATCTGCAGCACTTGCCACTGCAACGCAGAGACCTGCAGGATCCAGCCAGTTTGTTATGTGCAGCAAAATAAAACCAGGCGGCTGCTGTCCTGCAGACGCCGGGCTGAGCAAATGCCTTGAAAACAGCCAGTGCCACTCACTTCCAACCTGTTGCCTTACGGCAGGAGGAGTTTCTTCCTCTTCAAGCCGATAGGTCTCCTATTAATAGCAGAGCAAAGTCCAGTCTGGTCCTAGCTCTCTGGAGGAGGCAGGATGTGAAGCTGGCTGATGCCAAAGGCTCTTCCATCATTTTTCTACGTATTTCCACCCTCGGGAGGAAATCCTGCCCTAGGAAGATGGGTTGAGGTTTAGGATGGGAAGCCCCTGAATTGGGGCAGCTGAAGGAGGGAGCGCTGCAGAGGCATCACCCAGAGCCCTGCATGGCAGGAGCCGAGTCCACGATGGGGACAGCGGAGGGGACAATGGGATGTCCCAGCCAGGCGTGGGGCAGGAGGCAGCGTGGGTGGGGGGATGTCAGAGTCCCCCTTTGCAGCGAGGTGCGACAGCCACATGCTCGGCTGCACAGGAGATGCTGAACCTCACCCAGCACCTGCAAAGCAATAGGGGAGCGGGGACGAGCGAGGGTGGGACCCTTCCGCAAAGCCACCCACCGCTGCATCCACCCCGGTGTTCCCACGTGGCAGCTCTGGGCCCCACGGCAGCTCCGATGACGGGGCCAAGACACCCCAAGCCTCCGCCTGCTCCCTGGCCCTGGGGCACACCCGCGGTGGGACTTTCCAAATTACTCAACCCTCGCTTCTCCAGCACCCAGCACCTATCCCCAGGGCCAGGTTTTCTCGGTGCTCAGCCTCCCCGGGGGATGCCGGCGGTCAGGCTCTTCCCTGCGTCGTCGCAGCTCTGGCACTCGGCTCCTATGCAAATCTCGGCTTCTCGGCTTCCTCTGCGGCGAGCGCCCGGCACGGCATGGCTGGCTGTGCGATGGCACGGGTGTACGTGCACCCAGCTGCGCACCGGCCCACCGGCAGCGATCCTGCGTGCGCAGCCTGCACGGGTGGCTCAGCTAGGCAAGGAGAAGCTGGAGCCTTATATATGCCCAGGACAACTGAGCAACGTAAAGCACAGAACCTCCCCGGCCTCGGTGCTCCTCGCTGCACCAGCACCCAGGGGAAAAGTCCTGCCTGCACGGCAGAGCTGGGATGGGCTGGCAAGAAGCAGGATGCTGCCCTCCCTGCCTGCGCTGCCCTCTGCCCCGCAGCCCAGCGGTCTGGGTGAGCCCCAAGGGACGGATCCTGCCGCTGTGATTGCAGCTGTATCCATGCCACATGCTCCGCAGGGCTGTTCCCTGCTACCACGGGGCTCTCCCTGACCCAGATGCTCCCGCAGCCCAACTGGCAGGGTGCACGGAGGACGTGCAGAAGCCGGGGTGCATCCCCTGCCCACAGCACCCTGTCGGGGTGCAAAGGGCCTGGCTGGCCCCACGCCGCCACGCTGCATGCCAGAGCCAGCCCAGTCTGCAACGGGAACCGTTGTCCTCTTACGCTGCTCAGCCCTGCTCTGCCAGCAGGATTTACGTGCCGTGGCCACAGAGAGCCACAGCCCAAGGACACACCACAGACACAAGCCGGACACGGGCAGCTCTTCCAGAGCACCCGACACGCAGGGAAACACCTCACTTGGAACACAGCTGTGGATGCTGCCGCTGCTACAACCCCGGTGGTCCATCCCCACGGCTCAGGACCGCAGGACCCCCAGCCTCGCCAGCACCCTGGCCTCGCAACCACCTTCCCTGCCCCGCAGCCCCGGGTGCCGGCGTGCACCAGCTGCACGCACATCCTTGGTGCGCATCCAGCAACGCACACACGGAGCACCTACTTACATTGCAAGCATGCAGGGAGGGTTGGCGCCCGGCTGCCTGGCTGCTGGGCTGGAAAGGCAGCTCCTTTCGGCTCCCGGCAGCGGCGCGGATCCTCTCCTCGACCTCGTTTCGCTTGGTATTTAGGAGGGTGCTCCCGAGGCAAGGTGGGTCGGGCACCTCGCCGGGGCGGTTAGCCTGGGAGAGCCGGGTGCCCCATTTGGCAGGCAGGTTTCCCTCACCCCACAGCTCCCTGCTACCCTGTCCTTCCCACTTTGGGAGGAAAACATTGATTTTTCTTGATCGCACTGGTGCTAGTTCCCCCCGGCCCAGATCCTGTGAACAGTTACGTTCGTGCTTGGCCTTATACACATGAATAGCTGTGGTTAAGTCAATATATCTCCTTTGCTTAGGGGTAATAGCTCACATATCTCTAGAGTTTACTGCTAAATACACGCATGAGCATTTCTGCAAGTTCAGGATCCACCGTACCGCAGGAGCAGAGGGAGCATCGCAGCTCGCTGCAGCAAGCCCAGCATCCTCAGAAAGTGCTTTCTGCCCCCATGCACCGTACCTAAAGCCCACGCCTGCACGGTGGCTTTGGTGGGACGAGCTGACCCTTCCCGGCCACACACGAGTGCTGGCTTGTCCCTGTCCCTGTCCCTATCCCTATCCCTATCCCGGCCCGGGGGGACCCCGACACGATGGGAAAGGGCAGAAACCTCAGCCCTGCCTCTCTACTTTGCAGCCGGGCAACTTTGCAATTTGACGGGGACCGTTTCATTGTTCTCCTCGTAAAAATAACCCAACTTTCCGCTCTTCCCCGCCCCCCCCCCCCCGGCCCCCCCGACGCTGCATTTCAAGAGCCCGGTCCCGCACCATGCCCTGGGGGTTCAGCGCCCGGGACACCCCCACCACCCCCCCCCCCCCACCCCCGGGGGCGGTTTTAGGGTTCTCAGTCTTGGAAAAAACCCACAAGGCTGGGCTGGAGCTTTCGAGCAGCGCTGGGGAAACGACTCACAGCAACCCCGTGCGCGACCCGATGAAGCTCCCAGATTTCCTCCCAGGAGGTGAAATCATTTATATTTATATATATAAAAATGATGATTTTTTTTTTTATTATTATTTTTTTTTAAGGGGATAAAACCCGGAACGACCCGTTCATTGGAGGAGCCGGCCTGCTCCCACCACCCGTGCGTGTGTCTCCCCCAGCACCCTCCGTATCTCCCCCCCCCCCCCTCCCCTCCCCTCCCCTCAATTCCCCCCGGGGCGCAGCTCTACCTGCTCCGAGCGGGCTGCGGCGGCGGCGGCGGCGGCCGGGCCGGGCTGGGGCCGGGCGGCGGCGGGGCCGCGCCGCGGCGGCGGCGGCGGGAGGAGGGAGGGGAGGGGACGGGAGGGGAAGGGAAGGGAAAAGGGAGGGAGCACGACGGCAACGGCGGACAATGGAGGGGCGCAGTGCGGAGCGGGGCCATCTCCCGGCGGCCCGCCGCATTACACGGGGCCGGGGAGGGGAGGGGGGGACGGATACACACGGGGGTGGTCCCCGTCGAGCTCGCGGTGTTTCTCGGCTTTCCCTTCTACATGTCACCGGGAGTCTTCCAGCTCTCCCCTGGGATGCTCTTCTCCTCCAGCCCGCATCTCCTCCCCGTATCGCCCCCCGCTCCGCAGCCGGCAGGGCTTGGGGGGTGGGCGATAAACCGCTCCGGTGACTAGTCCTGGCCGCAGCGCCGGTCCCCCTCCACCTCCCCAAAACGCTGCTGCCCCATCTTCGGGGGCATCTCTGGGGTCCCCATCAGCACCCACCTCCCACTGCTTCCCACTGGACTAGTACCTCCAGGGCTGCTGGTGCTCCTGTGTACCCCTCTGAGGAGCTGCAAGGAGGGTGCTGAGACACCCCACAGCACCCTACTGGGACTGGGGTGCCCGTGCTGGTCCCCAGAGCCCCCTCCTATCCCCCCCCAGGTTGGTGGGGACACGCTCCCACCCGCAGCAGCCAGCCCCTGAGCTTGGGGGAGAGCAAGGGCAGAAGCACGTTGTGGACAACAGATGTGCTGGAGCCATCGCAGCGGTAGCTGTAATTTGTTTTTGCAGGCAGCTGGCCCTGCCAGGCTTTCGCAGACAGGGGTAATATTCACCTCCGAAACCCCAGCGCCCCGCCGGAGAGCCACGAGCCGCGCTGGGAGGGCCGCGGGTCACAGCCCGTGGTTTGGGTTTAGCGGTGACAGCCTCCCTGCTTCCCCGAAGATCCCCAGGAGATGGGAGGATGGAAGTTGTTGGTTGCAGGATTGACCATGCCGTGTGAGGGGTAAGCTGGGACTCGGGGGTCCCCTGGTGCGGCTGGGGACCCCCCCAGGCCCCCATCTCCCCCCAGGCCTTGATGGAAAAATGGCCCCAATTAGCACCACGTCTGCCCGCAAAACCCCATGGGCTGCACCCACCCTCCGATGTGAATCGTCACCCACGGCGTGGGGATGAGCTGCAAGCGGGGCTGGGGGTCGGCTGGAGAAATCCCACGAATTAACACACCCCAGTATCCCCTGTCCTGGGACGCATTATTCCCCGTCCTTCTCTTCCCATTTTTCCTAATCCCCTTTGAAACAGCCCAGGTTTCTCCAGCGCTGCCCTCCTAGCCGCATATTGAGCTTTACTGCGGGGAAGTTGGGGGGGAAGAGGACCCCCCCCCGGCCCGTAGTGGGGGACCCTCCTCTGCAGGGCACCCCCCCTTCGCAGGGCACCCCCTGCCCCACAGCCCATGCTGCACCTACGGTAAGAATAAGGTGCAGGATCAGCCCGTGCTGGTGTATTTGTATTCCACGCTGCGCGATAACCGTGGCGTTAACGAGCTGGCCGGCGGGTGGCCGTGGGGGTGGGGGCTGTAGTGGGGGAGGGACAGGCAGGGGGGTGCAGGCAGCAGTGCAGCTCGCGGGTAGCGCGATGTACAGGCAGAGCAAGCAGCAGCATCAGAGCCCGGATAGCTCAGTCGGTAGAGCATCAGACTTTTAATCTGAGGGTCCAGGGTTCAAGTCCCTGTTCGGGCGATATAAAGTTTTTTTTTTTTTCTTCTTTTTTCCCCTTCCCCACCCCTTTCTCTGGAGTATTGTTTTTTTCCGCTCAAAAACCTGTTGCACCCGCGACAGGAGCGGCTTTTCCCGCCGCGGGGGGTCCCAGCTGCGCCCCCGGACAAACCTAGCAGGGAAAGAAAAAAACCCAAAACCAACCGACCAACCGAAAAAAAAAAAGCAATAGAAGATTGGAGCAGGAGAAAAGAAAAAAACTCTTTTCGCCCGAACAGGGACTTGAACCCTGGACCCTCAGATTAAAAGTCTGATGCTCTACCGACTGAGCTATCCGGGCTCTGCCAGCGTTGCTCCCGGGCCGTTACTATCAGCGCAAGCGAGCGTGCGGGGGGGGGGGGACGACACACGGACGGACCCGCACCGAACTGGGGGGGGCTTGTACCGGGCCAGGGGGGCTTGTACCGGGCTGGGGGCGCTTGTACCGGGCCGATTGGGGGGCTACACAGCCTTGTTCAGGCTGGGTGGAAGGAGGTATGGGAGGGCTTGCGTTGGGCTGGAGGAGGGGGTGCTGCTCTGTACCTTATTAAGCGGTGCCGGCGTGGGGGGGGGTTGCAGGGGGTTGGGGGGGGGACATGCGCTCCGTCTGACAGCTCGGTCCTCCACCGGTAGAGTGCGTGTGCGCTCCCCGCGCGGGGATTCCGTCCTCTCTAGGGAGAGCTTCCGGGGCGCTCTATGGTACAGCCCCGCCGGCCCGGTCGCCCCCGCGGAAGCGTCCCGGCAGCCATGTTGCCTACGAGGGGAAGTGGCGGCCTGGAGCCCCGCTAAGATGGTGGAGAGGAGTCCTCGGGGGGTGTAGGGGTCCCCCCGCCCCCTCGACCCCCGGCCCATGGAGCAGCTATAAAGGTGAGCCCGCCGCGGGAAGCCGGAGCTCGGGGTCGTAGCGCTCCGGTGCCGAGCAGGCCGGACCGGGGGAAGCGGGGAGGGCGGCGGGGACCGGGGTGAAGGCGGCTGAGGAGGCAAGAGCGAGGTGCGGTGGGGGATCCGGAGGTGCCCGGGGGCGCAGGTTCGGCAGAAAGCTGCCCGTCCTCGCCCCCCGGCTGGGCCCGCGGTGGCGGCGGGGAAGGGGCCTGGGGGAAGCGGGAGCCTCGCAGCCGGCTTGTGACACCGAGGGGCTGCGGGTGTGGGTTTACAGCCAGAGGAGCGGTGGCTGGGTCCTGCCTTGAAAGCGTTTCTGCTTGAAAGCTACCTTCGTGGGCAGAAAAAAAAAAGCCCCCACCCATAAAAATCAAGTGTCAAACGCGAGATGCAGACCTTCCCGTTTGACTGAAGAAGTCGTGTGTCAGTAGTGTCATCCCGCTGCCTGCAGCAGTGCTGGGCACAGTTCGCTTAGTTGTGTTGGGAGCACAGCGAAGTGTCCGTCTTAGTGAAGTCGTGGCCTGAGAGCTGTCATTCAGAAACATGCTTCCAAACTTTAAGTATTACTCTTAAGTCTGTTTCCTGCTGAACGCTTTTTACGGACATCTTACCGTTGTCTGACAGCTTATGGTTTGCAGTTGCTGGTGCTTATACCATCTGTTCCAGTAATAAAAGGAGATGCAACAAGTGTTTCTGCATTATTGCATATTTTCCAGAGCACACTTTTTGCTTTCTAATCTTTTGCATACCTAGTGGTTATGTGCAGCATTGATAACTTTGGCAGCATTTGGAGTAAAATTTTCAGAGCAATGTGATATGACCTGACAACAGCAGAGCTGACTGGGACTGTTTGTTGCCATGTGTCATCTTTCACACCATGATTTTAACCTTAAATGCTGCTGTGCTTTTCCAGGGCAAAACACTGCCAGAGGCTGTGCAGCTTAACAGTTGGAAGTAGCTGCTCTGCTAAGTCCAATATTAACAACAAGGAAGTATTTTCAGGGAGGGATTAATAACTCAAAGATCAGATGTGTAATGTTTCTCACTTATTAACCAGATGGACTTTAAAAGATGATCCCTAGTTTCTAGGCTAATCAATCAGTTCTGACACATCCTGCCTGGGGTAGTGCAGAATTTAGAGATGTAACGCTCACTGGGTTTAAAAGAGCTGAAATAAACCCACAACTATTCAAGACGTAAATGTGACAGAAGGAGAGTTTGATAGATGCAAGTTATGAACTTTTAGAGAAGATAACAAGTGAGATTGAAAGGGCCACTGAAATATGAACACAGTGCTGTTATAAGAACTTGGACTTGTTTCTGCTCTGGTTATCTGTTCATTTAATGCTCTCCGGCAGCACCAAACTACTGTGCTGCCAGCGTAGGTGGCCCTGCTCTAAGCAGGGCAGTGTCGACTGTTTCTGCCAGGTAGGTCAGGTGCCAAGCAGCACCCTGCATTCCATGTATTGCTAGGAGACTGCACAGGAAACGTGCTGATCAAAAAGGGTTAAAATTCATAACCCTAGTGCCTGCTTCTTCAGAATTGTACTGTGGACTTTGTGTGGCAAACAAACATTTAATAGGACTTTGAGTGAATGCCTATATATTTAGCAACTGTTAGGAGTAGAGCAAAAGCACCTACATGTTCAGCAATATGCAGACTCATAAGTGAAACATCACGCAGCTAGTCCTGCTGAAGATGTGATTAAAATAAGGGCTTTTCTCATTTTTCACTGCTGCAAAAAATAGTTGATTATTAGATTCAGTTTGACTCATAAGTTCTAAAGTACTTGGCTCAATGCTAAAAAGAAAGAAACTGTTCTGTGGCAGGAACAGTCATCATGGTCACTTCAGGGTATTATATAACCTTTACCTGGTGAAGCAGCTTGTTTTCATGATCTAACTACTTCTTGCTCCATGGTTGAATGCATTAAAATAGTGACATTGATTTGACATTCCTTTAAGGAGGTATCTGCTGTTGGGAAAAGCGACCCCGAGAAAAGCCCAATTTCATCTGTTAAACTAGAGGTAAATGGAAACAAGGGTGTGCATGGTGGGGTGGAAGTGCTGCCCCATTCTGGACATCACCAGCAACAAATCCTGTCAGCAGCAGCTGATGTGGGGAGATTTGCAGAGCAATTTGCCAGTGTGCCTTTTTTAATTGCAACGATCAGCATTGTTTTTCCTCCTGCTTAATGTGTTTAGCAATAAAGAAAGCATTGCATAACATTTGTATTTGTTAACTACTAACATTTATCAAAGGTTGGCTAATTTTGGTGTGTTATTGGCAGACCTTTGGGGAGCAGCACACAGTTCACAGCATCATGTCAGCAACAAAACTCATGTCAGGTGAATTTCCGAATTAAAATGTTTTTTTTGTATTAGGAGATCTGGATTTTACTCCAGCGCAGTTGCCAAAAAGGAGCTCTTTAAATTCAGTGTTTCAGCTAAATATTAAAAATCGTAGCCCTGCCTTTTGTTGCCATCAGTAATACATTAAAGGACTTTTCCTTAGTGAAATTGGGCTTTTCTCTGGATCCTTTTCCTGGCAGATGATATTTTTCCTGATTGAATGCCAATTCAGTATCAAAGCAATAAATTAGAGCACTTACCTAAGCACAGGACAGCAAAAAATGAAGTCAAGCAGTCTATAAAGTGTGAAATCTGTTAAATCATGTAATTCACAGCCCGGTTTTCTCTCCTCCAGCTGCCACTTCCCAGCCAGAAGCCCCCAAATAACCAGCCAACACTTGCAAGGTCTCATGGAGTAACATTGTGACAAGGCACCACTTGTTGGGAGGTGGCAGGGGAAGGGCAACTTTGCTGTTTCCTTGGCTGTCATTGTGCAGCTCTCAAAGGACATGTATGAACTTGTTGGGAACTCAGTGATGTGATCAGGTGAAAGGCATGGCCCAGAGAAAGGTAGAAGCACTGTGACAGAAGTGATGGAGATAAGGATGTAGTAAGGCATGGTGTGCAGGGAGGAGTAATGTTGCTGTCACAGGCCAGGTGAGATGGGTGGGCAGAAGGACTTGCAGGCATGAAAACTCAAAGGGACTCACACTGATAGGGACAAACCTAATTAGCTCCGACTCAGTTGTCAGATTAGTGCTTGTTTAAAGCCTCCCCTCCAGGGCTGCTCTCTGCATGATACTGCAAGCTTGTTTTCAGTAGCAATTTTGCTTTATTTGAAAGCATGAAAAAGGATGATGCTGACTGAGGACAAGACTTAAATGTCAGACCTTAACCCACTGTTGAAGCGAGCCATTATAGAGTCCACAGATACACCGAACAGTAATGTCTAGTTTACACTCCCTGCTGTGTTTTCACTTTGCACAGAAGCTAGAAACTGTATTCTCTCCTTAAAAGACTTTAAAACAAAACAAAAAAAAAAAACCCCAAAAACTTAAATTAGAACTTTAACTTCCACTTTTTAGACACTGCTTTCAAGAAAAGTCTGTGCATCCTATGCTTGCACTCTCTTCTGGGTCTGTTAAGATCTTTTGTCTCAAGCCTTTCCTTCTGCAAGCATCAAAAGCTGTGGTCTAGTGTGGTTTTGATCTCCTAAGAGAAGGAACTTTTACTCACAAAACAGACAGACGACTTGTTCTTGTAGTGTGTCTGACCATATAAAGTGTTCAAGTGGAAAAAATGGTTAGTTCATGACTCCTTTGTGATTCATTGTTTCCTCCGAGTCATTACTCTGGTCCAGTGTCATTTTCTTACATATGTAGCTCTAAAGCTAGAGAGGGGATCAGCAGTAAGTTCACTGGTGCTTCGTTCAGTTGGCTGCAAATTAGTTTAGACACTTCCAGGGTTGTGAGGTAAACTATTTTTCATAAAATAGGTGGGAAAAATAGACTTGCAGGGGAAAGTTAAATAGGGCACACTGAGCAAGAAGCTTCTTAGTTCTCTAGGAATTTCTACCATTTGTGTTTCTGGCCAGCCTGCGTACAGAGGGTGGTAATATAAGTGAGATTTTCTGTCTTGGCAGGACAGTGACTGGTGGCTGCCTCCATAAATCTTGTGGGTATCTGCAGCCTAGACATGTTTTAGAGCCTGCATGCTTGGGAAGACAGCATTCAGTAATCCCAAGATTAATTTATGATTAAAGGGAGTATTACTAAGAATCAAGCTTACTAAAAATACAATTTATCTGTAAAGTCTGGAAGCAAGGCACTAACTTGCTGGCATTTCTCTAATAAGCTCAGTATTGAAACAGTTAAAGTGATCTATTTAGTTGATTGTCTTAACCCAGGGGTAGCAGAGTCCCTTTCCAGGAATGCAGGGTGGAGAAGAAAACCACTGCTGTCTCTCATTTTGGCCGTTTTTCACACCACCTCCAGCTCTTATCAGAAGCTGATGTGTTTAGTAACTCCCTGTCCTGACTAAATGAGTTGGAGGCAGGAGCGGTTTTTGAAAGAGCGACTCAGAGCCCAGAGCATCAGCAGGACCCGGAGCCCAGCCAGGCGTGGCAGAGCTCCTGGGGAGGCTTCACTTGGACACCCTCCGGGGCTGCTGGAGTTGCTCTCCTGCACAAGGACCCGCAGACTCTCCTTGGCAGGAGCAGAGGCACTGCCTGGGAAACTGGGGTGGCAGCGACCGGCCCATCCTAGTGATACTCCTTGTATCAGCGAAGTTCAAGGTTGGTAAGTTTACCTGCAGCTAGTACAAAGTACAGCTCAGCTTGTAAAGCGTAAAGGGTCCTGTGGGTAGTTTGTGTTGCAATGCGCTTGGCACTATCAGTTAGAAACCTTAGTTAAAATTTAAGATGCTGATAACATGGAAGTGATTTTAGCTGTTAAAAGTCACTTTTTTGAGTTACTACCTAGATCTGGTCACTATCAATCTTATTTACCAAACTTGAACATTTTATGTGCTTTAATCAAGCTTTCCTAAATATTTAGAGATGTGTTTGATCTTTGGAAATTATTTTATTCCTGAAAGTGCCTTAGTTCTTATAGCGTTACATTTCTCTGAAGGATCAGAAGCCTCTAACAAAGTTATTTTAAGTCCCTTTTAATAGGTGGGGAAGGGGAGGGATAGGGGTTTAATGGTTACCAGTGGTCTGCAACTTGAATTGGTGCTAAAGCTCAGATTGGTCATTGCTGCGGTTTCTGCACTGTCTGCAAGATAGATAGATGTTCAGCCTGTTTTGTCTACATCTAGAATGTTTGGTTACATTCCTCAGGCATAAGTCTGGTTATTTTGCTAGTATTCACTTTTTAACATAGCTAATCATACTGGCTCACATTCTGTATAACTGATGCAGTAATAACAAATCATTTACTATATCTGGAAAATTCTGTGAAAGAATTTAGCTACTGCTTTGAAAGTTTTCAGCTTCACTTTTTAAAATCTAATTAAACTACTGCATGGGTTAAAAGTTGACACTTCTTCCAGATTCCACACAGTAAAAACTTTCCCAAAGCTGCATGTATGTAGGCAAATTCAGGGGCCAGTCTTTTTAGCTCATCTCATGCTCTAGCCTTAAGGTTAGCAAAATGGCAGTTGCAGGGCTTGTTTCTGTATTGCCTGCAGAAGTGCAACCAGATTCACATTGAAATGGAGATTTCATTGTAACTAGGTCCAGGGACACACAAGAGTTTTACAGGTATGTTGGTCTGAGCTTCAGCGCTGAGACTAAGAGCTCAAGACTTAAGTTCCTTCTCCAGCAGGGTCAAGTTACTTTTTTTCAGTGGCTAGTTAGTTTACACCATCCGTTCTCTTTAAATATAAAGAGGATTCCAAACCTGTTGTGTGAGGTAGTTTAAACTGGATTGTGCTGTGAACATGAGTCATTACAGACCATTCTGCATATGAAGCTGTGCTCTTTGGGTGGATACTGAAACTGATAGGGCTTGACAAATTCACATAGCTGCAGGACTTCCCCTTTTGTTCCTTTCCAGGAAAGGATCATTTCACCTGCTCACCCAGTAATGCTGTTAAAACTGTTAATTTATAGCCTGCATCTAGTCATTTGGGATGAAGGCTGCAGCAGCTGTAGCAGGTTTTCAGCTTGGAGAAGCAGGTGGGGAATGTGTTAATCTTTGCCATCAGCACCAACTACTCCTTTTGGGCAATCGGGGGTGGGGGTTGCTGTCTTGTGGAGATTTCCATTGTGGTTAATTGTGACTCAGCTTCTATTTCCCCACCTCTGACTCAAGAACTTCACCCGGTTAAAAGTTTGCCAGTGGCCTGATGGAGACTGGCAGTTCCCTTGAGCTGGCAGGTCCCCAAGTTCCTCACCATGTTCTGCCATTCTTAGAGACGGGCAGAGTCAACGCATCCTCAGTGCCACAGCAGATCTGTCCCAGTTCTCACATGGTCGGTTGTCAGGCAGTGCACAGCTGGATGCAGCTTGGGTAGGACAGAGCAGGTGAGGGGCACTAACATTAACATTATACAGCAGTCATTTAAGATACACATGCAGGGCTAATTTTAAACACTGGTTTCCTGAAGCTTCTAAGAAGTGGAAGTGGTTAAACTCAAGACCAGGTTTCTAAGCTTAACTGGTACATGAACCTTCTCATTTATAGGTTTGTGCTAGAAACAGCTAATCACTGCCACAATGACATCTTCAAGCTCTGCCCAGCATCCAGCAGCTGAGAATGCCTGCAGAGTCACACTTGGACAAGTTAACCAGGTAATTATCTCTCCCACTTACCTTCTCTGCTTTCTCCTCACTAAAGCAGTGATTTCTTCCATCAAATCAAAGCTCTCCAAGTACAGGTAAGAAAGAAGAATTTAGCCTAATGGAGTAGGGCTTTTATCCTGAGTTGTGTTAACTTTCACTAACAGATCAATTATTTATGAACATTTTAAAGGGGGAGGAGGGGGAAAAAAAAACAGTTAAACACTGCCATACAAGAAATTGTACAATACATATTTTTGTGCTAGGCATGTGCTTGAAGTATTCCACATACAGTGTTCTTCCTAGTGGTGGACTCTGAGACAGTTGTATCAGAGCTTTGTAACCCTGTATGCTGAACTTTGTCTAGTCAGTAATGCATCACCATGTCCTTTTTTGGAGTCAGCTTAGGTAAGTATTGAACATCTAGTACTCCCATTATCGACTATTTCTAGAGTGTCCCTGGAACAAAAGGTAGTTGTAAGCTGTGAGCCAAAGCCAACATGGCATGTGTGTGATTTGAGTATGGCTCAATACTATGTTGACATCCAGTCAGAGAAGAGACATTTGCAAACAAGAACAGTAGAAATCTGATCTAAAAATCGGAAACGTTTCTCCAAGACAATTTCCAGAGCAAATTCATTCTCCACAATATGAGGGGATGTGGCAGAAGTGGAAATAAGCTGATGGGAAGATGAAAGCACCTCCCATTTGAGGCTTAATTTAGAAGCTTTGAAATGTAGCCAAGTCCTGTGCAGAACTGATGTATATGCTTATTTATTCAATTGACTTTGCATGAAAAAAATAAGTAAATAGGCTCTGATATTAGCAGCAAAATATTGATTGTCAACACTCAGTGTCCTAGGCAGCATGGGATAAACACTTCCATTTTGGCTGAACTGTAGTAGCTAAGGGCCCATTTTAAAATGATCAAGCTAACTAGGTTGCTTCTTTAATCAGAAAGAGATGTACAAGAAGTTACTTCAAATCCATTTGAGAGTGGTCATTAGAGAAATGAATGCATGCAAACACATAATGCCATCTTATTAAAAATCATGTGCTGATACAAGCACTTATTTGAGTAGTGCTGAGCTTCTTCCTAGTGAAAAAGCTGTTCTTGGGAAAGAGACTTGGGGCTGGACACAGGCTGTTCTGTTTGAGCTTGAAAATGCATTTAACAAACATCATAATGAGCAAACAGGCAGACCAGACAGATTCACAGAGGAGATGAATTTTTTTACAATATTAGAAAATAGTGAAACAAATCCCTTGCCAAAATGCTGTCTGGTAGCTGAGTTGACAAATTACATTCATGACAAATGACCAAAACCTGCTCTCCTTACCCTGTGCAGGAAAATGGTGCTGCAGCTCAGACAGTCTCTTGAGGAAACATTGCAAGGCTGCAAGCAGGCTCTACTTCTTGAAAAAGGAAGGGGATAGTTCAATTGCATTTATATAGGCAGAAAGCAGGGGTGGGTATGAGACACAGGTGAACCCACCTAACATTGATAGGTGGAGGCCTTTACTAGCTAGCACAGATTACATGCTTTGAGAGGACAAGCCTTGTCAAAGTGTAGAGGAAACAGCCCGAATATTGTGTGCTGAGCTGTACTAGCATCTGATAGATGAGAACAGAAGAAGAGACTGGGTGTGCGAACACATGCATTAGTATACAATATTGTACACAATTGTGTAGCATTCAGAGAACAGTGAAGGCTTTCTGACAGTTCATGTGGTGGCACTCCCCTAGGAATTGTTAAAATTCTTGTGGAATAGATGAAGTGGCAAAGTGGGGGAGAAGTAGCTATTTAAAACTTGCTGCTGTTTTATATAGCATCATCTGTCTCATCTGGTACTCAAAGCTGCTTGGGTGTGTGGGTGAAACCTAAAGGGGTTGTGGAGCAGTTCCATCGTTCCCAGGGTGCTTTATATTTTATATAATAAAGATTTTGGTTGATGACTAAGGTCCACAGAAAATACAGGTTCTGATCCTTGGTGTTAATTAACCACACCTTGTGTTTAATGCAGTCTTTTTATTGTGTGCCTGTTCATGGATCCTAATAAATATATACTCCCTAAGGTCTGTACAGAGCAGGCGGGATTTGTTCACTGCACTAATTGAGAAAATTCAGGCATGCTGCTCTTGAAGTGGCAATCTGAATGAACCATCATTACTCCTAAATATATGACTCAGTACATTTGGTTAGTCACTGCCTAGGACTCCATACCAAGGGTCTGAGTTTCCAATTTTCCATCACAGGATGAATGACATCAAAGTTAATGGGACAATGTGAGTGATTAAAGCTTTTAGAGCTGGCTGCCCACATTCCTTGGCTTTTTTTGTCTTGCATTTGAGTCAGAATGATTGTGCTGATTTCCAGTCCTTCGAACTTCTTTTTAGGCATTTGTCCGTGCAGATTACTTGTAAAAAAGAATACCAGCCTTCAGCAGGTTAGCCTGAGGCAAACCATGTATCCCCACGACCTCCAACTCATACCATGGTTATCAGCTCAGTGCTTGGCTTGGTGTGAGTCAACACGGGTTGACTTGGGCAACTTGATACGCAGGCGTACATGCCAGGGTGACATGCTTTCTCTCAGCAGGCGACTGCTTCTTGCCATTCAAACAAAACTCTGTGCTTTGTGTTTCAGGTGCGACCCAAACTGCCGCTTCTGAAGATTCTGCAGGCTGCAGGCGCCCAAGGTGAAACCTTCACACTGAAGGAGGTGGGCTCACTTTCTAGGCACTGAAACTATGCCTGTCCCTGGTTGTTTGGGAGATGGCTCTTTGTGGGGAAGGGGTGGGACTGGCTATGAATTTTTCTGTACTTTGAAACCCTGTCTGCCAAACAGGGATACCTGACCCTCAGGGCTGTTGTGATTTGATTGATCATAAATTGTCTTGAGAGCCCCTGGAAGAATTGGAATAGGAGTGTGAAATATTAAAGAAAATTATTTATCCTGGAAAATCAGGAATGTCTGTAGAGAAAGGAGAGATGCAATAGCCACATTCCTGAGAGAGTGTAGGAGATTCTGTTCAATTGTCTTGCTCTCTTCTCAGTGCATGAAAGCCTTAAAAATTGGATTCCTGTTGATATTTTTCTTTTAACTTTCCTTTGAAATGGCTTGTCAGCTAAACCTAAGAGACCCTGTGAATTCATTTATTTTAAGATTAAAATGCAATATGTGTACAAGATTAAAAAAATGACACTGACTGTGATTTACAAGAGTATCCTGTCTGCAAAGAATTAAATGCAGTGGTTTTTCATTATGAATGTGTCAAATATTCCTGCAGAGCCCTGTGACTTATTTTAAACACTTATGCATTTAAATAACTTATTTAGCTTCTAAAAATTTTTGCAAAAACAAATTGAATGGTTTAAATGGGGATAGTTGGGTATTAAATGCAGGTTACTTGTATAGATCAACATTTTAACTCGGCTAAGTCAGTTTTTTCTGCAGCAAATGGACTACTGTTAGCAACTTTTTGGTGACCCTATCATTCAAGAGGGTCACTTTGGTGGGTAATGGGAGGTGAAACCAGCCTATACTTGCACTCTGGATTCCTCACTGTAGCTGGCAGTGTCCCCTAGCTCTTGGAGGATGTTTCCTCCCCGTCCTTCTTTGTGATACTAATGCACTTACTTGTGCATCTTGCAAACTGTGTCCTGAGGGACAGCACTGTTTATTCTTTTAATTGGGGATACCTTCTGCCTCCTCCACACCTATTTTCTTCTCTTCTTTACTCTGAGTTGAATAGCAGCAGTCTCCATCTGCAGCTCTCAGTGAGGGACACTGCCCAGATAAAGGTGTTATCACCCATGTCGTGTTTTATTTTAACATGGGGTAGCAGAGTGACTGCTCTTTGTCCATCTTCAACTCAGTTTTCTTTCTTGTCAAGGGTTAATAGTTAAAAACCTTACAGCAATATGGTAAAGCATAACTCTCCATTGGTTGGGAGGCATGGACGAATTGCAGATATGCATAAAAAGCAGGTACTATTTGACTCACACTATGTAGGGTATCAGGAGGCAAGTATCATAAACTAAAGCAAATTTCCAGGGCCTTTGGTGGTTTGGTTTCAGTTGCTGATATGGCTAACGGTATATCATGTATCCACAGGTTATGCATTACCTGGGACAGTATATAATGGTAAGGCAGCTATATGACAAAAGACAGCAGCACATGGTCTATTGTGGAGGAGATCAGCTGGGAGAACTGCTGGGACTAGAAAGCTTCTCTGTAAAAGATCCAAGGTAGGAAAAAGTCTCCTTTAACATCTGTTGTATTATAGAAGTTGCTGAGACAGGAGACTTGGTGTCACTGTTTCTGTTCACTGTTCCATACACCTCTGTGAATAGCAAGTGCCCTGCTCAGTGGCTTGTTGGTAATGCATTTGCTGTGTTTGAGTTGAACTCATTTGTTCTGAAGAGCCAGTTCTGAATGGTCCAGGCAGTGAGCTACTTGAGGTAACATCTTTTCCCCTTTTTATTTCTGCATCTTCTCAGGCCCTTGGTCTCACACTTAAGCAAAAATCTGCATCCTTCAGTTAAGTTCTGAGCTAGACTTCTCTGTAGCAAGCATTTAGGAGTGGCAAAAAAACCCCACTGCAGTTTCCAGTGTCTGGCTAATAAAAGAGAATTTCTGTCCCTGGTTTAAAAGGGTAATGCTGTTTGGTTTTGTGAGTATACTCAGCTGTCATCTTCTTTCCCACAGCCCAGTCTATGACATGTTGAAACGGAACCTGACTTCTGCTGCAATGGCAGGTAGGTTTGTTACAGTATGGGCAAGTATATTCAATATAGTGTTGATATAACTTGGGTAAGTAATGATATTCAGAAAAGAGAAATGTTTCTGAAGTTGGAACAAACTGCTAATGAAGGCTTTGACAAGACAATCTCTTTGAGTATGTGTCTCTTCTGTGTGTCCATCATCAGTAGCTGTGATATGAAATCAGTTGAGTAACGTGGCTGCCTATAACCAATGGCCAAACCTCAGAGCAGCAGACACGCTCTGTTTGGAATCACGCTGACAGAGCTAAATACTATAGATGTACAAATCAACGTGGCTGAAGTATCCCATCCAAATTGTTATTGATTTCTCAGTCTTTTCTTGATTTCATAGCATGCTGTGATTTCTCACTCTCACCTCATTTTATACTTTCATAGTCTTGAGACTGAATATAAGAGTGCTGGAAACCCAGCCTACTTCTGCAAGCCAAAGAGGTCTGGACTTGAATTGAACACTTGAACCTTTAAAGGTCACTGTTACTTTCCCAGCTTATAAGAGAAATCAAATTCATCTACGTCAAAAGTCTTTCAGACATAAATAAAAATTCATTCTTAAATTAATCTCAGCTGATGGCTTCCTTGCAGCCAGTTCCCATTGTATGGCTGCTAATCTCCATTTGAAAAAAAACTTCTGATGAAACTACAAGTGTGTAAATGATGAGGGAGCTGCACCCGGAGAGTTGTGGAGTCTTGTGCTGCACTTCCTGGGGTCTCTAAGCAGATAATACGGACTTAGTCTATTTTTGCACACATGCATAAAAGCTTGTGCAAATTTAGAAACTGAGAAAACATGGCCCTAAACTGCTTAATCCTCTACTTTGAGCCATGTACTGGTGCCTCTGAGGTCCCGCTCCTTTCTCTATTTATGTAGAAGAAACTTCCTAAGTGGACTGTTGTCTAAACACGTTACCCACAGAATAACTGTGTGAGTGCTGTTTCCCTTGCTGGAGATGCCCTGGCCTCTTCTCTATAGGCAGTGTATGTGGAGAGCAAAGGATCCCAGCGAAACACTCTCTGCTCTGCTGCCCTGTCCCCTTCTACTTGGTGTGTGCATGTGGCTGGGTGCATGTGGCTGGGTGTGTGTGTGTATGGTCCGGTCATGGTGTAACTATTTTTAAACCTGCCAAAGGAAATACTGTTCCTTTAGGGAGATGATCACTGAGTTATACCACCGTGTCTGCTTGTGTATGTGTGTGACTATAAAACGAAACAAGCTTGGCAGACCAGACCTTTGACAAATACATAGGAAGGATGGCTCTAGGTATTGTTCATAGCAAGAGAGGAATAACTAGAAGTGCCATAGGTCTTAAAGAGGTCTTCATGTTTCATGTTTTGTAATAGCTGCTTGTATTCATTAGCCAAATCAGTGCTTATCAGCACATCATTTTGCAGATTATCTCAGCCACTTCTTTTAAGTACACTTGTAGAAAGAAAAGTGACTGCAGTATATCTTGATAATAAAGACTAAGCTCTTACATAATGCTCTTTATCAGATGGTGTCCTTGTTTGGCTAGCTTTCACGCCAAGTGTGACCCTTACGAGGCGTGTTTAGGAATACCTCACTTTAAGGGCATTTTGTATAGTATAAGTTGGCTTCAAAAAAGGAAGCTTTCCAATAAGTGGAGTGCCTTTCACACAGTGTTTAAGGCTAGTTTGCATTATTTATAAAGTGTTAGAAGGGTAAGTCTTCACCTCTTCTAATGCCCCTGCAGAGGCAAAGCAATTATGGATGAGCCAATTGGCTTCTGTTTTCCTTCAAGTATTAAATAGTCAGTGACTGCAGAAGCTGTAGGGTGGTGGCAGGGAAGAAAGGAAAGCTGAACTAATGCATGGAAGGCAAAGAATATGAGATAGAGCCATGACATTTTGTGGTCCTGTTTTGGTCCATTTTATGGACCACTTTGTGGTCCACTTCTCTGTCTATAAGCAGCAATTTTCAGTGTCTTAATATCGGTGCCATGATTCATGGTGTGAATCGGACTATTCATGTCTGCCTGGCATTCAGCAGGGAAGTTCTTTGCTAAATTGAAAGCAGAGCAAGCAGGAGCCATACTTGCATCTTTTTTTCTCTAGCAAGTGATTCTGTTTAAAGGGTAGACTTCCTGAGTGCAGCTCTGCTATTATATAGAAAGATTTCTCTTAATTTGATTGTTCTTGCTACTTAGGTTGGCCTTTTTAATTAACTCTTGGGGCCAGCATAATCATCTGGATTAAACTGTGTTATGGATGTGTACACAGTTACCCAGGAAAGAGCTTGCTGTGCATGGAATTTCCCCTTCTTTAGTCTAGTCATTGTTCTTCATGCCCACACCCTTTAAGAAAGGTGTTTTTCCTATCTCCACCTAATGAAAGAGATGGTGTCCTCAGGTATTTATGAAAATCTTACTCTTCTCTGTTCACCTTCAGCATGGATCTGATGCAGCCTTCAAGTGAGAGTCCTCACGCTCTGCTATTGCTCTGGGTTTCTGCCTCCATGATGACCTCTTCTGTAAAGGACCTAGAGCTTGCGATGACAGGACAGCCTGTAGGAAAAAGAGTAGTTTTTCACATTGGAAAGAAGGTTCTTACACGCTGTGAGGTTTCATCAAGCTTCATCTCCAAGGAGGCACAGACTCTGTATTCCATAAGCAAACGCTTCCATGTGTACCTAGCAAAGCCTAGGGAATACTGGAGTAATGCCTCTGCCTGTAGGAAACAGCCAGCTCTCTTAAGGAAGAAAGGGCTCTGTTTCTCTTAAAGGGTTACTTAGAAGTCTGCCAAGCCTGGCTCGTTGGTTGCTTGCTGAAGACCCTCTGTGTTGTGAGAATGGTTATTACCAGGGAAGGTTTTTTCTTTTGTTTTACCTGCCATCTAGATGCTGCACAGAATCTCGCAAAGGAACAGAGCGTCGATAAGCCAAGCCAAGACCAGCTGAAGGTAAACCCACTGCCTGGTGGTTTCTTTTGTTGTACAGAGTGCCCCTTCTCTGTACCTGTGCATGGTGGACTGCCAGAACTTTGTGCTGCTTGGCTGCCAGGTCCTCACCTTCCTGAAAAGTTCTTGGAGTCCACAGAGCAGGGACAGAGTGACCCTTCTCTGTTCTCTTCATAACAGAGTACCAGTCTCTGAGCGCGTTTCTCTGGGGTGTAGCACTTCTAGTCCTCAGTTCCTCCAGCGTGCTCTGTATTTTCATGTCTTTCCCCCCTCTCTCCCATACCCTCTCTGAGTAGGAATTGCCAAATAATTAAGCTTTCTAAAATGTGTGAACAAGTTTTGTGTTTAGTAGGATTGTTTTCAGAAGCTTTCAGGCAGAATCTGAAACCTAGGAAAAATCTTTGCACATTCAGACTTGTTTCCAGGTATAATTTGGGGGTTAAGGTAGTCTGATCTGGGAGGTGTCTGTTCACATTGGGGCCAGAGAGTCACAAAGATCACAGTATTACTGCATTAAAGATGGCAACTTTTGGACTTTTGCCAATTTTAAGATTTTTCCTGGGTTACAAGTGTATCGTTTGTGCTCATTACAGATTCATTAGCCTTCTTAAAGGGTTAATAGTGTGTAGTTTTTGTTCAGAAACTTTTATTTCTCTTCATAACTTTTTGGTCTTGTACTGCAGCTGGTGACTTGGAATGGAAGTGCTACATCCCCTTGTCCCTATAAGCTCTGATGGACTAACATCTGTTTTTTCCTTCATGCAGTTTAGCCAGCAAGAAGGTTCTGACACTGGCATCATGGAGGGTGAAAACAATGCTTCTGCTTTGTCTACCTCGGAGCAAAAATGTGAGAATTATGAAGGTGAGTGCCAGCTTTTCTGCAGTAACTCAATGTGTACAAGCTCTTCTGCTCCTTCTCTAGTGTGACACATTGAGCTCTGCATCAGCAAAATGCTGGAGGAGGGTGTTGGGAGACTAATAAAAACGTGTTGTGGAATATAATCTTTAAAAATCATCGTTTTATGCTAAAGATTGAGAGAACTGCAAATGTTCGCCAAAGGTATTTTATGATAGACGTGTTTTCTAGCTTGGATATTTGGTCTCATAAATAAACAAACACTTTGAATAAAATGGCAGGTTAAGCTCCAAAAGCACATCTATCACTAAACAATACCATGAAAAATCTTACAGACCTTGCTGAAGGGTATTTTAAATGCTGAAATTACACTTTGTATCTATTTATCTTCCCAAGGGACTCTCTCCTCTGATTATATAGAACACAGCCTGAGCCGTCTGCAGTCATTACCTGCAAACCAATCAGGGAACTGAATAACAACGGAATTTTTTTTCTATCAGCTTAAGTGTAATACAGCTCCTTCATATTTAGACATTTCCTTTGTTTTAATGTCTGGGGATTTCTTGCTGGTTCACTCATATGGATTTCTGATGTTATGGAAGCAATTTTCCTGTTTTTCTACTTTCTATTCTCACGTCGTTCTCATATCAAGGAACCTAATTTGTAAAACCAAATCTTCTCCGCAAGTGTGGGTATTTCCAGATCAAATGAGAGTGGTAGATATTTTCCTGGCTGCATGTACAAAAGAGGTAGAAACAGTCCTTGTGCGTGCCTTTGAAACTTTTGGCACTGAAGAGAGATAGATTCAAGGTTATCTTGAAATTCAGACTGCTGAGTTTAGGGTCATAGACTAAACTACACGGGCTAAAAAGAAGGCTGAAGCATGGGGTTATGGAGAATGGATTCTTACCTGCCTGCTTCCTATTTTGAGCCTGGTTTCAGAATTCAGGAGCTCCCATCACTGGAAATTTGAACTAAATTCAAACCAGTTCTTTCTGCATCTTAAGTCACTTAAGAAATCTACTCAGTGTTGACTTGGTTAGAGCTCTGAAATAAGTGTTCATGTTTCTGTATAGAGTCTTAAAAGTAAGGTAAAGCTAAAGAGAACCCGTCCTGTTATAGAGACACTGGGAACACTGGGATGTTCCTCTGTCCTCTGATGACTGTGCAGTGACTATTTTGTCAGGTTCACTTGGGTAGATTTATGAGTACAGATGTGTGGCAGATCTAACATCCCAGTATGCTCATACAAACCCCAAAGCTCTTAGCAGTAACTGGCTGTAAGAAGGAGCAAGAAAGATTTCTAAAATTGGATGGGGCCAAATTTTTCTCTGCTAGTCTCTTAAATAATGTAGGTGTGGCATGACTTAGATTCTACTTGGCTCTTACAGACAAAGACTTAATAGAAAACCTCTCTAAAAGCAAGAAGCCTAAACTGGACCTAGTGTTTGAGGAATGGGATGTAGCTGGTCTTCCATGGTGGTTTTTAGGCAACCTCAGAAGCAATTACAAGTCCAGAAGTAATGGATCAACAGATATTCAGACTAACCAGGTGTGTAGACGTTTTAAATAGGTGCACTGTATTCTCTTCCTCTCCTCTTTTGGGTTCCAAGTAAATAAAATATTCTTGTTCTTTCCCCTTCCCACTCCAGGATTTTCAGCCTCTCCCTTGTGTGTTCCTGTCCCAGCCTTTCACATCAGGTGGTTGGTTACCTTTAGTGTTCTTAAATAAACTAGGCACTCTCTGAAGGCTGTGTTCAGCCATTGGAGGTCCTTCTGTACTCCAGAGCATTGGTTGCATTTCAGGAGTTGCCCCTCTTCTGGGTTGAAAGTTGTTACGCGGTGCAGATGGCTGTAGTGTGGTGGCCAGCTGCTGTATGGCCGGCTAGCAAGGGGAGTGAGCATAGTGCTGCTTGCAAAAAGGGGTGTCTGTGAGAGTAGTGAGCTACCCCTTTCTCTCCCAGGGGTGACTGGAGAAGCTGCCCAGGGCTGAGCAGGCTGTTAGTGAGGAAGAGGGGAAAGGCATTTGCTGTGGTGATGGCTGCGGTGCTGGTACTCCTGCTGCTGGTAACCTGAGCTCTAAGTGGTCTCTCCTGTTTCTTTTCCAACAGGACATAGACACTGCCGTTGTTTCAGATACTACTGATGACTTGTGGTTCCTCAACGAGTGCCCGTCGGATCAGAGCAGTGCTGCAGTCAAGCTGGAAACGGTTGACTGCGAGGAAGTGAAAGAAGGTGGCAAAAAGGTACCTCTTCAAACAGCCACAGTGCGTGTGTTCCACAGGTTGGCCTTGTTTAATTGATCTCACGGTGCTGTGCTGATTTCGGAGGAGCTAGATCTATAACCATCCAGAGTTTAAACTGTGTTTAGAAAAGGCTGTCATGATTCCACATATGGGGTGATGGCTTTCCTGTGTGGTCAGCTACTTGGGTTTTGGTTTCAATACGTGTACTTTCAATAGTTTAAAATTAATTAAAACTCTAGCAGCAACTTTACTATACCTGCAAGACTAACAAATGAAAAGACTTGAAGAGGAGAATCTTAGTTTATGTTGTGTTAGCATTCAGTGTAAGATAGGCTGGCCTGAGTCTGCTAGCTGAGGTGCTAGTGAGATTGGTCACGGGTAACTAATCAAATGAGTGTTAAAAGGATTGAGTTCATGACTTCTTCCATGGAAATTAGCAGGATCACTCAGGTGTGTGTATGTTTGTATTTGTATGATTCTTGCGTGCATCAGAGAGAGGTATGAGTTGACCAGCAGCAAATACAACTTACAGCAAGTACAACTTACTTTACAAGTAGCCCAGCAACAGTTATCAACGTTCTGGAATAGATAACTGTACATAAAATGGCTTTTCATTCACTTATAGAAATGACATAATTATCATGGCAATTATATAGTCAGTTTAGTTTTGGTGTACAGTGCCAGGCACGTCATAAGTAGAGTTTATTGCGCCCTCTAACAAGATTTCCACTCTTTCCAGGTGACTGAGGATGCATGTTTGCATGACTTTGAGGATTCTCAATGCTTAAGTGATGACACAGATACAGAAGCTGCTTCTGAGGTAGGCATCCTTTAGGTCAGCGTTCCTTGCTTGGAGTGTGCTCCATCCTAGCTATAGTTGGAAAAACTCGTCCTACAGCTGCTACTGGTTGTGGTAGGAGAAACTGATTCTTGTATGGGTTTCAAAGGCCAAAAAAAGCAAAAAATCAAGCCAAAAAGGCTTTTTTGTAACCTGTGTGAAGAAATTTAGAGAAATTGGCTCGACCTGGTCTGGTTTGTTTTGGATAGGACTCTGTTAAATTCTAAACTGGATGGGCATTGAGCACTGGCAACCCCTGAATGCTCTGACCTACCCAGTCCAAAGACACCAAGTGTCTCTCCCACCACAGAGCAGTTCTGGAACTTATGTAATTTCAGCCACTTTTTGTGGCAATGTGGGGGAATTTATATGTGCTCTAGCTAAGAGGGTTTTTTTGACTAGGAGATTAGGCTCCTTGTTTCCACATTATTCGTCCCTTTTGTACCAGGGTAGTGTGTCAGCATGGGCAGCTGCTGGCTTTTTACTCATGATGCAACTTGTCCCTTCACACACCCAGGAAGTGAATGAAGATGAGGCCCTCAGTTTCCAGCATGGTCAGTCTTAATGCTATATGAAGTTAGTATTAACAATATCCATGCATGTTTTAATTAGGTTAATTCTGATGTCCTCTGAAAGGAAATCTGGAGTATAGTGCTTGGCAGAGATTCAGAAATCTAAAGCAGGCACTTTGTTATCAC
This sequence comes from Astur gentilis, assembly GCF_929443795.1. Classification (NCBI taxonomy): domain Eukaryota; kingdom Metazoa; phylum Chordata; class Aves; order Accipitriformes; family Accipitridae; genus Astur; species Astur gentilis. The sequence goes on along the minus strand of NC_064908.1, from coordinate 3,457,549 downwards.
CAAAGTGAAGTGTGCATACTCAAAAAAAGCTTGTAGGCTGGAAGGAAGGAAGGAAGGACAGATTTTAATGCTTAAGAGATCTGCATCTGTAGAATGCACAGGGGTAGTGGAAATTTCTGTGTCAAGATCAGGGTTCCACTGAGTCTTTGGTGTCCAGGCCAGCTCTGAAGCTGTCACTTGTTTTGTGGTAGTCTCTGGGATGAGAGGAGTATCCACTTCTCAACTTGCTCCATTTTTCTGAGATACTTGTATGGCCTTTGTCAGGAGGAGAGCCTGCGTACCTACTGCTGTAATGTCTTTGTCCTTGCAGTGACTCTCTAAGGACAGACCACAGCTCTTCACCTGTTTAAATAAAAAAAAAAAAACAAGATGGAAAGAGAGAATAAGCAGTAATTACTGGGTTGTCACCCCTGCCCACTACCCCATTCCTCTTCCAAATTCCCTCATGATAGATACTGAGGGACATCAAATTTGTGTTCTTTCATCTGTGCTTCTTTTCCTCCCAGTCCTGCCTTTTGAGGTTTTTTTGTAAGTCAGCAAAAGTGTATCATGATCCTCTTTGCAGCTGATGGCACCAAAATTTTTTTGCATCATTTTCTAGGCTGTGCATGCTTGACAAATTAGGATGTCCCTGTCACTGGACAGCTGAATTATAGTTCTGAACTTTGGCAGCTCTTGCCCTTGCTATGTGGGGTAATCAAGTAAGCTGCTATTAGTTGTGCAGATTCAACAGATGCTAAGTGATTAGTGAGTCTGGGAAATATATTCCTGACTGATTGCAGGAGCTCTACCCTTGAATTTAGAGTGAGATACTGAAAAATTCAATAAACCGCACAGCTTGAGAACATTGTATTCTTCCAGAGTGCTGAAGGCTGGAAGGAAGGAAGGACAGATTTTAATGCTTAAGAGATCTGCATCTGTAAGAATGCACAGGGGTAGTCAAATTCTCTTTAGGCTTTCTGAGGTGCTGATGATCAAACTAGCAATCATGCATTCGCAAGCTTATACTTGGTAATAAATGTCCTTTTTTGATGAAGCTTCTTTGCTGCTTTTCCCTATGTAGTGGAAACAAGTTGTACGCAAGAATACACTAACTTGCTGCTGTTTTTGTCTGCCTCAATCATTCCTCAGGACTGCTGGCAATGCACCAAATGCAAGAAATTTAACTCTCCAGGCAAACGGTACTGTTACCGCTGCTGGGCCTTACGGAAAGACTGGTACTCAGATTGTCCCAAACTGGCTCATTCTCTTTCTCTGTCCAACATCGATGCTATGCAGAACAAAAATGATGATGAAGGGGTAGATGTCCCAGACTGCCGAAGGACTATTTCTGCTCCAGTTGGCCAACCCAAAGACCTGTACACAGTAGAAAACAAATCACGTGTAGATCCCTGCAGCTCTATTGAGTCTTTGGATTTGGCACGAGAGTGTGAAAGCAAGGAGTCTCTGTTGCATTTCACTGAGCATAAAAAGGAGGAAGAAATACAGTCCTTAGAGAGTATAAAAAAATTACTGAATCCTTGCTTCTTATGCCATCACAGACCACGGGATGGGAATATTGTCCATGGAAGGACTGCTCACCTTGTGGCCTGTTTCAAGTGTGCAAAGATGCTGAAGAAAAAGAGATCACCTTGCCCAGTGTGCAGGAAAGAGATTGAGATGGTGATCAGGATCTTTATGGGGTAGTTGTGCCAGTTCAGGCCTTCTCCACCAAAAGATAGCACACGGGTTTTTTTGCACTCACACAAACCCTAACTTCAGAGCTCAGCCAGTGAATACCAAAGAATTTAGATTCAATCTGACCAAGAATACTGAGGAATCCTCTGCATTGAATGAAGCATCATCCACTTTTCGATGTCCATTTAAATTAAAGCCCCTAGGGAACAGGGAGTGACTGGCACATTGGTATCAATGCCCCAGCTTTAAAATTGTCTAAATCTTCTAATTTCAGCTCAGTGGTGTCACTAGGATTTTCTGTTCTGACAACTGGTCCTTGAAGAAAATGAGTTTTGGAAAGAGTTATATTTTGGCTGTTGGAGCATTGTTCTCCAGTAAGTCAAACCCTGTGCAATGCCTTTTAAGGGGGAGTCTGCATCTGAGATACATATATGCAGTGATGGGAAAGGAGGTGGGAGGGAAGGGTAGACCAAGGTGTTTGCAATTTAGATAAGCCATTTCTCCAAGGATCAGTTTGCCTGAGGGCAGTGAGAAGTAAATAACCTGGTTTCTGATTTTTTTTTTTGTTTGTTTGTTTAACATAGGTTTGTTAGATAAAGTGAAGGTCCTCTTGCTGCCAGACTTGGAATAAGTCCTCCCAAACGTTTAATCTGTAGCTATCTCAGGTCACATGGCAAAAGAATACGGAGTTATACTTTGCTTTGTTATTGGAGCTTTTAATTTTTAGTGATTCTTCTTTTCATTTAAATACAGTTCTATGTCCTCTTGCATAGCTCTGTTGAAGCCTGTCCAATGTTAGCTCAGAATCTGGTCTGCCAGCTGGATTAAATTATAACAGCTCTGTGCATGTTTTGGGACGTTCTCATAGCTCTGTGCTTACAGCACCATTGCAGCTTCTACCTGCCTCATTTCATCAGGCCAGTCTAGATAGAAGATGCTCATTTTAGAGTGCAATGTGGCTTTAACAACAGGATATGGGCCATTGAGGGAAAAAAAAAATAATTCCTGTAAAGCACCAGTTGCAGCTGGTTCGTCTATGGGCTGTGCTTGATGTTAGTTTTTTTAATTTTTCTCCACTGATTTTCTTTCCCTGTCATTTCACGCTTCAGATCTGTTTGCAGCATTTACGTTGTCCTTCAGAGCTATGCATGGTTGCTCTATGGGCTGTTAAAAAACAACTCAGCTAGAACTTGCAGTTTGAAAATATCTAGCCCTTTTCTGAGATTATATCCTAGAGTATGCTCAGATCTTCCTCAGCCTTCCTGTTCTGCAGGGCTTTGGAGGGCCTGCATCATGCAGCAGTAGCTATAGTGCCTTCACCTTTCAGGTATACAGGCATCTGAAGTCAGTACAGCGTGTAGAATAAACCCGGTTTTGTCATCTTCTCTATAATTCCCTCTCTAATCTAGGAAGTACATCTGAAGACAAAAACAAAGAAGATAGTGCTCATACCTTGGTGCTTCTCTAGGCTGTTTCCACCTTGTTTTCCACACTCCTTGTGCTGGTCCAGCTACAGCAGGTCAGGCATGCAGTGGAAGGCGCCAGAACCTGCCCAGTAGAAGGTCCCAGCAAACTGCGATGTCAAAGTTGTTGTTTCTCTGCAAAGATATCAGAGTAGGTGCTATATGCAGTCTCTGCCTACCACTGCCAAAAGACAGGTCCACTTTATATTTTGCATAGTATTGTGATTATTTCTGTGTTGGCTATTATTTAGACTATTGTTGTTGGCTGTTATTTCCAGTTGTATTTGAAAAATCGGAGGATAACCGTCTGGTGTTTTGGTGCACTATCTAGAAGTCCATGGGAATCAATCCACATGGAGAAGCTGACTTACTGCTCCCTTAACTGAAGGGCTGTTAAATTGCTGGTGATGCACTTTAATCATGCTAAGATCAGCAGCGTTACCGCCTGGAATCACTGAAGGGAGTTCCTGCCAGGTAGTTTCTTCCCTTTTCAGGTAGTTTCTTTCCTTTTAAGGGTCTTGGGCTCAGCAGGGTGCGTTGTGGCACTTTGTGGCACTTCTGAATACTGTGAATTCCCCCTCATCCCGATTGCTTCTGAGAACTAAATGTTTTGCTAAAAAGCAGTTTTACTGAATTGCTCAGATCTGGCCGCACTGAAAAGCATGTAATCTGTGTTGACCAAAAAAAAAGTCAGGAGAGTTTAAGTTTCAGTAATGGGGTTGAATATTGCTACTAAAATCCTACTGAGATCTGTATGCAGCTTCCATTATTAAATGAAAATTGTTGTCAGTGTGGCAGTTTGTGATAAAAAGCAAATCTGCAGGATAACTTTCAGTGTAACTATCTTTGTATCTGTGAATTCTTGTTCAGTATAACCATAGTGTTTACACACGCATTTGTCAAGTTCTTAATTCTTTTTAGCAGAAATAGTTAGTGGACATAAGGTATCACAATGTTACAGTTGATTTTCCTTCCCACAGAAGTATAAGCTATTGCAGTGCAAGCACGGTTTGTGTAGCTGTAACTGCCCAGTTGTGGCTGAGGCTTGGGGGGGGGAAGGGGAGTTCTCGTGCAGGACAAGGCAAGAAGAATGTTTTATTGCTTTAACTTAAGTCTAAGTCTAAAGAAGTAGCAATTTACCAAGAACTGCTCTTCTGACACTTTGTAGAAGTGCAGACTTGAGGTATGGGTTGAAGAACTAGCTCAAAGCACTCAGCTACAATACTTAACGTTGCAGTGCAGATGAGATATTGGCCAGGCGGTGTTATTACTTTCCTCTTCTACAGATGTGGCAGTTAGTGTGGAGTCCTAATTCAGAAACCCATTTTTTGGAGGAGCTAAGCATTTACCTGAGATGGGTATGAACTCAGGTTCTCTGAATACGTTATTGGTGTCTCATAGTGGATGACAGCTTCTCTCTTACAGTGGTTTTACTATGAAGTGCAATATGAGGGAAGAGGTCCTTGGTAATCTTTAGCAGTCGTTGCTGCACGTCTGTTAGAGGAAGTGTTGAGTGCAGCTGTCTTTCGATGCCCAGACTAAAAAAGTTTATCTGTTTCACTGCTTTTTTCCTTCGATGACGTTGGTTGCTGTTCCGCAGGAACCTGCTAAAGTCTCAAAGGCACAAGTGTACCTGTAGGTCAGGTTTCATTAGTAGATCCTTCTGCTTTTCTGCCAGAAGTTTTGGCACTAGTTATCCCCAGAGCCAGCAGATTTCTTACTTTAGTGGGTATTTAAATACTGTATAGTGCCGTTCAGCACATTGTAGTGCTCTGCAGTGTGAAACCATACGTATATGTAAACTCTCTGTACTGGCAGCCAGAGGTACAGACATTGCATTTACTCCTGAAAGTCTTTCCAGTTTAAGTGCCTCTTCTCAGTTATTCTCAGTGACTCTGTTTACTGACACACACAGCACATCAGCCTTTTCTTCAGCTCTATCTTCAAAAATCTCAGCGTCCCTCCTCTGCCGAGATGTATTATCGAGCCAATTTAGCCTAAACAAAGCCGCTACATGAATTACAAAGATCCTTTGGAGCACCTCCCCAGAGTGCTTATTTCTTCTGAACGGTGGGTGTTGCCAAAGACAGCTATGAACTTTCTGCCTGTGCTACGTATTTATTACGGTGCGTGACTGTGATGGAAACCATAATGCAGCTTGCCAGGGTCTGCTCCATCCTTCTGTGTCCAACATAGATTGTATCTGATACTGAGAAGCTGTCCTTGCAGAGAAAAAAGTGGCTGTTGGACAAATGGAAGTGGAAATGGAGTGGAAACTGAGCGTCTCAAAACCCATCAGGGTAGCTTCCTTTTGCCTGCTCACACTCTGCCTGTTCTGAGCTTCATCTTCCAGTCCTGGAAGAAAAAACAAAATGGTCTCACTAGAGGCCTTCAGTGACGTCTGACCATTTTGGAAGATAACATGATTAAGTGATTGAAGGAAGAGCCAGGGCACTGGTCTCCATTCTGTCTGTCCATAACCTGAGCAAGGAACCTGTGCATGCTCTTCGGCCACCTGTACATTGGCAAGCAGCATCAGGATCCTTGAAAAGGCGATACTGTGAGGCCATTCTATCAAGAGCAAGAATGAGACCCCCAAATGATATGGGGGTGATAAACTCTGTTTGGAACAGCTCTGGAAGCACAGGTAACCTTTGGACAGCAGCTTTTCTGCTCTGGAAATCTTCTTCAGTTATCTGTCCACAGTGACAGGAATTTCCCTTTGAAAACAGGTGAGACTCTGCTTGCAACTGCACGGTAGTTTTTGCCCAGCAGAACAGTCAGCTGCCACTAGCTGGGTTACACATCCCATCAACTTGCTCTCTGCACCTTATTATGATTAATACAGGCAGCTGTTGTGATTGCAGTCCTGTTTTTCTGTGCTATTTTACCCTGGTAATGTGCACTTGCTGCTCACACATCTGTGGGGATGTCCCATGCCTGCTGTGCTGAGCAGGTGCTTCAAGAAGATGCAGCCCACTGAACTCGGCAGTTATCTTCAGAATCTCCGACTCCTAGAAGGCATAATCACATCTGAGGATCAGTCTGAGAAGATACTTGAAGAAGGCAGGAATGTGTACCTCTGGCAAAGATAAAGACTTGCTGTTCTGGAAAGAGTGATTTCCTGCTGGATCTCCCCAGCACCCTTCCCTGCAGCCTGTTGTTCCCGATATATTTTTCTTGTTTAGAAAAACTCCATGTCTCAACATACACCCACACAGTCACTGCAGTAACAAGCAGGAGTGCTTGCTAAACAACATCTGTGTGTTTGCACTATTTAAAAAAAAGGCACGTATCGCAAAACTGATGACCTGTTTTTGTGTCCTGCGCATAATGAATTTAATTAAATTGAGCGCGTTCTATGATAACGTAGGTTTATTTTTTCATTTGTACTGCGTTTCGGGGAAAACCTTTTAAGTAAAGGCCTGTTACCAGCTAAGCAGCCTGTGATCTTCCTCTGTGTCTGTTTCCAGGGCGGGAGAGACCTCCCATCCCTCCCAGGATGGGTCTGCCTGGCAGTTGGGAGGGGAGGCTGTAGCATGAATGTATGCATTTGCAAAAGCCAGCAGGAATAGCAGCAGGGGAACAGCTTAGGCTTCATCTCCTGAGCCAGCTTGAAAAAGTACTTGCTGTGTTGTTTTTAAGCTGGTTCCCCAGTTCCTTTGTTACCAACAGCTGTAGCCACTCCAGGTTCCTAGGAGGTACAACCACCACATCATTTGCTTGTGGTAGGGTCAGGAGGTTACTTAGCCCTTCTCCAGCTGTTTTTAATGCTGTTTGTTTTGCATTTGGGATGGAAGCAGCCCTGGCAAAGGCAGCATACAGCCCCTGCACCCCAGCGTGTGGAGCTCCCCGGGCAGGCGGCTCACTAGAGGGCACCCGCCGGCTGTGCATGGCACGGAGCAGGGATGCTGGCAGTTTTCTTGGAGCTCTCATCTCCTTGCCTCCAGGCTGTACAGACCCATGGCACAAATAGTTAGCGCTGAGGGATGCAAGTCCCATGGTTGGGGTTTGGCTTTCCTTATTTGCCTCTTGGTTTACGGTGCTGGTGGGGACCAGCAGGCTGCATGTAATCGGGAGGAAGACGGCTGAGCACGCTCTGCTCTTCTGTGCTGTAAACTAGCCCCACATACGCCCAGCAGTGATTTATCACTAGTTGCTTGCCAAGGATGAGATGCTGCTTCGTAATGAAGAGCATCTTGATTGCTTTGTAGGAAAACAATAAAACTCCACCTGTGGCATCAGAACAGGAGAACCAGAGCTGGTTCCCCCATCCCTGACACAAGGATACTTGCTGGCAGAGGGCAGAGTTGGTTGTATTTATGCTTCTGTCCAGCTGCCCCTGCTTGTTCCCTGTTCCCTGCCTGTGTTTCTACGAGCAGCTTTAGGTAGGGCTGGTGTCCAGGATCACCCATTGGCAGACAGCTGGGTTGCACCCAGCAGCTGTTTCCATTCTGTCCTGCAGCAGCTGTAAGAGCAGCAATTAGACTTGCTGGTAACCTCTGCCAATCTTAAGCCTGCAGGGAAGTTTCTGGCTCTGCCCGCACAGTCCTCTTGTCTGTGTAACCTTTTCTCGCACCCTGCCAACAAAACCAACCTGTCCCAACGTGCTCTAAAGCACAGGAGCTGCATAAAGTAGAGCATCTTCATCCGTCCTGTTTGCCAGGGGCTGTGTTGTGCTGAGATCCCCCACCCTCACTCTGCCCACCCTGGGTGAACAGCAGCTCTCTGCCAGCAGCAGGCAAAATGAATCTTCCCAGCTTTAACAGAAAAGGTATTGGAGCAAGGTGGAGTTGCTCACCTCTGAATTTGTCTTAAGAGGGGAAGCTGGCCAGGTGCATGCTGAAAGGAGATGGCTGTTCATCTCATACAGGAAACGAGAGCATTTCATCTTCCTCACAGGTGCAACCACGATGTGTTTCTCTGAGGAAGTACTATTCTGTATCTTACAAAATAAAGGATCCTTTTTTGCTGTAGCCTGTCAGGCAGCCAGAGCTCGGTATTCTAACCCTGCTCAGCTTCTGCCCTCTGAAATCCCTCCACCTCACCGTGCCTCTTTTTTCTCTCATCTTTTGTAGAAAAGTGATTATGTTGGGGCAGCATTTGTGGCACTCCCAAGCTCCCTTAAGCAGTTGCAGGTCTGTGCAGGAGCACCATCTAAAACCTGTGCTCTGCAATCTGTTGCTGCGAGCCAGTGGCACTTCTTCCTCCTCTGCTGTGGGGTAACAGACTGCAGAATCCAGCCCACTGAAAATAAACAGTCTTGTTTCATCCAAACACCTTCCCCAGAATCGTTGGTGACCCAAATCCTGACATAGGGGAAAAATAAAAGCTCTCTGAAACACCAGTCTTTCTGGTGTGAGCCACACTGGTGCTGTCGCAGCCACCAGCACAGGCTGGGAGACCCCTGAAGGTCTGTTGGGGATCTCTAGCTGGAGCTTACTGGGGTGAGGAGGGAGGCGGTGCAAAACCTTGCCAGCAAAGCAGGCTCAGCACTGCAGGTGTGAGCTGCCAGTGAGCAAAAAACAGGGTGGTTTTAAGAAAAAACGCAGCTTTTTCTTTTAGCAGCGAAAGCCTCATTAATTTGAAGATTGAAATGGCCACACAATTGGAAACTGGCATCACAGTCCCAGCAGTGAGTCTGAACATGGATTAAAAGGAACCAGCGTGTGACCCCAGGATCTGGGGAAGCAGAGGGAAGCGCTGTGGGGGCCAAGCTGCCTCCTGCACAAAGGATGGGGGGCACGTACCTTTTGTTTCTGGAAAGCCAGACCAGCCTCTCTGCGCTTTGCCTTTGTAGCTCTGTTTAATGAGACGGCAGTGCTCTACCTCAGAGAAGAGCAGAGCCCTGATGCCCACTGAGGACTTGCACTTTCCTTGCACAGCACCAGAGACACCCCTGTACCTCAGCGTCCTCATTTAGCCAGCGGTAAATCAGGAAGGATTATTTACCAGAGTGATTTAGTGGGATGCTTTAAATGGCATGTAAATGTTTGCATATTGCTTTGAGCGTGGGAACAGCTTTACAAGTGCTAGCTATTGTTATTTTGCTTTGGAAACCATGTTCTCCTTAAAATCAATACCACAAAGAAGAACGCCTGAGCAAGCCAGTTCACTTGCTACGATACTCTTATTATTGCCATTAGCAGAGAGGATTGTAACCCACGCTGACACAGCCCTTCAAACTCTGGGTGTTATTCTCCTTTGGTATAAAGCAATGCTTACTTCATCATGAGAGAGCACCCATACCTCTGACCCTTGCTTGCAAAACTGTGTTTTCTGCTCATACCTAGAAATACAACATGTTGCAGTCAGGCCTTTAAACTATTAAAAAAAAACCAAAAAAACAAACGAAAACAACAGAATGCAAAGAGAATACATTGCTCTGGCTGAAAACACAAGTCCACAAACATTTTGCCATCAATCAGCTGGGCTACAGAAGAGAAATGCAAGCATGGACTGTTCATTGTGTGGGCAGAGCAGGCTCTGGGTCCCTTGCTGTTAACCCTGTGCTGCTGCGCTCTGGCAGGAGCTGGGGCTTGCTGATACTGGGCGACCTGAAGTGGGCTTAATGGTGGAAATGTTTGGGTATCCTCCTCAGCCCCGATTCCGCACGTGCTTTCAAGTCCTGCTTGCTCCCCAAGTGCTTGGGTAGGTGCTTTGAATTTTATCCCAAAGTTGGGCTTTCTCTGGGAAGCTGGGAAGTGTGGGGGGCTGCTGGGAAGCATGGGGGCGGGTACCACCAGGTGCCCGCTGTCCTTGTTGGAAGGACGAGCACAGCCTTGCTCACCCACTTCTGCCCCCAGCCCCGCTGAGCTTCACCAGGCTCTGTAAGGGGCTTCCCCCGCCTTCCCCCATGGTGCTGAGCTGAAACCCCAGCTGCAAACTTTCAGGTTTGGGTTTCACACACCCCCTTTTTTTTTTCCCTCTTCACTCTCCTGTTTTGCAAGTGTCTGAGTGCAGCCCTAGGCAGTCCGCAGATGCCAGGGCAGAAAGCTGGTGCCTGCTCCAGCTACTCTCCCAATGCTCCCCAGAAGTGGTACTCAGCTGCCTGGAGGAAGGAAGCAGTTTATTCCTGCTTTTGCTGGAAGCGGATGTTTTATTTATCTCCTTGGTGACTTTATCTGGATTTAATGTTCTATAGGTGCCACTTTTATCTGTCTTCTCCCCCCTTTCCCTTAACCTTGTTTGTGTAATCACTGTGCCCAAATTAAATATTTACTGTTTTCTCTACTGGTGAGCCTCCCAGTTCCCTTCCACTTCCAATTAAAGATTTACTAGGTGGGCATCAGCACTTCTGCAAGGCCAACAAACCAGCCCCCCTCGTTAGATTTTTAAGTGCTTCGTTATCATAGTTCAGCAGAGCACACCATAAATGAGATCTAACACACACCGGCATGCATGCGCTCGCTGTGCAAGGCTGAGCCCGAAAGCAGCAGGGCGTGAGGAGCAGGATGGGTGAATATGTGTCTCTGGAGGGGTCTCTGGGCTCTGGTTTCCCCCAGGGTGCTGGATGGCATGGTGAGGGGTGGCTGGGGAGAGCCCTGTGGCAGGGACACAGTGATACTGGGCTGCACTGGGCAGGGCTGGGGCAGGCACCGCTCCCACTGCAGCTCTGGTCTGTTTGAGAGACTACGGAGGACAGTGGTCTGCCAGGCAGACCCGGTACCCATCCTCAGGTCACGTTAGGACGGGGCACCTTACTGCAAAACAGGGGACTTTCTCATGACTCTGCTGTAATATTTAGAACGAACCAACTTTTTAGATCAATATTTTATTGGGAAGGTTGCTGGGGTAATTGACACTTCGAGCATCTTGCCTCCGTGTGAGTGAAGCCCGGGCTATTAGGAATAATGAACTTTTTGCTAGTTACCTTTAGTGAACTAATAAATCTTTAATGCTAGCTGCAAATTTAATAATGGAAATTTAGTCGGTGACCTCAAAACTTCCAGAAAAAGGTGAGGGAAGCAGACGGGGCAAAGCAGTAGGAACTAAGTGGCAGGCAGGAGCTTGGTGGCACAGCAGGCGAACAAAGCCCAACCCAGGCGGCTTTGGCAGCAGGGATGCCGGAGGGATGCGGTGATGCAGGGGAAGGAGCCAGAGGACGTGCAGCCCCACGCACGCACCGTGCTCAGCACCGCCACGGTCATACAACTGTTTGGCAGAGACCGAGAAAACAGCAGGATTTCCAGGCGAGCTGTTGAGCTGAGGGGTCAAGAGATGCTATCGGCTCCTGGCCCTTCCTCAGCTGCTGGGCACTGCTGCAGTGCACGCTGCTTTTTATTTCCAAGCAGGAGAAGAAATGCTTTTACCCCCTGCTTTTTCCCCCACCACCCTGGGCTTTTTGGGAAGAGCCCAGGGCTTGGCATCACCAGCCTTCCCCGCCACAGCAGCCGTTTTCCCCCCCACCCGCCCATTGTCAGCAGCCGAGCGGCTGTCAGGGACCTGCATTATTTATCTGCTCAGTAACATTTACTGGGATCTAGTGTTTAATAACTGTCACTCCAATATATCTTTTCTTAATCCCCTCAGATCTGTTGCTGTGGCAATTTTAAATATTTATCAACACCGTTTGTGTTTTCACTGTTAAGGTTGCAATTTTCTTGTAATTAAAGATTTACAACACGCTGCTCAAGATTTAGAGATGATTGGCAAAAATCAAAACTGTTTGATATTCACACTAGAAATCACCAGCTTTCCAGAAGTTTTCCGCAGGACCCCGATACACAGGTGATGGTGCAGACCTCCCCTTTATATTTGGTTATTTTTGCTGTTGCTTTTAACTGTTTTCACTGGCTCTCATTGCAGAGGTGGGAGCTTTTGCCCCCCTCCATGTCTCCCCATATCTTGTTGACACAGCTGAGCCCCTGCCAAATCCTGATATTCCTCAGGGCCTCATCCAGCCCTGGGGAGAGCCCACCACCACAAACTGCTTCGAGAAGGACCCTGCTTGCCCTGTGACAGCCCTGCAGGCTCCTGCACTTGCTGCCTGTTCTGCTGCCACCGAGCTGGGCTCTGGCTTGTTATTCCCTATTAATATTCATTCCCCATCAGCACAAGCCCTGCCTGCCTTTCCCAGCTCTCTTCCTATTTAGCTACATGCAAATCCAAAATCAGTTCTTGCCCTTCTCCCACCTCATTAAATATGGTTCCAGGACGACTCGGGAGCAGTGAGGGTACCAGGGGTGCCCCGCACATCCCACAGGGAGCAGAGTCCTGGATGGGACCAGGGTGCTCTGCCCCTTGCTGCTGCTTGCCCTGGGGTGGCCACGACCTCCTGCACCCTTGCTCGCTCTGGGGTCAGACCCCAAACACCCCAAAGTGCCACCTGGATGCACACCGGTTTCTTAATTAATTATTTAAGCCTGTCTGGCACAGGCAGCACAACCAGACCTGGTGGCCAGCAGCAATTAGCTGTCTCTCACCAGGACCCGCAGCATCCATGGTCCCTTGGTCCCACTGACATCTCCTGTGATGCTGTTGGGCATCCCCAAGTCCTCGCTCCTCCAGAGACCCCCTGCACCGTGGCACAAATTCAAGCTGCAGCCTCATCCATGACAGCATCCCCTGCAGGTGGCTTGGCCATCACGAGAGAAGCCAATGCTGGGAAGGGAACTGGGATTCCCATAATACTGCCTGGTGGAGAGGGAAGGCGAGAGCTGCAAGCAGGCAGCCAGGGCTGTGAAAGCAGGCAGAGTAGCTAATTGCAAATGAACCTTTGGTGAGGTCAGCACTTTTCTAGCCTCAGACAGCTCCAAACTGACCTTGTGCCACCTCTCCTGCCCCACTGCTTTCCATCAGCCTGATTTTGGCTTCAATTGCCCACTTGAACACAGCTGAATCCATTTACTCGGGCTGGCTGGGCTGCTCTAGTAGGGGGCAGGAGCTACTTCAGCTCTGAAAGGCTGGAAAAGGCAATGGGAGATAAATGAGCTGCAATCATTTCTCCTCTGTGACTCCTGCCTTCGCTTCTTCTTCCTTTCTTTGGTGACTTCTGGATGGAAAGGGGCAAAGAAGCACTTGTCTCCTGACCCCAGCACGTGTTTGGAAGGAGAAAAGGGACCCAGGACCATAAGTCACTAAGCATAAGTCCCTGCCTCAGTTTCCCCACCTGTGGATCAGTGGTAAAGGCAGGAGGGGGAGAAGTGATGAAGCATTTTGAAGGAGAGCTGCTTGCCGTGTAGATTGACAGGTAGATTTTCCTAAAGGTTTTGAAAGCTGCACCTGCTTCATCATAATGGCATCATGCATATGGATAACACCGCTGACATTTCCCAGGGAGGTCGGGTGTTTTAATTTAAATCATTTTTGAGGAAGTGCTGGAGAGAGAAGGAGAGGCCTGCTTTGATTCTCTAACGAACTAATAAATACGTGCCTGTCACACTCCTCCCAGAGCCTGAAAGCCTTTGGTGCAGGGAGGGAGACAGGCAGGCAGGCAGGCAGCCCTGTCGCCCAGTGATAGGTGCTGAGAATGGGGCATCTCCACTGCAGGGCCCTCAGCAGGGGTAAGGGCTCTGCGAAAGAAGGACACAATGATGGAGCCACTCCAAAAATCAGTTTTATTAGGTGCTTAAAATAGAGCCTGGCACGCAATGTTCTCGGTTGGCTTTGTCGAGAGAAGCTCAGTTGCATATGAAATCCATGATGCTGTTTGCACTGAGAAACAGGAGGAGGGGTAGAGGGCAGAAGAAGCAGAAATGAGGACTTTTACTGCTATCCTCAAAGTGAAGGTAGTAAAACAATAAAAAAAAAAAAGGAGACATTAAACCTGACGAACAGCTAAGGAAGAGTGGTTTATGGGAGAGAAACCATTGCCCAGGGGTGAGACCTGATGGGGCAGGCTGGAGGAGAAGCATTTCCCAAACAAGCCTCTGACTTCCCAGATGGATGGAGGGGGGGGACTGGGACATGATGGGGGGCAGCCCTGCTCGCCTCCCCTGCCTCGTTGGGCCCCCTGGCACCCCTGGGCTGGGCTGGCAGCAGCCAGGAGGGATGTCAGGTGTTGGTGGCAGTCTTTTGGGCTTGAGAAATTTGGGAGCCTCTTCACTAGAGCATCTCTTTGAGAGCTGCATCCCCGCGTGGTGCTCGGAAATGGAGACTGCTGCCCCCCACTACTGCTAAAGCTGCTTCAGTGGCTGATTACTTCTGCTGCTTAAAAAAACCCAACATCTTGTTTCTCGTATGACTTTCCTTGGCTCTTCCCATGCCTTTGGGGGACAGATTAAAGAGCCCTCTAGTCAAGAGCATCCTGGGTCAGACACTCCTTTCCCCCTTTCCAAAGCATCTCTGGTTCTTGCCACATCCTTGCTCTCTGGGCTGGGAGACAAAACCCTGCAGAGTGAGCCTGCCTCGGCACCCGGGGGGCTGCTCCCCCTTGAAGGGAACTTAAGATGCAATTAGATTTTACTGTGCCTAAAAAGTCCCCTTTCCCCTGCCTGGCACCCCAAAATAACACTTGTGAGCAGTAGCAAAGCCTCGCCAGGTGCAGAATCCAGCCTCCAGGCAAAGGATGGGCTGTAAGTCCCGATCATGAGCCCTGTAAAAATTTGCAGCCTCTATAATTCACCTGGTGAGATTCCTTTTTGACCAGATACCTCCTGATGAGGAGCCTGAGCATCGCTCCCCTGTGCGAGGGGCTCGGTGCTGCAAGGAGGGCGGCAGCCGGGTCTGCTCCCCCAGCAAACCGTGCTGGAAAATGCAAGATGCGGTGGGTGAACGATGCTGCGGGGCTGGTGTGAGATGCTTGGCTCTCCCCTGCCTCCAGCAAGGGCTGGCTTTAATTCAGTCTCCTGCCTTGGATGCACTCGGTTGTGGTCTCTGTAGGAGGAAGGGTCTCCAAGTAGATGGGACCTTGTCCCCCTGGGTGACAGGGGACGGGGCTGCTGAGGCTCTGCCTGCAGCTGCTCCATGTGCCTCATCCAGGCTTGGGCACGGGGGACAGGGAACGGTTTATGGAGCATTTCCTCCAGCATGGTGCCCAGGAAAAACTGGTTGGTGCTTTAATAATAAATAACAACAACAATAAATAGTGTATGAGGCACCTACGGTGCTCTCGGCTGATGGCCTCTGAGGAAGGGAGGGGACAGGAGCGGTTCACAGCACAGCTCCTGTTTTGGGGCACTGGGGGGGTAATTTGGCCAGCCCCCTCCTGTGGGAGCCTGGGCTGGAGCACCCACCCGGGGACACTTGGTGCGGGGGACCCACTGGGAAATGAGTCCTGCAGTGGCGGGTGCCTCTCTCTGAATGCACTGCATAGAGCTCCTCGGGTCGCTCCGATTTCAAAGGAAATCAAATTAATTGCATGTATCTTGCATTTTAATCTCTGGTTTGCAGGCATCTCTTTTAGATGAGAGCAGACAATTCAGGCAGCGGCTGAACCTTCACCTCCCATCCCAGCGTGGCAGCAGCAGCCGTGATAACCGTGATCAAAGAGGCTTTTTCTCTACACCTACAAAATTACAGCCTTTAAGGGGCTCAGTCCTTGCTTTGTTTGAGAACTGATGATGTTTTTTGCAGGGAGTGGGATGGTGGAGGGGATGGGAGATGCAGGCGCTGCCCGGCTGCCTGGGATGAGCAGGATTAAATCAGGGACACATTTACACCGGGGAAATTTCTCAGCAACTATTTCTACATGTTCCAGCACCAATTTAGCTGAACCACAGGGAATATATTTTGCATTTAAGTTTCCCCACTGTACAAAAGGCAGAGGAGAAAGGCTGTTTTAGGCCCTGAGTCTGCAAACACTGATGTTGCACACCTGAGCAGAGCCGGCGGGGCTGGGGCTCCGCAGCTGAATATTCAAAGCAGATCATGACTCTAATTCAGGAAAGTATTTAAGCCTGCACTTAACTTTCAGCTTGTGCTTAGGGCCTCTGGAGATCTCGCTGGGTCCTGAACACATGCTGAAGTGCTTTGGTGAGCGGTGATGGTGTGCTGAACGGGGACCGGGGAGAGCCATTACGCTCCGAAATAATTACCCGGCAAAGGCGCAGAAGCCGTTTCGTGTGCCTGGCTGAGCGCGGAGCTTATCCAGCGGGGAACCATCTCGCCTTGGCTGGAAGATGAATGAGAAGTTCAAACAGCTTTTTACTGTGTCAAGGTTTTCTGGTCCCTTCAAAGCCCCGTGCAAGCAGCAATTGCGCTGGCACAACCGGCTTTGCCCGAGGGGGCACCGCGTCTGCACAGAGACGGGGTACCTGCACCCCATCACCCCCCCCAGGTCAGGCTGGGATGGATTTTTTTTGGTCTTTCCCATGGAAGGACGCCCAAGCGAGGTGCCAGCCAGGTTCTGGATGCATCCATGACCACACCACGGGCTGCACCGGGGTCTCCTGGGGCCATGTGTGTGTTGGTAAAGGCACGTTTTGTTTAGGGTTGCAGTTAAACTGACCCCCAAGTCTTTACCTCTAACAAGCAGGGATTAGGTTTAGGCCCAAGCAAAGGGATGGCTTGTTCACATTAACCAAGGAGAGGACCACCGCCGGCCGTTGAGCCGGAGGAGAAGGGCTCCTTCAAGCTTCACTGATTTGGGTTTGCTGTGTCCCTTGGTTTGACACAACCCGGGCGGGGGACTGGTGCTGCCCACTGCTCCCTTTCATTTGCAATTTTAATTGCTTATCAGAGAAAGAAGTGGCAACAGGCCAGGAAAGCAAGTTTTTGTTCTCCCCCATCACATGCACAGCGATGCACAGGGTGGGTGCAGGGGCTGCCGTCACACGGGGACTGTCCTGCAGAGCCCCCCCAGCCCCTTCTGCATCCGAAGCAAGGGGTCCTACCATGAAGCCCTCCAGCTGCACACCAGCATACAAAGGATTTCCTTTTTTTTTTTTCCCTTGTTTGTTTTATACAAAACCAAAAAAGCAAGAACTTCCTCCCCCCCTTTTCTTCCCATTTTTCCTCTTTCTTTCTTTTTTTAACATTATCCGCAAAAGTTTACAAAATAGCCTTGAGATTATTCTTGCGGGATACAGGATCCAATCAACTCTGGCAGAAGCCAGCCAGCCCCACAGGGATGCCAATTAAGAGATGTGTCACCATTGTAATTTCTGTTTCTTTTGCCCAAAGTCCCCTCCTTTCCCCTCTGCTTCCCTCTGGCCGACAGCAGCAAGCAAACGACAGGGCAGCGGGAAGCTGCCGGGGGTGGGTTTGTGGCTGATTATCTGAGTGCTCAAAAAAACCCCAAACTCAAAAAAGGAACAAAGAAAGAACATGTATCCCAAAGGGAAAGGCCTTTTTTTTGTATTTCCAAAACAGGGACTGTCCAGCAAAGGAGCTGACACCGCTGGGGTGTCTCATGGTGCCAGGGGGATACGGGGGAGGGGTGATCTGCTGATCATCTGTATGGCTCTTCGACCACTCGGGGCATCGTCCCCCTTGGGCTCAGGCCCCTCTGAGCCCTCCCGGCTGCCCAGCGGGTACTTTCAGGTACCATGCACAAATCCAGACCCTACGCATGGATCCAGACCCTGCCAGGACCACAAAGAAGCTCTGCAAGCCCCGTGGCCAGCTCTGCTCCTCTCCTTCTGCCACACCGCTTTGACTCTTGGTCAAGTCCATTAAATTCCTTTTTTGTTTGTTTGTTTTTTTTTGTGGTTTTTTTTGTTCAGTTTCGTAGTTTAGTTACTTTTTTTGGTAAAAAATAGTTTCTCCCTCCCCACCCCAAACCACCCCATCCCACAGTCAGCCCCACCAGTTCATCAGCCTTCAGCAGTCCAGTGGGGCTGCTTGCACCTCCACGGCCAGGAGCTGCCCCCCACGCTGCCCGCCAGCCCAGGGCTGGGCGAGGGGGGGATAGACCACGCGCAAAGCCGTGCCACCCCGGAGCAGCTCTCCGGCCCTCCTGGGCTCTGCCCCGACACCGTAGCGAGCTACGAGGCTGGCGGCAAGGAGCAGGAGACAGAGGACCAGCACCGTCAGGAGGCTCTGCCTGCCCTCCAGGAGCCAGTAGCGGTGGGCAGCCTCTTTAGTCCTGGCGTTGACACAAGCCACCTTGGCCTGCAAGTCTACAAAGGCCACGTGGAGGCAAGCCCAGTACTCCGTGTCCTGGTGGAGCCGGGTGATGTTGTACGTGTGGGTCCCCATGGGGATCCGGGCCACGTTGGTCGTGTCCAAGTTGGAGCTAAGCAAGAAACTGGACCAGGTGAGGTTGGAGGAGACGGTGTTGAGATGTGGCTTCCAGGCGACCAGGATGTGGTAGGCCTGGACATCCGCCACCACCAGCTCCAGGCTGTCCTCGCTGAGCGGGAAGGAGTGGTTGACCGTCATGCTGACGCTCTTGGTGTCTGCCCCGAGGAGGTTGTGTGCCACGCAGGTGTACAGCCCGGCCTCCCGAGCCGAGATCCCATGAATCTCCAGCGTCCCTTCGGGGTGCACCTTGTACCGCCCGTCTTCCACGTAGGGGATCAGCTTCACCCCCGAAGGGGTGACCCAGTAGATCTCCGGGTCTGGCTCTGCCAGAGCTCGGCAATGCAAGGAGACGTTGTCACCATCCGCCACATCTAAGCGGGAAGGGAAGCTCTTGGCGGAGATGAGAGGCAGGCACCGGTCCGTCATTTCCCGGAAGGGGACATCCCGAATGTGCCTCTTCTTGAGGTCCGGGGGCTCGGCGCACAGCGTGGACTGGGGTTCAATGAAGCGGATGTGGTTTTCCGTGCTGTTGACCCAGCGGATGACGCAGTCGCAGCGGATGGGGTTGCTGTGGATGCTGATCTCCTGCAGGTTGGGCAGGGACTCCACCGTCTGCTTATGCAAGGCACTTAGGGCATTGTTGTTGAGCATGAGGGTTTCCAGTTGGGGAAGGTGGTGGAACGCGTTGGGGTGGATAAAGGACAGCTTGGGGTTGTTGGTCACGTCTAGCTTGGTCAGCTCGGGGAGGTTGATCAAGGCAAACTGGTCTATGGACACCAGCTCCTCCATGTTGTTGAGCCCCAGCTCTTTGAGGTGCAGCATGTTTGTGAAGTCGCTTTGCTTGACCCTCTGCAATGGGTTTTTGTTCAGATCCAGGAACTTGAGGCCAGGAACTTGCTGCAGCGCCCGCTTGGGGACATTCACGAGCTTGTTGTCATAGAAAGAGAGGCTCTCCAGGCTCCGCAGCCCTTCCAGTGCATAGTCCGAGATCTCCCTCAGGTTCATCCCAGCCAAAACCAAACTCCGCAGATTCGACAGGGGCCTGAAATTCATATCCAAGATCGCATCCACCCTGTTGCCTCCGATCATGAGGATCTCCAGGCTGGGGAGCATCTGGAACCAGCGGCTGTCAACCGTCCTCAGCAGGTTGGAGTTGAGGTGGAGGCGCAGGAGGCTGCCGAGGCCGGAGAAGGCGCGGGGAGCGATCCTGCGGAGCTGGTTGTGGTTCAGGTAGAGCTCCTGCAGGTTGCCCAGCCCGGGGAAGCTGCCATCGGGCAGCTCAGAAAGCTGGTTCTCCTCCAAGTGCAGGCTGAGCAGCTGGGGCATGCTCTTCAGGCCAAAGTCCCAGACATCAGAGAAGCTGTTCTGCGACAGGTCCAGCTCTGAGAGGTTTCTAAGATAGTCCAGCTCGCTCTGCTCGAGCCTGGCGATATTGTTGCTTTGCAAGAGCAGGGTCTGGGTCCCCTCCGGCAGGTCTTCAGGCACGGCGGAGATGAACAAGTCATTGCAGTCCACCGTGGCAGCCTCCCGGTACACCGAACGGGGGGTGTACCACGGCCTGATCTGGCAGACACACTGCGGTGGGCATTTGACCTTCCAGGGCACGATGGGGATGGCGGTGGCAGCCACCACGCAGAGCAGAAGCGAGCTGGTTTGGAAGCGTCTCATTTTCGGCTGGTGGGACCAGCTTCTTCCCAGGCAGGAATGGTTCACAGGGCGCATCTAGAGCAGGACATGGGGCGACAGCCGGATGGGGACAGCATCCGTGGGAGAAGATGCTCCATGCGAGCCCCTGGCACCGATCAGCCCCTGCTGCCGGCTGCCCTGCCTGGCCCCCCCCACCAAGAGCACATAACACCCACGACCAGGGCTGGT
The DNA here is from genome assembly GCF_929443795.1 of Astur gentilis. Taxonomy (NCBI): domain Eukaryota; kingdom Metazoa; phylum Chordata; class Aves; order Accipitriformes; family Accipitridae; genus Astur; species Astur gentilis. Next base: position 3,437,408 of record NC_064908.1, on the reverse strand, counting down.
GCCTTCAGTCAGAGCTTCGTCTTTTCTTCCTCCCCAAGTGATTCATTTTTGCACCCGGCTGCATCTTTTGGCTTCTTCCTCAAGGTCATTCCTGAAAAAGGCCAGACAACAAGCTGTGTTAGAGGAGACCTCATGCATGAGGTGAACAAGTATCAGAGAGAATAAACAGGCTGGAGAGACAGCGCCCCGTGCATGGGACCCCAGAACCCTGCCCAGCCTCAAGACAGACCAATATGTCCATTTAATCTGTTGTATACCCATAGCATTAACTGTCCCCGCCCATCCCAGAGGTTTTGAGTGTTATTACCCCACAGATGCTCTTCCCAGGGCCACCAGCAGCCCACGGACCAAAGGCTTTGCCCTGGCAGACCCAGAGCTGCAGATGCTGGGAAGAGAAAGTCTTCATGGGGGCAACTTTCCTCCAGGCTCTCAGGACTCTGATTCCTGCCCCTTACCCTCCCCAGCAAAAAGTGCCCACATCCAGGAGCTCCCAGCCCTATTTGCAGATCCCTAACGTGTTTTTCCTTGGTGGATTTATGGAGGAAACATGCCCCCAAGCACAGACCTGTTTCTTGGCAGCTCTAGCAGAAGCCCCGTAGCAGCGCAGGGACCACAGGCTCAGAGCGCAGTTTGCTTTGCCCTGGGACAGATTATCCCAGACCCATCTCATCCCTTTTATTTCTACACTAGCAAAGCAACAAGCACACCTACTTCTGCACAAACTTGGGCCTCAAGTAGCCAATACTGGCAGGGGGCTGGTGGCCCAGAGGGCTGATGCTGAGCAGAAAGCCAAGCTTTTAGGGAAAGAGCAGTACACAAGTGAGCGCAGCCCCCCGTGCAATGACGCAAAAGCTGCAGCCACACAACCCACACACACAAACCTCCCCTCTAGAATAAAGCCCCCCCCCCAGCTCCTTTTAAAGCACTGGCCCAAGGTGGGGGCAATTTGCTGGGAGCAGGAAACCCTGACTGGGCTCGTTAGGAAATCCGGGGGGGGAACGCAGAAACCCATTAATCCCCTCCATGCTGGGTGCCACCTTGGCTTTGCCCCCTTGCCTTGCACCCTTCCCAGGGAAAAGGGGTTGGGGGTTCCTCGGTGGGGTGTTTGGCGAGGGGCTGGGGTGGGGGTGAGCCCCCCCGGCACCTCCCTGCCCCTCTCCCCATCTGGCCGCAGGGTTTGGAGGAGCTGGAGCCGGCTACCACCCCACCTTTGATTTTTTGATTTTCTACAGCTCTCCTGACCCACACTGACACAAATCAAACCAAGTCCCAAAGCTTCTTCCCATCTTAAAAGACTCTCACGCAGCAGGAAAAACATTAAAAAGCAGCCAGAGTAGGAAAAGAAACTTTCTCTCCAAGCAGCTCTATTTTATCACCCTGTTGTTCTCCCCGTAAAGGGCTTCCAACCAAAGTTTATTCAGCATCGACTCATTCAAGCCTTGCACCAGAATTGATCCCGCGCACTTCCCTTCTTGCCTGCTGTGAGGGCATTGGCTTTTAAACCATCTCCCGGAGAAACAGCATTAAAGAAGAGGAAGGCTGTATTGATTTCTGCATCCTTCTGATGGACCTACATCTTTCATTTTAAGTGCACAGGCATTTCTGTGACTATAAATCTCTCTGGCCATTAAAATATTATAGAATCTTTTCTCCTTAAAAAAATAATATGGAGGAATGTTGGTTTTTTTTTTTTTTTTTATTTCCTTAAGGCTGTGAAGAAGAGCCCAGAAAAAGCACCTTGTTTCAAATCCCGTTTTACAGGGAAGAGTCCCCAGCTCTGCTGTTGGGTGATATGTCTCCAGGGTTTGTGTCTGTAACCAGGTTTTATCACTTTTGCCCAGCATAGGATGGTGTTGCAGCACTGATGGCTGTGGAGAGTCTTGCATACAGGATGATGCCCTAACAGTCCAGGTGTTTGTATAAGTAATAGGATCAGAGCTTGCAGAAAAATGTAATTTTTTGGAAACTCTGGGTACTAAACTTCATACTTCACGGTTTCAAATGGCATGGAGCAAACCGAACAGGGAGGGCATTGGCAGTGTGTGGTCCCTGCTGCGGGGTATGACCCCGGGGAGGACAGTCCTGGCAGGGGACAGAGCTGACCCCCCTCTCCTGTGACAGCCCTGCTCCCTTGTGACAGCAGTGACACCCCAGGGACCTGCACCCTGAATTCCTGCAGTTCAGCCATGGGGTGGTGGGGAGACAGGGAAGGAGAAGGCAGGAACCCACTGGTAGTCTTCTCTCTGTTACCCAGTGAAGTCGGGCTCATTATTTCTTAATTAGGCACTGAAGAAGCCTGCAGGTTGTATGCAAACTTGCTTAGCCTTTTATTGCGCTGCACCAGAGATGTATGGTGGGATGGACCGGGCAATCCCGCAGCCACAGTTTTAATTCTATCGGTTTACCATTTGGGTTCAAAAGCCTCCCCCCGCGGAGCTGCATCCCCACCAGCCTGGGCAGTCGGTGCAGGAGCCAGGACTGGCGAGGGTTAGGGACGGGGGTCCCGGGAGAGAGTTGGTCCAGGGGAGAGCTGGACCTTGAGGGGCTCACGCAGGAGAAGAGCGGGGTCGATTCCCCATGTGCAACTTTGCTGTGGTTCATGTGCACACACACACACATCTACCCTGAACTCCCACCCACCTTGTCCATCCAAAACTCCCCGGCAGCACCAAAGCACTGACCATGCCCCAAAAGCCCTTGTTTTCCTCCCCAAACAGACTCAGGGCACGGAATAAGACAGAAAAGCAGAAGGACTTGGGATTTGAGGTTAACAAATAGAGAGATCAGGCTCAAGATGTAGCTGAGGTTGTGAGGCTAAGTGGTGTCTCCCAGGGAGCCCAGATTTCATCTCCTCTCCAAGACAGACTGATTTGCTGCCTTTGCAGGCAGTAGGAAGATGCTGCCCAGGATAACTGGAGCCTCTGTGAAACCAGAGAGAAGAAGCGGGACAGCAAGGAGGAGCGGGGATGTAGGTTGCTGGAGGATCTGCCAGGGATGGGAATCCCCTCCACGGCCACGCTGGGCTTCGGTGAGGCCACAGACCCCGGCTCCCCGCCAGTGCCAGCAGCCCCCAGCTGCTATTTCGGGCTCTTCCTCGGCGTGGGCCGTGGCACGGCGAGAGTGACAGCAGGGAGCCGGGTGACGTTTGTGCTCAGGGTTTATTTTTTTCCAGAAATGTAAAGCCAAGAGGCTGAAATATTTGCTGCAGTGCTCTGAACACCAGGAAAGGGAAAATACCCCCAGTTTCCTTTTTTCCCCCAGCAGAACTCAAGCCCAGTCCCCACACCGGGGATGTCATTTGTCTCTTCCAGAGTTTCCCAGCATTTACCCAATTCCTTGGTCTCCCTAAGCTATTTCTGTCATTTCTGCCTTCAAAGCTTCCTTCCTGCAGGAAGGACCACGGGGGGACAGCTTGGAGCCCCCGCAGTCGTCCCACACGTGCCTCTGCCATGAGCTATCGCAGAACATCCAGTGGCCAGAGAATTTGAGGCTGGAGGCTCCGAGCCGAGGGTTTGGAGAAGCCACTGAATTACCAGTTCCTGGGACAGAAAGGCAACATGTGGCACTGCTGGAAACCACAAACGGCTCCTTCTGCGTCCTCAGAACAGCCGGAATTTTGCAGCATACAAACACCAGCCACCCTGGGGCTGGTAAGGTCTGGTCCATGCAGCGATCCAGCAAACCTGGGCAAACTTTGCCTGAGCATCCCCTAGGCACAAGGCTGAGCTGCATTATTTGCACATGGAGCAGGATCAGGTCAGCCAGCACATGCAGCACCAACAACCTTCAGAATGGTGCTGGGGTACCTTTGCCCAGTTGGGATGTGTTTCTGCTCCTCTGCAAGCAAAGAAATGAGACACAAAATGCCAGGGCCAGCCAGGGCACTGCCCCAAATGGTACCAGCCTGAACTTGCCACAAGCCCACGACATCGTCTGCGGTGTCACTTGCTGATGGGGGGCTCAAGGAATCTGTTTTCATCCCAGCCAGGCATGGTCAGGGACAGCGAGGGGGATACAGTGGAGAAACATGGAAGGAGAAGGAAAAAGAGGGAATGAAAGCGCCACAAGGACATAAAAGAGGACGATCGGAGGTGAAAAGGAGAAGGAAAGGGACAAAGAAACCATCAAAGACTGAGGGAGAGGGAGATGAAATGGGGAGTGCAGGAGAGACAGGGTGCGCAGCGCCGGGGAGAGGGGAGCGTGGCTGCATGAACAGGCGGCAGAAGCCCATGGAAAGGAAGAAAAAAAAAATAGAAAAGCAATGAGAATGAGAATTGATGAGGCACAGAGAAGGGAAGAGTCTTTTCATCAGCAAGTTTGCTGGATGAAGCCAGGAGATAAATCACCCACTGGAAGGAGCCTTGGTCTCAGTGCTTGCACCGGCTGCCTTTCTCCCTCTGTCATCTGTCTAATAGCCTGGCTTCGGGAGATAAATGGCTGCAGCTGAGCCCCGGGCTCTCCTGCCCTTCCCTCTCCCTTACCGCAGCCAGAAGAGCCCGACGCTTCCCCCGGCGTGTTGCCGGATTGGAGGCGATGGACAGCCCCTACGCCCCGATGGGGACAGGGAGGACCCTGACTGCTCCCAGGGTCCCCTGGCTGGGGAAAGCCGGGAGCGGGACCACGCTCAGCCCACAGCTCCTCTCTGCAGGCAGCAGCTCTCCCACGGCGATGTCCCCAAGGGGTAGCAAGACGTCCCAGCCCACGCCACATCTCGCCGGGGGGGCTGTGAGCTCCTGACAAGCCCCTGTCTTTTCTGGGTGATGGCTTTAAGCGTGCACACAGCAGCCTGCGACAGGGCCACGGCTCTCGAAGCTTTCCAGCGCTGCCGCACGTCGGCGGCTGCTGAGCCTTCACGTCCCTGTCACCGGCCCTGCCAGCTCCCGGCGGAGGCAAATGAGAAGTGGCAGTTGGATGCTGTGGGAAAATCCTCCCCTTGCCTGTCCCCGCCGCCGTTTGATCTTTTCGACGGCACGATTCGAATCTGCAGCCAGCCCTCGGGAGAAGATGTGGTGGCGGGGAGCCGGCAGCTCCGCTGAGCGCCGGATCCGGCCTTCATCCTGCCCGGGGTGGGAGGATGGGAATGACCTGGGCATCACGCCCTCCGGCTTTGCAGCCAGAGACGTGCACATGCTGCTGGTCCAGCCTCTCTGCACACTGAGACAACGCTAGACCAAGCTGCACAGCCCCACCGTAGCCCCAGAAAAGGAATTTTTTTGGCATATCACCTCGCCCGGCCCTCAGCCCTGGCTGCTCTGGGCTCAGGACTTTCCGTGGTGGCACCAGCAAAGTTTGTCCCCTCAGGCTGAGGTCACATCTCCCCCGTTTAAACCTTTGTGTAAAAGCTACACTTTTATTTGTGATAAAACCAACAAGAATTAAATAGGGTTCTGTATCAATTACTTGTAAAACTTAGAAATAAGGTACTGTGCTGTTATCAGAAACACTCCTATATCACTTTTTTTATCTGGAAGGAGATGCTGTATTAAATCCTGAAGGGCTTTGCTGTAACCACCAGTTTTATGAGGTTGGCTCTGGGGTCTTGCTGTCTTCAGGGCTGTCACCTTCCCTTGCCCTGGAGCAGCCAGCACATCTCCTCTGAACCACCACCCCTGCTGGCTAAAAACTCCTCGGGACCTTCTATTTTCAGCGGTGCTGAGCTCCCACAGCGTGCCTGGAAGCTGGAGGCAGCTGCGTGCAGTTCACACATCTAAATCCAGGCTGGGGGAGAGAGGAGAGGGACCGCGTGGACACCGGGGTCCCAGCAGACCAACCCTGCCCCTGCTGCCGTTGCGATGGCAGCTGGGAGCATGACTTATTTATAACATTTTTATAGCAGTAAAAGCCTTAGCGCAAATGCAAAACAAGCCCTTTCCTCCCCCTGCGTATCTCGTGCCTTCTGGGAAGTGAGCACAAACGATACCGGCGCAGGCACTTTGCGGATCCATCCACCCTGGACCAGCCGCTCGCGCCGGGGCAGCTCTGCCCGCGGACCTCGTACTCTGCCCTGCGTCCCCATCACTGCCTGCCCCCCCCACGGAGCACAGCATCAGGCCAGCCTGATCTAGATCTAAAAGTACAGTGACAGTATGGCAAATACATCCCAAGGGATCATTAAATCGCATGCATTCTGGATTAGTCACTTATACAACTATGATACTAATGATATCTATTAGATAGCTGTTAATCTTGAATAAATGTTTTTAATGATCCGCTGTTTAACATACAATAACTGACATATTAAATCTCAGTTAAGCTGCAGAGGTCAAGTCATTATCTGGGACTAATGGTGGTAAGGATGATGCGGAGACGTAACTCTGGATATCGGGAAAAGGAAATACATCCTTCAAGTGTTTTAAAGGCTCTTGAAAGGTTTTTCTGATGTAGGGACCAGCCACTGCCCTTGGGCACTAGAGGGGCTGGAGCAGTGATGGGGTGGCTCTGGGATGTGGGATGAGCCCTGGGCTGAGCATCTCCCCGTGCCTGGGGGGCAGAGGGAGCCCCGAAAGCCTCCCATCCCCATGGAGTCCCACCCCTGTCGCTCATGGGTTCCTCCGCATTTTCTCCATTTGCACCATCAAGGGGAGGAAACGGTAGGTGAGAACTAGCCTGGCAGCCTGAGGGATGCCTCTGCAGGCATCTTGAGTTCACTGCAGCTGATACAGCGATAGAAAATGGCAGAAATTGCTGTGACAGTAATACCTGATGCTTGAGTGAGGAAACCCATTCAAGCACCATGGCCCAACATCCACCCACTTTGTCACAGCAAGCAACAGTTTCTCCAAGTCAGCCGTCCTTAGCCAGCAGGTCTCCTTGCCTCACCCGTGGCCACGAAGCCCAAAGCCCCCGGCCAGGTAGTGACCTCCAACGTGTCACCGCGGTTGCACCAGCCGGCACTGGTGAGATGCGTAACGTGAGAAGGAAAACTTCGCAGATGGAGAATGGAGTACCAGGGGGGTCAATGCAGCTGGAGACCCCGGTGGAACCTCGGCTGAGCTCGGCACTCCTGTGTCCTGGGTTTTAACTTGCTCCTGTTGCTAACTGGAAACTCCTTCATGCAAAGACACGTACAGGGTAACCCCTCGGCACCGTGGGTCAGGATTTCTGGCCTCAGTCCCCATCTCAGACCCGCGCCGGGACTGAGTTCAGGCTTGTTCTTCCCAAGTGCTGCATCCTTACAAACCCGACATGCAAGGCAATGGCAAAGCAAGGGCTCGGTGTCTTTGGAAGCCAAATACATTCCCTCCCTCCCGCTGGTAAAAGGGGGCTGGGATGTTTCAGCAATGCTTCTGGGGAACTCAGACCTCCGAGCAAGCATCTTTGAAGCCCTGGGGTGAAAAAGCAGCTGCTCTGTTCAGAGCAAAGATCCCAGCACAAACCTTGGCAGGGACTTTAGTGCCGTGTCAGAAAACAAACAAATAAAGAAAGAAAGAAAAGACACCGAATCTCCCCCTGTAACGTGGCAACCGCTCCCTCCGCATCCACGGCAGCCTCCCTCATCTGTATGCTCCGTCACAGCCCCGCACCATCCGCCGGGTGAGCACCATGGCAACACCGTGGTCTTTAAACACAGGAGTTTGTGCTGTGATCGCAAACAGCATTAGGCAATTTAATTAAGCAGCTGGCAAAAGGAAAAACTTTGTCTGTTTGAGGCGTTTTATTAAATTCCAGCATATTATGCAGCTTTGCGTCTTCCCTGTCTGGTTCGAGGGATGGGAGGATGCTCCCGCCCCAGCTTTTCTGCAGCTTCACCCCGTGGCTAAAGCAAACAAACCAGCCCAAGGTGAGCGGGGCGGTGGGGTGCTGAGCACCAGGAACCCCCGCCCGGGTCCCTGCATCCCACCTTGTGTGCTGCCTGCACCTACACACGGGGCCATGGCAGCAAAGCCGTGCTCCAGCCTCGAGCTGTACTTTTAGGTTGTTATCCTCTGAAAAGCACTTACATGAGAGAGGGAACAGACCCCTCCAAAACCAGTAGCACCGGGCTGCAGCTCTGCTGGCTCTTCTTGTGGTTTCTTTCCTCAGTTTTGTGCAGAGAGACCCAGGAATGTTCTTTGTGGGCCTTCTCCTGCTTCTCTCCTGGCAGGGAGGGAGATAGCATTATTTCTGCTTGTCTAGGAGGAAGCCAGGAGATAAAAAGCTGCTGGGAACGTGCAAAGCAAACTGCTCGGCTGCCTGCACCTTGCCATCATGCCGATCTGCCAGGAGCCGGCGGGCAGGAGCAGTGCCCTCTTCTTATTTGGATGCTTCTCTCCCTCCACTTCGGATGTTTTTTAAATGAGGAGGGCTGGGAAACAAGCTTGTTGTTCTTTTGCTTTCAGGCTTTGGAAGGGTTGCAGTGGCTCTGCCTGCCTCCGAAATGCTCCTACAAGTTTCTGTGGCTTCCTGGAGATGCTGCTGCCAGCTTCAGGCACAGCCTCAAGCCTGGAGCATGCAGGATTTGGCCCTGCTCAGCTACAAACTGCCCATGAAGCACTGAGCACATCCCAGAGCTGCTTTTGGTCTCACATTCAATGCCTGGGGATAAGCATGGTCCCATCCCGCCAGGACACCGAGAGACTGGGTGCCTCGGTGGCCAGTGAGATGCTCAAGGAGGAGCCGGGATCCCTGGGCTGGGGGTTCCTGCAGAGCAGCTTCTCCAAAACATGGCTCAGCAACGTTCAGGCTTTCTGAAGGTTTATTCCTCTTGGAAATAATCACCAGGGCCCTTCCCTGCCCCTCATCTCCCTTGTTTTCTTTGATTGCAAAAGTTGAGACCATGAGACCTTGGCAGGGAGCAGCGCTGGGGCTGGGTGGCCGCATACAGTGGCAGGGATGGATGCTGAGATGGTACCCAGCTCTCCCCGCGACACCCAGAGCCGTGGCCGGGGTCCTTAGCGGGGCCAGGAGTTAAATCCATCTGCGCTGCCCTGCCTGCTTCGAAAGGTGGCTTTGGAGGTGCCGAGCCGGTAGCACGAGGTCTGAAGGCGGCAGGTTTGCCCCCTGCGTGCTGCATGATGACATCTATGGGAAGCCTCAAATCCATTATTTTTCAGCTGGGCAGCCCTGGGGCCATCTCATTTTATTCCCAAGAATTTCAGGGCTGGTCTCCAGGCTGTGGGGTTAACTGGTGCATTTGTAAATGTCTTGCAAAAGCCAACTGGAAAAGCTAGCTATCTCTGCTCTGGATTGCCTGAAGAAATAAAAGACTGGAAAGATGGAGTCTTGGTCTTGGCTGATAGCTGAGTTGTCCTTTACTCTGCAAAATCTGCATCGTTTAACAAAACGCATGCTGCATTGGACTGCAGCTCGCATTTTTGGAAGCATCTCTAATGACTGGCACCGTCTCGGGGCTGCAGCAGAAGCCGAACTCCGGCTGGACTCTGCACCTGCAGTTCTCCCTTCCCACCGCCCTCACGGTCCCTTTCAAATATCAAAGTCAAAAACGTTCCAGGCAGAAAGGGGATGAGGAAGGCGGGGAGAGGGGTCAGGCAGGGTCGGTGCCGGTGAGCTCGGTGAAAGCAGGAGGGCTGCCACGCTTGGTTTTGTAGGTACCTGTCTCCTCCCCCTGCAACCACCTCTTTTGCAATCTGAAGAGCCCTAGCCCATTTTGCTCTTCACGTGGGGACTGTTACATAGTTCTGGCCATCACTGTTTCCCTGCCTGGACCCTTCCCAGGCAGGAGAGCTGCTGGCACCGCTCAGATCACAGGCGTATGACTGGCTTTGGTCTGCTGCTTTATTTATTCCCTAATAATCCCCTGCCTGCCGTTTGCCCTTTCTGACTGTTGCTGCACTGTGTCACCGTTTCCAGAGCTATTTCCAGGATCTTCTTCCTGAGTGGCAATAGCTAATTTAGAGCCCTTCAGCTTGTAAAAGCCATCGCTGAGCCTCTGAGAGCCTAGCGCAGCATTTCAAATGGCATTTGCCTCCTTAATCACCCAGAGACTTTAGAAAATGCTACCTGTGATCAACAAAGCTCCCAGTCCCCGGCACCTGGGGACCTGCATGGAGCTGCGCACCCCAACCCCAGCACCCACAGAAAGGTGTGCCAGGATGCCCTGAGCATCCCGAATCCATTCGAAACCCTTACCCTTCCCTTTTGCTGTGCTCGATTCCCACCCTGCCAGCTCTGCAGCGAGTCCCAGCTCACCCGCACCACGTCCTTGCCCCAGGACCTTCCTGCCAAGGCCCAGCTCCAACCTGCCCAGGTCGGAGGCAGAAAGCTCGGCTCCCTTCCGTGAACGGGAATGCACAGCGATGGCGAGCACTGCCCGGCAGCAGGGAGCCGTGCCGCAGGCGCAGCCTGTCCCTGGCACTGCCGTGCCGTGGCTGAGAGACAAACAGCCCTGGCCTGGTAATGAGCTCCCCCAGTTCCTCCTCCCCGCCGTGCTGTGGAGCGGCATGTTAAATAATTCAGGCGAGCTCCTGAACTGCCTGGAAAACACCTCCAGGTCTTTCCTAATGAGCTTGCTACAGACCTGCCATCCAAGGCTAGAAGAGCAGGGAGAGCCAGTCCCTCCACCAACACGCAGACACCAAGCAAGCACAGCCCACCGCCGTGTCCCCAAATACTGCGACGTGGCTGGCTGGCAGGTCCCCAAATTCCTGGGCAACCCATGCAGCTCCACAAGCATCTCAGCAGGACCGGGCCATGTCCTGGCTGGTACAAAGCAGACCGGGAGCTGCATGGGTGCATGCAGCAGGGCCACGAAGCACAAGCAGCAGTGCCAAAGCCAGGCAGATTCAAACGAGGCAGAAACGGTCAACGCAACAGGGAACAAAACCTGGCACAAAGTCCCCCACAGGGAGACGGAATCTGCTTGCTGGTGCTTTCAAAGCCAAATCCTTTCAGCATGGCCCGAGCCCTGGGTGCTGGGGGCATTGCACAGTTCTGATGGGTAGACCAGGGCACTGCTTCCCTCCGGCATCCCTTCCATCCCCAAAGCCTCGCTCCGCAGGACGGCGGCACGGGTGGCCAGAGGGAACCGCACCAGACCCTGCAAGCAGCAACAGCTCCGGAGCAGTGCCAGAAAGCCTCAGATCAAGCCCTGCGCTGCTGACATTTCCCTGTGTCCCCTCATTTTCCCCTTCCAGCATCCCTTTTCCCTTGTGCCAAGCCCTGCGGTGCTCTTGGCAGAGTCCGGCCGTGTCCCCCAGCCCGGTGGGAGAGGGGGGGCAGGAGTGGGGCACTGCGGACACAGCTCCGTCACCCGCTGAGGGCCCTTGTCTTGCTATTGCCTGTCATTTTCTGGTTCTCGGTGGCATTCTCCAATGACAGACACTGCTGCTGTGACATGACTCCCCAGGGGTTTTGGGAGCACCAGGAATGGGAGGAGGAGGAAGGGGGAGCAGGGTGGGTGATGGTGGCACGGGCCAACACTTGCATCCTCCTGGGAGGAAGCGTGTCCAGGAGGGAGTATTCGGTCTCACTGAGGCTGGCTACAAATCCAAGGTTTAATGTTTGCTTGGCAACGTCCTGTGAGGGGGTTAAGTCTATGATAACAAAGCCTCCTGCCTGTCAATGGTGTTTTGTGCTGCTGCTTTGGGGCTACGGGAGGGGCAAAGGGTGAAAATGCACATGGGAAGAAAGTGGTGGGAAAAAGAGGGAGACGGAGACATCCCCTCTGGGCTATGGCACTGCAGCGGGCTGCTCTCGCTGCCCAAATTCCCACCCAGCTTTCATCTCAGGGGGAATTTCCCACAGCTGCTGAGCTCCTCTGCACTCCAGGGAAAGTCCCAATAGTTCAAAGGGGCTGTAGGGAAACCAGATTAATCTCTGAAGGCAGGAAAATCCAGGAGATTCCCAACTCAGGAGGCACCAGCCCCAGCCCCACTCTAGCAGATTTTTCTGCCTGCTTTGCTCAGCAGGACTTCAGGGGTGGGTGCACCCACGGGTGACACCGTGGCTTCTCCCATTCCTGGTTTCTGGGTGGAGAAGCACGCCTGAGAGCTGAGCCCGAGCCCTTTGCTCACGACAAGCCAGAAACTGAGCAAGACCAGACCAGCGCGGGCTTGTCTGGAGAGTCCTGGCCTTGAAAGTGGAGCAGACGCGAGTCCCAGACGGCCCTGCCAATTCCAGCTAATAAAAAGGGCATTTCACACATCAGGCACTTTGCAGACACGTTAATGAGAGCAAACAAAGGCTCCGCGATGCAGATTAGGAGATGCAGGAAAGCCGCTCCCAGGATGGGCTCAGCTGGTCGCAGCCAGCCCAGCCGCTGGGCTTTGCCATCCTGCTCCTGGGGGACACCCCGGGAACATCCCGGGGATCACGGCCCGACTCTGCCCTCCGGCAGCTCCATGAGGCTGAAACGCTGCTTTGGAAGGTAGAACCGTGGGGCTCAGCCATCTCTGATTGCCCCCCCAGCAACTCTGACCGGGTGCTGGCAAGGGGATCGGGTAGGTTGGAGCTCCCCAAAACCAGCCCTGGGGCTGAGGAAGGGATGAGCATGGTGCTGCGGCCGCTCCCCCTAGAGCAAGAGAAGGCAGGACCCCAAGAAACCATATTTTTCACGCAGCTGAGGACCACATAAATACAAGGGAAGGCGAAGGGGGACCCTAAATCACCGCCCCTGCTCCTGCCATATATTTCAAGTGTGGAGGGAGGGCCAGCGGGCAATGGAGCTGCCCGGGATGCTCACAGCCGGCTGAGGGGATAAAGCACAGGGCTGTCCCACTCGTGGGCAGCAGGTACAGCCACGAGCCAGGTGGGATGCAGCAGGTCCCGTCATCGCCCTGATGGAGCAAACGGCGGCACTCGAACCGATGGGTGGCCCTCCCCATGGGTGACAGGGGGCAAGGGTGCTGTGCGCCCCAAGGGGCTGCACCCACTCAGGACACACGTGTCTTAGCAGCGTGAAATCCAGTGTCAGCTTTCATTGGGACAGTACTCCTAGAAGTGGACTACGATCCAGGGTCTTGCAGTTGCTTCAACTCCAGTGACATTACGAGCTTTAAACTACGTGAATGCCACATTAAAGCCCGATTTCTGCTACTTCCCATGTGGACTATCCAGAAATGGAAGCATTGCTAGAAGGATTAATTCCCCCCCCTTCTCCTTTCCTAAAGGAGAGATTTCATGCCATGCTGAATAAATAAAATAATGTGATATTACAAAAGACTGCAGCACAGTATATTAGATACCGCAGCACTGTTGCAGGGCATCTGTCAGCACCAATCACGATGACTGATGACTTATCAAGAATGGACCTGACATTTCCAAATGAGCTGTTTTGATAGAGTTGTCATTCAAAGGGGATCTAAAATAAAATAATAATAATAATAATAAACCCAGATAGGAACAGGAAGAGAAATGGAAAACATTTGCCGCCTCTGTCCCACCTATTTAAGGTTCCCAGCTTGGCAGCAGGGCAATTTGGCATACAGCATCGGCGGGTCGGGAGGGACGTGCACAAAGACTTTGCTAAGGCACAGCTACAGCCCAAATTTCTCTTCCAGATCCAACCCCTAGCCAGGGCACAGAGGAACAGATGGCCCCAGCACCCTCATCCACGCAGCAGGGCAGGATGAAACCACCCCGGCTGCTGGCCGCCTTGCTAATGGAGGGGGGTCACAGAGCCAGCATGCAGGGCACATGCTCCTGTGTCCTTTCCCTCAAATGGCTTTTAAACTCTCTGATTTCAGAGATAATGAGGCAGCTACAAGTTTTGTGACAAGAGGGAGCTGGGGAAGGCTTTGGCGGGTGTTTAATCCCACCAGGCGCTGGAGGCATCGAGGAGAGCAGCCCTGCCTGATGACTGCAGCCAGCACTTTCGGGGTGCTGGAGCTGCTCAGCACCAAACACGTCAGTGGGACAGCCCCAGCTACAACTGCTCACAGCACGGTGTTGTCCACCCAAACACTGGACATCTCCATGCAGATGTTACACATCAGACTGCTGCGGTCTGGGCTGCCACGCTCGAGCAGCTCCCGGGGCAGAGCCTGGAGTAGCCTTTGGGGAACGTGTTGCTGTGCCTCCTTGCCTTTTCCTCTAGGCACTGTGCATACCCTTGAATTACTTAAATAAAATAATATCACAGTGTATTCTTGCTCTTCTGGAGAGGAAAATTTGCAAAGGATACGTATAAACCTAGGGTTGTGTCAAACTTCAGGCGATAATATTGCACTGGCCCTCATGGCTGAGAGCCGATGGAGCCGTGCCCGCAGGACAGGCTTTGCACACCCGTGGAGGCAATCCTGCACCCGTGATTCCTCAGACCTGTGCAAGGGTGAGAGCTACCCAGGGCTGGACGTGGTGCTGTGCCATGGGGAGAGCCTTCCTACTGGTGATGGGGTGGCTCACAGCCCCGACACCCAGAGCCTGGGTACGCGGCATCCCCCATGCCAGAGCTCGCTGAGCGTGTGGCAGGGCTTTAACCCACTCCCAGCCAGCCCCTTCCCCTTGTAACCAGCAAGAGCGGGGCCACGGAGCATCTCTGTAGCTGGTGGGTACATCCCTTAAGTGGGTGCTGTTGCAGTCAGAGCACCCAGGAGCTGCGTGGGGATGCAGGGTGGGGAGACGCAGCCCGCCGTCAACTTGTCTTAGGAGGAACTGACAAAATGCTGTTTGTAAAAAAAAAAAAAACCACCAAAGCTACTCTCCGCACGACTGAGCTCTGAGCAGATCTTTATCCATTCATGTCGCAGAAGGAGGGAGAGGAGCTGGTTTTGGAGGAACTTTCAGATGTGTCATTATGGGTTTAAAAGGACTGTAAAAAAAAAGATGGACCTGACACGGGATGCAGGCATGTGTGTGCATATGTATGCATATTAAGAGCAAAGAGAAGTTCAAGAGCCATTTTCCAGCAAAAACCTACAGCAGCAGCAACAAGCTAAGTTGTTCTTCTACATAATACAGAACAAAATTAAGGGCTTTACCTTTCCAGTGCCTCCTCTGCAGCCACCTCCAGGGTATTTACACCAACCACAGTAGGGAGAGGAGGGAAGAGCTCAACCACACGCTGTCAAGGGGCTGAGGTTGGGGCCAGGCTCCTCTGAGGGTGCACGGGGTGCAGATTTACAGCCCCAGGGCTCTCAGAAATCAAACCACCCCAGGGAAGCACTCTAGCACAGGAAAGACACACCGCTCAGCCATCAAAATCCTCCAGCTGGCTGCAAAATATCTGTGATGAGCCCCTTAAGACCAGAGGTTAATGAACACCGAGCCCAACACCTACCTCTCCAACAAAGCAACATCACTCAACACCCACACCACCCGGCACCTGCCCAATTAAATAGGCAGCTCCAGGATGGCTCTAACGGGGTCCTCCTGGCCCTGACGAGGCCCCATCATTACGTGATGGCTGCCAACCCCAGCTGGAGGCTCCTGCTCCTGGAATGGTGGTGAGTGACAACTCTGCAAGTTGCCAATCACCGTGCCAGTGCCAGCAGCAGCCAGTGCCGGTGCCGGTGAGATGGCTGTGCTGGGGCTGGGTGGACACGGCTGCGATACTGGTTCGGTCAGTTTAGGGGAAACTTAGTGACCCCCCTGGGGCCAGGCTGGTCCGGCTGGGCATGCAAAGAGGGTCGGATCCTGCACAGGCTGCTGGTGTGGGCAGCTGTAATGGAGCTGGCTGGAACAAGGGGGTCAGATGCTCGGGGCTGAGCGAGGGAATGGGCATCCTGCAAATTGCAAGCCGCCTGCTGACAAGGAGCAGCGGGATGTGCTGCGTAGAAGGAGGAGGGAGCTGCCGGCTGCAGCCGAAGGGATGCTGTGCTGCAGGCAGCTGGGTCCGTGCTTAGGGCCTTCCAGGAGTGATTTTAATTGTTTTTAGCTTCGGACAAGATGGGCTTCGACCTCAATTGTGCAAAGAGCTAACCAAATCAGCCCTAAGTGAGACCAAGGCGTCTGCAGGGCACAGCAGTCGTAACTCTGGGCGAAGGCTGTGGAGTGAGTTGGAGGCACGGCTGGGGCAGGATCACCTCCAGATCCTTCCCAGGTGGCATGAAAAAATGGGGAAGCAAACTGAGCTGGTGGCAGTGCCAGGCAGGGTCTGCCAGGTTGCCGTGTGAGCTCACAAGTTGGCAAGGGTGCGTTTGGGTTAGGTCACGGGATGCTGCAGGAAGGGGGTGAGCAGGAGATGATTTCACTTTAACTGGCCCTGAAAGCCATTTCATCTTCATCACAAGTTTGTTGTGACCCCCCCTGCCCTAAACTGGAGATGACATTTTTCCCTGAGACATCAGCTTATGTAGCTGTCATTTAATCTTCATCTTGCTAATACACTTATTTCTCCTCTTCCCTTCGCCCTACTCTTTCTCACAACTTGCTGCCTGCTGCTTTTAATAGGAAAAGGCAGCAGGGCTGTTGGACGGAGCAGAGCAGCAGCGTCCCAGCATGGGGCTCGAGAGCACGCTGATACTCAACCTCACAGGTTTGGGATAAGCTCTGAAACCAGGTTTCTGTTCGTCCAAGGGTCACAGAAAGTACGTTTTCCCTTTAAAGCGAAGCTATTAAAACTCATGCTCAGGCCATATTCCAGTCTGGGTGATTACTGCCTGCCAACATCTCATTCCCTCTGCAGTTTTAATTGGTGCTATTAAAGAGCTGCAATGCTTCACCCCAGAAGAGGCTCAGTCTCTCTATCAGGATGAAGAAGCCCTCTCCTTAGCGCTTGTGTTAAAATTACTAGACGCTTGGGACCGGGGAGGAGGG
This sequence comes from Astur gentilis, assembly GCF_929443795.1. Classification (NCBI taxonomy): domain Eukaryota; kingdom Metazoa; phylum Chordata; class Aves; order Accipitriformes; family Accipitridae; genus Astur; species Astur gentilis. The sequence continues at coordinate 3,420,776 of NC_064908.1, read as the reverse complement.
AAAACTGTGCAGAGTCGGTGTGTGGCAAAGCACCTGCTCCCCGGCTCGGGAGCGTTTTGCTGTCACTTTCCCCCACGTTAAACGATGCACAGAAGCTGCAGAGCAGGAGGGAGCCGGGGCTGGGCTTCTCGGAGATGGATGATGTGATGGGCGAACAGATCCAGCGCCTAGGGCTGCCGTATCCTGATGACAACTCATGTATCTGCTTTGCGCTGAGGACAGACGAGAAGGGAGGCTGCGAAGCTCAGAAAGTAGTGGGGTGGTTGTGCCAAGTTCGCTAAACTCGGACAGCTTTGCTCATCCCGACCCCACCGGGCATCATGCAACTTCCAGCTAAAGCTACACCAGAGACTCACTTGGTATTCGAGACCCAGCAACCACCTTCTTCAGTCTAAATTAAGTATTAAAGTGAAAGGCAATTCAGTGAGACCATGAATTCTTTAGAAACCATAGCAAGATCCAAAAGGTGCTGCAGATGACAACGCATCGGGGAGGTGGGAACGGGGCGGGGGGAGCAGGGCGCAGACAGAGACGTACAAGCAGCAGTGACTTAAAATCAGAAAGGGGAAACAAATCAGTGCATTATTTTAGATGAAGATTAAATGACAGCCTCTGCTTCAAAGGTCAAGCATGAGAGGCTAACAGGCTGTGACAAACCAGAATGCATGGACACAGGCAGCCAATTCCCTTAAATAAAACTTTTATTGGCCATGATATCTGAAACCAAGCAGCCCACAATAGGGATTAATGGTTTTCCCCAGCCTCCCCCAGCACGCTGCATCCCGGGGAGGGACACGGCTGCGGGCCGGGTGCTGCCTCCCCAGGCGGCCCCGCTGCAGCCGGGGATGCCAGAGGGCCGTGGGGCTGGGGGAGGAGGAGCGAGACGGAATCACTTAGCCTTCATTAGGCCAAATTAAAATCAGAAGTGAGATGACAATTACAATTTGTGACCGGCTAATTGTTCGCCTCAGAAGCTGATCGTTGTGCAGATTGGGAAAATTAATTGTTCGCAGTCCCAGGTGGGTTGGCTTTGAACCCTGCCGAAGAAGTAAAGCTCCTGCCGGCGATGCTGCCGGCTCTCCAGCCAGCCCTGGGGATGATGTCCTGCAGGCTGTGGAGCCCCAGGGGGCTGGCAGACCCCCAAAGCTCCTCACTGCCTCTGGCTTTAGCGCCTGGAATGGAGCAGAGCTCCCGTGGGTCCACCCCTGCGCGAAGGACCTGAGTGCCTGGCGGTATGGGATGGCAGCACTGGGATCTGTCGCCTCCACAACGGGAGCACCCACGGTCCTTGCCCTGCGTGGTGGCACGGTGGACTTGCCTGCAGATCTCCCTCCCTGCCCTCCCAGCCGGGGAGGGAGCTCCCTTCGTGCTGGGGCTTGTGAACGCTCCAGCCGTCACTGCTCCATCATCATTCCAGTGATGAGCATGGTGTGTCAAGCCCAGCTCCCATCAATCAAGCCTACCCCTTCGGAGCATCCTTCTTGATTTTTATCCCCAGGGTGCTCGGGAAAGGGTGTTGTGAACGCTCAGATGTAATTATAGCTTCTAATGGGGCTGCCGGAGAGGGGGAAGGTGCCAGATTTCAGCGGAAACAGAGACCTCCAGCTTCTGCCTTCGCTCCGGCTCTCCCACCCCCTGGCTTTCTGGCAGGGTCCCCGGCCACAACGCTCGCTGTGTGGGAGCCGGCTCTCTGCCGGGGGCTGCAGAACCAGGGCTCACATCAGCCCCGTGTCCTGGGGGACGCAGGTTGGAGCGTGGCGCGGGCTCTCCTGTGGGAAGGCGTCCGTCACGATGTGCAGCTGGGCCCTTTGCAGTCCCTTCTCCATCAGACAGTGCCCTGGCGGAGGGACCTTTTCCTTCTCCATCTCTCCAGGCTGCTAATTAGCTGTGAGGTTCGTGCATGTCTCTCTGGTAGCAGGGGACAGCTCAGCTTGATTTCCCTCCCGCGTTACCACCGTCACAGCCCTGCTGGCTGAAGGGCCAGGCAGGGAGAGCAGCAGCCAGTTTGGCATCTCTGCAAGCCCAGTGCCACCCTGGTACGACCAGCAATGCAAGTCTAAAGGATGTCCCCACAGACTGCAGCTCCTCTCCCTGCAAAGATGCTCTGCGCTGGGTCCCCGTGGGTTGTGGGGGGTCTTTTCCCCTGGGCAGCTTTGAGACACAAACGGCTCCCGCAGCTCCCACAGCCTGGGGGAGGCTGTCGGCACGGCACGGAGCGAGGAGCGCGGTGGCTGCCAGGGGCTGACAGCAGCCGGGCACTGGGATGTGATAACTCCTGTGGCTGTACATGCCTGTTGAGCTGCGACAACATGACAGCAATAGTAGCTCATAATCCGCACAAGTGTGTGTTTGTGCCTTGCAGCAGTGTGTGTGCTGGAGAGACAGGTGCATGCCAGGAAATTATGATATATATTTCCGTGACATAACATTTCCCTCTGTTGTACATCGCAGACACAGGGAAAGACCCCACATATCGTTACGGTGGGAGAAAACCCCGCCAGCCTGCAGGGAAGAACGGTTCCTTGTTAACCATTTGGGACAAGATTTTCAAAGGGCTCATCTCCCATGTGCCTGTCTAAATGATGCAGACAGCTCTGAAGCTCTGGACACTGAGTTCTTTTGAAAAATCAAGCCAGTACTGCATAGGAGCTGGGAATGAAGAGGGATGCTCATATCTCTTCCATTTATTTCCTCATCTCTCTAATCAAACAAACAAGTAGCATGCCTAGAGCTGCAGCAGGCAGGCAGAGGCTGTTTGAACCTTCCTCTCCAGAGATGTTAAAGCCCAGAGGGAAGTGTCCATCTCTGTGTTGCTTCTGGCTGCTCAGACACCCCAGGGTCCCCATCCCATCCAGCACGAAGGCTTGGTCCCCAGCCCAGCCCGTGGACATCTCGGGCCCTAAAACCAGCAGACCGATGCCCAGGGTAACCGCTGTCCTGGCAGCACGACTGCAGATGCTGCCTGTGCTGCATCAGCCCGAGTGACCTTCCCCAGCAGATCGGCTTGCAAACGGGAACGATCGATACCCCTCGGCTCAGCCGGAGGGCTGGGGTCGGAGCGGGCGGGGGGGGGGACACCATTAAGGCTGGCTCATTTGCAGAGCAGACCGAGGCCAAGGGCAGCATCCTTTGAGAGGGGATGCTCCAGGCAATGTCAAAGGCTTTTGAGCTCTGCTACCCACGTGGCATTCTGCAAACCGGCCGTGAAGTCAATCTGAGCTACAGGCTCCAAAGGGGACAGAGACCAGGGCTGTCGCTTGGGGAGGACACGTCCGTGTCCTTCTGTTGGGCCAAAAACCCCCACGTCCCTGGAATAAGGTATCGAGTCCCAGCAAGACAGTGAAAACACTGGTGAAGGTGGCTCACGGCAGCCCGGGGTGCCGGATCGGGTGCAGACCGAGGGGGGCTGCCTGGCGCCTGCACAGCCCCCAGCTGCGGTGGTCCCATCCTGGTCCAGAGCCTGGGAATGGCCAGAGGCAGCTCCAGTACGTCCCCCTGGGATATTTTAGGAAGAAATGTTCTGCCACTGCAGCGTTTTGATGTTAGTCCCTTCAGAGGGATAAATCGAGGCTCTTTAAACTTTTGTCAGCAGAGGAGGGGCGTGTGGGGAGGAACGGGTTATTAAACAAAGCTTAAAAAAGGAGAGAATTCCTGAGTGTAATTAAAATCTAAACCATGATGGGATGTCTCCTGTTATTTCTCTAGAGGTGTCTGTTGTTGGAAGCAATATTTCTACAGCTAAGCAGCATTGCTGCAGGCGGGGAACATTGCACAGACAACACCAAGGGAAGAGACGAGGGCCAGGGAACCAGGGACCTCGCTCGGCCATCATTGTACTGGGGGCTCAGCTGGTCCCTTGCCATCTCCACCTTATTTGTCTCTTTATTCATGGATTAAACTGCTCTTCCAGGAGCGAAAGGAGCCAGGAACTCGCAGGGACAGCTGGCCACCCATGCCATGGTGGCTGGCCTGGGTAGGGGCACAGGCAGGGCTCGGTGCCACCAAACTGATGGGCAGGTGACTTCAGCATCAGTAGACGGGCAGCGGACCGGGGTCGCATCACGCATGCAAAGCGGGGCGAGACCAGCCGTGGCTGGAGCCCAGCCTTGCTCCCTTTGATCTTCAGCAGAAGAAAGGTCAGGATGGCAATGCAGCTGCTTGTAAGTGCCATGAAATCAGGCTAATTTCTAATTACGGGGAAGTCTTTCCCTGTTATCTTGCTGGCACATTCTGGCCTCCTTGGGCCGTGTGGCTGCAATAGAGGGCTGGAGTTACAAAACACCTTCCGAGGGCTTGGTGACCCCACGGAGTGACACAAAAGAGCATCTCAGCAGTGTCTGAGGGGATGCAAAATGCTCCCGGAGGAGGCTGAGCCTGCCCTGCGGAGCCCTGGACTCCCCCGCTGCTTCCCACCACAGATCGCATCCTGATGAGCTGCTGCTCTATTGCCTTGATGTCCCTGGAATGCCATAAGGACATGAGGTCCTACCAAACCCCTCGGGGCTGGCAGATGCCCAGAGACAGCGAGAGCTAGCTCAGTTCTCCCTTCCCCGTGCTGCCGGCCAGCCACAGCTCTGCTGCATTCCATGGTCGGCCTCGGTGGCCACAGGACAGGGCAAGGAGAAGGCAAGTTCTAGCAATAAAAAGCAAGGACAAGAGCAGATCCACGCTGGTGATGACCCATCAGACAAGGTGAACAGGCCCCTGCCCCTGCGCTACAACAGCTTGTCACTGTCCCTAAAAGTCCCCAAGTCTTCCCATGATTTTATCTGAGCTTCACTGCACTGCTCAGGGTTAAGGCAGTAATTGCAAACCCAATATTTCAGCAGCTTATTAGGACATGACAGCCAGAAAGAGCACATTGGTGACATTAAAGGGTTGGATATGAAGCTCTTCCTGGCTGTGCCGGTAACTGTGTGCCCTCAGTCTCTGCTTACCCTCCATGTTGTTTCCCCACATGCAACACACACGGCAGCCTCTCTGCAGGAAAAAACCCAAAGTGGGTGGCTTGCATGGCTTGTGCCTCTGAAGGAATTAGGCAGAAGAGCTCAGAGCCACATGCTTACCTGCTGAGAACCTTGCACTGCTCTCAGGGCCCAAGTACAGGTTCAGCAGCCAGAAACTGGTGAAGGCAAAATGACTCTCTAAATCTCTGAAAAAGCTTCCAAACATTTGCAAAGCTGGCCCTGGCCATGCTCGGCTCCAAGCCTTGCTTTCAGCCAGAGGGAGCCGGGCAGCCCTGCCTGAGGCATTGCTCCAGCCTTGCAAACTGCTCAATGATGCTCATGAGCAGATAAGAAGTATCTAATCCAGCTGAATAAATCTGGGCAAGGTATTACTTTTGGTATTAAACATGGATTTAAAAAAGAGTGCATTGATTTTCTCTCTGTGCTGGATTCCACCAAGGAAACCCTCAGGTGTCCTACCAGCATGGCTGGAAATACGACACTGAAGTCACATCTCGAACGCCATCAAACCCTGCACCAATTTGGGGGTTTGCACAGCCCAGGACCCCTCTTGCTTCTCACGGGGCTGTTGTTCTCCACTCTGGCTGGCTTCTGCCCAGGGACAGCCATTCCTCTCCAAACCCTGCGGCCCTCCTAGACTCTTCTCAGCATCACCAGGGAAAAAACAAGCTGTGATTTAGCATCTGCCTCTTATAAAAAGGACTGGCTCGTGGCTCTGGTCTCTGCCACTCCCCGGGAAGCACCAGGGATGCTGTGCCCGGAGCAGGGGGTAGCACCAGGGCAGCCTTCCCGGCTCAATCCAGGCTCCCGCACCACATGGGATGCGCCTGCTCTTAGGGACTGAGGGGAGACAAGTCAACCTCCGGCAGCTAAAAAAGCTGTAGATTAGTGCAAATGCCAATAAGTCATTAGGAATCATAAGAAAAAATATACGGTTGCCATAGCAACTGCCAGACACGACTTTGGGGCTGCTTCACCCCCTCCTCAGGCATGGAGCAGCTCGGTGGGGATGGAGGCAAAGCCCTGTGCCGCGTCCCAAGAAGCCACCATGGCCGGGAAGGGCTTGGTGAGTTGGGGGTGGCTGTACCAGCACTGCCCTTATGGGGTTTGGGGGTGCCGAGCCCCTCCCTGGGAAGCAGCGGAGCTTTGCCACCAGCAGAGACCACAGAGGTAGTTTCCAATGGGATGGGGACTGCTTGGTCCTTCACGAACCACGGGGCTGACTCTGCCATCACAAACTAAGGGGGTTGCACGTCCCCCCCGGCACCCAATCGGTGGGAACAAACCGAAACTCCGTCTTCACATCTCCACGTTTTCTACTTTGGGGTCCGTGCCCCTCATGCTGACGGGCACTGCCCTGCCCGTGGCCAAACCTCGGGGCACTCGGTGGCTGATAAAGGTCCCTCCTCGAACTGAAGGGGATGGCATAACCCTTCATGGGTGAGGAATTGTGCTTATTCTTGGCAAAATCCACTTCCAGTTTATTTTAAATAAAATCATCTAACTGACTGCTGGGAGCCTGGGGGCAGAGGAGGGGTGAAGGGAATTGCTAGCTGAGAGGGAATTAGCCTGTAGGAGCAAGACTATGAGCCAGAGTGACCCGGCTGCTGGCGTTACTGAGTTTGGAGTATGCTGGGCTGGAGCCCGGAGGTTTTGAGCTGAGAAGTGACCCTGATGTCCCATGTGTACTGGAGGGGCTGCAGGAAGGAAGAGCACGAAGGATTCAAGGTGCATCCCGGCTGCTCCTTCACTCATCCCCCTCGTGCCAATTGCAAAGCCCCCGGTTTCCAGGGCTGCTGTGCAAGAGGAAAAATCTGGTTCTTGTCCTCATCGCACGGAGCATGCCACGAGGGCTGGCTGCTGCCCGATGAAACAAGGCTCCCAGCGATCGCTGAGCCTCCATATCGCCTGGCGTGAGTCCGCCAAGCACAGGCAGAGCGTGAGGAGTTGCCGCTCTCCCACCATGGCTGGGAATTACAGCCCTCGGTGGCTCCACGCACATCCCCCCTCTCCATGCTGCAGCTACACATGGCTGGCGGAAATGTCACCCACTTTGTCTTTAATTCACAAACATCGTCTCCCCCCGGGGATCTTTTTTATCTTTTTTTTTTTTTTTTTTTTTTAAGGTTTATTCACAGAATTAGATCTCTTCTGAGTTTCAATGAGTGGCTCATCTCCTCTTAGTCACCCCGTGCTCCTGCGGAGATCGGGGGTCTGCACCGCGGGGCAATTCTGCAGCAGCATGGGGTAAAGGGGGACAATGCCTGGCCGCAGGCAGCCCCGAGGGCAGAAGGGGGGCAAGGGGCTGCCTGGCCCCCAGCACAGCGGGTTGACCCCCTGCCCTCACCCCTTCCGCAATTCGTGCAAAGGGAAGATTCAGCCCGGTGGAGACAGGAGCCACATCAACCCTCTCCGTCGCCTCTGGCTGCAAACTTCCCCCCCGCCGTGGTTTTTAAACCCACTCAGCTCTGCGACTCTATTATTTACAGGCGCTGCCCAAGGAGACCGTCTGCACCAAGGACACCAGGAAAAATAAGATGGCACCAAACCTTACGCGGGGTGGACGGAGCTGCACCCAGCTCTGCCTGGCAGCAGCCCCCACCGGAGCAGAGCCGGGGTCCGGCCGCCCCGGCTGAGCGGGAGCGGGATGCCGTGTGCCGGGAGCGGCTGCTCCATGAAGCCGTAGCACATCACACCTTCCCCTTCCCGGCACACCTGTAATTTCCCAGGAGAAAATGACTTTGGCAGCACGTTGCTCTCCCCTCCTCCGTCCCCACTCCGCACCCTTAAAAATATAAGCCAAAGCAAAATACAACATCAGGCTGCCCCGCTGCTCGGTGCGAGCCCCCGGCTCCCTGCGGCCCCCGCGCTGCAGAGCTGCAGCACTCCTGCCGCTGCCAGCCTGCGAGCAGAGATTTTGGCATGATAAGTGATGGCTTTCAGATGTAAACAGCCCTGTTCATTTAACTTCCCTTAAAACCTGAGCAAAACCGGGAAAATACATGTGTGTGCCAAGCCAGGGAGGACAACAGTGGCCGAGGAAGGGAGGACGAGGGGGTTACGTTTGTGGCTTCCCGGGAGGGTTTAACCAGCAAAGAGGGAATCAACAAAATATTAAAAAGCCATAAAGCTAGCTGGAGAGTATCGCTGAAATCCCTTTTGTCTTATTTAACAACAGCCTCCTGAAAAGGAAAGAACAACAGGCGATTTCAGCGCAGAGCAGGACTCGGGCGCTGGCAATAGACGGGTGTCGGGGCAGCCCTCAAACCCAACCGGCCCTGGCTCCGCTCCTTGGTCCTTTCAAATGTTGGATGCAGGGATGAATCCTGCACCTAGAGGACCCCCCGACCGCGTGAGCTGCGTCTTGCTGCTGGTGAGTCGGAGCTGCACAGCACTGCACAGAGCTTTGGGACAGCCCGCCCGGCTCCATCGTTGGCTTCGAGCAGCAGCGGCAGCACGTAGGAGTTAGGAAAAGTGACTCAGAAAGAGGACTCGGCAGAATTTTCCATGGGAATAAAAGCCTTTGCTGAAAAATGCAGCTTCTGATCAACCGCAGCAATTTGCAAATTTGGATCAAACGCTGCAGACCCTTTTTTGGGCCAATGTGTCTAAAGTCTAAATGGGCTTTTCAAGTCAAGCAAGCAGCTTTGATTATGCGTTGCCAAACAGTGGTTTGAACAACCAAACCATTGAATTAAATTTAATAATCATACTATGAGCGAGTGACAGACAGCCAATTGAAATGCTTATTCCAGCACAAACCAAATTGGTTCATTTTTTAATGTTTCACAAGTAGGAAAACCCCCATTTTTTCCTTTTCAGGTGACCAGATACGTGTATTTTTTCTTTTTTCTTCCCCCTCCTCCCCCTATATATTTCCAGGCTGTTGATCTCTAGCCACATGGTCCTGCTGGGACACAGGACAGAGCAGGGAGAGGAGCTTCTCTGGGCTTTGGGGCAAAGATGCTTTCTTCCCCCAAACGAGAGAGCTGGAGTTAGTTCATCTGTGCCTTTGGGAAAGGCTGGTTAAAATGCAAACCCCCTTTTATGCTGATTACAAATTCCTTACTGATGAAGGCTTTTAAATTCAAAGCAAGCGTTATTAAGTCTCACAGAAGCACAGTGGCCTGTCTTCATGCAAAACAATTTTCTCAGCTTGAACCCGAAAACAGCCTCGACTCAGCTTTGGTCAACAGGAAGGACAAAGCCGGTCACGCTCCGACCTCACACGCCACATTTAATCTTGGAGTGATTTTTTTATGACTGGTTATAAATGCCACAAAATATGGTTTTATAATAGCGCCTGGGATAGGCTTTTAAAGCTGATGGGTAGCTCTGGAGCCTGGATAGGGTCAGGAGATATCAGAGCATTTATAAGCTGCTGGAGGGGGAAGCTGGCATTAATTCTGAGTAGGGTTGGTGAATAATTTATCACAAGTAATTTATTGACTAAGTTTGTCTCTTTTCCCTGTCTGGGTGAAAAGCACCCCAGTGCAGAGAGCCAGCACAAGACTTAGGCACCACTTAAGTCCCAATTAAGCCCTTTGTGAATTGTCTGGGAACGGATCCCAATTTTCCCATATTTATTTGTTATTCAGAATTACATGCCAAACAGAGCCAACACATAATTCCTGCTCTGCAGCGTGTTTGCAAACAGTTCCCGGGGAGCACCCACTGTGAGGACCCCAGCTGTTTTGAGGGGGCATGGGGGTTACTCAGGCCCCCATCCCTCCCTGACTGGGCTGGTGTAATTTGTGGGACCCCATTTCCCACAGCACGGAGCCCCGAGCGCTCACCACTGCCGGGGGGTATGGAAGGGGGGAAGGCAAAGAGTGCTGGGGCTGCCATCCCCCTGCTCCGAGGTGTAACCGGAGCAATTTTCTCAGCCATTTATTGCCTTCCTAAAACCCACCCATTGGAACAGCCTTTTACAAAACCCGCTATAAATATATTTATCACAAAATACTCGCTGCCGTCAACAACCGCTAAACCTGCACATATATTTCACCGCCTATGAGCTGGGTGATGTCCTGGAACGCTGTTGGGCATTTCAGCAGTTGCCCCAGTCCGGCACAGGACGGGTGCTGGAAGGGACACGCGTGGGGACTGGTGTGCAAAAGTCCAGGGTGGGCAGGGCATGGCCGTGGGCTGGTCCAGCAGGAGGGCAAGGGGGGCTGCCCTGGGCTCCACGAGGAGCTCACGACTCAAGAGCATCAATGACCAAACCCTAAACTCAAACCCAAAGTCCCAGCGCGGAGCTCTTATCGACAGAGACCATCTCCCTTCTTAAGAAGTTTTGAGCTCAACTAATTTTAATGTTTTTCCTGATGTACTCCCAGCAAGCAGCAGACAGCACTCTGTGCTCGGCAGCAGCTGTAATTCTCCTTCTTGTGGCTTTTCCCAGCCAGGGCTGGGAAGAGCTGCAGCTTTCGATGCAGAGCACAGGAGAGGGCATTTCCCCTGGGAACAGCAATTTCATTTCCAGGAGGAGAACCAAAGTCACGCGTACCTCCCACGCGTGCCGAGCGGAGGAAGAGGGACTATCAGTCAGTGCCAGGGGCCTCGCACCTCATCTTCGGCGGAGGGCAGCGAAACAGCCCCTCGGCGTGTTTGCTGGCAAAAAAAGATACGAGAGCGAGAAGGGAGGGTGGTGGCAAGTTTCTGTGTGCAAGGAGGGGATCACACAGGCCCTGGGCTAGCATCTCTGCTCTTTAGGAAATCAGCCGCTTGCCAACAGGAATGCTATCCTATGGGTAGTTTTTAGGACAGAAGGGAAGAGGCATTAGTGACCACGGTCTGCCCTGAAGGTGGTTTCGGAGATACATCATCTGCTGGGAACAAAGAAAGGGAGACAGCCCTGTGTTTGGACTTCCCTGCATTTGGAGAGGTGCCGGTAGCGTGGTGAAATTCCCAGCCTTTCAGGTGCCCACCTGGACCGAGCTCTGGACCTTCCTAGCATCCTCCATCCCTGTCCTAGCTGGGGAATTTAGGATCACCTCCCTAAATGGCAGTGAGCAGCTACAGCAAGGAATGGGGACAAACCCTCTGCTGCTGTGAGCCAGCATGGCTCTTCGAAGCAGGAGCTGCGTCTGGTTAGAGCAGCTGAAGCTCTGCTCCGCGTTGGGAATCGGAGCTTCCACGGCACCTCCTTTGAAGCACTGTGAACAGAGGGGCTGCCCTGGCTCCCCGGAGAGGTAATTATGCAGCTTAATATACAGTGCTGTGGGGAAAGTGATTTCCTGATGCTCTGATACCCCTAGAGAGGTGGGATGGGTTTGGTCAGGGTCCTGCCTAACTCACCCCCCCCCCCCCCCCATCCCCTGCACCAGAGGGATTTTGCAGGCTCTGTAAGGGGTGCTGGCACAGCTCAGCCCCAGCAGCTGATGCTGAGCTCCTTGTTTTACATTGCAGAAGATAAAAAAGGTCCCACCCAAAGGAAAGGGTTTAAAATGGCTGAGGAGCAGAGATTTGGCCCCAGATTTGGCCCTCAGCCCCGCTCTGCACAGCCACTTACGCCAGCACCAACTGGGTGCCAAACCAGCTCCCACTGCCCACAGAGGGGACCCAGGGTGCTGGGGTAACGGCACTCAGCGCTGGCTCTGCACTGGGAGAAGGAGAGCCAGGAGCGCTGGGAAGAGCTGTGTCCCCAGCAAAAAAAGCTGGACCAGCAGGATCAGAATCCTCTGCCATGGGGAGCCAGGGTGGGAGCTGGATGACGGTGCCCCATATCCCAAGCATGAGCACCAGGGACCGACAGACAGACGCCCGCAAGAGGGAGAGCCCCATGGCAGGGAGCAGTCAACGCTCTGGGAAACTTGCACTGAGCCAGATCCCACCACCCTACGGCTGCACCACGGTCAGGTTTTGAGAGGCAGAAATGAGCCATTTGCTTCCCAGCCTTGCTATGAGCTCTGCCTGCATCCAGGCTGCGGGATCGGGGCTGCTCATCCTCAAAGCAACGGCAGGAGCTGGGTCCTAGCTCAGCACCAGCACAGCAAACTGAGGCAGGGGCAGCATCAGTGCGTACCTTCTGACCTCCCAGCCTTGTTAGATCATGGCTTGAGGAACCAGATCCTCATACCCAGAGGTGATGACAGCACCCACTTGCAACTTCCAGCAAAAGCACTGCTCCAAGGGTGCTTTTCCCACCCTGCAGTGCCCAGCCCTGAGCATCCCCTCCTCCCCTCCGGTGTCCCACTGTCAGACTGGGACAAGCTCTGGGAGGCAAAGGGCTTTGCCCCCTCCTCACTCATGGGAGAAAGGGGGATTGCTGAGATCTCTCAAATCCCTTTTTTTCAGGCTCTGGCAGGAAGCAAGAGGAGGTGGGGAGGGCCCGGTGCACGGAGCCATGGGGTCCTTCCCAGCCCCAAGCACCTTCCTGGAGTGGGTCAGAACAGACGAGTGCAAGGGTCCCTGCAGCGGGTCCCTCCCTGCACACAGACCCCCGGGGTGCCCCGGTCCCCATCACTCCCCAGGCTGGCAGGGCACAGCCACGCACCCCACGGCTGCGGGAGGGGACGGCTGCTTTGCACGGAGGAACAGAGATTGCGGGTGGGTGCACGTCCTGTGTGGCTGCGTCGGGGAAGCGCACGCATAGAGGAGCAGGGTTAGGAAGGGTTGAGGTAAACACAGAACCAGCATAGAAATCATTAAAATGACACTACGGGCCCAGGGCTCAGGGCGGCTGCTCCCAGGGTTTGCTTTGGCATCACCTTTTGCCTGCCACCCCGTGGGCAGCCTGTCCTCTCCCGTGGGTGGGCTGAGCCTGGTGCCGGCAGGCGAAGGTGGGTTGAGAAGGAGGGAGGGAGACCAACGGACCAGGCTGGTTTATTTATCACAGCCTCTTTTCTGTACCTAACTTCACTCCTTTAACATTTTCCTTGGAGCTCAGGCACAGAGGAGTTAACGCATTGAAAGCGCTGCTCCTGGCTGGATCGCATCCTGCCAGCATCCCTGTGCAAGGCTGGATTTCAGTCTCAGCAGCACCATCCCCAGCGCATCGCCACAGGGTTTGTCACGGTTACCCCACATTCCCATCGGTGCCTGGGTGAGGATGGACTCAATCCCAGAGGAGTTTCCAGGACCGGGAATCCAGCTCCCGCCGTCAGTGCGGAGGGAAAGGAGGTTTTCTGCCTCACGCGCCCCTTGCTCCCTCCTGGACCACACACTGGCAAGGCACCGACGCTGTGTGCATTTCCTATTTTCACCTGCTTTTCTTTCTTTTATTTTCAAATACACCATTTAACCTCCGTGCCAGAGATGAGCAAAAGCAAAGCTTTGGAAGGAAAGGAAAAAAATACCCAAAGAAACTGCCCAACAGCCAGCTCTGTGTTGCAGAGCCCCCAGGCACAGAAGCCCCCCCCGCAAAGTCACAACCGACCGACAATACGGTTAACGGGGCTGGAGCCCAACTTACCCTTGGACTCTCCTCCCGTCTCCCAGCGTTGCTGTCATCCGCCTGCCTGCTCCCCACCACAGCTGCCCGCACATCTGGCTCGGGCAGAGCCCCCGTCGGCAGACAAAGGGCCGGGGTTGCGTTGGACCTGCCAAAGCTGGGGGGTCCGTCCTTGTCCCTTTGGGGGTTGGGGGGACAGGGACAGCAGGCCACCCCCTGCCACGCTGCCCCAACGCTCGCCCTCAGCGCCTGGTCTGGAGGCAGCGGGGAGAGACCTTCATCCTTCCCTCGCACCGCTCCTTTGCAGCCGCACACTCGCCGCTCCCCGCTGCCTGCAAACGCTCCCTCCTCCTCCTCCTCCTCCTCCTCCTCCTCTCTTCTCCCCTCCCTTTCCCAGTCCTCCTCCTCACTCCAGTCTTGTCGCCACAACGTGCCACCCACCTGAATCAGCTCCTGCCGGCTGCGTGCTTAACTCCTGCGGCTCTGGTGAGCACCCGAGGGGCCAGCCCTGGCACCCCCAGCCCCTTGGGGTGATGCTCCCAAGGACCAGATAGAAAAAGCTCCTGTAAAGGCTGAGCCGATTGCCCGCACCCCTCGGGATCCGCAGCACATCTTGTTCCCGCTGCAGCTGAGCCCGCTGCGGCACCGGGGTCAGCTCCCCACGGGCTGGGGTCACCGAGCCCAGGGGGGCTTCTCCCACGGCACTGCGTGGCCCCACGTTACGAGGGAAGCGGGAGACACGACGGGGTGGACTTGTGGCCCAAATCCCCTCTTGCTCACCGGCACCCAAAGGGCTTTCTTTGCCTTTGGAAAGACCTGGCTGCGTGTGATCCCGGGAGTTCCTTGCACCTACCCCATCCCCAGTGTGCCCGGGGTGACAGCGCGGATGCCCCATGGGGTTTTGCAGCATCTGGGGGGGGGGGGGGGCTGGGTTCCTGAGCAAGACATGCTGCCGGTGGCTCTCCTCCCCTGAAAAGGGATGCTCCGAGACTCTTAACCTTGAAAAACACTGAGGGAAAGCTGCCTTCTGCTTTGCTGTGTCTCAGATGGAAAGATCTGGGGTCCCAGTTGCCTGTCACCCATCTTAAGAGGTGAGGGATGGATACTCCATCCATCCTTGCACCCAAGGCAATGCAGGGAGAAATGTCGCAGTCAGGCACGGTCGTGGGGCTCTGACAAAGGCAGGATTTGGGGTGGGTGCAGCAGAGCAACCCCAGCTTTTGTTTGCTTTCCAGCAGTCACTCCCCAGAACTGCTTTTCCCAGCCCCATCCAGCGGCTGTCAGAGCCCTGTGGATGCCACACGGCCCAGGAGTGACAGTGGCCATTGAATCCCCATTTCATGCTCAGGAGCGTGAGCCGAGCTGGGGGTCTGGCTCATTCCCAGAGCATTTGCCTGGAGCGGTGGGCTGGACCGCAGGGATGGAGAACAGACGCGCACACAGGCGAGAGAGCCAGAGAGGCAGAAGAGGAGAGATTGGAGTGACCTGATTTAATTGGCAGGACTTCAATAACATAAAATCCCTGCCCATGTGCCCAAACCAAATGGGTGATGTTCTGGCATGTTGGCCCCTATTCAGCAAAGCATTTATGCAGATACTTAATGGGAACACATGCTTAATGTTAGCCTCACTTAAATGCTTTGCGGCATAAACTGAGAGTCAAAGAGGGGTCTCGGCTGGAAGGTCTCCTCATGGCTTTTCAAAGAGCAAGGGGTGAAATGTGAGGCCTTAGCCAAGTACTGGGGCATGCAGAGCCATGCCCCTTCATTTTGCAAAGCCCCCATAAGCATCCTATGAAAGCCACTTCTCTCGTCAGACTATGGAGCTCCCAGTCAGCTGGAGAAGCCCTTCCAGATGGTCTTTGTGCCGATGCCCACGTCCTGCTGCTGCTGCTGCCAGGACTGTGGGTACTTAGAGGGAACAGGGGCTGGGATTGCTTCTGGTTTGCAACCCCCGCTGTGCTGTGGGGCTGGCAGGGCAAGCGCCTCGCACCCTCCCCTCCCGCTGAACTCAAAGCAAAGGGGCTGAGCGGGCAGGTGGCCACCCCAAGGCACTGCAAACCATTCGGTGCCCAGCCCCAGTGCTGCATCCTTGTGGGCCTGCAACACAGCATGCACAGATCGCTGTGAGCAAGAGGGAAGAGTTGCCTTGCACTTTCCGTGGTGCAGGAGGCATCTTAAACCCAGCCCAGGCTGCTGCACAGAGCAATCTGCTGCTCCTGAAGGACCAGGTAATCACTCAGAACTTGATGGTGGCTCTTGACCTGTCTGCCCCAGGGCTCAATCTGGTGGCTCAGCTATGCTGGAGGGCTGGCTTCAGCTCCCGGAGGAACAGGGAAAGCTTTGCCTGCCCTGGCGAAGTGGCCACGGGTGAATGCTCCTGCACTTGGCTGGGTCCCTCTGCAACACCCTGCAGCTCCTGGGGACTGCTTTCAGGGCACCCGTTGCCGCTAAACATGGACCTGGAGGAGATGGGGCAGCAGCAGCTCCCTCCGCAGCTGCCAGAGCACTATCGATTGGAGCAGCCGGCGCTGCAGAGACCTCACTCAGGGCTGGACCGACAAGCAAACTCCATAGAAACAGCTGAACCCAGATGAACTGCACAGGGCTTTCATCCAAGGCTTGGTGGAAGCTTGTATAGCACCGTTAAGCCCAGGTCATTTAATCACTTCTCATTCCAGCTACAAGGAGTTCAAAGGTGCTTGTTTGGTCTTAAGACTAATTGAGTTTCTCCTCTGTCACAGACTCCCTGCTCGGCCTCAGGCGGGTCCCTTACTCAATGACCCCCTTCCCATTTGCAGGATGGGGACACCAGTGTCACCTCACTCCGGGTGACACGGGACATTTACTGCCTCACAGAGGGGAGAGATGCTGGCCCACGTTGGCAGCGTTCCCCCCCATGCTTTAGGTGCAGGAGGAGAAGCGTTTCCGTAAACATTTACAGTCAGCCTGAGCTGCCTCCACTGCAAGCGAGGGAAGGAGATGGAGACAGGCATTTCCCCCTGCTCCAGACACAGGCGGCACGCTGCCGGGGAGGGAGAAGCCGGCCCCGGGTGGCCTGGAGCCTTCTCTGTCTAACACCTTGCTCGTAAACAGGCTCCTCCCGTGCGCTAAGCCAGCTTGCTGCAGATGATGACTAATGCATGTCACTCTCAAGATGCTATCTTCAGGCAGATGAGTACAGCCTGATCCAGGTTTTAATTGTGTGGGATTTTAGCCGAGATGGCACTAATTTATTTTCTCTGCTGCTTCAGCAGTTCTCATGCCTCTTCTGCACTTCAAGTCACCTGGAACGTATTCCCTGGTGCAAGGGGTTAAAAACTTTTCTTGCTGGAGAAGCAGCTTGCAGTCTCCAGATGATTTTTTACCTATAGCCCATTACACACGTAGGGTTGTAAGGAGCTTCACATCCCCCTTCTTATCCCTTAAGACGCAACATTAGCTCCGTAGGGAGCAGCTCCAAGGCGGTCTTATAGGGAAGCAGTAGATTTGGAGGGCTAAACTTGGGCAAGCCATACTCAGCCAAGCCTTAGTTCCAACAGGCCTGGATGAACAAAAGCCCTGGTGCAACTGTGAAGTTTCCCATCCACAGCATCTCCCAGGGCTGAAGGCAGGATCCCAGCCTCTCCAGGCTGTGCCACGGCCAGGCAAGTCCTACACCCACTTGGGAATGTTTGGAGGGCAGGAGGTGATGCCCCCAGTCCCTGGTGCACGATGGCAGGGTTGCTTTAGACAGGATCCATTCCCAGCAGCATTCCTCTTCTCCTTCCTCCCAGCCATCAGCCGAGCCAAGCCTGACTCTGGTACGTCCCAGCGGGGACGGGAGCTGCTGGGCAAGAAGTACCGACACTTCCCAGAGGTTCGCGTTGGTGTTATTCATGTATGGGAATTGGTTTTGGTGTCACGGTTATTATTATTCTTTAATGATTTAAGGATATAACAGCAGCTCCCTGAGGCAGCATGATGGAGTCATAAACCCCGGAGGTGTTCGCAAAAGCCTCCTGCAGCCCTTGCTCTGGAGCCAAAGAGGAGACACCCCTTCCCCTCCCGCATCTCCCCTGTGCAGAATAAACCAAATCACCTCCTAGCAGCAGGCAGTAAGTTATTGCAGGCCTATTGCTGGTACAGGACAGAGCTGTAACTCAGGCAGGCTCCAGCTGCTCCTGAGTTACGGCATCTCTGCTGCCCATGGCAGGGCAGCTATACGTTACCCTCGGCACCCAGGGCTCTCCCGTTGTGTGTTGCTGGAAGCGGGGATCAATAAGCCTTCTTCCTTCAGCAGCAAAGCCAAGAAAAACCAGGTGGGTAAAACACAAACGGGCTAGCACAGCCCGAGCCCCAAAACTTCCCTAATCTGCCTTAGAAAAAGAGATTTTCAAGGATCTACTATGTGTTTTCCTCCTACTCCCTCTTTCCCTCTCTCTGCTGCAGAGGTAAACACCAACCGTGATTACCCTGCGCTTCTTCCAGCCCTGATCCAGATCCGTGACTCCTCCGTGGAGCAGCGCAGAGCCCGGGGGCTGCGGCTGCAAACCCCGGGGGGAGGTTTTGCACAGCGTGGGGGCCTGGAGCTGGCTGTGACACAGGCTTTGCACCTAGGACGAACGTTTGAATAATTGTCATTTTGGAGGAGTAACGTATATTCAGAGTTTAGGAGGCAGGAGTATCGGGGAGGCTTCGTATCGTCTGAAGCTGTCATGTACTGACACCAAGCTTTTTCAGGGTTATCAGTAAATCCTCACTTATCCTACTGATACCCTGTAGGTATCAGGCACTATTAACATGCTATTATTATGATGTTCATAATCATATTTTTATATATTTTTATAGTGTCTTTTAGTACTTGTTTTGGGATAATTTCCAAATCCCTCAAGATCAGCCCGTGCACGTTAAACTCTGCCCAGAGACAGTCCCTGTCCCCTCCCAAAAAAGGGGAGCAAAGCTGCAGCAGGGTGAGGTGATGAGCCCAAGCCCGTGGAAGCAGTCAGTGTCGGGGTGCCGGCTCCTGGGGTGCAGCAAAACCCTGCACGAGTCCGAGCTTGCACTAGAGCTAGGGAAATGAGGCACAGTGAGGCTAAGGGCCAGATCAATAAAGACATTTAAGCATCCACCTCTGAGCCCCCATTGATTTTGGTATCTAAATACATTTGGAGCGCTGGGTCTATACGGCCAAGCCAAAGTCACACCAGAAGTCTGTAGCAACGAAGGGAATTGGACTCTGGACTCCTTCCCAAGCCAGAGGCGAGTGTCCTGGATTATGGGGCTGTCCTTCTCCCTACCCACAGCAGCTCATTTCAAGCTGATTAAAGAACGCTCGCCCCTAGCCTCACACCACTTTCAAGAGATCGATACCAAACCCCATCTTTTCATACAGAGAGGAGCGTGGAGCCCTGATTAACCCCGCTCACGCCATTTCAGATCAAAGCAACATCCGCAACTTGCCATCTCTCGGTTGCTCGCCCGGCTGCTGCGGCAGCGATGGAGGGATGGATGGCACGCCGCGTTCGGCGCCGCTCCGGCGCTGCTGCACAGACCACGTTGGGTGGGAAGGGGAAATGTTCTTCTGGTTACTTTATTTCTCTGCTTTGGGGCTGGTTTACAGCTCCTATAAAAGCTGATAATAAATCAGGCGCGATACTATAAAATGCAGGAACAACCATAGTTAGAGCCCAAAAGAGACTGACTCCCTCTGCCAGCCCCAGAAATGCAGGAGGAGCAGCTCAGTTTATCTTTCCCCCTCCCAGTCTTCTTTACAGCCACCCTGGGAAGCAAGTTACAGGGGTGAAGCAAACCTGATGGAGTCCCCCATTATACGAACACGCCGGCAAGGCGTGCTGAATAATGTGGCCTTTTTTTATGGAATGCGCTTTGCATTGCAGAAATTTTATGTTACTCTCTCTCCCTCTCTCTCTTGCTGTCTTCACCCCCACCCACTCTCAAATTTACGGGCAGGAGATTGGGCCAGGGGGAAATAAACTTCCTAAAGAGCACAGCGTTCGCTGATAAAGAAAGGAAAAACCAGTGAAGAAAATGGTAACGACGCCTCATGTGTTACGTGGCGCTTTAAGAGTCAAATTTGTTTCTTTTATTGCCAGACAAAAATGTAATTAAAAGGCTGCAGCGTCAGCCAGTTGCAACTGAACTTCTTGCATTTGTTAGCAGACAGGACCATTAACACCTTTTGTGTCTGGGTCTTTTAATCTCAGTTATCTCTTCCGCTGCCTCCTCGCAGCAGATATATAACCAGTCTTGCGAGGTAGCAGGGATGTACTGGGCGAATGATGCCGTGTAGGCTTTGGGCTCTCCTTCCTTCTTCTTGTCTTCTGGACTGAAAAATTAATCGTGTGCTTTTTATTTTCCCAAGATTCTGCAGGGATATAAAAGCGGGTTTCCCGAGGGGGGACTGCTTGCTCCTTCCCCATCCCCAGGCTCTCGCCCCACGCGGGTTCGTGCCGCAACCCCCGCTCGGGGACATCAGCCCGACCTGGCGACAAATCACACCCAAAGGAGCGAAACCCCACAGAAATGTGAGGGGATGAGCAAGAGGGAAGAACAAAAGTGATGGCCTGGGAGGGGAGGGCTCGTGCAGCGCTGGCGTGTCGGTGTCCCCCGCCGGAGCTCGCGCTGCCGGCAATGGGGCAGCTGCCGGACCCGTGTCCCGCTGCCTCCCCCGGGGTTGGGGTCCTCCGGCACCTTCCACCCCAGCTCGGCCCAGCATCGAGCAAGAGGGGGGAGAAAACCATATGGGCATCCAGGCCAGGCAGGGGACCGTGGGCTGTCACCGTCACGGGGGGACCCCGCTGCCCTTCGGTGGTGTTTTGACGCTCTTTGCCTCGGAGCTGCTGCTCCGAGAGAGAATTTCGGTGCGAGCGGTGTGTACTGGCGTATTTGTATTTGTCAGCGTTTCCATGACAATGTGAGCCACCTTCTCTCCCCTCGTGCGCGCACACGCACATGCGCAGGCGCGCTGCCGCTGCAGGCACACGCGCAGGCTCGCACGCGGGCGCACACGCGCGCACGCCCAGCCAGCACACGCGTGCTCACCTGCACGCGCGTGTGCTCACGCGCTCGCGTGCCTGCGTGCATGTGAAGACACACTCATACTCACGTGCACATGCACGCGCACAAGCGTGCCTGCACGTGTACACGCACACACACGTGCACGCACGCTCCCAGGCATGCGCACAAGCGTGCACACACACACACACACACACACACAGCTTTTCTCCCTTTTGCCTCCCCTTTCCACGCGAGCGCAGGTTCCGCAGGGCTCCAGGCTTTGCTTGTTCCTACCAAGCCCTAACAGCAGGCTGCTGCTAGTGTCTGCTCTGGTGGCTGAACATGGATAAAATAAAAAAACTACAGAGGTGAAGGCTGCGGTTACAAGATGTAGTGTATATTTGTTTCTCTATTGTCAGACCATTCTCGCAAACACTCTCCGTCGCTGCAGTTCGGATGCTGGCTGGGGCTGTCACTGCCCCAGGTCACCAGAGAATGAGTCATTACTGGCATTTCAAAAAAAACCAAAAAAAACAAACATCCTTTTTTTTTTCCCCAGCTCAGGTTCCAGCAAAGGAACTAATTATTTGGGGTAGCTCTGGCTAACATCACAGTTGGGCCTGGCATCTCGCTAGGGTGGGCGGTGCGTGGCAGGGGATGAATATTTGGCTCCTGGGGTTTGCTGCTGTAATAGCCAAGGCAGGGGAGAGAAGTGGGGCGGCGATGCTGAGCCGAGGGGCACGGGAGGAGCTGGGGGTGCCTCCGAACAGCCCAGCATGTGTGGGCGTGTTAAATCTGGGTGATGCTGGGTGCCGGGGCTCGAAATCCCATCGCCTGTGCCCTTGCAGGCAGGATCCCCAGCAGACCTGATGCCGCCGGGCTGGCCCAGCCTTGCCGCATTGTAACCTGCAGTGCTGCCTCCTTCACCGAGACAGATCCCCCATTAGCCAGCGCCCCATGCTTCGGCCACAGCTCCCCAGTCTCCCCAGTCCCAGCAGCCTCTTCCTCCCAGCTCCTCCCAGGCCTCTTATCAGAGGCTTGCCAGGAGCCCTGTGCAAGGGATGCCGTCCCCCTCCTCGCCGTTTCGTCCCCAGAAGAGCCGGCAGGCAAGCAAGGGGCTTTCTTTCCATCTTGTTTTTTTTTTTTTTTTTTTTTTTTTTTAATTGGAATCTCTGCTGAATCTGCTAATTAAGTTCTTTGCCTGCAACTAATATTGTGCTGCTAATTCCTCCCCAGAATGATTCCTCCAGCAGTCACAGAGGTTATGTTCACTGGCATCCTTCCACAGCTCCTTTATAAAAAAAGAAGAGCCCTTTTTAATCACTGCGAATGACTCATCTATGAGCAGCCCTGGTCCTCGTCCTCTGTCTCGACGTGGCCACGGCGTGCGAGGGAGCAGCGTGGGGCAGGCGGTGAGCCCTGCCCGCCCCGCCAGCTCCCTCAGCATCCCCGGGGGGCTGAGTCCTCGCAGGATGGGACCACCCAGCCCTGCCACAGCCAGGCGAGCAGGCACCTGGCAGCGCAGCCAAAAGCCACCGCGTTGTCCCCTCTCCCTGCTGCAGCAGCCAGTGCTCAGCCCGTTTGCCGGCTGCAGCTCTGTGTGCAGGGATGCAGGGCAAAGTTTAAGCCCCGGCTGATTTGCAACGTGCAATAAGTCCTGCTCAAGAGCCTGGGCTGCTCCACACACAGGATTTGGCCCGTGGAGCCCTGTTAGTGTGGTGCTGATGGGGCTCGGCTCCCCGCGCCAGCGCTCTGCATCCTCCCAGGGGCACCGGGCTGTGATCTGATGCAAAAGGCTGCTTGCTCACACGCAGCATGAAAATTCAAGAGCCCTTTGATATTTTTCCTCTCTCTCTGTTTCTCCTGCTTTCTATTTTTATAAATAATACCTGGTCTCGAACTGAAGAGAATACCAAGCGTTCAATTAAATCCCCGAGAGTCAGCGCTGCCTTTGAGAAGAGCTTCGAAGCATCTTTTCCCGGAGGCGGCGATGCCACAGCAAAGCCGCAGCTGGCTCAGACCCTCACGCAGGAGCAAGAGTGTTTAGCAGGGCCTGACCCTGCGTCAGCTGCCTCCAGAGTCCGGGCACAGTCCTGGATACCTTCGCTGGAGACAGGACTGGACCCGTGCATCACCTCCAAGATGCACACCAGCTCCCCCAGAAGCGGGGCTCTCCTCCCTAATTTCTTTGATCTCAATTCCCATTAATGCCGGCGAACTGGGGTGGGAGCAATCGCTCTCCCCGCCTGTTGTGAGCTGGCTTAAGCGCTGCATTGCTGGAAGGCAAAACTCATCAGAATTAAGAGGACTGAGCAGGGAGAATAATGCACATTCTGCATGTGCAAAGCGGGGAGAGAAAACCCAGGACTCGCTTTTTTTAGTGCACTAAAACATATTCATGCTTCTTTGACATATCTTGGGGGGCTGATATCTACCCAGGTTGGGCAGAATGAGGCCTTTGCGCCCGCTCTCCTCCCAGCTCCTGGCAATGGAGGCAGGTGGGCTCAGCACGGGGCAGAGCACAGGGTGCTGGGGACAGTCACGGCTGCCTTAGAGCCACCCCAGGGCTGCTCTAGTGCCATCAGCCTTGGGCATGGCAGTGCCCAGTGCTAGACAACAGGGACAAACCCCAGTGGCGGTGCGAGCTGGACACGGAGCCGGGGCTAAACCAGGGAAATGGGTGGGATTGCAGCCCTGGAAAGCAGATGGGAGCTGGGGGAAATGCTCCTCGCTGAAGCTCCAGCCAGCTCCCCGGCGCTGGCAGGCAGCTCAGGAGGAGGAGGAGGAGGGCTGCGGGGTTGCCATGACAATCAAGCATCTACAAATTCTCAGATTATTTATTTTCGGGTTTGTTTTGGCTGAGTGAAAGTAAGTCTTGCTTCTGAGCTAAGGGCTATCAGCGGGCTGCGGGCACAAGGGAGATGAGTGTGGGAGCTCAGCCCCATCGCTTGATAGCATGGGAATGCACTTCATAGAAGATAAGACATAAAATTAAAGGCATGTCTGCAAGTCACCTGCTCAGCTCCAAAAAGGAAACATTTACCAAAAAGAAGAGTTCGCCAGTATGAATTCTAACAAAATATGTTGAGTTTTGGCTGGTTTATTTGCCGTTTGCCTTCTCAGACACCCTGTAGCCCCAAATCTCCCACAGATCTACAATTATCTGGCACCATGAGGCCACGTTGTTACATCTGGCACATGCAATACAGGTTTGGGCTTTTTTAATTAGTTAATTTTGGTGTCCAGATAGATTTGGATTGGGCTCTAGATTTGCCTGTGGGGCCTGAGTTGCTGCTGGATGGCTGTCTGCTAGGAACGCTTTCCAAAGCAATTTCTCAAATTCAAGGCGGGTGATTGAATGGTACTCTGATTTATGGTATTTCACGCCACCTCCCTCGCTCCCTTGCTGGAGCACCGGAGCATCGCGTGCACTTTGAGCCGTATCCAGCTGCAAGTTCCTTCGCAAAGAGTCAGCCCACGTCCTCCTTCTCTGGGGCTCAGCCCACCGTGGCCGGGGTGATGACGCTCACAGAAATTAAAAACGCTTGATGTGGAGTCCGAGCTCATTCCAGATGTCTCTCTGCAAATCTGCTGTCACTCAGGTTATGGAAAACAAGGGGACCGTGGGGAGGTTTGGAGTTGCCAGTAGCTGGGAACTTCTCGGTGAGATGTAAAACAGAACGAGTGTCACTTCGAGAGCCGGGAGAGACCCGAGTGTTTACCAGCCCCTGTCATCCGCTGTCAGCTTCCAGCCTCCTCCCTGTTTATAGGAGCCATTGCCGTAATTGCTCCTAAGTCTAATAACTGATTCTTTTTGATGCCTTCAGTGTCACTGTTATGTAAATCCCAGTGCGAGGATGCTGTATATTTTATGGATCGTGTGTTTGCCGTCGTCCCCGAGTGTGTGTGCAGCTAAAGGGATACCTTTGATTGTCGGATGAAAGAATCACAAGGAACGTTAAGGACAATAAGAGCAAAGAAAAACTCAAGGAAATCAGGAGCCTGTGGTTAAATTGATTTGATTTGATTTTGCCAATAGAGGTCAGTATGAAGTATTAAGGCTCCTGAAACTGTACAAAGAAATCCCATTACTCAAGGAACGGACGGGCTATTTTCAGAGAGGAAATAATGGGAGGGACCGAGCGAGGGAAAGGTGGCCAGAGCCAAGGAGCTCAAGGTGGTTTAGGAGGAGCTCTTGTACTTATAAATGGAAATGTTCTGGGTACAAACTCCAGGCTGGTAGAGCTGGGAGCCTGAGCAGTGCTTTGCTCAAAGGGGCCCCGTATCTCCTGCGAGGCAGCTCACGGTCAGACCATCACCACTCTCACTGGATGATGAGAAGTCAAGAAAGGGCCATGGCAATGCCTTCCTTCTCCCCAGCCCTGGAGCTTCCCAGGGACAAGAGTGGGAGGAGAGCTGGGCTTTGGATGCAGCTGGTTACAGGGAAAGGGAAGAGAGGACATTTGGATGCAAACCCCCTTCCTCAGCTCTTGGGCACAAGTTCTCCTGCTTTGACCTCATCTCCAAAGGGCTTCGCTGTCCTTCTTTTATTGCTTCGAGCAGCTTTTCTTTTCCTGGGTATTCCCGGGCGAGCTGTGCTGTTCCAGATGGTGACCCGCTCAGCTATTTCAGGCCATCAGCTTGACCGGACTTCCCCTGCCCACAGCTGACAGCCCGCCGGGGTCTCTGCTCCAAACGAAAGCAGCTGCACTCAGAGCCCGACTACAAAAGGCGCCGGGGTGGGGGGCGGCTGGCAGACGGGCACCTCGGTTTATTTTCCGCTGGTGTGGCTCTGACAGTGAAGCCTCTGTGAGAGTGCAATGCAGAGGAATAAATTAAGCTGACAGAGCTTCCCCTCAAGCAGCAACCCCATCCCTTATCAATAGATGCCTTGAGGTGGCCAAGGAGCATCTGTAGGCTCTGGGGTGCCCCGTGTTGGGGCATGCACAGGAGCAAGGGTCCCAGATGGAGCTGTCACCCATGGGTGGGAGGAGGAATGAGGACCTTCCCTTGCTAAGGATGGGTATGAGCCGATGATGCTGAAGGAGCCGTAGATGAGGAACACCTCCATAGAATCGTAGAATGGTTTGGGTTGGAAGGGACCTTTAAAGGTCGTCTAGTCCAACCCCCCTGCAATGAGCAGGAACATCTTCAGCTAGACCTTGTCCAAGAGCTGGCAGGTCCATGTTTCATAGAAAGCTCAGCTCTCCAAGCTGCCACGCAGCAGCATCAATGATCCCACAGCTTAAAAAATACAAGAGAAGTGTGGGATTTGGCTTAACAACTGGAAGATGGACATAACCTTTAGAAAGCACTTCTTGGGAAGGGAGGAGGGGAGGGAAGGTTTTCCAAGAAACACCACCCCCGGTGTGGGGAGGACAGTGACAAATGAGGTGAATTTGGAGGCTGCGGAGAAAAATTGGCAGAGTGCTGAAAATTTGCTGCCAGGTTTGGGGGAGCTTTAAATGGCATTTAATTAGCGGCATTCAGGTGGTCACAATACTGTTGAGGCACAGTGGCAGCAACAAGACAGTACTGCAGTTCCTGGCATTTGTTAATTAAAGCCACTCCTGACAGAGACTAATGACTTTTTAATGAATCTGTTGTCTTAATGTCTTATTAAGTTTTGACTTTCCCTTTCTATCCCCCTTGAGATCCTCTGCCCAATCTCCCCCCCTCCCCCCGCAGCTGCCAGCCGTTTTCCTGGGAGCATCGGCATCCAAACGAAGGGACCGAGGCTTCACTGGGAGGCATGAGGATGGCTCCCCTCCTTTCTGTGAAGGGCCAGATCCAGCCGAGAGGAGCAGAGGGATGGCACGGCTCCTGCCTGCAGGTGAGAGAGCCCACCCGTCTCCTAAAAAAGGGGAACACATGGATTACAGTGGAGAAACGCTGGCTGAGAGGGGATGGAAAGACCACAGCACCACATCTTGGTGAGGTGCTGCTGCTGGCAATGCCACGCTGGCTCCTTGTCTCGGCTTTCCTCAGCCCTGCGGGACTCTGCTGCCTCTTCTTCTCCTGCTTTGCTGGTGGAGATGGCAGGGTGAAGGACAGCACTGGAGAAAAAAACCTTTCCCCAACACCTGGGATCGAGAAGGATGCAGAGCAGAGGAACCAAACCTAAGAGAATCCATTAACCTCTACCATAAAAAGCAGAAAATATCCCCCTGGAATGGGTAGCTGCCCTTTGGAGATGGGCTGCGAGAGCACGCACTGACACAGCCCCGGCTGCAGAGTGGGTGGAACGGCTGCCTTTACTTATGGGGGGGTTGAAACTCATGCGCGGCACCGGCCGGAGGAGCAGGGAGGACAAAAGTGGCCCCAGGGTATCAGAGATC
This sequence comes from Astur gentilis, assembly GCF_929443795.1. Classification (NCBI taxonomy): domain Eukaryota; kingdom Metazoa; phylum Chordata; class Aves; order Accipitriformes; family Accipitridae; genus Astur; species Astur gentilis. Next base: position 3,394,078 of record NC_064908.1, on the reverse strand, counting down.
GCTGTTGGAGATCAGCCCCAGCCTCTGCTGCTGAAGCTCAGTCTGACTGTCTGCAGGGGAGTCGCATTCAGCCATCTTTCTTCATTATACCGGTCCCCTGGACCAGGAGATAGGTAGGTCATTCAGGCCCTAATTCTCCTTAATTTGGGTCACACACATATACATGAAGACACGGCCCTGCAGAGGGGAACCACACAAATATAACATAACTCTACGTCCCAGAAACATACCCCGCGCAGTCTCCAGCGCTCGGGCGTGCACACACCCGCGCCAGGGAGATGCACCTGACTGCACACGCGTGAACACGTGTGTGCAGACTCGACTGCACGGGCAGCAGGCACGCAGGAGCACACGTGCACACCAGTGCACTCTGCTCAGGTGTGCGTACATGCACACGCAGCGTCCCTGCGGTCTCAGCACCGGGACACAACTAAGCCCAGTGCAGCAGAATTTTTAGCAATGAGACGGTGTACAAGTGTTGCCAGAGAGCAGAAAAGCCACTAAGCCCAGGTATCTGTCAACAGGCCAGCAGATTCAATACATCAGGCATTAGCCCTCGGCAGAGCTCCGCAGAGCACTTGGCATTTAATCCTCCTTTCCCAAGCCTCTGCTCAAGGACATGCGTGCTTGGACATGCTCAGACACCCCCACACAATTGCACACTCATGCTCGTCTAGACACTCTTAATTCAGCAGCACGCTTGCACGGGGATGAGGTGCGCACGTCCCCGGGCTCCAGCTACGCCGCAGTGTGATCGTGGCTTGTGTCACCCGCTGTGACGTGCACACGGTGCCACACGGACACGCATCGGTCATGCGTGTTTTATAACCTGGATGAGCACATGGATTCCAACACCACCGGGGACAGGGCTGGATGATCAGGGACTCACACACTCACCCTGGACCCCAAGGACCCCGCAGAGGGTCCCACCCAGGATGCGCATGTCCCCTTACTCCTGCCCTGTCCCGCTCCCTTACACCAAAACACAGGCAGCACTGGCTCCTCCATCCCAACCTTGTCCCCAAACGTGGCCAAACGCTGGAGCATCCAAGGCTGAGAGCCGAGCGGGACGGCAGGGGAAGGGTAACGCTGCCATCTCTAAGGCGATGAGACGCGGGGAGCCTGGCACCCACCTCCCTGCCAGCCATGGGAAAAAGCATTAACTGGGGTGTTATCTCTCGGAGCCACCGCCCCTGCCGCTGGCGCTGCCAAGGGATTTAGCTCCGGCAGCCTCCGCTAATCTGGGCGTCTGGAGGGAGGCACGGGGCTCTGCTCTCCCCCGCCTTGTGCCTGGGCTGGAGCAAAAACATCTTGCTCCGTCCTCAGCGCTGCTGCAAAGTCCCCTGCAAAGGAGGAGTTAACTGCAAAGCGTTTTTACAAGTGCTGGGCTGGAGAAATCTCTGGACAGGTAATTGAGGACAGAGCGTTTTGAACCCTCTCTGTTCCATGACCAGCTGCTCTCCATGGGTGCCGCTACCCTAATTGAGAAGGAAATGTTTAGTGGAGTGGATTGCATGGGAGGAAGGAGAGAGAAAATGCAGAGAGGACACGGAACAAAGGTACACACGGAAGAAAAAAAGGGGCTCTGAAAATGGCGAGCGTGCAATGAGGAGAGCAAGGACTTCTGCTAGTCTATGGCCCAAGAAATAGATGCAAATGGTTCCGTATGTGGAGGAAAACCAACTGCCTCATGGTTAAAGCATTGGGCTGGATTCAGCAGATCTTGACTCAGCTTCTGGCTCTGCCACCGATTTCCTGATGTGACTTTGGACAAGGCACTGTTGGAACTAGGTATTTAACAGGTTTACCCCAAAAGCCTAGCGCAAAATATAGCAGGATCCTAATTGCGCTCATTTGTCAGGCATCAGTCTAGCTAAACAGATTCCCAGATGCTCTGGGTAGGAGCCCACGTCCCACTGACTGAGAGGCTGACGCTCTTCTGACAGTCCCCGGTGTTGACATCCTTAGGAAGAGCAGCAGGCAGAATCCGTTTCAAAGAGAGCACAAAATCACAAAAATAGATCTAATTTCTACATCTATATTTAACACTCTGTGTTCTCCTTGGAATGGACTCAGGCTACGGCAATTAACTAATGATGAGGATGATTAAGGATTGCTCTTGCGCTTTACATTTATAGCATCTCTCCCACTTCTTTTCTGAATAATAATTCCTTTCCTTTGCAATACCAGCAGAGCATTCCCAGGAAACTAAGAGATAAAAGGCAAGGTAAATTAGAAAGGTGACCCACTAAATGGATCAGGGAAATGAATAAATTTGATGTTTACCTATCCCCAAACCAGGATGAGAAGATCAGTCCCGGCCAGGATTTCCCCCCAGCTCTCAGGTGAGAGCAAACGGCTCCAGCGCAGGCTGTGCAAGCACAGAAGTGTCTCTAGCTGCTAATGGAGCTTGAATAATAAACAACTGGGAGTATTCGTGGGGATGCATTCAGGCTCCATCCTCAAGAGTGTGGGGCTTGCTCTGGGCTGTACTGGCTTTACGTGACCTCTTTTCTGGCAGAAAGCAGGGATTTCCCATACAAAGATGCCATTTTATTGCTGTAAGGGTAGCATGGAAGAAAGAAGGAGAAAAATAAAATATCACCAGAATAAAAATAGAAGTGAGATAAATAGGGGGAAGGAATCAGGCTAGCTATCGAAGCCACGCTTCTGCTATCCCGTTGGAAGGGCAGGGGAGTGAGCAGCCATTGCTTGTGGGGTGGCTGGAAAGCATGTGAATGACCATCATTTCTGCGATCTGCTATTCTGCTAGACCCCCGCCCACCTCAGCCTATTCAGCATCACTTCAGCAGTGAGAAATATTGTTCGTCTCCCTTAGAGTGAAAACAAACGGAGCATGAAATAAAAAAAAAATCAACTAAAATAATTACAGGTTACAACAAATCAATTGGAACTGTGTAAATAGCCTTCAGGCAGGCGTAAGACACAATGTTTGTTGCTTAACATGCTCAGTGCTCGCTCGCTTCCCTGGACGCCTCGGCAGCCGCCACGGCTCAGTGATGGGATGGACCGGCGGTGAGGGCTCCCTGGGCACCGCAAGCTGTCATCCCCCCCCCCAGTGCTCTGCCCTCCCGTGCTGGGGTGCTGAGCAGGAGCTGGGACAAAAGGACCCAGCAGATCAACCCTGGGTGGTGCAGGCTGGAGGCCATCGGTCCATCACCAGCCCAGGCTGCCTGCGGTGGGGAGCGTTCCTCGTGTAGGATCCCAGCTGGGTTTGCACCATCCCTGCTAAAGCCCCGATGCAAATTCATCCAGAAGGCAAACGTTGAAGCCTGCCGTCGCTAGAATCCAAGGCGGGGGCTTCAGGTTCCATCATGAAGTAGCTGGGGAAGGTTGGAGGGAAGGGTCTGATGTTTGCTCCTGTATAATCCTGGGAAGCAGATGAGGGGCCCTGGGCACAGACTTTAAGCAGCAGCCTGCGGGAGCCCGAGGCGCTTGAAGGATGCCTTACCATGCATTCGTAAGCCTCTTGTAGCACAGACTGTCTTTAGGTATTCAGGCAGCTAATTCTTATAGACACACTGCTTGAAATGAGAGGGCAAAACCATCGTAGTAGTGAAAATTTTATGGCTTGCAAGCCTCATTACAAAACATTTTGAGGAAACAAGACAGGCACAATTTTCTAGGGTGTTTCTTTCGCAACCAGAAAGCCCGATGAATATCAGTGCTGTGCATTAGCTGCCAGCAGCACCCAGGTGCCCCCCTGCCTTGCTGTGCTGCAGCAGCCACGGAGGTGGATCTGATGGGGTTTCTGGTTGAATGCAGACCCATCCAGGGCAGGTTTCTGGAGCAGGAGCATGGACAAGGGCACAGTCTGGTCTTCCCCTTGCAGTGACCGCTGCCTGGACTAGTGCGTTGCTGTGGGTCATCCATGGCTTGGTCCCTCCTAAATATCTGGCCAGTGACACCTGTAGGGCTTATCAGGACCATCTCAGGTCCATCTCACTCTGCCTTTCGCAGGACTGTCCCACCTCCAGTGGCTCCTGGCCGTCATCACCCTGGGGAGACACCCCTGCGAGACGTGGGGTGGCAGCTCCTCCTTGAGCCCTGAGCCTCCAAGTGGGACCGAGCTGCTCGATTCCCCTCAACCCTCTGGAAAACTTGGGCACTTCACTGCTGGGTGCCTGTGAGGTCCCACCAGCATTGGGACCTCCTGCCACCATCCTGCATGTCCCCTGTGGAGGAGCAGCTGGGCACTGCCCCGTGGATGCCCTCGCTGCAGTGGTGGCACCTCCCTGCTCACTCTGTGTCCCCAACACTCTGCGGCTGATCCGCGGCCACCGGAGACCCATTCCCATTGATCGATCTCCTGCAGCTCTTGTACATGCTTAACCAGACGCTAATTTAATGCTGCGGTCAACTGGCAGTGTATGAGGATTAATGAGAGCTAATTCCGCAGAGCACTGCTTTGCGAGGAGACAACCCCGTGCGTGCAACGCTGCCCTGCCGTGTCTGGGAAGCTCAGGACTCGTGGACGAGGCCCGTGAGGCTGCTCACCTTCCGCTCCTTTCCGTGCAGGAGGTTCGGGGACATGCTCCAGTTCAGTCACAAACCATAAGCGTAAGATGCAGGAATTTCATGGCTGGTGATGCTGGAGCACAGGCTGGGGGACTGCAACAGCCTCTTTGGGCTGGAGCTTTGTGGGCACCGTATCGGATTTGTTAGGGCAAGGCTGGAACTGAGTAAATGCCTCCCAGAAAATCATTTTCTGGACAAATCTTGGCTTGAAACTTGCTTGTGAGCAGCTTATGAGTTTCCTGGCCAGATCTTCTTTTAAGAGTCAACTGTGGAATAACTTCTGCACCAGCTGCTCAAACGGTGGCTAATACACAAGCAGCAGACAGATTTTCAGTACAAACTGCCTCAGCGAACTCTGGATCGGTTATTCCTCCTGTGATTCTGCTTCCCAGTGGGACAGCTCTTGAATGCTTGTGGTAGTGAGCTCTGAATGCACTTTCTGGAAATATCTCTAAAAGTTGCTTTGAATTTGGCTGTTTGCTCAAACACAGGCGCCAAGAAATTCATTAGTAAACTATTAATGGAAAAGAACACAAAGTCTAAGTGCTCATCAACGAGCTCACAAAGGAGACACTTGGCAGTTGGCTGCTTTCATCAAGATTGACGTCCAACACCTGAAAAGTGTTGGAAATTCAAGACACCGAGCACCTGTGTGAGAGCTGCTCTGCAAATAAATCTGCTGAATGGGAGGGGGGCTGCTTCTTCTGAGTATTGCTGCTGGATCTTCAGTGCCTTGATACCACCCTGGTGAGGCTTTGGGGGGGGGGGGGGGGTGTTACTTCTCCTGAGTGTGCCGTAGCTGATGGGAAAGCCTTGGTACCAGCTGAGGTGGCCATGGCTGCTAGAAGATATGGCTGCAACCAGAAATTTTTGGTGTTATTTGGTCCCAGCTCTTGCAGAAGACCAAAGGTGCGAGGTACGGGGGTGATACCGGGCTGCCCTCTGGGCATGTGTGATAAGGTAAAGAAGGAAACATTTTTGGGTGGGAGGAAGGGGTATAGTGCTGTTGCCCATGCACAGGCAGGAGCTTTTGGGGTGGAGCAGCTCCCAAAGGGTTCATCTCACTAGTGCCCAGCTTGTGGTGAGTGGCTGGATTCAGGAGGGCACAGCAGCCATCAAGTACTGCTGAAATGGTTTAACCTGTTGAACCCTCTGCAAAATAGAAGGTGCTGACTGGCAGAGTTTGATGTCATCAGGTCTGGCTTTGAGAGGCTCCTAAAGAAAGTGAAGCAATGAGTGTATTATCATCATGGTGGTTAAAACCAGCCCATGTCTCTGTAGTAGGTAGCCCTGGTTTCCTCAGCTGTCTCTGATTGCTTGGTTAGAGCTGGTGGCTGACTGCGTGGGATCTTCTCGGTGGAGAAGGAAAGGACTGTACAGTCAGTTCTAGCTGAGAAATGTCACCCTCAGTGCCTGGAGATGTATATTCCTCCTTTCCTGGAAGGAATAACGCAGAGTGGGGAGCGAAGCGCTCGACGGGTGACACACAAGCTTTACTGAAGAAGTTGTAAATAATATTCCACGCTTGAATCCCTTTGCAGTGTGAGGTGTTGGCTCTGTTGTCTGCGTTCATGCTATATAAATATTTATGGCTCCTAATGCAGAGGTTTGTCACATGTAATGATGTGAAGCTAACGTGATGTTGTCTATAGGTGACATGCTGCACCAAAGGAAAGCAGCTAATGTCCTCCTTGGCTCCCGGGGAAAGTGCATTAGCAATGCTTTACATGTAGCTAGAGGACCAGGGAACTGGGTGCGGAAAGTGATTTCCTCCCCAATGTGACACTTAAAGGTAAGGGAGGGGAAGCTCAGAAAATTAGTTTAGCCTTTTTGATGGCTCTAAGATGGGAGTTGATGTGAAATCCCTGCCGTGAGCATCCCTCGCTGCAGGACCAGGGCAGCAGCAGTGGTGAGCACGCCTGTCCTGTGAGTGGGAAGGAGAGAGCCCAGGACACTACTCGGAGGTTTTCCAGGCTTGTTACCCCACAGCAGCTCTGGGCCACTGCTGGCTTGGTGGGAGCAGAGAGGTCTCCTCTCCAGAGCTGGTACCATCCAAGCCTGTGGAGCTATGGGGGGAGCCAGGGCTGCTGCTCCATCCTGGCATCTCAGAGGCAGGGGGGGAAGGCAAGAGGGGCCAAGGTGGCCCTCCGGCATGTCCCACCTCATTAGCACTTGCAAGCCCAACTCGGGGTGGGTTACGGTGACCTCTGGACAGTAACACCCTCCCCAGAAAGCACTGGTGCCCCTCCGCGATGAGGCTGAACCCCCAGACCACACATGAGCCATCCAGGGTGTTACTGTGCTGTGCAAGGGGTGCAGCCCCCCTCCCACATGCCACTTGTAACCTCCTAATAATATCCCTGTGCCTACTCAACCTCACAAATTTTTTTTTCCCTTCTATTATTCTGTGTATTTCAACTGTTGGAGGCTTTGAAACAGTCTCCCAGCCTCTCTGATAGCATCACCATTGTTCTCCTCACCTACCGCCACTCCTCTGAGTCATTCTGCTATCTCCAGGGCAAGCACAATGGTCTCCGAGATATCAGATGCAGCTCAGCCAATATCTGGCTGTTTGGTTGTTTTTTTTGCATCTGCGATTCATCTTCAGAGAAGTTAAGGGGGTGGGGGAAGGGAGGAAGACTAATAGGATTAATCCTCTGAATTCATTATGCAAAAACTTGGTGCCCCGCCAGTCTTTCTCTTGAACAAATGGTCAATGCTTTTCTTTAATAGCATGAAGCAAAATTACAAATCACAACGTTGCTTAATCAATCTCAATAGGTTTCTCTGTATAAAGTTTTTTTAACTGTCTCCTGGAAAAGGCTGTAGGAGCTGATGCTTTTCTTCTCCCAGTTTTTGGCATTAGCTGGAATTGCTAGAGAGATCCTGGTTATTTTTGTTTCTTAAGTCCTGGGCTGGATGGATAGAGGCCCGCATACAAACCAAAAAGAAATAAATAAAAAGAGACTCTAATGTGCTCATCTTAGCACCAAGCCTTGTGCAAGCAGCCAGACCCAGGGCTTGGTTCAGCCCTGCCTCGGGGCCCTGGAGCTGGGAAGGGCTGTGCACCAAACCCAAACTCCCCAAACCCAAACTCCCCAAACCCAAACTCCCCAAACCCAAACTCCCCAAACCCAAACTCCCCCAGGGCCCTTGGGCTGAGCTGGGCAGTACAGCCTTGGCAGGCAACGGGCATTGCAGGGACTGGAGGTTGCAGTGAACTAGCAGAGCTGCTACCGAAATAAATATAAAATTTTATAAGTAAATATACATCTCTAAATGCAGGCAGGCATATTTTTTTTATGCTAGGCAACAGTTTGGAGCCAAAGCAAGGCATGTTTTTGTCTTGTTTTTATTTCGGTATTGCTTTCTTATGTGAGCACATGTATTAATAGTCAGTGATGGTTTGCATACAGTGTATGGATATGTAACAAAAATGCTAACACATATATATGCATGTATAGCTATATACTGCATGCCACTGGGTTGATGCAGATCTGTTTGACCTGTTTGCCCACCTGTGGACCTGCAGTGTGTCTGCCAGGGGAGTTAACTTGCTCTTTATCAGTAAGCCAGGCTGTGGAGCGGGTGCTGCTGGATGTACCAGCAGCAGCAAGTGCCCGTGTGTATTGGGTGGTGTTTGAGTTCGGAGCATGCTGTTGTTCTGGGATTGAATGCAGTCTGGTGCCTGCAGTAGCTGCCCTTCCTTCAGGTTATGTGTAAAAGGTGGTTAAGCTCCAGCTGGGGTAAAATAGCTGAAATGATGAAAGGAGCAGCCCAAGCTGGCAGAGAAAGGAGATGTGTATGCAACAGGGTCCCAGGGCTGAATGGGTGCTCCTTGGGTGGCATGGTCTGAGAACAGGGAGCCAGAAACATTACAGGCGCAGGCAGCGAAGGCAGCAGAAAACCCAAAAGAGCAAAGGAAGCCTTGCTAACCCAGCCCTGAGAATGCTTTCCAGGGTGAGCATTGGCTGGAATCAGAGACTTGGGAAACTGGGCTCTGAAGCTGCCTTGTGCTGCTTGTTTCCTGCAGGAAGGACTTGAGTGATAAGCAGGTTTGCTTCAGAGAAATGCCCATTTACCACCTACTTCACATTTTCATGAGAACAGCCAAAATACACCTCTTGGGTCCAAAGTACTAATTATGGTTAAGGTCACCTCTAGCTTATTTATGGGGTTTTCTGGTTAAGGTACGAATATTCACATTAATATATATATAGATGAGTGTACTGAGCTGGGACATGACTATCCCCAGGCCTGGGTTTTTAAAGACATTTTTGACACCTTTATAATATACTGAGAGGAAATCATCTCGGTGATATATGCAGTGCTGGAAGGGAGAGGGCAAGCCAGCCCACCTGGGTTAGAGACCTATGCTGGGATGTGAGAAACTACACCATCTGCTTTTCTGTACTGACTGTACACAAAGCTGAGCAGAGAAGCTCTGAAGAGGGCTGGCTGCAGGAGAGGGATCCCACCAGCAGAGTCTAAGTGGATGTGCTGGTGGCTTGGAGTCTTATGGGTGAGTGATGAACTTGCCTGTGGCTGGTCTGGTGCAGGGCTGCCTGAAGCCTGGCATGGCCAGTGGGGATGTGCAAGCACTGGGAGCCTGGTGTATGGCTGCAAGGGTACAGCCAACTGCAAAGGACCTGGCAGGCAGAGCCATTTCCATTAGAGAAGCCGAGAAGAGAAATCTAGCACTGAGCTTCCCTTGGTGCACCAGCTTCCTCCTCACCTAATCTAAAATTAACTTCACTGTTCAGCTGCATTTAAGCAAAACCAGTTGCCATGGCCACGCCAGGGGCTCCTAGATATAGCGAACGAGGTAATCAGTTAAAATGAATAGCCACAGAGCTGATGCTTGCTGTAGGTTACATGTGAAGTTCATTCACTTGTTAAACCTAATGGACTGTATTGCCTATGAATTGGAAATGTAAATTCTCTCTTTCGGTGGTTGGAGTTTGAATCGGGCTGAGAAAGCTGGAGGAAAATGTCAAATTAAAAGAGCCTAGTGCTGTGGATAATGTGAGCCCATAACTGATCAGAGGGGATTTCTCTGTAGGTTCAAGCCTTAGGTTTGCTGCAAGGCATATAACTGAAAGCTGAGCCCCCCTTGCTGCTTCTGAGAGGGACACTGATATTTATAGTACCTTATTAATGCTTGCTTTGCTGGTGCTTATTAGCTCTGCTATCCTGTTCTGAATAAAATAAGCTATCCGGTCCTATTGGTGGTTCACGTGGCTTTAGAAGAGGCAGGAAAAGAGCCTTGTTTCTATGGCGTAGCCTGCAAACCATCAAGAATCTCAAGACACAACGTGATGTGATATATCAGCCCTAACAGGCACCTGTCTGTTCATCGTCTCCAGTGCTGTCAGACCTGGCGTGAGCACAAGTGCTCCCCTGGGCTCGAGAGGGGCTGGAGAATGATGCTGGGCAGAGCCCACCGTGGGGAAGTCAGGAGTGCCAAGCGTGTGAAAAGGCTGCCAGCAAAGTAGGTGGGCTGTTACTATTTTAATAAGCTCACTCCTGTAGGAAGATCAATCCTCAGGAACGGTCCAGACCTCCATTTTGTGTCTCAGATGAAATTTGGCAAGCGTCCTGCTCCAGAAGCTGTGAGCCAGGCCTTGCCTCTGTAAGGATTCAAGGAGCAGAGTCCCTGGCACGGCTTTCTGCAGCCTCGACACAGCCCTCGGGGGCGACAGCCCCTTGCTGAGCCTAGAGCAAGGGTCAGGATGATGTCCGTGGTCCTCCTGCTCTTGCTGCTGCCCAGGACAGTCACTGACTGGGGAGGGCTGCCTTGTTGGCTAAAGCAAGTAGTCCTTGGGTTTGAGATTAAAATTCCTGCCATATGCATCTGTCAGTGATACAAACCAGTGATGCTCTGCTCCCCTGATGGATGGGGGGGGGATAACCAGGTCCGAGTATCTTGCAAAGCCCTGTGAGCAGCAGGGATGGGAGCATCAGAGCTGACTCCTGGTGGGATCCCCACGTAGATCAAGCCCAACCCAGCTCCTTTGCTTGCTAATCTGCACAATACAGACAGAAGTGCCCTGTACCTATCTTGTTCTCTGCGCTTCGAGTTTACGGTAAACCTGTCTTGAACCTACTCCATGTAGTCTGAGCCCTGGGATTTCTGGAGGTTCACACTTGAATTGGTGTGTGTGCTCATTCTTAGCATCCTGCGCTCCCCAGGATTCCCTCTGAGGAGGCTGCAAACACACAGGTAGGCACAACATCCTCTGCTTGCTCACGCTGCGTCTCTACTGAAGTATGGAGGAGGCTGAGTCATCTCCTGTCATCCTCCCCCTCGATCCTATGCACCCTCCCACCTCCTGGAGATGAGTGGTTTGCAGCACTGGGGAAAAGCTGGTCCAGGCACTGGAGTGGCTTTTGGGAGGTCTGGATTCGGGTCTTTTGCTTCGCCACACATTGACCGTGCAGTAAAGTCACGCTTTGCAATGTCTGTTCTAACCTTAAACTAAGGTATGCACACCCACTGTCAGTATGTGACACTTTCAGTGTTGGACTGTTGTATTTATTAAGTTAATCTCTCTCACTAATTCAGCTTCAACCAACCTACAAAACAAAATGGACATTATTTTGTCTACTTGGGGCCTGTAGCAATTGGAAAATTTTACTCTCCTACTAGCCTGGGACTTTTGATGGGCATATAACACATCATTAGCCTTTTTTATTATCTTGAATCATAACTGTAACAGGCACAGTAGTGGTTTTGTGCAGAATGTCTGTATCTGTGTCCATATGGATAATTATAGACCCATATGGACATTATGGACTAGTTCATCACCTGGCATAAATCAGAGCTGCCCCATTCCCTAATGTAGTTATACTGATTTACATCAAGCCAGAATCCACTTCTAAATAAACTTGTGACATTGAGTAATAAGCCTCATTGCAAATCTAGGAGAAATTAGCTTTGCTGTGACATATGGCACAACCTTCAGGTCCTAATTGTGCTGGCTCATGCATTCATAATATTACCAATTATTTATATGATGAGGCAAGATAGTGTGTTTATCAGTAATTTTCCTTTACCGACAGTTTATGATAGGCCGAGTAGCACCCATTGGAATACTCCAGGCAATTAGCCACTCTGATGTGTGTGGTGTCATCAGATGTGTCGCATAATAAACAAGGAGAAAGATTTTTATGCGTTCAAAGGGGGCCCTGCTAGAGCTGCCAGGTCAAAAATACATCCTACATGTTGTGACCATAATTGCAGGAGGGTGTGTAATTTGTCATTTCTATGCCTTTGTCTGAGCCGTTCTGGCACGCAGATAGGGAAGCACATTAACTACAGCCACAAAACTCTACAGCCTGAGAGTCTCAGATTTGTCTTGTGGTCCACAGGTTTAGAATTTGCTGCGGCAGCCGAAGCCATGGATCAGTCAAGCTCCGTATCTCCCTGCAGCACAAATGAATGGGCACGTGGCACGCAGGCATTAAGTCTTGCCCCTTCTGGAGAGGGCTTCATCCAGCACTGGGTGTTTGGTGCTGTATGCACCGGGTCTACTGGGTGCAAAGGGAGGTGTCCCCGTGGTCCCTCAGCTTTTGGGGGTGCCAGCAGGTCCACCATGGTCAGCATGTAAAATCCAGTTGCTCTTCCCTGGTGCAGTAGGTCTGACCTGGGGCCTCGGGGCTCCCTGGGGTGCCTCTGAGATGGGTATGAGCCTCTGATGTAGCTGAGGGTCTTGCCTAGGTGCCTCCTGGGGAATTTAAAGGGGTATTATTTATAGACTTCCTTGTCTCCTGTAATTTGTGGAGAAGAAAGCATTGCTGACTGACATTGCTTCTTCCACTGAATCTTATGTATTCATCTGTCAGGATAAATATGTATCTGCGGGTTCTGGTGAACATGCTGATGTTCCCACGCAGGGGTGTCTGCTCACATCTGTGCTACCTAGGCAGGGCGAGTGCAGTGAAACACAGACCTGCATTATCTTGGTGTACCCAGGGTCCTTGCTTATCTCTTGTGTTCCTTGTAATTTCTCTGGTTAGGTGTCAGCTCTCTCCTGTTAGTGCTAATCAGCTGTTTCTGACTGCACTAGCAAACTTATCAGATAACAGGGGCTGATAAGAAAAGGCAAGGTGGGAAATGAGTAAATTTGGGATTTGGGAAGTTGTTGTAATCCTGAGGCAAGGAGAGCTCTGGCTGCTGCCGCGTGGAGGGACTCGCTGTGCAGCCCGTGCTCTGGTCTTCTGGTGACAAAGGTACTTTGTATTAAAGTGCTGCTGCCTGCCATGGCAAAGCATCGCTGCTGAAGGATGCAGGAGCTCAGCTCTGCCAGCAGCCAGCCATTAGGTGAGTTACTGCTGCTGCCTCTGTCTCAACACTCACCCTCTTAGTCCTTCTCACCTTGAGGGCATGGCTCCGAGACACCCTCGCTGATTCCCCTGCCTCCTACAGCTGCCTTCCCAACCAGGGGACTTGAAGTGTTGCCCATCTCCAAGCCTGGTGAGATAGTGGAGTCTTTAGTAGGGCAAGCAGATAAAATATCACAGAGGGAAAGGGGAGTCTGTGTAACTATTCTCTGGCTGCTGACAGCAACTGGGTTTAGCCGGAATAATGCAAGACATGCTGTGTTTTGCCCCATCATCTTAAGCAGCTGGTTGTCCTTATAGTGCAAGAGCAAGGGGAGAGGTACTGGCTGATCTCCCGGCCAGATGGCAGGGCCTGTTTCTTGGCAGCTCGTGCACTTAGAGGGGAGATCAGACCCACCAGGAATACCTCTTCAGCCCCATATTTACTTGGGCACATTTCCCCTTGGACAGTTGCATGGTTTTCTTCAGTAAGTGGAAGGGAAGGCAGTAAAATGATGGCTGAATGCAGCTGTATCACGCATCGCTGCTCGGACGTCTGCTAGGAGGCATGTACACTCGGCGAACAAAGCTCTCCTTACCGGGGTTTAAACATTATAGTGACACTGTGGATTGTAAACACAAATGCTTTGCACAGAGGAGTTTAATGGTCAGCTTCTGTTCAGTGTAATACTTGGAGGGCAAGACAGGTTCTTCTTTGTACTGGAGAATTGGATGGCTGAATTTTAAGGGAGAAAGAATAAAAATAAACACTTTTGCATCTCTGCTTTTATGTAAATCGTTGGGATACAGAATTGTTAATACAGGGAAGAAGGAACAGTTTTGTTTCTGACTTAGTGTGGACCTGGCTGAGTCAGTTCACGAGGATTTTTCCACCGAAGCTCCTTGTGGTGCTGGGGCCGTGTCTGGTGTGGGATGGTGCTGAGCGTTGGGTTTGGTCCATCCAACCCATCTGCACCTCCCTCCTCCCTCCCACCACTGCTACCCTGAGCTGCAGGGAGCCGGTGCTGCCTTCTGAGGAGTCACAGCTCCTATCCTCTCCCACACAGGACTGAAAATTAATTAATGCCTGTGAGGCACTTTGGAGGCTGGGTAAAGCTTTCAGCATTTGTCTTTATCCTTTTTGAGTAGGACTGGGGGTCCAAATGGAGTTTCCTGTCAATGAACTGGGCTCACTGGTAGGCTCTCCTTCTCTGCAGCAGTCCCCTTCCCAAGAGCTCTGCCTTCCTCAAGCACAGCTCCTGCTTGCAAAGGATGGATCCACTCCCATGCCAACACCTGCTAGTAAAAACTGAGTATGTAATAACCTTGTTCTCCTGAGGAGCTCCTCCACTGGGCCAGGCAGTTCAGCTGGGCAGGACAGGGCATGCCTGCTGAGATGCTCAAAGGCTGATGCGCTGGCTCCAGCTGAGCGGTGTTTTCAGCTTTCCAAATGTGCCAGACCAGGGAGAGATTAAACCAGCTACCTGGGTAGCAGCCTGCTTGTGGTAACAGCCATCTTCCTCCAAGATCTGTCCTGCCAGCAGCATCTGACACTAGAGCTAATTAGACTTTGTCAGGAGGCTCTGGGTTGAGATGCTAAGCTGGGTCCCCAATTTGAAGTGCTGCTTCCACCCATGCAGGGTCCAAACAGCACAGGCACCTGTAGCTGGATTTCCAGATGAAAGCCCAGCACAATGATGTACTGAAATATCACACAGGCACTCAGTTAAAACAGCTTGCAGAGCCTCAGCTGGAGCAGCTACACACAGCTATGCTGTGCCATCCTACAACAGGCAAGAATATTTCCAGCATCTATATATAGTCCCAGCTCTATAGTTTGTTTCCAGGCTGCATTATTAAGGAGGACTTTTAAACATAATTGTTTCTTCATTTTTGTTTTGTCTCTTTTCTGGTTGTGATGCTGAATCTTAACAGATCGCTCTGATCAGCTTTGCTTTCTCTCGGAGTGACTTTGTGCTCATGTGTTTTGTAACCCAGGGCAGACTGCTCCAGTTCTTTGCAGCTCAGACCTGGTGATCTCTGGGGCTTGTGTGCATCCTTCTGTGGACTGGACCTGTTGGGACTTTGTTTTCAATTCGGTATCGTTATTCTGCTCTGTTTTTATAGCTCGATCTGTATATATGTATACTAAACTTTTTTTCTTTCCATGAAAACTCATCGCAAAGTTTGCTGAGCCCTGCGGCTGGACCTGGGAATGCAGGCTGTTGTTCAGAGGGAGGTTAAAGCTATAGCCCAGGTACTCAGTAGCAATAACAAAAAGCCATCAGATGCAATTCTGTGGGCAGGCAGAACAGCAGGAGTGAGGGCTGACTCTCTCTGGGCTCCTTTGCTTCCATCAGTAGCCCCTCAGCTAATCAATGGGGCTGGGCACCAGAAGGAATTTCAGTTAAAGATTTACTGAAAAGAGGGTCTGGGAGGGATGTGTGTAGGTTGTTGTTATTGTTACACAAGGGGTGTCTTTTCCTGCACAGGATAGATAACATTTAAAACACGTCAGCATCAGGTTTAGTGGAGTGGGACTGACAATAGACAGCTTTAAGCCCTAACTGCACATGCCAATGGTGGAATAGTCAGGGGATATCTATCTATAGCTCTGCTTTCCTAAAACCTACATGTGTCTCTGCAGATACCGCTGCCTGCCAGTGGACAGGGAGGGCAGAGCTCCCTCCTGGGCAGCCCAAGCCAGGGCTGGCAAGTGTTGTCTCCTCCGGCATCTCTGCGCTGCTGTTGGACCATGGGTTTGCTGCCTGGGAAGGGAGATGGGCATGAGCCCCGCTCCTCTTCTGCATAACCAGCCCTGAGAAAAAGAGAGGGGAGCTCAGTTCCAGGCCTCTGCTGTGATTTGGGATCTGTCCCTTCATCTCTTCCCATACAAATTGGGCTGGATTTAGATGCAAGTCATCACATTAGTTTCAGCTTAGCTTAAAAACTTGAGATACAGGCAGTTGGTTAACTCTGGACTATGCTAAGGGACGACAGCAGGAGCATCCTGACATTGGAACTGCCGGTGCTGTGCGTGGCCCCTGGCTCCAAGTGCCAGGCTCCTTGTACCCCTGCGGTCTCTTTTTTTTTAATTTTTTTTTTTACCTTGGCTTGTTGAGACATGCAGGGACGAGCTCATTGTTTTAAAATGTCATTCTGCTTCAGGTCGGTGGGGTTACTTGTAATTAAAGGGGTGTCTGCAAGCTGGCTGCCTGAGGGGCGCTGAGAGCAGATCTCCTAAATCCAGCCTCAGCTCGCCACTGCCTTTAAATCCCATCAAATGCTGCCTATCAGGGGACATTTAAGGAAACCTTTTAGTCAATATTGCCTTGAGAAATTCTCTAGTTGAGAGCCTTAATGCCTTATCATCCGCAGTGTGTGGTATAGGCCAACACAGACCGGGAGGCAGAGAGAAATCCTCAAACTCTTTCATCTTCTGGATGAGTAGTGGGGAGGATGAAAACCCAAACTGTGCTGCCAGTTGGAAAAGTAAATGACTTCTCCCTGGGGGAGAGAAGTAAGATTTTTGAGTGCTGCTATTCTCAACGTGCTCTGCTTTCCCGGTGAGAAGTGGATTGGCAGCAAGGAGGAGCAGGGACCCCAAGCGCTTTGTAACTAAACTTTGGATGGTGAGGAGGTGTTCTTGTGAGCGGAGGATGGATGTGCGTGTCAGCACGTTCATACTGTGGGCTTTTGTAGGTGAGTCTTAATGCACTTTCAATGTACATGAGTACATATTCCTGCTACGTGGCCGGGACTCGATGCCTGAAGCATTGCCTAAGAATGGTCTCAAACCCAAGCTGCTGAAAGACATGATGGTCAGGCTCCTGTGCTGTGTAGCACATCACTCTTCCTTGCAATATTTTTAGCCCCTGTTTGCTTTTCAAATCTCCTTCCATGAGCAGGTTGGTCCTGCAGTTTGCTTTCAGCCAAACTGCTGTTCTGCCAGAAACAGGAGGGCTGGGGTGCATGGGCCAAAAGCCCACAGCTGGCAGGAGCAGTGCCTGGAGGGTGGAGAGACGATCCTGGGAACACATACTTCTTTTTGGGGGAAGGAGGGAGAGGAAGGATTTGTCTGTCACTCCTTCCTGGCAATGGATGTTCCCCTGGGGGGCTGCCGCGGAGCCCTAGGTGGGAATCCTTTCTTTAGCTGTTCATACACAGAGCCATGCTGTGCATAAATAAGAGAGAACCAGTTGGCTTCTATTTTTATACAGACGTTTTATCTATCTGTCTTTCTCAACTGTCTAGGTCTTTTGTATCCCTTTTTCTTCCCTATCCCTCCCCCTCTAGTCTGTCTTTTCTCCTTTCTCTGTCTCCTTCATTTTTCTTCACTTTGCAGCATCACACTAATTAAGTCTGCTAATTAGTTCATGTTTGTGCATACAGCAAATGAATATGCCATGCTATACAAGTGCTAAATATTAGACATTATGTTGTCATTTATATCTTGGGCACAAGAAGCTGCCTATATGAATGGGGGGGTGTGTGTGTGTGCAACGTACATAGTGTGTGTTAGCGCTGGATGTGCAGCATTGCAACTGTGTGTGGGACCTGCACTGGCCATGCAATCCCTGTCCAGGTTGGCAGAAAGTTGTGGGTCCATTCTGGGCAATATATGCGAGTTTACTACACGTGGAGCCTGTAAACTGCATGTATCTTATGAATCCCATTAGGTACAAGCTCAAAGCTCATGTCCGAGTGCTGTCCAGGCACAGGTTTGGATGTGTGCATGTAGGTACCTGCAGCTGGGTCCTGAGAGATCTGGGGTGTGGGGCTGGGT
Source organism: Astur gentilis (assembly GCF_929443795.1). Lineage (NCBI taxonomy): Eukaryota > Metazoa > Chordata > Aves > Accipitriformes > Accipitridae > Astur > Astur gentilis. The sequence goes on along the minus strand of NC_064908.1, from coordinate 3,376,431 downwards.
TGGTGGTTGCTACCTTAAAACCCAGAAAAGCAGCAAAAGATTCAATGTGGGCATTCCCACAATTTGATCAAAATACCTGGGTCAGATGTATGTGTTTAGAAACGGGTTTCTAACAGGGCTTGCTTCCTGATTCAGTGCAAGAACTTGCTCTTAATCCTCATCCAACAACTGCCTCAGAAATCATTTTGTATATGGGACTGAGTATAGAATAAACTGGGTTATTATAAATAATGAGGCAGTTAGTTATGTATGTATGTTCTGTACAACTTGCTCAGCGTCTTTGCCATTGACGTGGGAATAAAGTATCCTCTCCTGCGTGAATAGTAATTACCATTAGCCTGGCCCTTCTCCCTGAGACCCTGCGTGCTCTGCAGCTCCCTGCACCTGGCTGGGAGAGGCATGAATTAATACCCTGCACAGAGCCAGTGGCTGTGACCGCTGGGCAATTTATTAGCAGCAGGAGCCGGGTTAGTCCCTGCCTGGTGTAAATCAGCAATTCTCCATCAGCTTGGGTAGAGCACAGCCCTCCTCCCTGTCTGAGATGTGCCTGTGGGTGCTGCTTCTTCCCCCCAACCTTTGAAATGACCCTTGGTGTTTTGCTCTGGGTTAAGCCCCTGCCTGATGCTACTGAAGCACCATGAACTCCTTCTAGATTTCCTTCCACCATTTGCTCACCAGGCAAGACTTTTTTTTTTTTGCTTTTCAGCAAAGAAACCTGTGCAAACAGGCTCCAAGTCCTCTAAGCAAACGGAGAAGCTGCCAGTGTGTAAATTGTGTAGCAGTGGTTAAAACAAAGGGCTGATTCCTTTACCTGCTGCCCTGGTGTGAATCCACTCACTGAGGACTGCCACTGAACCCAAATACCAGGATGTGAGCATTGCTCTGTACCCAGGGCAAGCTGTCCTCAGTGTCCTGGTTGGTCCTAATCCCAATTATTTCTCTAACTGTGGAAACCCAATTATCTGCCTAGCTGCTGGGGTCAGAAGAAGAGGTAGTTAGGGTGATAAAACTTCCATTACCACATCCCCCAGGCATTGCTGTATTATTTTCTTCCATTATGTCACACTGTCAGAACCTATTGCCTGAGCCTGTGGCCCCATCATCCCAAATGGTCACTGCAGGATCAGGGCAGATTAACACTCGGTGAACTGGAGGGCATGTGTAGGGCTTGTTTGGGATGATTGCTTTGGTAGGTCCGTCCATCCAGAAACATCAGCCCCAGCTGGTTCTGCATCTCCCGAGTACTGCAGCTTTCCCTGCTGAGCATCCTAGGATGGTGAGGGCTGAGCTTTTTGGGGGCACCCTGTGCTTCCCCTTCCCCTCCGGACCCGGGGTTCAGAAGCTCTGCTGCCCAGGTGGTTCCTGTTGAAGGTAGCCGAAGACATATGGACACCAGGAAGCTGGGCACTGAAATTCCTGCTGATCTGCACTTTTAAATGCTGGACAAAAGCCTGGAAGTGTCCTCCTAAATCACCTCCCTGCACAGACCACCTGGGCAGCCCTATATCATCACTGGCACCGAGCCCCTTGGGGGTCCTTATTTTTGGCTGGTGCAAATTGGCCCTGGTATACTGGAGACAGAGCAGTGTGGGGAGGATCTGGCCCGTCAATCCCATGACTGTGCCTCATCCCGGGCTTATGGGCAGAGAGCAAACAGAGTGAAATTCAGCAAAGTGAGTTAATTTAAAAACTCGGCTGAAGGAGGTTATTTACATTCCCAACCTGCTGTCTAGCTACCCGGTGTCCTGATCAAAAATAAGCATGGAGCAGCCTCTCTGGGAGCGTGTTCAAGACAAGATCACATCTGTCCCCTGCATTTCTTCGTCTCTCACCAGGCTTCTCCAGATGGCTTCCCCTGAGGAAGGGGGGGAGCCCAGCTTTCCAATTAAGAACCAGGAGAACAGATGACTTGGCAGCACCACTGGAAATTGTTAGGACGTCCTCGCCTCCAAAAAAGCAAGCCCTGGAGCTGTATTGCACACATGGTGCCGGCCCTGTAGGGTAGGATGCTCTGCAGAGGTCTAATGTGGCCATGCTCATCAATAATGGATGCAAGGGGAAGGGAAATGCCATGTGCAATGCTTTCAGCGGTGATTTGGAGTGCAGGAGGGAAGGTTGGGGTGAAGGAATACCATTACTGATGCATGGGGCTGCAGGAGAGGATTTCCACATCATTGCATGGAGAGCAGAACAAAGTAGAGCCCAGAGAAAGACCTGGGCAGGTTGCACGGGCAAGATCCCGAGGGTGACTGCGTGGTTTGGAGGCTTGGGTTTTCACTTTATACACGCTCCTTTCATCAACAGCCTGCAGAAATGAAAAGCCAGAAGCTGATTGACACCCGAAAAATGAAACATTTCATCTGGAAATTCAAACTTTTATTTTGTTTGTTGTTCTAATGAAGAACAGTCTTTTTCTTTCTCCCAAGGAGGGCAAATTCCATGAAAATTTTCATTGAGTTGAAAGTCGAGATGGAAAATTTTAGATGAGCCTTATGGGAAAGTCCCCAGTGAGGTTTCAAAGGAAGCAAGGCAATTTAAAATTGAATCCAACTAGAGCCAATGGAGAAAACTGAGTTTTAGTGGAAGTGATGTGCCCAGATCTTTGTGCCTGCATGGGAAGCATGTGGAAGGGATGGCTGCAGAAATGGAGATGCCTTCCCAGCTCTCCATCCTTTTGGTGCAGAGCTGAGAGGATCTGTACTGCATCCAAGCCTCCCCTCCAGCTCGGGCTGTGAGCTTCCTTCCAGGAGAAACACTTGTGTCGCCAGACGACGTACAAAATGTAAAAGCTGCGGGTGATGTTTGCGAGCACCCAGAGTCACTGAGTGGGGAGGAATGTGCCTTGTTGCCAAGATCATCCTTGTGCTGCAGGGAGCTGGACCCCAGGTGGAATAATCTACTGTTTTCCCTTGAAGTCAGTGGGCTGGCAGTGACTTAACACAGCTTGGTCCCAGAGCTGAGAGCCAGGATAAACCTGATCTGATCACCTGCCAGCTTGCACGGTTGCTGGAAGACAAATGCTGCTTCTAACTGCAGATGCTGCTGCTTGGTGCTCGCACCCATCCCATAGTGGCTGGAGGTGTCTTTGGTCCCCCTGTAGGCGGTGGCTGAACTCCTCCCCACCTTTGGTGAGGCCAAGATGTATCCAGATACAAATTTCCTGACCTGGGATCTCTTGTCACAAGTCATCAAAATAATCAGAAAGCTGGAGAGTAGCACCAAGGGGGAAAAGGAGCATGGCAATGAGAACATCAGCTGCCAGGGACTGCTCCTGCGGCGGCTGATGTGGGGCTGTCAGGTACTGTCAGTGTAATTATGGAAAATTGCTGCGGGATAAACATCACTGTATTTGGAAGAGTAATTGCGTGGCAGCCTCGGGTTCCTTTCGGCATGTCAGGTAGGCACCAATTTTAGCTCCTCACGCCTTGACAAGCTCAGATGCTCTGAGGGAGCATGCTCTGTCCTCCCCTCTGCCTCCATCTCCAGTGACAGCCGGTGACTGTATCCCTCCTCTGGCTTGTCCTCTCCTCGGGTGACCATAAAACACCATCCCAGTAAACGTGAGTGACATCCTAACGGAGCCAGAGTTTCCCTTTTCCTCCAGGGGAGGAGCAAATCAGCCTGCGTGATACAAGTTGACCAAAGTCTGAGCCAAAAGCAGCCTTCATTTTGGCAGGAAAAGCAGTCTAGCAATTTTTTCACTTCATAATTTGTTTTTTTCTATACGTTCTTGGTAGTAATTATGGTAAATAAAGAGCCTCTTTGTATAATTGTAAACAACTTGCTGCTGTTTTGAGGAGGAAGTCTGGCTAAGGCATTGGGCAGGGCTGCTGGAAACCCAGAGTCGATGTATTGAGATGTTCCTTCTGCAACTAGCTCTAAAGTCCAATCTTCCCCCTTCTGGCACGTCCATTTGTAAAGAAGAGACAAATAGGAGTGGAGGAAATGCCACATAAAACAAGGATGTGGCGCGAATAAAATCCAACAAGTGTAAATCAAAAGTAATACCATAAATACTGTATCGCTGGCAGGCTACATGCACCACTGGGTAAGGAGCTGGACCAATTTACAATGAAGAATGGGTGAAAACCAGTTAGATTTGTCTGTGTGAAGGGTGTGTGTACACACCTGTGTCCTTGCTGGAGCTTGCTCTGCAGGGCAGCCAGGCATGGGGTAAGGTGGTACTTTTGTTCTTGAACTACTGCAAACGTACTTGGCTCTGGATGCTACGTGTGTTCATAGGGTACCTGGTGTTTGTAATGTCCAGAGTGACTGAGAAATGCTCCCTGCTGCTGGGAGAGACTTGGAGCTGGGTTTAAACCCAAGTTTAGCTCCTGGTCTGCCTGAGACTCAGAGTGTGACCGCAGCTGAGTTAAGTGGCCCCTGGGCAAACCAGTACCTCCAGGGAAAGGGGAGGAGGGAAGACTTGAAAGAGCAATTAGACTAAGCAGATGGGTGTTTATGTGGGGAAAGATAAATAGAAATACGGATGGATAGCCAAGCCATAAAATATCATAGGTAGATAATTACATGGTAGATAGATGTGCCACAGAAATATGATTCATAGCTGGATAGAGAGATGAGTAGATGGAGAAACGGGTATGAAGAGATGGAAGGAGACTCTTCTTTTGAAAGGAGTAATCTCTCGTCTTGGGTAACTCATGACAAGAAAAACACTCAAGTCAACACACACCCACTTGTGTATACGGTTGGCAAATTTTGTAAAATACTGTTAAAACCTCAGAATAACTTTATAAATAAAAACTTTGCTGTCTTGATGTTCAGTACTGAGGAAGAGAACAGGAGTTGTGAAGCCAACCTCCTTACGCAGCAGCTTACAAGGCAACAGGGCCCAAGGCTTTTGCTTAAAACAGCATGGTTTGGGGATTACATCGATGTGAGGTTCACCAGGGAAGGAGCCTGTTGCCATCACCCCCTGTGTACAACCTCCATTTTTGAGCTTGCATCCCACTGCCTACAAACTTGTCTTTACAGTCGAGGGACAGGGATGGTGCCTCAGCTGGAAGGACCCATTGCAGCGTCCACCTCCCTGGCAGGTGGGTGCAGGGCTCCTGGCACGGACCTGAGTTGAGGGCTTGTTGTCGGGCACAGCTAGAGGAATAACAGGTCTAACTTATTTTGGCAAAGTTAAGAGAAAATGGAATGAAGTGAAAACCGAGAGTGCGGTGTTTATGGACAAAATGTATTGCATGTATTGCATAGAACCAAAAAAAGCGTGATGCTGAGTGCTGTGCTCAGACCTCAGGCGAGGTCTCTTCCAGCAGCCAAGCTGTGGGCAGTTCCCGTTCTCCTGAATCCTCCCCCAAAGACCGACCCCAGGGATCTGTGCAGCAGAAGGGTGTCCTCCTGGGAGCAGCCCACCAGTCCCCGGTCCCCCCCGAGATACCTGGCCGGTCTCTGGAGGGGGACCTGGGACTCTGCTGCTGTCTGAGTCCGTGTTGCTGCAAATGGTCCTGTGCTGGAGGGGAACGTGCAGGGAGAGAAAGGACACTCATCCTGGGAACGTGTCTATCAGGGAAACCCTATTATGTGTGCTATTGACAGAGATTAATTTATTGTTAGAGAGCTCTCTGATTCCATTAAGGGAAACGCTAAGGCACCTAACAAATTTGCTGACCCCGTTCAGGCTCTTTGCTTGTCAGTCAAACTAATGCACCCTGGCACTTCCCAAGTTAATTTGCTACCTAGGTTAGCCAGCCTTACAGCTATGACACCTTATAAATCATGTTTCTTAAAAACTAATGTTTGCATACACGTATTAGTAACATCACAAAAAATCTGCACGCTCTCTGCAGTTCGGAGACTACAAACGTGATGAGAAGCTTTAACAAAAAGCAAGTTTGAGAGAAGTGTCAGAGCTGTCCCCTGTGCGTCAGGGGACTCCAGCACACATCCCAGCAACGAAGACCAGTTAAATATTTGCACTGCCTGCGCACAGTTGGGGTCATCTCTATAAATTCCTCTAATCTCTTCATCTGTCTCTCTCTTTTATAAGATTGACTAAACATCTAGATCCTGAGCTGTAGCAGAAAGAGAGGAGGTACCCACAGTAAGTCTGTTGGGAGCAATTACTACAGATGAGTTTAGTCTTAATTTGCTGCGGGGGTGGGGGGAAGATCAAAAGGAAATTTTTTGTCCGCTGCAGGAAAAGCAGATATAATGGCTGCAAACTTGGGGGGGGGGGAAGAGCTATTTTGGTATTCAGATAAATCAGCTTTTAAAGAGCAGTAATCGACAGAGCTGCAGATTGATCGTTATTGTGATGGCAGGGCAGTGGGTTGGAGTAGCTTTGAGAGAGCAGCGGAGGAGTGAGGGTGCCGGCAACTCAGTGTGTGGTTTTACACGTTGCTTGCAGCAGCAGAGTTTTGCAGCCGGTCCTGTGGCTACACGGCTGGGCAGCATCACTTCTGCATGGCCTTTGTACCATGGAAAAAAAAAATTCTCCCAAGACCATAAGAGAAAACTTCATCAAAACTCTTTGCTCCCCGCCTCACACTGCTTTCACATGCGATCTACATCAAAGCCTCCGAGAACTAGTCGGAGCTCCACTAAGAGCAGAGCGAGTTGTTTCCACCCAAAGCAGAAATCTACAGAGACCTGCTCCTCCTTACTGGCAAGCCCGACACATCAGCCTCTCCTGGGAAGGCAGTGGGTACAACCCTGTACATCCTATTTCTAGGAGCAGAGAACTCCTCGCCCTAAGGTTTCCTCTGCTGATCCTGCGTGCAGGAGTTAAAGCAGTTTATTTTCTGACTTTCCAGGAGCCTGGTGAACGCTGCGGTCTGGGTGCTGCTTCCTACCCGTGGGCTGAGCCCTTCCTGCGGCAGCTGCAAGGCTTTTGTGTTGGGGGTGCCTCGGCAGAAAACTTTGTAGTAAACATCCATGTTTCTGTATATATATAGTGCAGTGAAGATTTAAAATAATAATATCCTAGAAAACATTGACAGTATGAATTAGTCATTATAAAGATATGCTAATAGGATGAGTACACTTAGGTTTTATATGTTGGAAAAGACAAAAAAATTACCATTACCATGTAAAGGACCTTATAACTTCCCTCCCCACTCCCCTTTCTGTGCTCAGCCTGCGCCGCTGGTCCCTGTGAGCTCCGTGAGGGCTGCATGGGCACAGGGATGCATACTGAAAAGAAAACTGTGGATATTTGTTCCCTGTGGCTCCATCCGAGCCGCAGCACTCCCAGCTCTGGTGGTGGGAAAACCAGCGCTGCTGGGGCAGAGACCTTGGGCTGGTCTCGGGGATGCACAGGAGCAGGAGCTCCCGAATCCAGGTGACAATCCCGTGTGGGTGACGAGGGAAGGTGGCATTTAATAACCCTGGTGCCCTACCCCAACTTTTTTCTCCAGTGTCTGAGTTCCCCAGGCTGGCTGAGCTCCCTGCCCTTCCACCCCATCCATTACACCCCACGGCAATGCCATGCAGACACCAGTACCAATTTACTTGATAAATTCTGCTGCTTGTTATTTGAGGGATCGGACAGGCCTTGCGCTTTCGGGAGATTAATTTTTGATTTATTGTCGGCTACAATGATTTATTCTGATCCTTCCCCAGGGAAAAGACAGGGCTGTAAATATTTTAAATGCCGTTGGCTGGTGACAAGAAGCATTGCTGGATGGTAACAGGGTGGATGGGGGATTGAAATCATAGCAGCCTTTCTACTAAATTACTTAGAGGCAACTCCAAATGTCTGCTGGTCTGTTTGAACGGAGGCAGAGGAAGAGGGAAAGAAACCCCGCCACATGTTAAATTGTTATCTTATTAACTAAGACGATGTTCTTGGCTTTCTCCGTTTGCCCTCTGTGCTGCTGCTGCTGCTGATTGCAAAGAATTGAATTTCAAAGTATGATACGTCCTCGCTAAGAGCACATTGTGCTCCCTAGTGAGAAATAGAGGCAACTAATAGGAACTGCATTTTAAAACAGGCCAAATAACCAACTGGAAACCCCCAGGCAAGGGGCTCTTGGAGCCCTTCTGCTTCTGTCTGAGATCTCAAAGTACTTTACGGCAGGAGGCGAGCATCCCACTGTCCCCATCTCACTGGTGGGGCAACTGCAGGCCAGAAAGGGCAATCTCAAGGTCACTTAGTGAACCAGCAGCAGAGCTAGGAGAGAACCTCGGCTCTCCTGAGCTACTGGCCAGTGTCCTGGCCACTGGGTCCCACCACTTCTCAGGAGAGTGCTCAGGAGTCCCAAAGGGGCTCGGTGTTTTTAACCACTAGGACAACTCTCCATTGCCAAGGAAATGGCCCAAAACTTCCTTCCTTGACTTCTGCCTGAGCTGGACTTTGCTCTGACTCCAGCTGTTGTGGCAGACCCCCCCCCACGGAGGGGTGCGAGGGATCCCTGGGTGGTCTCAAGCAAAGGTAAGAGCCAGTGGTGCTCCCTGCTCCTCCGAACGAGACGTCCCTGGGGGGGCTTTCTTGATGCCGTGCCTTATCGATGATGTGAGGAATCGGATCAAAGAAAAGCTGGATACAGCTCTTGGGGAGAGCAAAAACACGCAGCGTCTCCTGCTAAGTTATGCAAAATATGCAAATAGGTTTCTCTTTTTAAAGATACATTTCATGCCCTTCTCCCAAAGTCTGAGACAAGTGAAAGTATTTAGAACTTGGGTTTTCTTCAGAATCCCTCTTGTTTTCTCCTTACACACAAGGATGATGCTCACGCACGTCAGTGCCGATGCTGGTGATGGCAGCTAGTTCCTCGCCGTGCCCCGATGCAGGATGAGGTTTGTGTCACGGCGCTCTCGGTCTCCCGGCATCCCAAACCAAAACCCTCCCGTGACCCGCAGAGGTGCATAGTCTCTTGGGCGGAGCAGCTGGAAATCCAATAGCATCCCTTTCCTTATTTTGAGAGATTTCCCATGGACTACCCTTTCTTCTCTGCCGAAGCCACTGTGCTCAGATCCATCAGCCCTGCTTGTTTGCAGAGCACTAATCAACAGCAGTTACTCAGAGCCCAGCTGCGCCTTGTGCTTCCCCATAAACTTAATGGTGTGTGAAGAGGAAACACGCACAGCGCTCGAGCAGGGCTTGGGGGTAACCTTCTGTTTTCATGCCCTCAGTTCACTCCACTGCTAATTCCTTCGCTTGTTTTCCGTCGGTGCTTTGAGATCCTTAGCCCTCGAGAAAGGCTGCGCACCTTCTTTTTCCCCAGCGTACCTGTGCTGCGGCGCTGCTGATGGGTGGATACTCAGCACCGGGATTTTCTTTCTCCTAGGAGGCCCTTCCACCTCGCTTCATTCATGAGCATTCACCCCAAATCTCCTCTGGCTTAGCTGTTCCCAAGCTCCCTTTGTCACCTGCTGGCAAGAGGAAGGCTGTCGGCCATCGATGTGCAACACTTGCACACATCAAGGTGACGATCATACTACCGGTGCCACCCACGCAACATTTTACCTGCTCACACATCTCTCTACAAGCAGCCAACACGATGCCCAGGGTGGGCAAGGACCCCCAGCCCCGGTAGCAGCATGCTTGCAGGGTGAGGAGGACACCGTACCCACCGGCGTACCCTCCCAAAATAACGTTCAAGAGGATGCCGGCCCCAGCCCCTGTTAGCAGAGCTGTCGTCTGAGGGTGCAGCATCACCCCGGCAGCTCCCAGCCCATCCAGCTCTGGCACCGAAGTGCAGAGAGGGCTCTGTGCCAGCAGCCGGAGCGGTGGCTCCCTTCCCTCCTCTCCTCTTTTTTTTTTTTTTTTTCTCCTGAACAGCAAATAAAATCCTTTCCTCCTGCTGCTAAATTGGAAAGGAAAAAAACCCCAAAACAAAACAACACTCCCCTCCCCAACCTAACAATAAGTATCTTGGAGGAAAAAAAAACCAAAAACCTGGAGCATTGAAGATAAAAGAACGGCTGTTAAATGAAAATGTTGAGGCAGAAAGGCATTAGACAGCACTGGTAATTGTTAATTTGTACTCAGATTTAGTACGAAAGGGCTTTTATTACTTCAAATATGCATTTATTCGGGTTTTCCATTTGGAGCAGTAACACGCAGATGAGCTTTCAAACCCCCAAGGTATTGGGTAAAATAAAAAATAAAAAATAAATCCTTTAATGGATTTTCAAGTCTCTAGTCCCAGCAACCATTTTTTATTTTTTTTGTTACTGTTTTTTAGCAATATAGTGTGCAATTACAGCAGCACGATGGGCGCACTGTTAATTGGCCGAACTCCTCAGGGAAGGGAAGCCATCGCTGTCGGGGGCCAGTCCCCACGGGGGGGTCCTCGGCCGTTACTTCTTGTACGAGGAAAGCAGAGACCCCGCTGAAGAGCCGAGCTCTGCCATTGCAGGAGCCCGCTTTCAGAGACAGCCCCTGCCCCGGGGATCTCGTGCTATACACACCAAAATTAGAAAAAATCCCAATTATTTCTGCTCTATCACAGGTGGGGAGTGTGGGAGTGAAAAAAGTAACTTATTTGTGTTGGAGCAACAGGAGCCCCCAGTAATACTGAGTCAAACCAGCAAACCCAAATCCCAGCCCGCTGTGACTCCAGGGCCATTGCTCCCCATCCACCGGTTTAATTTTGGCTCCGCTGCCCTCCCACTGACTGATGGGTGGAATCTCTGCCTGCACCAACTCATCCCTGCCTGCGCCAACTCATCCCTGCCCGCACCAGCAAAGGCAAGTGGGAGCTCTGGGTGCATCTCCCATGGGTGCCAAGGGCTGGAGAGGGCAGCGAGGGGACTTTAGGAGAGTTTTCTGCTATGCGTAGATTTTTTTTTTTTTTTTCCCTGTGAGAAATATTCTGGTTTAAATGGGAATTGATTCAGGGAAGTCTGACAGACGAATGCTATAAACAAGATCAAATGAATTTATGACTGTTGTCCCTTCTAGCTTGATAATCAATGAAGTGTCGGGGGAAAGATGCTGGAATGGCAAAGCGCTGGGTCTATATCAGCAAAAGCAAAAGTCAAATCAGGCACCGTCGGACACTTGCAGTTGCCTTTGAGACATGCGCAGGCTGGAAAATTCTTTGATTTCCTGACTTCACCCAAAGCTGGTTAAACACTGGCACAACCTGCACACCACCTCCTGTTTGCCATCGGTGAGATTTATGCGTGGGTACAGGAACCCACGAGTAGCTGTTTTCCTGCGCTATTTGCTTACGCTTTGCATCTTTTGCCGATTACTCATGTTGCTTTAATACATGTGTTCCCCACCTCCGTGTCTGGGTAGCGTCTCCTCCAGGGACACTCCTGCTGGGAAGCCCTGACCTGCCTCGGCAGGCACCGCTGCTCCCGCACCGCCGGGGTTTGTTGCCTGTTGTCTGTGTAGGCTCAGCCGTTGCCACCTTGTTAATGATCTGTGTGTGTCCTGCAGCTTTATGATCTGTTATTCTCTCTGAAGAACTCGGTTTTCTTACAACTTTGTGGCAGAGGTTCCCAGTGGGTGGGTTTTACTGCCTGAATTGCAGGGTTGGGACAGCCTCATCTCGGTCTGGTCCATTAACAAGTAATCACTTTCTCTCCAGCCCAGATTCGGTTTGTGTTTGCTTCTCGTCTTGTTTTCTTTAGTTCAGAGTGAGCTTTGAACTGTGGTGTGCAGTGTCGGGACTCATGAATAAAAACCAGCCTGCTCCTCTCCAATCCCATCGTCGGTTTGCTTTCTCTGAACCGAAGGGGATTCATCTCGTTCAGGCTCACACAGCCCCGGGATGGGTGAGGGGGTGAGCAGAGGACTTGACGTGGTTTTGGAGGATGCAAGCATGGACACCTATTCCAGGGCGGGCAGCTCTTTAGCACTATAAAACCCAAGATGTAATGACTAAGGTGCTGGCACAATGACACGCGTTAACACCCAAATCCTTTTCAGAGGTCCTACAAACTCCTTGATGCAAGAAACCCCCTGTTCCTCAGGATCACCCCAACGCTCCCTCGCTCTCGGTTGGACCCCCCCGGCCTTTTAATTCACATTCACACCCACGGTGCTCAGTGTCTGCAGACGGGATACCAGAGTTAATACCCACGCAGGTGATCAGACAACAAGAACTGTGCCTTCTGGCCTCGAAAGCCCATCGGTTAATCCCAGCCTTCACGTTTGCTCCGCACCGGAGCTCGGGGAGCCTGGGAGCCCCAGGGCTGCACAAGGTGGCCCCCAGCCCCACCGTGAGCATCCTTCCCCATGCCCGGCCAGCGATAAACATGTCAGATGCACTAAGCTTGCGAGGATCGATTCCCTTCACAGGATCAACAAAGCAATTTGCTGTCTAGGTCTTGTTCTGTTGTGAATAATAAGCAGCCATGGAAGCTTGGCCTGTGTAACACCCCGTGCACTTGAAATTTGGAAACCATCAGGGACTGTAGAGGCAGGGAAGGGAAAAACACAGAAAGGGAAAGGAGAGAGGGGAATTACAGCCACTGATGGTCAGCATCGTCTTCTCAGATACCTAATCCATTAAGGGCTTTTCAGGTTCTGGAGTGCGGCAGGCAAATGGAGGGCAGTAATTCAGCGGGTGTGAAAGTGCCTCTGCAGCGGGAAGAGGGCAGAGCGGGCAATGTTGGCTCTGCCTGCCCGCTGCCTGCCCCCCGCAACCAGCTCGGAGAGCACAGGTCACCGCCGGGCTGTGGGTAGCTTGGGTTGCTCCAGCGGTTGGTCATCATCTTATTTTGTGGGGAACCTCTCTCCTTAAAAGCTTCCTTTTTTAATTAGTCCTCCTTTCCTGCCTGAGGGCATGCACAGCTTTGCAGGGCAGGGCAGGACATCTCTATCCCTGCCTCTCTGTGGAATGAGGATGAACTCCCAAGGACAGATCTCTTGGGGGCCCTCTGCAAAACCATCCTCCTCCATCAGCCCACCTGTGGCTGGATGGTACTTAGCTCTGGCCATCTCCCCGTGCTTTCTCTCCATGCCCGGTCCAGCCCCTGGTCACTGGGAAGCGTGTTATTCTCCACCAGAGCCACCGTCACCCTGCTAGACTCTCCAGCACTGTCTGTGCCAGCGAGTGATGAAAATGCAAGAGCTGTATCCTCCTTAAGCAAATGCACAAGCTCATCAAATACCTTCAGCAACAACCCATGCAGAAGGGAGCTTTTGCCTGGTGCACCCAAAACATTGCAGATCTCTCCCTCCCCGGGGAGGGGGGATCCAAAGCCGGATGCCGGTGCTGCACACACAAGGTCCGGGCGTGAAGACACACGGCCCCTGCCTACGGAGTGTGCTCTACCTCAGATCAGATGCAAAACCAGCTGCTGTTTTCACAAGGTCGCATGATTAACCCAAAACTCGGAGAAGGAGTATGAGGACGGACAGATGCACGTATCAAACTACGTGCATTCCCAGGGCCAGCCATATGAGCCCTGCCCAAAAGCCACAGGAGACACACTCAGCTCTCTCTGACAGCAGTATTTTGTCCCTTTTGCTCCCTGGAGTGTTTTTGGCATACCAACATCAGTCCATTAACATTGAACCCAGCCCTCCTTCCCCTTAGCAACAGCATCAATATTTATGATGTGTAGCTAATGCAGTGTACTTATATGATTTCTAGGATTTCAGGTGGGAATTCTTTGTACAAAAGACCTCTATTACCTTTCAGTATAGGATGCTGCTGTTCACCTGCAAAACAAGCATTATAGATCTGCGACCTTTCTTTTACAAGCTATTTCATGCTGAAGAGAACCAGCCTGCAGCTGCTTCTCAATCACGGATAATTTAAGTGGGAATATAGGTACCAGAAACCCACCTAATACTAATTGCTCTGCTTAGGCAGGTTTCTGTAAGTGGCTGAAAAGGATCAAGCCTATTGATTAATTAACCAATAACCTATACACAGGCTTCGGCGCAAACTCTGCAGCTGTGCGCTTGTGTCATTCTGCTGCCTTCAGTCACACAAAATGGTGAGCAAGTCGAGCACCCTCAGGGTTGGCTTTATTAACCTCTTGCCTGAAGGAGGCCGTTTGAAAGACTCTGAAATGTCTGTACCAGGGCATAACGAAGAGCTTGGAGGTAGATCAGTGGTGATGGAGAGAGACTGATGGTGTGGATAAAAATTTGGTCTTTGACTATTGAATAGGGCTAATGTTATAGGGCTGATGAATGGTAGGTATCCACAAATTCATCAGGGTTTGAAATGTTGTGGTGAGCATCCCACGAAGCACCTAGGAGGAGAGTGCTACCTGCAAGACAGCTCTCAAAGGCAGGGTGCAGGGATCCCTGTGTCCCGGACAGACTGCACCAGCTCGTGAGGGTGTAAGTACGTGTAAAGACCTGCTCTGTCTTCTTTGGGTTCTTCTCCCCACCCCACGAGCTGATGCGGGGACATGGCAGCTCTGTGCCACTGCAGTTTCAGGCGTCCTGCTGTTGTTCAGTGAGGACTTTGGTTTTTAAAGGGAGTGACTCTGAAAGGGCATTCATCCTCCCTGGCAGCAAAGGCTTTCTGCAGGGGGGATCTTTTTCAGCTCGCTGCCTGGCTAAGGAGGGCTGGGGGAAGTTTGTCTGGTTTCTTTTCTTTTTTATATAAATAGGATATTCAGCAAGAGTGGTCGTTTCAAGTCAAGCAAAAACATTGCTGAGTGTTGATCAAGTCCCATGTGCTTTCTTTTTGTTTAGACACGGCCATTTAAAGAAGGAAGCCAAATACTTTGTATGACCCAGCGCAATTACTGTGCCTCCCTCCCTCCTTCCTTGTTTTTCCTGGAATTAACTGTTTGTGCAACTTTTAACCTGGGCTTTCCCTGTTGTCCCTTGCTTCTGCTGTCTTCTCTGGACCTTTTAGTTCATCTGTGGTTTATACAATCCCAGAGTTTCCCACCGATCCCCAGGAGAGAGATTGCTTTAGGACTGACATGTGCCAGACACAGTGCAACCAGCTGGACATTTCCCTCTTGGCACTAAAGCCCCATGGAAAACGTTAGGAACAAGGCAGCAGTTATCTGAGTGATGGCCCAAATGCTGAGACATCCTTTATGGCTCCCAGCCCCAGGACTGGATGTTTCTGTCAGGGCACATCCTTCAAACTTGAAACTTCTCGCTGCTCCAGTGAAGCCGCTGCCCTTTTCTGTCTAAGGCATCTAGCAGCCAAAACCCGGAATGCTAGTTGTTAAAAACGGTTGACTGATGATTATGTTCCCTCTCTTTTAATTAAAAGCTTGGCATTTACAAATCAAAAATATCCACACCGGGATTTTTCCTGCCCTGGTATTTTAAATAATAATTGTTAATTATTAATTATTCATGATTAATGAATGCTTTGCACATCTAAATGTCTTCCTTCCAGACAACCCTGTAAAATCATTTGCTGTAATTGTAAGAAATCTGCTAGGCTAGTGATAGCGGTGAAAGTCCTACGTCCTTCTGGGGCTCCCGTGGAAATGCAGCAGATCTTGACTAATATATAGCCAAAGTCGTCACCGGGGAGGGAGCCTTTGGTAGCTAATGGGTTTGCTCTTTGGATGTGCTCAGTTACATCTGCCTGCTCTAGCAACTACAGGAAGCCCATTTTGCTCCTGCTTTCTTGTAGGAGGCTGCCTGGATCACCCCCAGTGACAAAATTGCAAACCGAGGGGCAGCAGACGTCCCCTCCTGCGCAGAGCACTGGTGCGGGCTGCCGGAGCTGGGGTCGAAGGCACACACAGCAACAGAAGGGAGAAAACCTTTGGAGTATGAGACCAACATATCCAAGTTGAGAGCCTAAAGTTCAGCTCTGAAACATTGGTCCCGGCTCAAGGACTCGGTGGGTTGAAGTTCAAGAGTGCTTAACATGTAAGAGTCCTCTTGACTTCACTCTCCAAAGAGAACCACAGAGGAGTGGTTTGGCGACCGGCACCACTGCTTGTCAGTCCCTCCATCTCTAGGAACACATTTTCTTTGTCAGGTCACTGGTTTCTTCTAGGTCACCTTTTCCTTCTAGGATTCACAGCCAGCTTTCAAGTTTGCCAAATACTTGTGCAAAATCAGTAGAAAACAATGGTCCAGTTGCACTGGGACTGGCTTGTCACATTTACCTCCGTGGCAATGCAAAGCCCCTGGCAAACTGGCACGATGCTGACTGCTGCACCTATGGGATGTAATTTCAGCCCCGCCAAGTGGACAAGATATTCCTGTGGGTTGTGTGCATCCTAAAAGCAGTGGGTTTCTTTGCTGTGGCTCGCTTTCTGCAGGATTTCTCGCCCAGATTTTTGCTCGAGTGGTTGCAAGATGTTCCAGTGCTGCACACCGCTCTGTTTGCTCCTTTCTCCTGTTCAGCAAGCGTGCTGGCAGCAGAAATTGGTGTTTTGCTGCAATCTAGTGGTGTAGCACATGGAACAGGTTCATGGTATTCGCTTCAGGCTGAAGAAAGGCTCCCACGCATGTTTTCCCAGGCTCTAACAGGCAGAGCCTGACTTCTGCAGGAGCTAAGAGATACTTGTGTATATGTGCTCTGTACTCACAATTCCTTCATCAAATGGGAGAAAACAAAAGCAATTTACATTATTCTTCATACTAAGCAATAGAGAAGATGGATACTGCACAAGATACATGATGCAGAAAGGTGTTTCAGGAAGTACAATCTTTTAAGTTTGCCATCTGGAGAGTGCTGGAAATCTTTAGGTTTTATGATGAGGCAATGTTACTGACTTCCTGCATAATGAGCAGCTGACTCGTATTAGAAATCAAGGTGACACAAGCACAGGCAAGCTGGCCTAGCCTTTTCCAGCTGAGCAAGCTCCTAATCTTCTGGCAGTAAATAAGTAAACGGAGGCACTCAGTGCCCCTTGAATCAGTAGAAAAGCTTGCAGGCTGTGATGAGAAAGAAAGATGGAGATGTGCAGGAAAAAGGTAAAGAACTGGGGGTTTGTTTGGGTTTTTTTCACTCCCCTCATTGGGACCTTGAGGAGCTATAAGGGAATGACATAATTCAGCTTTCCCTTGAAAACATCATCTTTGTTTTCATCTTCTTCCCATCCCCTCATGCCAAACAGGAGGCTTAAGAGGGCAAGGGCTGGTGAGCACAGGGATGCAATGCAAACCTGCCTGGCCCCCAAAGGTAATGTTCTCAGGGAAAAGGGAGGGCAAATGCTGGGCAAAGCTGCCTGGACTCTTGTATCTGTGATCGTGAAATCTGTCTGGAAAGAGCAGTATCGGAGCAAAGCTTTGCTCACATCGAGCTGTTTAATATTTCATGGTAAGCTGGTGTTAGACACGAGAATCTCCAGGAATGCCTGGAGCTGTGCAATAGAGAGGTCTCCATGGCCTGGGTGGCTGCTTACCTGCCATCGTCAGCAGCAGGCTTTGCTCTTGGTTGTACCAGTGTCAGGGTGATCCTCTCTGGGCTGACAGCACCCCATGGCCCCCAAAGCAGGCTCCCCACACCCAGGATCGCCGGACGAGGTCCAGAGCGGCGAGCCTGGGGCTGCAAATTGTGCAGAGGAATTTGACCCAGGTAGAGGGGGTTATTAGGGGCAATTTTTAGGGAAACAACTGCTTTGGGAAGCTGTTTTGCAAAAACTTCTTAGGGCAAGTTCAGCCGGTGTCCCTGCTGGTTCGGGAACAGAAATGTCAGTGGTTTATCACGTACCTGATGACACATCTCGGGATTTCACCCACCTTTATTTTGGGGTGGGTGCAGTCTTGATTGTCACAAGCAGGCAAATAAAGATTATTTTTTTTCTAGATTTAAAAGTTGAAGGAAACCTTTTGTGGAGTGAAGGCTGGAGCATGCCTGCCTGACACCAAGTTAATCTTGGGTGCAGAGCATTCACCTAGCCAACTGCAATTCTTTTCCTTTGCTTCTGTGCCTGCAATACGCACACAGAGAAAGCTTGCTTTCCCAGTTTGCTGCAAACCACCTGCAGACTTTCCCAGTCCGCTGAGATTTACAGGCGAGCGCTGGGCGAGATTCCCAACAGCCGCCTGACGGCGGTACTACGACCTTGTGTTCTGTAGGTTTTATGCACGCTAAAAATAATCGCCCTTAGCAGGAAAACACGGTTGTGCTGTAGCAGCAGATGGCAGCACCGGATAACGAACGGCAGGGCCGGGCTGGTCGGTCCTGGGCATCCACCACCAACCTCAGCCTTTATGGGTGGGTTGGTAGCGATAGGTGGGTTTTTGCATCCTTCTGCAGTCGTAGAGGTCTGGTATTGCTGGTAAGTGGGGTCCGAGGCCTCTGGAGTTGGATGCTCATGAAGCGAAGGGTACCTTCTCCTTTTTAGTTGTTGGCTCCAATGGAGTAGAAGTCTATACTGCGTTGCGTGCTTGGAGTGGCTTAGCAAATACAGGATGAGTGTACTTAAATGCCAGTCCAGGTTTTAAATCCTCTGTACCAATACTGAATAAAACTGCAGGTGCGTTAATGAGGCATGACCTCTGCCAGTGCTCCAGTACCTATGGATGGGAAGGGCTTCGTGTCCTGTGCTCTCAACTCGGAAAGCACAGACTGGCTGCAACAGCACAATGATTTATATCCTAGGGGCAAGCGAAGCTGCTGCTCCATTAAAACAAAGTGCCTGGGATGTGCATCCATCACTAGCTTTTCCTGAAAGGCTCGAGTGTCATAGCAGGGTGCCCATGAATCCATCTTTCCAAGTGCAAATGCTTTAAGGCTAATCAATACTTTCTTCAAAGAGATTGGTTGGAGGAGAGGAACTCATCTAATTTCTCCTCATTGCCCATTCCCTGGTTAACCATGTTAATTTGATTGCAGTGGATCTCTAGGGAGAAAGCAAAGGAGGGGACCCTCTATGAGCTCTTGAGTGAGGACAAATATCCAGAGTGGATCTGGTGAGGAATCAGAGCCAAGGAGGGAGCACACCGCTGCTGCCTCAGGAGTCGGCCCCTCACCTCCCATGACTGGGCTCTGCCCTGCAGAAAGGTCTGTCTCAATAACCAAGGCACATATGTCTCTCTCTGTTGGTGTGGGATGTCCTCCTAGTTCAACCGCCTGCTTGCTGGGAAACACCAAGCACCTGGGCCTAGCTTCATGCTAATTTTAATGGTTAACTCGCAAATATATCTTGCAAGTACAGGGTGCAATTCCTATTGCACATACGTGCTTCATCTCAAGTTGCCAATGGTTTGCAACAAACTATTTCTCTTGACTGTTCTGATCCTTGCTGCACCAGATTTGGTTATCCCTAGATAGAGATGCAGGATAGGAAGCACGTCTCAGCTTCATTTCCACCATGTACACATGCCTGAACGGTCTCCAAGCATCAGAGCTCTGCTCGCCATTTCTTCCAGTACCTCTCACAGAGGTAGCTACAAAGAAGAGTAAGCACATTTTTGTTCATAGCGCAAACAGATCAGCGCTGTATGTTGCAAATCAGGATTTGTGTGATGCGGGTAGGCAGTGTCCTCCTCCAGATGGGATTCTCTGCAAAGAGACTTCCAAAAGCAAGCAGGGATATTTCAGTTCCTTCCCAGCAGGCTGTTTTGCAACCAGCACCACTAACAGGAGAGGAGGGATAAATGCTTGCAGGAACAAGGATTAGAAGTGAATTTTGCAAGGTACTGAGCAGCTCATGAAGCACAGTGTGCCCTCGGATCCCTCTGAAATTAAAGGTAGTCAGCATCATGGAGGAGCACTCAACACTCTTAAAGAGGGAGGCCTTGAGTGACTCTACATACCCCTGCCCTAAACCTAGCTGTACAAGGGGATCCCTGCAGAAATGGCAAAGCCTGATGAAGTCTAATGTTTCCAAAGGTGTGCTGAGCAGCTCCAGGGTAAGGGAGGAAAGCCTGTGCCTCAGTAACATCAGTAGTAAAAGGTCCCCAGCTTTAGGCGCCTGGTTTGTTTGTACTTTGCTGCTGATCCCTCTTTGCTCCCACGTGTGGTTCGAATTTTGCCTCTGCTTTCACCAGCACCTTGGCAGTTGGGGATGGGTGGCTGGAGCTCTGTTCAGCACTGGGTTCTGCACTGTCTCAGCTATTCTTAATTGATTTATCTTCCTTCATTTATAGCAGCTGGGCTGTTGCTGTCCTGCAGCACCTGCTCTCTGAATCTGGGTTTGTGTTCCTGCATCTACTACTCAATAGTGAAATCGCAGTCTACAGCTTCTTTTCCAGATCCCCCGAGGAAGGTTCTTTTCTCTGGTGGTCCAGCAGACCCTGCAGGACACACATCTCATTTCTGACGTGTGAATTCTTCACTGGCTTTCATGGGATGGTGACACGCATAAATGCAAATGTATCTCTTGGGCCAAGCCAGGGACCTTGGTATTTTTTGTGATAACCCTCTAAAGGGCTTGAATATATGACGCGCATCAGCATGTTCAATATACGTTGTCTAGAAGATATGCTAAATCAATAAGGATCAGTGTGTTGCTTCTAGAGGAAATGTCTATATTAGTTTAAGTTTCACAACCTCAGCAGACTATTTGTAATGTAATAAAATGTACGGCCAGGGAAGTGGCACATCTCACTGCGAGTGTTTCCTAGATGGGGGAGGCTTTAATTAAACTGACATTTCTGATAACCAAGTCACTGAAGAGATGTCTGGGCTGCGATGTTAACAGAAGCTTCTGCTGGGTCACTCGGCGGGGGAGAGAGCCCGATTGCAGATAGCCACCAGCTGACATCTTCCCCAGAGCCAAACTGTGACACTGCTGCTCCTCTCCAGCAGCCCCCTGCGTGGCAAAGACCCCCCCCCCCCCCCCAAGGGCGATCCTGCTTCTCAGGGAGTGGGGGGGGGGATATCAGCAAAGTGTCTGTAACCCTGGGCTCCTCCGCAACCCTTCATCTGGGTGACCCCCAGCGCTCTGGAAAGCCTTGTCCTTTCCTGCCCGGAAAAAAAAAAAAAATAAAATCTGGAAATTGGCTTTAAAGTCTGGGACCCGCGTGGTTTGGGACCCCGGGCTGTGCTTTTAGTGCCTGCGGGAACTTTTGGGGGCCGCTCAGCCGGGGGATTGGGGAGGGGGGGGGCAAAGCCGGTGCCGGCCGGCAGCGCGCTAAGGGGCTGCAGCTGCTAATTAACGGCACCGCTAATGAATCCCTCCCCCTCCCTTCTACCCCCTCTACCCTTTCCCACCAGACCCTGCCTTCCTCCCTGCCTCCTCCCGGGGCGCGCTCCCTCCCTCCTTCTCTTCCTCCCTCCTTCTTTCGCCCGCCCGCCTCGGGAGCGCGCAGTGCGGCGCGGCCGCGCCCGGGAGCGCGCAGTGCGGCGCGGCTGAGCCCCGGCTGCCGTCAGCCCCGGCGCTCCCGGAGCAGGTCAGCGGGGGTGTGTGTGTGGGGGGGGGCGTTAAGGGTTTGGGGGGGGGGTGGGGTTACCGGGCTGTGGGTGGCCCCCCGGGTGGGGGGATGCTCGGGTCGGTCCGGCTGCGGCAGCCCCCGGGCACGGCTTGGGGGGGGGGGGGGGGATTGGTCCCTGCACCCTTATGGCGGGTTTGGGACCCCACTGCATGCGGGGTTTACCCCCCCCCCCCCCCTTATTTTTTTCCCCTCTCTGAGCCAGAGCTGCATGTGGAGGGAGCTTGGGTACCGGGCTCGGGCATGTGATGGGATTTTTGGTCTTACGTCATGACATCGTGTCTATGCGTGTGATAAAATCCTGATGTGTCAGTCTGGGGGGGGGGGGGGGGGACAGGGGGCAGGAAGGGAAACGCGGCCCGGGTAGAGACCTTTGTGTGACGGGGCATGTTTCGGTCCCCGAGAGCTCCTGGGGAGGAAGGTTCGCTCTGCGGGGAGGCTGCACCCTCCTTTTTCCCTCTCGTGTTTGGGGGTGGATTCACGTTCTCCCTCTGAAACATCCCGGGCTGGCAAAACGCATCCGCCGGCCTCGTCGGCGAGGCCTCTTTGAAAACACCTGGGTTGCGATGCTGCGTTCGATGGAGCCAGGCCTCGCCGGAGAGCAGCGGTTGGTGACTGCCGTATTTTTAATCTGCATGCTCTGGCTGTGCCTGCAGAGCAGCTCGCTGCTATCGATCAGGCTTCTGGAGGTGGGGAAAGTGCTGAATCATTTGTACTCCTGGCTGTACGGGCGGTTCAGCTGTTCCCTCTCTCCGGCAAATGCTCAGAAATGGGTTGCGGAGACTGAAGGAAACTCTGCTGCATGTGCGTGGCTGTGTCTGAGGTGGGAGTCCTGTGGGCCTGGAAGAGGTACTGTTTGGCTTGAGCACAGAGTGGTATCTTCTTCCGTGGCCTTAGTGGCTCCTTGGAGGACAGGGCACAGGGAAGATGCATGCTTGCATCTTGCTGAGGCCTCTGGGCACAGTACTGTGGGGGGCTATGGGGGGGTTGAGGGAGGTTTTCTCTAGAAAATCCTGTCCCTTCTAGAACTGGGAAAGGCTCGTGGGGCTTGCTGCTTGGATAGGTTTTTCTTTTTCCTTTTGAATACTGCCTTTGAGATTCTTTTTCAAGGTCAGGTCCTTGGAATAGCATGTGGGCTATGGAGCACTTCTGAAAGTCAAAGGGGGATGTTTCTGTCTGCTTTTTGAGAGAGAGGCAGTGTAAAGGGGCAGGGGGACGTGTATATCGCAGAAAAACTGGAATACCGAAATGCAGACCAGACACCTGACTGTTTTAAGATGGATACTGTGGTGCTGTCAGTGTTTCTGGGGTGCTCCTATCAGATGCTGAGGACAAAAGCAAGAATCCAGTGACTTTTACCGAGATGCTGACTGCTTTATTGTTGGCTGTATTTCTGTAAAATGTCTACCCTTTGGCAGACAGCTAAATTGATCGTCAGCGCGACTGCTTTGTTTCCAGAAAACTTCTTTGCATGGCCTACCTTGAAAGATAACTGGTCAAATTCAGCATCACATTCTTTCTATTTAACGGCTTCAGGCAGGGCCCTTTGCTGACTTTCCTTTTTTGTGTAGCTGTAATACAAGTACAACATAAATAATGCATGGAGGTCTTCTCAGCTGACGGAGGATGGGCTTGAGTTGTTAAATTTGAAAATGGACTTTGTTTACAGGGGTTGAGACCTGGGGACTGGCTTTGTCTTGCTTGAGCTAGAGCTGTGTGGTAGTGTTGGCTACCGTAATAACAAAGCTCCAACATCATCTTCAGTGTCTCGCTGGGGGTTACTGCAAGCCGCAGTGTTTCCCGAGTTGTGTTGCCTTGGCTGTGGCTAGGGATCTGATTTAAACTAAGTCAGTCAATCCAATCATCTCTTCTCCCAGCTAATGATTAAATGGAAAATATCCCAAGCTCTCAAATGGTATTAATTCATAATGAATTATTTGCCTAGCTGTGATCTAATTGTCTTCATCTTCTTGGGTCTGGTATATAAAATCGATGCTGCTGCTGGCAAAGTGCCACTGCAAAGGCTTTCTGCAGTGCACAAGTGTCAAAGATGGTCAAATATCTTTAATAATAACAACAAGAAATGAGGTCTCCTTCTTCATATCTGTGTCCCTGCCAGCTGTCTGAGACCCTGTGAGGAGGCTACTCCCATGAGATCCCTGTGTGTAGGTCTTGGCATGGTTGTGTCCCTCCTCTGAAGGAGGGCACTGAGAGTCTCATGGGTGAGCTGCTGGGTGCAGCCCATGCGTGGTGAGCAGGGAAGGTGTTGAGATCGGATGTGAATGGTAACGTGTCAATATTGTGTGTCAGGGACTGGGTGGGAATAGAAATGAAAAGCTGTAAATGCAGACCAAGGCAGCTGTTGGTGTCGCCTGCGATCATAAGGAAAGGAAGAATGGATGTGGACAGAAGGTAAAGGGACCTTTGTTGGTGCTTGGTTCAGGATGATGGGAAACGGTAAATAGGTGGCTTTTAAAGTAGTTTAACTTTCCACTGAAACGATTTTTACTTCCAATGCTCTGTTTCAGGCCTGGTTGGGTGACCTAGTGTCCTTGGGAGAAGGCTTGCTGGGTGAATTATTCATAGGTACCAAGTACCTTGCCAGGCTTGAATCTTCTACCCGTTCCTGTCATATGTTTAACCCCATGCAGCAGAAACATGGTAGTTATGGGGGTCCTCTAACAAAATACTGTCTGGATAAGCGTCAGTGTTTTGAGAAATGGAGCCTACCTGGGCAGAGCGATGGCTTGTACAGGTTACTCAGAGCTTCAGAGTGCATTGGCTCCATCTTGTTCTTGGTGTGCTCTGATAAAGAGGAGCCCACAAATAAAAGGTTTGCACTTGAGATTGTTTGAGAAATCTGGGGAAATTAAACAGCCAGATTCCCAGGACACTTCTGTGGTTCTGACATTATCTGTGAGTCTTTGGCAGGAGTTGCTGAATTTCTTCCTTCTCCATACAGAAGCAGCATGTGTGTGTTGAGTTTTATGGGGTTTTAATTTAGTTGTCTGTGCAGCATCAGACTCTTGAACCTCATCAGCACTTAACCTTATATGTAGCTAAACCTGAATGGTAGGGCAGAGCTCCTTCATTTGTACGGTTACAGGACTTCAAGGGAGATGTGAAATCCCCTGGTTTCTGCACAGTTGCAAAGCTCTGCTTAAGTGAAATAAGAATACAGCTGAATTGTGAGGATTTAAATCCATTACAGTTGTTTACATTGAATGTCTCTGAGTCATGTATAGAAAAACAGATTTTACCTGAATTTGAATAAAAGCAAAACCTGGGAGTAGACTTTTAAAAATCCAAGAAAGAAACCTAAACTCTGGTACTTCCCCTTTGAACCTTTATTGTTCCTTGGGTTTAGTTTGCCTTTACCAAAATACTCCCTTGTATCTTAAAACCGAGCAGGCAGCTGAAACCAAGGCTCGTATTCAGTTACAGTTTTTGAAAGGCTCTAGCAAATCTTGTCAGAGAGGTCTAGCTTGTCTCCCTGCCCTGTGGGTAACTCCTTTCAAAAATCATATTCTTATGTTGTTGGATGACTTCTGCTCCGTCTTTTTTTTTTTTTTTTTTTTTTTTTTCCCCCCCCCCTCCTGGTGAAGCAGGTCATACCTTCTTTCTTTTACCTTTGCTGTCCAGGATAATTGTTGCATAATTTTAGAGATCCAGTTGTTGTTATGCTAAATAATCCCTCTCCCTTTTTTCTCCCCTTTTTTTTCAATCCAGATCTGAAAGAAACTGTGTTGTGTTTTGATGGATTAAAATAGAGGAGGATTTAGACCTCAGCCCTGCTTATAGGGATCACCATTCCTAGTTAATGAGATAGGAGGAGAAGGATTAACAACTGAACAAATAGAGATGGTTTTGCATGGCTAAACCAGGTAGAAGTTCCCAAGGATTCTATGCAAGGACAAGTCTTGGCCTTGCCTCTTTAGCTTCTCTCAGTTCAGAGTCCTTTGGATCTCATCCCATCCTCTTGCTGCTGGTGATCACCAGGTCCTATTATTCTCTCTGTAGGAATGCAGTTTGGAGAGAACAGCCCAAGGGCACAGGAGAGCGAAGCATCCTGCCCTGGCTGCAGGCAGAGTTGAACAAAAGACAGGGTACAGGTCTTGGGGACAGGGTGCGTGTCTTGGGAACAGGGAATGGAGACTTTCCTTCAAAAAGCAGCATCTAGAAATCCTTTGCTAGCATCAGTCTGCCTCTGCTACTCAAACCTAAACTTAGGGCTGTTGGCTTCTGAGGCTGCCAGAGAAGCATTAGCACTGAAAAGAGGGTGCTTTGTCCAGTCAAGGTTCAAACTAGCGTGGTACTGAGCGCCTTCCAGTCCCAGTGACTCCAGTGGAATCTGAAAGGGTTCTACAACTTCATATGTGAAGGCCTGTGCAGTCCGGGGTGGACCCATCTCCTGCCAGGCCCTGCTCCAACGGGCACTGCTGTTCCTTGTCACAGGCAACAAATAATCTCATGTTCAAAGCATGACATAGGTATAGCTGATAAATACATAGCATGGGCTGTCCTAGATGCTGCTTTCCCACCTTTGGAAGCAAACATTGATCCTTACAGATGGCTAGTTAAAGGGAGCATAACCCAGAGGGTTGGTGCAAGGGGAACCTGGAGGTTCATTTGAATTCCTGGCAGGTTTTCTACTGCTTTATGCCTCCTTGACAGTAGATTTTGCTATCTTCCAGCATAGGGACTGATGGGTTCCTACGGACTTTCTAAGTCACAGCAAGCATGATACTGTCTCACTGTCAGCCTGCATACTATATGCCTCTTGAAATGCCCTGGCATAGATGGGCAGGGCTGGCAACTGCAGTGTGAGCTGTGAGGTGGATAGGACTCTCCTTGAATCTGTAGAAATTGTAGTGAAATCCCCTTTCTGCTACGAAATGTTTACTTTTCCTAGTTATCCCATTAACCTCAAGAAGCTCCAAGTTAAAAGAAAATGCAGCGCCTCTAAAATTGAGGAGAACATCTAAGGCACTGACCTGTTGCTCATGTTTTTCATTTGTATTAAGTAGTCGCTCCTTGAGGATAAAAAGTGGCTTCTGTGTTCTAGGGGTTACTCGGAGATCAGTGCTCTTGAACAAGCATTCAGGCTCTCTGTTTAATTTGTTTGGTGTCCTGCATATGTTAGGTGCAAAAGTAGCACGTATGCTTCCAGCTTCTTAAAGATTTTTCATTCCACGTAAGACTCAGGGACATGGTTTAGTGATGGACTTGGCAGTGCTAGGTTTACGGTTGGGCTTGATGGTCTCAAAGGTCTTTTCCAACCTAAATAATTCTACGACTCTGTGTATATTTACACTGAGGATGCAAACAAAACTGCAGATGATGGCGTGAGCCTGAGAGAGCATCCCATCCCCAAATTTCAACACGGGAAGATGCTTAAAGGATGGTTTACCTGGAGTTAGCCAGGAAGAATGAAAATCCCCACGGATCAGGGAATTAGAAGGAAATGAGTGTCCGTGGGTGGGAGAAAGACCCGACCTGAGCCTCCTCCGTCCAGTCCGTCCCGCGGGGCGCCCCGGCCGCTCTCCAGGGTGCTGAACCGCCGCCGCGACCCCGCACCCCCGCCCCGGGGGAGGGACGGAGGGAGGGGGCTCTGCGGCCCCTCAGCCTCAGTCCCTGCCTTGTTGATCTCCCCGTTGCTCCTTCTGTCTTCGGTAAGGAGAAGGGGTAAGAAGCATAGGTTGAAATAAGAGGATGCAAGGGGTGTGTGTGTAAATCCACACCCCATCTCCAGCATAGCTGTCAAGCAGTAACATAGGTTACCCAGAGAGGCTGGGTGGTCTCCACCCTTGTTGGATGGCTGTTTTAAAGACCCATCTGGATAAAACCCTGAACAACCTGGTCTGACTTCATAGCTGATCCTGCTTTCAGCTGACGGCTGAACTAGCTGACCTGCTGTGGTCCCTTCCAAACAGAATTGGTTTGTGATCCCATTACCTTAAGGGTTTTCACAGGCAGGAAGCAAAACAATCTACTTGCTCTCTGCATCACTTTTGAGAACCTTTTCTCATGTACAGAGATTGACTGCCCATCCTCATATCACTGTGAAGCAGCTTTTATTGGATATTCACAGCGGCTTTTATTGGATATTCACACAGCCTGGGGGCTAGGAGGGAGGGAAAGAAATTACAGCACTCCCTTCTCACCCAACAAAGTGAAAAGGTGAAGACCAGCCCTGACTCTTGACTTGTTCCTGGAAGCTTTACACATAGTCTGCTCAGTTAATGAGGAGCTGCCTGTGCTTTGGTGTGCGAGTGGTGGTAAATGTCACTCTTCCTCAAGCAATTTAGATGATTAGTACTTGGAGCCAGCCTGCATCTTGTTCCACAGGCTCTTAACAGGTCCACAGTAGGGTATGGTACCACCAGCCACCTCGCGTTTAATTACACAGCCCTGTTTGTGATAGCTGTGAGAGTTACTAATATGCCTAACAGCACAGCTTGGCTCTGCAGTTGATAAAGACACATCTGTATGCTGAGCTGTACCCTTATTGAGTTAAGAGCATAGAAAAAGCTCTCTTTCTTGCTGTCACTTAAATGGTGTCAGGATTCGTGAAATCTTGCTTTCAGATTCCTACCGGACCCAGCAACAAAGCCTGCTTGTTGCAAGCTCATTGGTTTCTGTTCGAATCCCTGTGACGTGTTCACAGATGTGTGCAGACAAGTGGGAGGGAGGGGGGAATGGGAGAACTGAGGCTTTGTAGCCATGCACATGTGACAGCATGCATGGGACCCCTGAAGCTCCTCTCAGGCCAGCCCTCCTTTCATGATACATCTGGCATGCCCCAGACCATGTTTTGGCACTGTCATTTTGAGCAGTCTGTCTGTAGTTGAATTGCAAGTCTTGCAAGCACGTCTGGGGACTTAAAACTTGGCTTATTTTTACTTCTCCCATTGCAAATTCAAAAGAGCGTAGCTAGGTAGGATTTGATGCCCTCTGCAGTGAAGCTATGTATATGAGAGTGCCCTGAGAACAACCTCTTGAAAACCATTTCAAATCAACTTACTTAATAAATTGATAATCCTATTTCCTTCTTCCACTATAACTAGTAAATTTGAATTCTAATGTAAAATATCTTAAGACTGAACTTTCTGTGAAAAGCAAGTGCTCCTTCCCTTATGCTCAGAGAAGCTGAAGTTAGGGTTAATTCATACATTCATTAGTTTATACAAAATACATGGGCTGCACTTAGTAGAAGACAAATATGTGTACAATAGAGGTGTCCTTCAAAATATTATGTTGCATATCACAGCCTGACATCTCTTATTGACAGCTCTGGTATCCAGATGCCAAGGCCCACAGGGTTTTATTTTCCAGCAATATCAGCAGCTGAGTCCACGGCTATGTATTTTTGGTTGACCTCGTCTGAATTCTCCTGGCCATGGTGACAGCTGTGAGGCTAATCTGGCTTGAGCCCAGTGTAGCGGGCTTCTCTCTAATGTTATATTTCATGGTTTTATATTTCAAAACTCTGGTTTCCTTGTCTGCCTTGCTACTCTAACCTTCCTCTCCAAATAGACCAACCTTTCTAGAGAGCCTTGGTTTTGGAACGGAGGTGGGACTGATTCCTGTGAGTGCCAGGAGATGAGCTGGGGAGCCTGTGATTTCTAAATGTTCCTGGCTGGCTTTTTACCCAGGAGATCACTGTGTTTGCTCAGCTGTAATGTTCCTTCCTTCCCTCCTAACTTGCCTTGCAAGACAAACAAATGTGAATGATAGTTTATGTCCATAAAATGGCCCGGGTTCATGACGCACGCTCTGTATGTTTAAAAGACAACTTTATCACAATTAAGAGAGGAGTTAGAGGCTTGTATAAGAATAAATACATCTCTGATTGGATCAAGTGCTGCAGAAACAGGTTAGTTAAATTCAGTGGGGTGACTGGAATTGTCACTCCTGGGGAGGGATGGCACCTTTCTGGAACTGCATAAATGGGAAATTAATGCAGTGAGTCTCAGCACTCTCATTGGCATCCAGTTGTTCCCAAGCACCTCTTATCTTGGGAATTCACTTGTTGCTCTAGATGTTTCCTCAAGAGCAGATTTATAATGGCAGTTACATAATACACAATAGCACGGTCCTTTTGTGGAAACCAAACTCACCGTAACTCTGTGAAGTAGGGTTGGGGTGATGGGGAAGGATAGGAATTCTTGGTTGAAGGGACTAGTCAAAGCAGGAGAGCCGGAGAATGAATTTTAAATAAGTGTATTGCCTCTTAGACTGAGCAAACATATAATTAACAATAAGATAACAGGGTGGCTCTACAAGGCAGCTAATTGCATTTTCAAATGTCAGCTTGTCAGCTCTTATTTAGTCTTCATTCAATCTGGGCTTTGCTAGAACAGTGTCTGGTTTTAAATGGCATTTCCCTCTCCTGGCACCATGGAAGGATTGTTTCATTCCTCGTCCTCAGAAATCTCTGCTAGCCCAGCTCCTGATTTGCTTCACCTTAGACGTGGTCTTACTTGCTAGAACATGATATTAGTCCATTGGGTTACATTTTAAAAGATTAAATAAAAAAAACCTGCAGGGGCAGAAAAAATAACACCACAAACAATAGGACACTGTCCTGCAGCTTGCAAGGTCTTGCAGCACATCAGCTGCCTGAGAAAGTCTTGCAGGCACTTTCTTCTTGCTGCAAGTGATAAGATATTATCACAATGTGTCATGTCTGTGCAGCTGCCCTGGGCTCCACACCCTAGTTGTCTAGCTGGATCTGGGTGGGATGGATGGAGATGGCTCCATAGGAACAGCTGTTACGTGTGCTTTGTGAGGTAGGCTTCTGTTTGCTGATGTCAAGGTGGGAGCTGGCAAACATGGACAACCAGAGATTCCTTGGATGGGAAGAAAATTGTGTCATATTTGTGACTTGCTGACTCTGCTGCTGGTAGATGGCTGAAAAGTTCTGTGCTCCACTGCTAGTCCTCCGACTAACTGCATGTGCTTTTAAAACTACGTTAATTTAAGGTAAATGATGATGAAGTATTTTGAGCTGCTTTGTCGGAGCACTGTCGTGTACCAGGATTGAACCAGCCAGGCAGGAACCCTTTGGAGAAAACCCCCTCCAGCAGAATGAGTGGATAAGAAGGAAAGGAGAAACTCTGAAGTTGCCCATAAGTTTTTGGTCTGTGGGTGCAGGATATCACCCCAGACGTGAGGGTACGGAGCAGCCAAAACTCAGCTTCTGTGGAGAAGGCTGATGTGTGACTGCAGGCAGGAGTTAGGAAAGGAACACGGGGACATTGCAGCTCCACGATCCCTCCGGGGGAGGGTGAGGAACCACCTTCCCAGCCCCTCGACAGCCTCCCCACGCCAGGGAGCTAGCTTCGCCGTGTTTCTAGTTCCCATCAGTGGAAGCGCTGTAAGAAACCGCGCAGCAGGTTGCTGTCGTGGGAGGGTGTTTAACCCGCACTGACCAGCGTGGCCGTATCATGGGCAGAGATTAGCATCACCCTCCTGTTCGAAGCAGACAGCACATACACGGTGTCGGCTCCAGCCACGAGTCGGAGCAGCATATAGTGAGCAGCAGCGTGTCACTTCCATTCAGCGTAGCCAGGGACGGTGGCCTCACAGCTGACCAGCGAGTAACACCAGCGCTGGCCCCCCCTGCGCCTGCCTTAGTCTGTGATAAGTAGGGAAATGGCACTAATGAACTTTTCAGTGTCTAATCCCTGACATGCTTAGGCAGGGGTGGTATGACTTGACTTAAGGATGGCTTTGGACTGCCTGCGGTGGCAGAGAGCATCCGTGGAGCTAATGCTACCTACTTAAGGCTTGGAAGATGGAAAGTGCTTTGCATTAATGTGTGTAGTCACACCGGGGGTGGCTTGTCGGGGACGAGGGCTGCCCTCCCTGCCCCGCAGCTGGCTGTGGGCGTACAGGAGCCGGGCTCCAGACACAGCCCGGCCGAGGGACGAGGTGGATCAACCAACAGGCAGGCGAGCAGTGAAACTTTTAGTTCCTCTTAATCCCTCAAAAATCAGACCTCCTCTGTGCGCTGCTCCCCGCTTTACTGCAGTGACAAACAGCACGGCTGTGGAGCAGCATGACACGGGAGGGAAAGGGGGTGGTTATAAAGCAAAAGTCCCAGCTCCATGCTCAGACCTCCAGGAGAGACTCAAGCTGGCCTCTGGTGTTCTGGAAACCCTCGTAGCTGCTGGGCCTGAGCACGGAGGTCAGGGTCACTGGGTATTTGTGCCCTTTCCCAACCTCCCAGTCATCCCCAGCAGCGATGCCCTGTGAGACCCATCCTCTCCAGCTCAGTGTAGGGAAGGATTTTGCCTCGTGACTCCTGCTGATAGAGCAGTCCTGTGCAGAGCGATGGGGCTGCAGGGTGAGAGTGCTGAGCCAACCGCAGGCGCCCGGTTTAACCTTCTTGTGGTCGCAGTCTTGAAGATGAAAACGACTGAAGAGAGAACTTTCCAAAGTTTTTACTTTGCTTTCTCCGCATTTCAAGGCCCAGTTCCATCCTCTGTTTGTTACTGCAAGATTGTTCCCTAAAATGCAGCTAAAAAGTTATTGAAAATATTCTGTAGGAGAAACCCGGAAGTCCTTATTCTAATTCCAGCTCTGCTACCAGGAGGCTGTGACCCTGCCTCAGTTTCCCCATAGGTAGATAAGGAAGACTGTCCATGTTGCGGGGACTGATATGTGTTTTCTCCTCATGTCAAGAAAACTTGAGGCCCTGGGTGAGCACCAAATATGTATTCTGTGGGCTGTTGAATGCATTAAATCACTGCCTTTGCCTTGTTCAAGTCAACGTATGTCAATCAATTTGCAATAAATCCTGATTCTCAATCATAAGGAGCTCTTGCTAAATAAAATAGTGCAGGCAAACAGCAGGGACGCGGTACGTGCACAGCCATGGAAGTTACATGCCAGAAAGAAAAAAAAAAAATGCTTCTCTACAATGGAAATGCGGTCTCTGCCTGACGCTGCCTATTGTCCAGTAAAAAAGGGTTTGTTGAGCTGCGCTGGCGATGCTCCTCGTATTGATTCTGAACAGATGCTGAGATGTGGGAAGGCAGATGGAGCCCCGCAGTGCAATTACCTCCCGCGATGGGGTGGGCAGCGTTGGCCACATGCCACGTGGGGTTGGTGCGAGCGTTCGGGTTCAGCCCGGGCTGCGGCGAGGCTTTCCCCACGCGCCTGCGGTGGGAGAGGCTGCGGAGGGGGACGTGCCTTAGAGAAAACATAGTCCTGGTCTCAGGCAAGTGAATCTGACACCTGACTCAAATCCTAATTGTCCCGGTGCCGAGGGACCCCGCGCCGCTCAGAGCGATGTGTGCCACCGTCTTTCTATTTTTGAATCACAATCTGTGACAAATCCATAGCTGCCTTCAGCATTGGGCTCTAGAGGGCAAAAGAAAGGCTTTTGGAGTTGGGTTGCCATCAGCGTGTGCTCGTGGCTAATTATAGCCCCGTGCCGGCAGCTGTGGCTCCCATGGAGGGAGGGAGGGAACAGCAGGGACCTGAACTCTCCTGGTATGACGGCGTGGGCTTCGTCCTGCTGCTCTGACCACATCCTTGGCATCTCTGTGCACATCTGGGCTGTGGCCAGCACTCAAACCCCATTCTCGGGTGCCTTTTGGGTGCAAAGGAGCCAGAGGGTCCTGCCCCGCAGCCAGGCATCTGGATGGGAGCTGGGGGGTGTGGGGGAGATCTGGTCAGAGGTTTTGTGATGAGTTTCTAAGCTAGAGAAGATGGTTGAAATGAGAATACAGCTACAGCTGTGATCCTGGCAGCAGAGTGGCAATGATTCAAGAGCAAGTTAAAGATGCACTAAACTGTTAATTGGGACTTCTGGAGCATTTTTAGAATACAGCCTCAAGTGTTAATCGGGCAGATAAAAGGCATCTTTCCTCCTGGGGAGGAGCTGAGGCAGGAGAGGTGATTTGCCTTTGGACATGGATGTGAATTCCTGTTCGCACTATATTCCTACCCCTTCCTCCTACTTTGTTCTCACTCGGAGTTATGGCAGCCTGTAAGCTTGCAAGAGGAAGAGAAGTGATCCTGCATGACAGCAAAACATCCTGCTGTCTGTATGGGCAACAGCTTGTCTGAAATCCTGCCTCCCCTCATAAACAGGGGCAGCAAACAGAACAGCAATACTCAGAAATTGCACCAAGTACAAATACTGGAAGAAACCAACTGCTTTTTCTTTGCAGTTTCCTTCGGGACAAAGGCAGAAGAGAAATATGGTTAGTTTATTTTGGCCAGAAACTTTGCAGAATTGTCAAACTCATTCTGTGTGACTGTGCAGGAGGTTTGCAGGGCTAATCAAGCAGAAGGCAGTGCTATGTTCGCTCTTGCATGCTGCCATTTCAAGGAACAAGAAGTGCATCTTCTTTAATAAACAGCTTTATGCTAACTTAGAGTTGTTTCCTAGCTGCTGCCCTGGGCGTGTTTAGTCCCTGATAAAGCACCAAGCCTGAGCTGGAAGAGGAGCTCAGGATTTTCCCTGCCATCACTGCTGACTTGTGGGCCTCCCCCCCCTGAAAAACCTCATCCCCTCCCCAGCAGCTAATTATCCCTGAAACATGACCAGTTCTAAAAGCCTCTTCAGGCTTCTCTGGGGGGAAAGAAGAACTAGTGGACTTTTCTTGCTCAGTGTAAGCCTGTAAGCAATCAATGGGATTTCAAGGGTCCTGAAAAGAGAACATGGCTCATCTTCCCTGGGGAGCGCCTTTATTCATCCTCATTATTCCCTATCTCCCAGGCCTGCAGCTTGTGCTGTCCCCAACTTAAAGCAATAGAGATATTGGACTGAGTTAATCCCCGGTGACTTCATTCATCTTCAAGCAGGGATGAATTTTTGCTGGCAACCAGCCCTGCTCCTGACCACCTGCCACTGCTTTCTGTGGCATAACTGAGGCCATCACCTCCTGCCAGGCTTTGCTTCTCTTCCTCCGCACCTCTGTAATGCGCTGTCTGGGCTGTCCATCACCAAGCAGACAGCATCCACTGTGATGGGAAATTTTTCAGACTGCAGTGCTGGCAGTGTCCTGCTGCTGTCTGGAGTCGTGCGGAGAGCAGATCTCTCAGGCTGCTTTTGTACTGCGAGGATGATGGTGCTAATGCGCGCTACGCATCAGTTTGTCTCAGGGGAGTACGCTGTGTTGTAAAGGTCAGGATCAAGGGTTATCAGCAAAGGTTAGGTAGGGCTCACTCTCTGGGGTCCTGGGGGCATCGCTAGGAGATGCCACAGAGCTTCTGCAGCCCCATAGAGAGGTGCAGATAGAGCCAAACCCGCTCTGCTCCTGCGCTGGGAAATGAAGAAGCTGTGGCCTCACCAGGCTGGGCACAATGGCAAGACCAGACCTAGCAATTCAGGGCACCTGGCAAGATTTCGTGGCTCTGGGCGCTGTTAAGTCTGACCTCCTCGCAGGAGGACCGGTTCTGCAATGGAAAGCCCTTAAGGCAGCGTGAAACGCAGAGAGTCTGGGGCGAGCGGCACAGCTGGCAGTGGGAACGTGCTGTTGTAGCCAGCCTTTTGCAGCAACTGCTGTTGCCTCCCCTCCAGACGTGGCCGATCTGCCCCATCCTCTACCTCTGCAGTGACAGAGCGGGCCGAGCCACCCGCACGGCTGCTCGGCACGGTGGGAGCGATGCTGGTTTCCACAGCGTCTGCTCTGGTCACTGGTTTTCAAGCGTAGCCCTGCACCATGTTTAGTCTCTTTGGTATCATGATAGTTCAGCTGAGGATCTTCATTAGGCAATCTTTGCAGATTAAAAGTAATTCAGTGTTTAAACTCGGATCCCACTTATATCTCTTTAATGTTTATAATGTAAGAGGCTGAATCGTGTTTTAATTTCACCAGATAGCAGGAAGGCATTGCCTGAATGCAAGGGAAAACAGAGAGAAGCAACTAATCAATTGGTAGGAATGTGGCTTATGGTTTCAAATCCCAAGGCTTGGTCCTGCTCTCGTTGTCCCGTTGCATTGGACCCCTTATCCTTCTCCCTTCCAGCCCCACTCTAATTTCTAGTGGTTTGAAATCTGTTTGTGCTTGCTGGCTTGCCTGTTGGGCATTACCCAATCTCAATAATCCGGATCAGCAAACCTGACTCTGTAATTATCTCAGCAGCTACTCTGGGTTAATGAGAAATACAGACAGCAGAGTCGAGCTGAAATCAGTTTGTGGTGGTGATGATGCCCTTTCATGGGGGAGAAAGGATTTGGAGGGGTTATGGAGATTGAGGTGCATTGCACTTGTGATTAAATTAGCTGTCACGTATAACCTTCTGATCAGTTATTTGAGGCTTAAAGTTATTAGAACAGTAATTGCTACTAAAGGGTAAGTTTTGCAGCACTATGGGGGGAGAATTGTGTGCTCTTGTTGGTGGAGATAAGAACATACCCCTTGGCATACAACATCCAGTGAGCATTAATACCAAATGCTTGGGAGACAGGAGCCGGAAAACAAGGGAGATGTTGCTGTGTTAGCTCCGAAATATCAGGTCCTGGGTACATCCGAGCTGGGAGGAAGGTGCGTCCTTGGAGGGCACCTTGGGAAGCAAGAGAATTGAAGTACTTGCTCAAAAAGGTGTTATGTGAACTGGCTCTGGGGCTTAGACCTCTCGGCACCAAAGTACCTCCTCCGCTGGAGGACAGCCAAGATCACAGAGACTTCTCTACTCGCACCCGTTTAATCAGGAAAATGGAAATAGCGTTTTAATAAGATGGTAATGAAGTTGTGGATCAGATTGGTCGATTCCTCATTTGAAGCTACAAAGGGGAGCTTTGTTTTTTCCTTGGGTTTATCACTTCTGTTCTTGCCTGATTAGTCATAATCTTCTGCTGTCCTTCACTGGGAAACTCCCTATTTTATTCTCTGCAAAAGTCTATCCTTAAGTTTGTGTACAACCCTCCAGGGAAATCAGGCCACCTATATTTCATTTAGTGACTTCAAACAATTAACCTAACAATTCCTGTCTCTCTCCCCTCCTTCCCCCATCTGTTTCCTAATTACCAGCGGAACTGGGATACGTATGCGGACTGTACCCATTTTTTTAATTAAATCGCCTCTCTTCAATGTTTTGTGGTTGGCTCTTTAAAAGCTGTGTCTCGCCACTGGGAAAATACTAAAACACAGGATGCACCATGAGGGCGAATGAGCCTGAAAAGGGTCTGAGATTCAGATTTGGGGGATTTTTTCACATCAGAGCTGGAATGCAGAATCACTTCAGTCCTTCTCATGGATCAGAAAGTGTCGAGTCATCTGGAGGGGAAAGGCTGAGTGACCCGGGACCCCGGCGGAGGTCTCGCCCCGCTGCTCAGCCCGGAGCAGCTCTGCGATAAGCTGTCTTTGGCCCGGGAAAGCATTTTTGGGAGGGGAGCAATCTCCTGTTTCTCTGTTCAAGATGGAAAAATCCCTGTGTCCCTCCATCCTTGTACAGGCTGGCCTGCCTGCCCCATCCTGCTTCCTTCGGCAGGTGCCGTGGCCCGTGCCGTGCCAGCGAGCTCCCCGATCCTGCAAGCACAGTGCTGTTAAGGCCCCGTGTGATGATGGTGGGGGGGGGCAGTGCATCCATACTGGTGTTACTGGGAGGAGAAGTGCCCTGCGATGAGGACTCGGGATCCGTATGGGAACTAATGCCCGCTTGGTGCAGGGTTTGCTGCAGCCTTTGGCTCTCGTTGCAAAGCTGCAAACGACCGTGCGCTCTCCGGCTCCAGGACCCCGCTGGCATCTTCGCTCCCTTCTCCTGCCCACCCTCTGCATTTTTCCTCACCCTCTATTTTACCCTGCCTTGCCCCCCCCCCCCCTCCGTGCTCTGAGTCATCTTGTCTGCACCATGGGGGACACGATGAGGAAAACCTGTTCACGTCTGACTGCTCAGCCCACGCCGCTGCCGGCGTGTGGGAACGAGCTGAGACGCGTCTGCCTGGGAGTCACCCCGCTTCTCGGCTGTACCCCGGTACCTCAGCACCCCAGCAGCCATCCCCATGGGGGGAGCGTTTCTTTCCTGGCAGCTACAGTCTGGTTGGCAGAAAGGCATTTAACTTAGAGCTGCAGTTAATTATATGCAGGGTAGGACAGTTCAGACTCTGCTGAAACCTGCTGGGAGGTAATTATCCTCTCCTTGGCTCTGAATGCCTTTGGTGTGCTGCGATGCTCCAGGAGTTAAACCCGCAGCTGATGCTGCTGGGCGCTGCATCTCGGGCGTGAGCCTCGCAAGGCTCGGGGAAGGTCCCACCAGCGGCGCCGGCAATGCAGTAAGTGATTCAGCAGAACGGTTGGAGCGAAGCGGGTTTGGGAGGAGGCAGCTGCTTTGCTCTGTTTGCTTGCGCTTCGTTGCGTTTGAGCCCTGCTCGTGCGTTGGTTAGACCGTCGTGGTGGTAGAGGACGGATGCGTCGCAGCCCGGTGGGTGTTTGGAGGGTGGGGGGGAAGCCCACGCGCCTCCCAGCGCGCAGCAGCTCGAGGCAGGACACCTTGCGCTGGGCGCAGAGTCTCAAGGACGGTTCGTGTTTGGGAGCAGGCAGGGTTTAAGAGACCTTTGGAGCCCGGTTCTGCAGCACACATCGTGCTTTCTGCACTGCAAAATGGTGACCTGGGAGCTCAAAGGGAATTTTTGTTGTTTTCTACCCCCACCTGGTAGAAGAGCAGGAAAGCCCATGCTGTCCGGAGGGTGTCCCAGCCTCCTCCTCGGCTTCCCTTCCTTGAACTGGAGGGGTTCACGCTTCTCAGGCTTCGTCTTGTACCTTGCAATAAGAAATAACATTGTCAGGAGAGGCTCTGAAGTCCGTGTTTGGGGCCCATTAGGACTGTGGCTACAGGGTAAAGGGCGGGGGGGGGGGGCTTTAATTAATTCACTTTCTTGCACTTCAGTTTGGTACCAGCAGAGTCGGTACCTGAGCAATCTGAGAGCTGCTCAAATGAGCATGATAGAAGACAAGGTTCCCTGCGACTCCTCACCTTTATTGCCTCAGTTTCCATAGCTGTAAAATGGACACGCTGCTGCTGGAGAGGGGGAAAACTGTGCTGAAATGCTTAGAAATCCTTGGCTTAGAACTGTCGATCCATGGGCTGGCTCCGGTGTCGGTGAGATCTCCGCCCTGCCTCCTCAGCAGCTTTGCTGCATGATGTGCGGGTCTGTCTCACCACCTCGGACGCCGCTGCCAGCGGGGCTGGAACAAAAGGAAGCTGCATCTGGGAACAAAACCCTGTCGTACCGGTGGCACTGGTGCCCAGGACATGGGGACAGGCCCTGGCTGGCACTCGAACTCGCTCCCTGCTGGCTCGGGGACTGGCAGGGGACAGAGTGGGTAGTGTCCTGCACCACAGCTCCTGCATTATTCATGAAGGAAAATCCAACAAGAGCAGGGAGGGAAGGGAGAAGAAAGTCGGAGTTATTAATAACAGCTATTGTGCCTTCTCCCCTTCACCGGCCCGCAGGGACGGGTGGGCTGGAGAAAACGCAGCCCTGTGTCAGTGGGACGGGGGAGGATGGGGAAAGGGTCTTGGGCAGCAGCCCAGTGATTTTTTGGCTCATCCCCAGGCAGGTCGGCTCTGTGCCGGGGCTGGGGGATGCCAGGAGAGCCGCTGGGTTCACAGTTCTGCGAGGGGCTTAGTGCATCCTCCCCGGGACATGGAGACGCTTTGTGTTTGGGATAGAGGAGACAGAGAACCTTAACACGAGCTCCGGAGGGGAAAAACTGTGTCTTAAATGGGAAAGGCAAAGGTAGGCGGCTCTCTGCCTTTGGGAAGTAACTTGTGAAGAGGTGGCGGTGATTTTCTGTAAAAGCCTTGCGTGTTGGGACATTTGCAGTAGTATAGGCAGGAAAGTCTGCTACTGTGTCCTGCTCGAGGGCTGACCGGTGTGTCCCGAGGGCCTCCCAAGGGCACGGCGTGAGTCACCTTGTGGGTGAGACCTGCCGGCGGCTCCGTCCGTGTGCGTCTGTCCTACTGAGAACGGCTGCCCTGCACCCAAACCCCCCTTTGCTCTTCAATTGCCTCATTTTGCCATGTCTGGATGTTGCCTGGGGCAAGTTAATTGGATTTTGATCTCTATTATCACAGTGTGTCTTTTGACTTTCTTGCTTTCCATTCTTTTCCAAGGCGGGCAGGGACAACGTGTGCATCTAACCCCTTGATTCCTGTTCTCGGGGCTGTTTGTCACCGAGACAGAGCTGAATAACGCTGCTGCTGAGCCTGGGTGGAAACAGCCCGTTCCTCTGCGGGGAGCGGGGGGGGGGGGGTGTGGTGGTGTAAATACCAGCATTCATCAGAAACATATGTACCTTTTGGTTTAATTAGGATGCTTCTCTTTTAATCCAGAGAGCTTTAGGGCAAGATGTAGAAGTGCTATCCTGACTTCTTGGGTTACTAATAAGCTTTTTCTTGCAAAAGGAGCTGGTGGCTCTGCAGTAATCTGGGTGTAAGCTGATTGTAGCCTCCTGCTCCCTTGCACTGTGCTGTGGGTTGGTTTGGATCCAAGCCGGTGTGGGAAGGAGGTTATTCCAGAACACCTCTAGATGCCCCCCCAGGGCAGATATCAAGCAGTGGGAGCAGACCAGGTACCATGGTGGGGTCTGCCTGCCCAGCCCTGCACTGCAGGCAGTCCCAAGGCAGTGGCAG
This sequence comes from Astur gentilis, assembly GCF_929443795.1. Classification (NCBI taxonomy): domain Eukaryota; kingdom Metazoa; phylum Chordata; class Aves; order Accipitriformes; family Accipitridae; genus Astur; species Astur gentilis. The sequence goes on along the minus strand of NC_064908.1, from coordinate 3,336,632 downwards.
GAGGGATTAGAGCACCCTGCAGCCTCTGGGCATGAGGAGATGGAGATGATGAAGGTGAACTCCTTGGGGAGGTGATTAGTGTCATCTTCTGTAAACTGTGCTGGGCATTTTCATTACTATTTAATGGCAGGCTTTGTTCTGCTTTGCCCAAACCCTCCTTGCACTGAGATGCTTTGGCTCTTGAGGCCCTAGAAAGCTCTGTGCATGATGGAGAGCGCAGCCCGCTGGGTTGGCTTCGTGCTTTGGAGGAATGCAAAAGGCATGTACGAGCTGGTGACCCAGAAATCTGTCTCCCTGCTCTCCTCCATCTGTCCAGGGGGACTCGTGAGCTGTGTGGTGCAAGGAGGATATTGCATCTCCATTGCCCCCAACAGCAACCGGCACATCCCAGCACACAAATTCAGCCCTTACCCCCAGCCCTGCCCGTGCTGCGGGGAGGAAAGCTGCTCTCTGAGCTGCTCCAGGTTTTGTCACAGGCTGCATGGTCAGATGGTTTGGGTGTAATTGCAGCCGCGTTGCTCTGGAGATGCTGTGTTGAGTTATATACATCAGTCGTACCTGTCTGTTGCTGTAATTTGATCTGATTAAAATGAAAACCTCTTGAAAGGTTGGCTGGGAAACCAATCCTAAAAGCTCTGATAGCAACAACTGCGTTTCAGTGTTGCTGGTTTGTTTTCAGAATATGCTCCGTCAGACATCTGTTAGGGGGGACTCACTTTCATGGACCCCCAGTTCCCTGCGGGTCAGTCTCCCCCATATGTAGCTCAAGTGTCAGCCCCTCTCCTGCCTGTGAAGCATCTGAATTTGGGAAAGCAGAAACCGGAGTCTCTGGATAAGCTCAGTTTTGCTGCCTTTTGTGTCCCTCCTCCTCCTGTTGCCCTGGCATCTCTCCTTCCATACCCATAATTGTGCGGTGCAGTCCCAGCGTTGAAAGGCAGGTCAAAATTATACCCCGCCGGGCTCCACGCTGGGCTGCGGTGGTGGAGATGCAACAAGAGCCGTTAGTCACCATGTCATATCTAGCAGCCAGTTTGCTGGGAACTGGTGAAGAGGGGGTAACGTGGGGCAAGCTCGCCTGCATCCCAGCAATGACCCAGCAGGATGGTATTAACATCCCCAAACGGAGCGGGACCAGGCGTGTCTAGAGGCTGATGTGATGAGCTGATGGCACTGCCGGCACTCGGAGTATGGCAAATACATTTCCATGCATCTCTCTCTGTAGGAAGAATTTGCATAAAACTGTACAGAAAATAATCAGCATAAAATGGCTGAAATGAGGTTGTTGGATGGCTAATAGACTCCCAGGGGGCGCAGCGGGGACCCTGGGCAGTGCTGGCCCCTCTGCATGCACGCTCCTCCTGCCGCGGCTCGAGCAAACCCCCTGCCCACTCCGGAGGGAAGGGGAGAAGCGGTCTCTGAGCCGCAGGGGCAACCAGCTGTGATTCCCAGTGGGAAATGCTTATTGAGCTCTGGTGGGGTGGGAATGGTAAGGAGGTTTCTGGTTTCTCAACCATCATGTAATTGTGGCAGAACATGGTCCTTTAATTGAATCGGCTTCTTATATATCCTGACTGGGTATTTTCTTTTCCATGTCAGTTTATTTACTGCAGTAAGTAATGGGATTTCTCTGCCCCTTGTTGGCTAGACTGCACATGAGTGCAGGAAAGGGCTAAGATGAAAATAAGCAAACAAAAGGCTGTGGGTGTCTGGGGGCAGAGGGATGGGGAAAGGGGTGGTTCGGGGCTGCCCCTGTCCCCGTAGCATTGCTGCATCCCTGAGAGTCTCTATCTGCAGGCTGAAGTTACCTTTCGGTGCAAAATCAGGTTTGGCATTTGGAATTAAAAAAAAAAAAAAACAAAACCAAAACAACACACACACACACACACACCCATCCAAATGGGGTTAGAAATCTCTGATGTGAGCAACTCGTGCTGGTTTAGGCTGCAATGGGAGCTGAACTAGAGGAATAGGAGAGGGGGTCTGAAAACAGTGATGGGGTGACCAGCCTGTCTGCCAACTGCTCAGAGACTCCCTTCAAGAAGGTTTTTCTTCTAATTAAAGAACAATAACAACAAAAAAAGGCACTCAAACTGCTGCTTCAGAACTGACATCGCAAGAAAGGGCTCTTTTCCTTTTTTAATATTAAATTAACAGCCTTTTGCCAAGGGGAACCGAGAGGAAGATTCTCTTGCCCGCCCGCTCCCAGGCAGGGCTGGGGGGGAGCACGCTTCAGAGGGCTTGTCATAGCTCTCACTAATTTCTCATGAATAATTTTTGAGCTGGGGAGCGAATTCCCCCTTTTTTTGCTCAGGCAGGCGTTTCTGCGCATGAATGTGGGTTGCTATGGCCACGCGCAAGTGCTGCGCTCCCGGGGGATGCGAGCGAAAGGCTGGGGAGAGCTCTGGGGGCTCGTGACCCCCAAAAAGGGGTCTGACATCCCGCGAGGGTGTCTGCGCCTCCAAACCATCCTGCTCTGATCTTGATGTGCGAGTCGGTGATGCTCTCAAGCCTAAATGGCTTTTGCGCCTGCCTGTGGGCTCTCCAGCAGGGTTCGATCCTGCCCGGCTTCGTTCTTCCTTCATGGAAATCCTCATTTTTCCAAAACTCAAAGCTCGCTTGCGTTCCTCCAGATTTTGATGGTGGAAACCTGTTTGTTAGCTGGGGTGGATGAGGGACTGATTTGATTTAATGCCACTGTAATTTAATCCTCTTACAGCTGTAGAAAACGCTGTGGGCAGGAGAGGTGAGAGCCCCGATTCCTGCCTCTGCCCTGCCTGCACCGGGCAGGGAGGACCCGGCTGCACCTCACATGGGGGCTTGGCACTGGGTTTGCTCGTGTTTCCTGAAATTCTGCAGCTTTCTCGAACGATGCAAAGCACACAAAGGGTTACAGATGCCTGCAGGTTTTGACCAGCTTTCTGAGCTATGAGCAAGGCTGGGAGGCAGATATTATGGGAATTGTATGCATGCCTGAGCGGGAGGGAGGCTCGGCTGCTTGGCATCCGCTTGTCACATGGTGCCTGTTTGGATGCCAGAGGAAGGATCCTGAGGTTGCCACCCAGAATGGATGCTTGTTCTTAAGCTAATTGCACCCTTTCAGTGATTCGCAAATAATAGAGTGCCAAACTTTTTGTGTTCTGAAAATTCCTGGAAAATGCCTGACACTTCATTATACATTGGAAAAAAAACGTTTTAAAAGAGCTAACTAGCAAAATAAACAGCTGTTTGTAATTGTAAGATCATAAAAAGGAGTGCGTTATGAGCAGTGAAAAAATTTCTAGCTGCTTCAATGAGTTTGGTTCTGACAGGCTTGTGATTTCCCCAGTTACTTTGGGAAGCACTTGCCAAGTGAGAGTGGGCTGAGGTCCTCAGGGGAATAGGATTTGGGCATCTTCCCATGTCCGGAATGGTACAGACCCAATTCCTCTGCCCGCATTTGTAAAAGCAATGTCTCAACCAAGTTTTTACAAATGCATTTCCTTCTCAGATGGTGATAAACCCTCAGGAGCTGCCTCCCCAGCCCTGCCTGCTGCCCAGGTAGCGGTTGCCTTTGCAGCCACCCACCTCCTCCTGCAGCCGGGCAGCAACACTCTTCTGCTGACAAGAGCACCTGGAAAATGCTGTTGCTGCCTTTATATATCTATTTCAGGCAAGAAAAAACCAGTGGTCCTGCTCGGGACCAAGCCAAAGCTCATTAACAGAAGCCCCTTGGTACCTTCTGATGGGGACGGTGTTGCTTTAGCATTTTGTAGTACTGAGTGTGGGCTTGTCTGCGAACGAGCATGAAAATCCCATCCTTAAATTAGAGCATAACTCTTGAGCCAGCTGCCTGGTTGACTTGGGTATAAAGATGCAGCTGGGGGGATACAGGATCAGCCCAGAAGTGATCAGGCTTGTGGCTAGCTCTCCCTTTGTTCACACTGGGTTTGAAATAAAGCTGGTTGTGTGGCAAGTGCATTGCCTTGAAGTGCAGCTTGTTAGAAGTGAAACTAGCAGCAAGGCTGGAAGGCAAAACTGAACCTCTCTCATTGCTTGTTATAGCTTAAAAACAATTGAAGCTGGCTCTTCCCCTCTGTTCTTTGAAGGGGTTTAATAAATGAGCTGTGAAAATATCTCTGGGGAGTGATGATTTTTTAACGTAGCTATCTTTTAAGAGTATGCTTGCCTTATCAACATTTCTAACAAAGTCTTAAAGTGGAGAAATGTCTAAATGGGTTAGGCTCTTCTGTGCCATTAGCTCTCAATGGGATTTGAGTGTATAGCTCTATGGTAGCATGGAAGAAACCAGGCTTAACCTTCAAGTCCGGCAGCCACAAGCGGTGGTACTGGTGCATACGTTATGGTACTGGCTCTTGAGGGCAAGCAAGACGCGTAGGCTGGGGACGTTGCAGTCAGCACTACACTGAATATTGGAAAATTTTGAATCGGTGTATTGCTTTTTATTTATTTTTTTTTTCCTTTTACAGTGATCCAGCTCCACGTGGTTCTCTCTGTGCATTTTGGTTAAGAAACTCAAATTTACTCTATTTTTTAAATCAAAGTTAGTGTGTAGCTTTCCTTGGGATTCTGTTCTACTCTTAAAGCTACTACACAAAACCCAAGCTCGCATAGTTCCTTCAGTGTAAGAATAATGTTGCTTGGAAAGTGTCAGCAGTTTGTGCTAGAAAAAAAAGGGAAAGAAAGTCTTTCAAAAACCACGTGAAAAACATTTACTATTTTCCATATCGCTGTAGCCAACGTGGAACATGTTCTGCATTTCTATATTATCTTCTGTCCTGGGGGAAGTCAAGGGAAGGAGCTTGGGAACAGGGTTTGGGGTTTTTTTTTTTGGTTTGGTTTTTTTTTGTTGGTTTTTTTTTTTTTTTTTTTTTTTTTTTTTTAAAGCCCTGGGACCAGTCGTGCCCTGAGCCCAGTCGGTGCCTGGCTGAGCGCTGGTTCTTCCCAAGCCCTATTCAGGCAGCAGTGCAGGCAGGGCAGGCAGCCTGCCCAGCTGGAGCATCGCCAGGGTGCCGGGGCCGGCAGCGCGGTTCGGGAATGGGAAATGTTGGGATGTTTTGGCTGAGCGACGCTGAGCACCAGCTGCCCCGATGCTCCCTCCGTGGTTCCTGCCAGAGGTGATTTCGGGTGTTACTCAGTAGGATCATTTCTCCTCTCCCCGAGTACCGTCAGGGGGAAAAGCATTTAAGTATTTTACTGGAAAACCAGAGCCGGATTTCAGCTCAAACTTTGGCATACAGAACTCAAGAAAATTGCCAGTTCAGCCCTTAGTTCCCAATCCCATCTTGTTATCCCTTGTTTCTGTCAGCTACAGTGTTTTAATGGCTTTTACAAAGATATTTTGCATTTAATATTCGCAGCGGTTCACCACCATGACGCAGAGCTCGGCTGGGTGAATTTGAGACGAGGTGGGAGACAGCGGAGTAGTTAAATATTGAAGTTCTCCTTTGCTTTGTTTTCTGTTTGTCTTTAAACTCCATTATTTATCTAGTCAAGTTTTCCTTTGCTTCCAGTCCTTGTCAGCGAGAGGAGATTTGTATTTGCAAGGGTTTGTAGGACACAGGGTTCGTATCTTCCAGCCTGTGGGATGTTGGAAATGATAATGGTCCTTAGCTCATGCGTCCCCTGGCTCAAACTGACCTCCCAACTAAATCCTGCTTGGAGTCTCAGGATTGATCTTGCACAGCTGGAGATCACAAAGCAATGGTTAGTGCTGCAGCTGTTGGGGTTTTTTTTCTTCTATTACTTATATATCATTTATTGCCGACACCTACACTGCTCCTGTGCCCATCTGCACCTTTTCAGGGCACAAACTGGTTGCTTTTGCCTTCCCGTTTTCACAGCTAGTGCCAGAAACGCTGCCGGATCGGCGTGGGCGTCAACGCCTGGCACCAGTGACAGCAGATTTTCAGGGCAGCTCGGGAGCAGCGGTGCACGGAGCAGCTCCTCTCCAGCAAAGCGTGCGGGAGAAGCTCCACGGGAAGATGCTGTGCCCAGCACTGCGTGCAGCCTTTGCCTTCAGTTTGACTCTTTTCAAAGAAATACTAAGCACCAGCCTAGTCTTTCAATATGCATACGCATCCTTTTTATTTATTTTTTTTTTTTTAAACACAGTGAACAAGTAATCCCTATCCTGCATCCTGTACTCCGTCCCGAAGGTTGAAAGCTGGTTTTGTGCCAACTTCATTATGTAGAAGCCAAATGCTTCTACCAATTAACTTATTACTGTTTTGGAGGGGGCTCAAAAGGCAGATGGGAGTGACTGTGCCGGCAATATTAATGACCGTGTTGCAAAGGGTGAGAATTTTATGCAGAGTAATGTGAAAACGTGCTGGCAAACTTGTGAAGGCATTGCTGAGAAATACCAGAGAATGGTGTTTCCCTTCCAATTCTGAGCGCAGGGTAATAAATAACGTGTGATTTCACAGCATCTCTGCTATACCAGGCTAAAACGCGCTGTCTGTCATCAAAGGCTGTCAATATTTCACATCCGAGGACAGGCAGGGAGAACGGGGCCACCAAAATGTTACAGGCGGGTAGTGGGAGACACGTAGACCATTAACTCTGACTCGCCAACTGCTTCTGTTGGGAAATAAACTACTTTCAAATGTTGGTGGTGGGGTCTGAGGGAGGAAGGGGGAGTGAAGGTGCCCAGCCTGCCCCGGTCGGGGTGGTGGGGGGGTGCAGGGCGAAGCAGCCAGAGCTGTGGGGCTGGCTTGATTTTTAACTTCACAACTAATAAAGCCTGCATATCAAAGTCTCCTAGATGAATGTCTGTCCCGTAAGATGAAAGCTCCCTGACCAGCCATTTTCATGAAATTTGCAGGAATTGAATGTTTCTAGCAGAGGCAAAGGGTTCCCCAGCTGGATTTGAAATGGGCCAGCGGGTTGCGGAGTTATTGGCAGTGACCAGCTGAAAGCCAAGCAGTGCGGGGAGGCTTTTTCCTTTGGAAAAATGGCTGAAAATGTGGATTTGTGATACTTGGTTTGCCCTTTTTGCAAAATCATTACAAGACATGCTTTACGCCTGCAGAATAGTCCAGTTAAAGGTAATTTTTTTGTGAAGATTTGTGAAGCTATGGCAGGTGGGCAGTCATTGAAAATCAGATTTCCCAGCCATAAGCTCCATTATACTGTAGTAATGTGACTTAAGGGAGTGTAGATGAGAGGTAATGATCTCCTTCCTGTGATTCCCCATACGTAATTAGGGTCTAAGTGTGCACAAGGCAAGGAAAACCTGTTACGCAGCATTTTTGCAAAAGCAAATCCAGTGCTACTGAGAGGGGCAGACTTCCAGATAGCCTTGTTGTTTGCATTTTTATATAAGGTTTTCAAGAATTGCCCTATCTTTCTTGATCCCTTCCCATTTCTCCAAACTGTTCTGTACTGTAGTCTCGTCTAAAGGTTGTACGTCAGATGGCTTAGGGATGAAATGTCAGATTTGCTGCTGCTTTGCTCTGTCACTGCTGTCGAAGCGCCTAGGGTTTGAAATTAAATGTCAAAGGCATTTTGCAGAACATAGGAATCAGATGTGCTCCAAGACTCTGTCTGGGAAGAGCAGAGCAGCTTAATTACCTCCATTGACTCTTCTTGGGAGATTTATCTCTGGATTTGGGCTGGTACCCAGCGTAAAGATGTGGTCCTGGAGAGCCGTGCTCCATGCAGCGGGGGCTGCTGCTCTAAGGGTGGTGGATGGAGGACACGGTGTCTGGCAGCTGCCTGCACATCATGACCAGCTGTAAGGTGATAACAAGAGCTTGAGGGACCTCGGCCAGGCTCTGGGGAAGAGCCGGCGTCTGTAAATACAGCTCACTTACAGGATTAATCAGCAGGCGTGTTCCTGCCTTGTTGGTGACACCTGTGTGTTTGATCCAGTTACAGACTGGGGGGGAGATGGTGTCTGGGGACCTACGCTGGAGGTGGGGGTTGAAGGGGACAGGTCAGGAGCGTTACGAAAAGCAGCCAAAAGGATGGGGGAGACTGTAAAGGAGGAGCAGAGCCTGCGTACCTTGGGAAACCCCCGTGGGGCTGTGGCAGGTGGGTCCCCATGGACCTCAGCATCTCTGCCGGGTCTGGCCAGCCCGTGCCGTGTTGTGTTCCCAGTGGGAACGTGGCATTTCCAGCTTCTCGGAAGGTGCATTCCTGCGCGGGCGGGCGGCTGCACAGTCCCGCTTTGTTCGCCGAGACCTCTGAGGAGGCGCAGAAGGACTCGGCCGTGACGCTGCCCATCGGCTCCTCAGAGCTGGTCGCAGCCCTCGGTGCCGTTTCTGCCTCCTGCTCTCTGGGGCAAATCCCTCCTTGCTCCTCCTGGTAGCTCTTGTCCCAGCTCTTCTTCTGGCCTTACACCACCCCATGAAAATTAAAGCTTTTGTGCTCAAGTCCTTCACCTTTGAATACTATAATTTCCAGTGGGGAACATTCAGCACTTGAATAATTGCACCCATTCAGTGCATCCTGAAGGGCACCCACAACTGCGAGCAGGTCTGAAAGAGCTTCAGAGTGGCTGCTCTAGAGCAGCTACTTCTACTTTTCAACCCCAAAACCCAGAAGTATTCACCTTCCTCCTGGTTGTGCTATATTGAAATAGCTGCATTTCCCTGACGGAGGGAGTGTTTGGCTTAATAATAACAAGGGTAGTCTGTACTACTGCAATTGTTTCCTCTTCCGTCTGCTAAACAGAAAATCTTGGTGACCTGTTCTGAAAGGAAACCCCATGGAATAAGCAGTCTCTGTTTGCAGAGGCGCAGGCAGGACCAGGGCTCTCCCAGGTCCCTCTGCCACCGCGTTTGTCCAGGGATGCTCCTGCGCTGCTCCCCTGGCTCACCCTTGTCCCTGGGTTCACTTGTGGCAGCGCTGCCCCTGCCCGGCCACCGAAACCGGGACTTTAGGGACATTGGGGACATTGGCTCTGGGTAGGGGCACAGCAGCTCTCATTGATGCTGAGGACCGCTCTGGGCTGCGGTGTGGACCCTGCTGAGGCTGAAAGCAAGCTTTCCTCCTAGTCAAAGGACTCATCAGGGCACTGGGGATCCCTGGGAGGGAGTTAGAGGGTAATGGAAGGGTTAACGGATTTTTCCCAGGCTCTTTAGTGATCACAAGTGACCAGGACCTAAGTAATGTGAGGCAGAAACACAAATATTCCAATTCATTTAGTTACCAAAGTGGCTTCCTGGAGCAGCCAAGGGCCTTTTAACCCCTGGGCACCTGCACGCTGCAGGTCAGGCCCTTTGGCTTCATTAACCTTTTCCCTCTGTGCGAAGGGAAAACCCTTCTTGCGGTGTCGGGGCGTGCGCATCTGTGACAACGTGCATCACGTCCCTGGATGCAGCTGAACAGGGCGGCTTGCCCTGCCTGGCATGGCGAACGGGAGAACGTAGGCAGCTCGTGTGGCACGTACCAAAGAGGGGCTTTGGTGGCACGGTTGAATAAGTCACCATTTAGTTATGACTTGAGGGTTTGAGAGACGCTGGGGGCTCTGGGAAAACCCTTGGCATGGGAAGGGGAGAGGCTGGGCAGGGGCAGGGCAGCTCTCCGAGCTCGTGGGAGCCTGCGGGACCCATCTCCTCCTGGGACCTCCGTGTGACCAAATACAGATTCAATGTCTTGCTGACTTTTTGAGCTTTTTAACTGAATGAAAGCACAGAGGGAGGGGACCTTGCCTGGGCACCATGTTCCCTGCCACGTCTTGCGGTCTCCTCCAGCCACGGGGCTCGACTGCGGCCAGCAGCGTGTGTCTGGGAGGCTCGGCCAGTTCACAGTTATCGAACCCTCGCTGCAGTCTTGTCCAGAGCGCTGCCGAGATGTGAGCTGAGACGCAGCTTCTGCCTGGGTCACCGTTATTTGCTGTCATGAACGAGAAGTAGCCGCAGGAGGAAATTGCTGATGGGATAAGTTGTGCTTGATGCTCTGTGCAGGGTCGAGAGCCTGCAGGCTGCCGGGTCCGCGGTGCAAGGCACGGGGATCAGCGTCGGCTCGCTCCCATGTCCGATGGCTCCTCGGGCGGTGGGAGGTCAGCGCTGGGGTGCTTTGCCCGTAGTGGCTTTGCCCATCTCCACAACCACCCCCCTGAGCATCTCAAGGCACATCACCGGTGTGGACGAGGTGCAGGATATGACCGATGTATGAGGAGGGAAGGAAGGGTTGGTGCCCTTAATGAATTCAGATCATCTCCTGGCCCTGTGCAATTAGAGAAATACATATTCTTGTCTCTTTCCGGGTCTTGCATCCATCGTCTTTATTAGAAAGGCTCAGCCTGCTGCAAACCCCCAGGTCTGCCTGCTCCTCCTCGGGGTCGTGCCCCGCAGAGGGAAGGCGAGCAGACTCGCGTGGGAGCCAGAAGGAGAAAGGCAGCTTTTCCACAGCAATTGCTGTACGAACTGTCCTACAGTTGCTGTTTATAGCTATTGCTCTGCGTGATTAGCGGTTGGCTAATCACCAGGGGCCAGATGCTGCCATCCCTGGGAGGGGTGGCCAAGGGACACAGCGGGGGCAGCCATTAACCGCTCGCAGGCTGAGCATCCCCCCCCCCCCCCCTTGCTCTTAGCTCTGTCACGCTTCCCCCTGAGCAGCAGCGTGGGATGGATGGGCATGGAAAGGAGCTTTGCTGTGAGGGTGGGGGACTGGTACCCTGTTGCCTCCACCTCTTCCAAGACTGCGGGGGCGGGGGGGGGGGAGCAGCATTGGCGGTGCTGCCATTGGGGTTGGGTTTGAGTGTGGGTGCTGCTCCATCAGGAACTGGACAAGATGCCCAAAGTGTTCCTCACGGGCACGACCCGACAGCCACTTTGGGGTTTGGCACTTGGGGGTCCTGCTTTGGTGGAGAAATGGGGATTGAGAAGCTCCTGGACCAGCCTCAGCATCACCTGCTGCCAGGTGAAGTCCTGGCAGGCAGGGTCCTGTGCAGCACCAGAATGGGTGTCATCAGTGTGTCCTGTGCCCTAAACCTGCCCCTTAAAGCTCCTCCTTGAGAAACTTTCCCCCGCCTGTGTTTCATCCCTTTTAATCCACATTTTTCACGCCAGTTCCCTTCCTTGTCCCTCTTAAAAAAAAAAAAAAAAAAAGCAACATCCTAATGAAGTAAATGACCATGTATTTTTCCAAATAGGTTGCAAAATAAGGAAAGTTGCTAAATATTTTTCCCCCAAAATAACAAGTAAAAATGATTGCTTTTTCATCTTAGCTGTAACCCACCCCGTGTTCCTTAAATGTCATGCGATGCCCAAGATGCAGCCCCTGCAGAAACGATGCTCTGGAGCTCCTTTGTTTCCTACCAAGGATAACTCCGATGAATTGTGGTTTTTTTTCTCTTACTCGCTTCTCACTCTTGCTGATAAAAGGAAAAGATGCGGAAACAAGCGGCTCCCCAGGAGGGTGGGAAGCTGATTAGCGGGGCCGGTGTGACCCGGTGCCCCATGGGTCCCCGGAGCGGCCCCAGCAGCCTGCGGATCAGCTGTCGCGGGCCAATTCCCAGCTGCCGCGGGGGCACGGCACGGGCTCGTGGGTGATGTGCCGGCTGGCGAAGGCCACATCGTCATCTTCCATGGAAAGTTTCAGGCTTTTCCTTTTTTTATTCTTTTTTTTTTTTCTCCCTTGACTGTGACCGGTTTGTAAAGGTTAAATGGTATTTTCTGATTAAACCAAGTACTCCAGTGATCTCAGCTCATTTCCCACTCATGCCATATCTTTTGTCTGACCTTGGGGTAACACTTACACAGAGGGACTCTAGTCCGGAGAGGTTAATAGAATGACAGTATTTCCTTACATTACCAGAAGGACAGGATGATAAATTTATTCACATTTATGTAGTGCCAAGATATGACCGTGATAGATTAAGAGTCTGTCCCTGGAGTTACCCGTGCTCTCAGTAGTGACACGCAGCTCTACGAGGGAATGAATTACCTCCTGAAAATGTAACCACTGTCTGCACTCAAACGCTGCAAAATGCAGCCACAGCTCTGAATAGCAAGTGCAATTATCCCCTTCCTCCTGCATTTTTTAAATATTTCTGAAATGGGAGCCTGAGTGCAGCTGGTCCCGACTCAAGAGGGCTGCAGGAGGAAGGTCGGGTGAGCTCTGGCTGGCTGATAGCTATGGAGAGAAGCTAAAGTATAGATCCCCATACTGCTGGCATCAGCTTTAAAGTTCAGGGGATTGACGGATTCGTTCCCACTTCCCACGTGTTGCCCTATGCGGAGTCGGAGGGATGCTGCCGCATGTGCTGGTGGGTGACTTTAGGAAGCCATCCTTGTTCCTGGTGATATCACGGCACCTTCTCTCAATGCTTGTTTGTTTGCTCGGTTCTTTTAAAATGCATACAGCCTGCAGGGTCTGGGATTGAAAACTCGCCCACGTGCAAGGCAGGAGAGTTGCAGGGAGTGAAAGGAAAATGCAGCATACGGCAAAAATCCCGTGGAGGAGTGAGCCGAGAAACCAGGGGCTGTGAGGGACAGCCTGCGCGTGTGTTCCTTAAAGATGCGTTTCTTAAAGATGTGCTGAAAACGTAATGGGAGGAGTCTACAGGCAGTTATCCCAAACAAATTGGTCTGCCTGGAGTTTTTACGGAGGGTTTGCGGTGATGGTGTCGAAAGTGCCTATCTCTGCAAACCTCTGGTGCTGCAGGTTGTGTTTTGAGAAATGTCTTTTTGTTCAGAGGACAGGAGCAAAGATGTGTTTGGAGACTCCTTTGAGGTTGCAGCGGGTATAGAAAATGATTATCAATAGACACTGGACCATCAATAATCTTAGCCTAGGACCCGTTTCCCATGACAAGCCTGATTTTCCTTCTTGCCTGTGACTAGAAGGTACATAGGTCTGAAGCGTTAGTTGCTGAAAGGATGGGAATGACTATTTTTTAAGGGGGACAAGACAAGATGCAAATGAACTTGTTAGTGTTTGCTCTGACAGTTGTTCCGCAGAACAATTGTGAAAGCCGTACCCAACCTCAGGAACAGACACAAAGCGCTTCTCTCTGCTCCAAACAGAAGCAAGCGGGAAGCGCTGCCCTCCCCAGGCACTGCTGGCTGTCCCCAGGAAAGGGCACGGTCCGTCCCTCGGGATGGCAATGCCAAATGATCACGTCTTGCCTCTGTGATCATTTCTTTGCTTCTTCATGATCGCTTCTTTCCTTTTTTCTGCTGACTTCTGCGCTGTAATGCAACTTTTGCTTTGAATGGCTTCTTATGCCTGTTGTAGGGATGCGGCTGTACGTACATCATTTACTGGTGTGTCTGCGTACGACTGCGGAAATTAAAAGATGTGTGGATGTGTCCATCCATATTCCACAGGTTTCGTGTTGCAGGGTGGGTCCCAGCTCCCTGTGTAGCTCCCAATGGGGATTCACCCGCGTGGAGCCGTTCCTCTGATGGGGTGTCAGGTTTGGCTGGCACCAGCGTGGTGGTTTTTACCAGGTGTGACAGAAGGTCCCGTCACTGCCAAACCAAAGCGGGGGTTAGATTTATGGCCTGGACGTCAGCAACCTGGAAACCCATCTGATATGTTATATATTGGGGGGGGGGGCGTAGAAAAGGCTGTGGAGAACGTGAGTGGAGCAGAAGCAAAATGAAGCCTTTAGTCACTGTTAGGGAATCGCATACATATATTCCCTCTAAATCAATGTTTTTCATTATCTGAAACCAAAAGGGTTTTTGCTTTGTGGAAACATTGTTCTGTGCTCTTCAATCAGTATTAATTAAGTGGCTGAAATGCATTAAATGGTGCTGTAGGAATCTTGGGAACACTAGCTGCTCGAGTTTTACTGTTCCTCTTACAAACGTAAATAAGGATAAATGCCTAATTGCTACTGAAAGCATCCTGCTGGACCTAATGAGCTGATTAAAAACAATCCTTTATTGTGGAATTATTTAATTGTATATAACTTCAACCAGAGATTCCCCCTGCTAACCATTTCTGTGTCTGTTCTACAGCCCCCCGTCTGCCTTGGAGAGTTCATGACCGCAGTCGTTTTGCAGGAGCGGGGCTACAGGGAAGGGATTTGTTTCCATTGTTATTCTGGAAGGTCTCATTTTGTTAAGCTGTTGAGAAGAAGGCAATGAATTTCAGCCGTTCCCCAGTGTTATTTGTGCACCTGGGGGAAGTCCTCGAGCTCTGCTGAGTGTGCCCAGCTTCCCCTGGGCAAGACGAAGGGCAGCGGGGCTGGGGCACGACATCCCGCATCTTGCAGTTTGCAGGGATGTGCTTTTGGGAATTATGACAAAGAGCCAAGTTTTGGCCAAATCAGCCTGGGAGGAATTGGGGTCCCGGCTTCTGCTGCCTTGGCCTGGTTCTCGCTGACGGTTGCATCTCTGCAGCAAGAGGAGATATTTTCATATAGCGTTTGCCCTGGAGCACCGCGAAGCCGTGGAGCTCTGAAGGGGGAGCCCGGAGCCCGGCTGGAGAAGAAGCGAGCGGATTAGGTAGCATGTGGTTCATGTTCCGCTAAAGAGCGGAGCATGTCGGCAGCGTCTCGCCAGAGCCTGCCATAGGCAAATTCCCCCCTCCCACTTCTGGCCATGCCAATCGAAGCCAGTGGGAAACTTGTTGGTGCCGAGCAGATGGGAGCTCTGGCTCGCCGGTGCGGGGGGAAGCAGGGATGCTCCGGGGCTGGGATGTGAGGATTTGCTAGTGCAGCTTTCTGCCATCTGTGGGAAGGAGAGATTTCCTCCCATCTCAATGCAGGGAGGAAGCAATGTACACGTTAAACCGACATATGCGTGGAGAAATAGAGATTCAAAGTTTCTTCTAGATGGCTGTGAAGGTTTGCAGCTCTGCCAGGCTGGTACACAGCCCACTGTGCTGGCTTGGCATCCCCGAGGAGCTGTGAAGAGAGGAGGCAGTGCCTGCGGAGAAACTTTTCTCTAGTGGTACCGTCCACAGCACTCCCAATGCTGGAGCAGGGCTCTTGAGAGATGGAGAAGGACCTAAAGGAATTTTAAAAGCTGATTTTTTTCCCTCTCACTGCAGATTTTGAGTGGCTTACAGGCAAAGCGCTTGGATATGTTTTCTGTTTTAATTATTGTTATGTGAGTGGTGTCTTTACGTAAGGAGAAACTTGAGAGTGTGAAACTTGCAGCAGAGCAGGGCACGGAGCCTGTAAGAACATATGGGCCAGGTATAGTTTCAGTGCCATCCCGTTCACCACGTGGCTGTTCGGGTAATCAAGGCACGTTCGCCTGGTGGGTGCCGTGACTGTCAGCACCTCTTGGCAGAGGGTGTCGTGGGGTGCTGGTCCCTGTTGGTGGGGGCACGTGGGGCTCCCTGGGGCCAGGCTGGGCTCTGCTGTGCCACACGAGCATCCGATACCCCTTGACTCTTTGTACCTCCTCTTGACTCCACCAAACATTGGGGCAGTTGCTTACCTGTCGTGCTATCGTTTGAAAATCCAGATTTGTTTGGAAAGCGTTTGACAATGCCGCAAAATCGCTCTCTGCCTTTAAAATAGAAAAGAAAACCCACGCTGCCAGGATATGGTCCTCTGCCTGTGTGTTTTGTAATGCAGGATGTCCTATGCACAGCAAGATGTTTCCTTCTGGAAACTTCTTTTGCTTTCAAGCTGATGTGGCCTGACTGCTGCACAAGAATAAAAACTGTGGCTAATTTTTCTGTAGAAAGCATAAATCCTCTCCAAACTCTCCAGTTCCCATCCTGGTTGCCCAGCCCTCAGCTGGGGCAGGTACTGCTGCCCTTGAGTCCCAGCATCTGTATGTTCAGCCTTGGGACTAATCGTCCCATCATGGGGTGTCTCCTTCATCCCCAGGTGTCTGTCCCTCTTTTGTCTGTCTTGCATTTTATTTTTTTCCCTCCAGTGCCTGTTCAGAGAGAGGAGGGAGGCTCCGAACAGAGCAGAGTTAAGGTTGCATGTCCACCTCTTGACTTCAGATAAGTCCCATGCTGTGTGGATATTTGGTTGGATTTTGCCAAAAGGAGCAGTCTCTAGTTTTAAAAATCCTGTCCTGGGATTACTTGTGCTTTTGTCCAGAGAAAAATGTGTTTACAAAACTATCTGATACATCTGGAGGGAGATCTGGGCCAAGGTCTGGGATGTATTTCTCAACCCAAACTAATAGTTTGTGAGAACTGAGGTTGCAGTAGGTCATGGGGGAAATGGAAAGCCCCAACAAGTCTGAAAAACATCTCTGAACTCTGGGTAAGTATTTGGGGAAAAAGGGCATCTGAGCCTCTCATTGTTGTCTCGCCTGTAGCTGGGGGAAAGTGGAGCAGGGACGTGGCTTTTGTTGGTGCTTGGGTGCAGGCTCAAGGCTGGATGAGAAATGCATTTAAGCAGTTAAATTCCTATTTGATGGCATCACAATCTTGCAGCTATTTGTGTGAGATTTTGCTCTGTGTTGTGTTTTTGCTGAACTTCACGGGCCCAGATTTCAGACTGGGTTTGGGTCCAGCCAGCTCAGAGGCTTTCCTGAGCATCCCCAGACTGAACGCTCCCACCTCCACGGCTCCGGCCATCCCATCAGCCGAAGGTACGAAGTTGCAGGGCTCGTTCCGCTCTTTGGGCAGGAGTCAGATCTTTTCCGTGTTGCGCAACGGGGCCGGGAGCAACAATTAAGAAACGCTAAGTCTGGGAAGAAGAGGTCTCATCTGCCCCTTTGCGTGGGCCGTTTTGGGTCGAGTCAGTCTCAGAAGCGATGAAGACACCAGACAGCTTCGTCACGGTTAGCGTCCCCAGATAAGCCCATCCGTGTCCCCACCGCAGCTCCAGCCGTCTGTGCTGGGGAGATGTCCCCGTCCCCGGGCGAGGAGCAGCCCTGACAATGTGGGCTGTGTTCTGCGCGGCCGGGGGCTCGCGGCACTGCCTGTCCCCAGGACCCACCTACACGCACAGGCACGGCGGCAGATTGTTCCTGACGCACGGCGAGTCGCACCCACATCTGCCCCGAGACAAAGGGGCCCTGGAAGAGCCCGGCGTTCCCTCTTCTAAAGGCGGGGATGCATTTTTTTGAGCGTGTTCTGTCACGGGTTTTATTATTTGCTCTGGGTCGGTGCCGCTCCGTGCGGTCACACGGGCTGTCCTCCCCGGCCGGTTCATCGGCACTGGAAGCGCCTGGGTCATTCTCCTGCAGCTCTGCTCACGGTTTCAGTTCGGAGCTGCTGTGTCCCTGCTGCTCCCTTTTGCAGCTCAAAAGTTATCTGCAAATTTATCTCTTCCTGATATGCACAGCCCCTACTTTTACAGTCCCAGTGCATGTGATGACGGGTAGGATATACTCTTCTGCATCAATTTAGATGCATAGATGCCTCCTGTGTATACTGTATATATCAGTGTTTGGGCTCAGCCCTTTCTGTATTCCCATTTAATGCAAAAAGCACGTATGTACAAATATTTCCCAAGCATCTGTGCCAGGAACCTACTCCTTCGTGTCACGGCCGTTTCTTTCACACCCAGTCTAAAGAAAACAACATATTATTTGCTTTTCAGGCTCCAAGCAGCATGTAGAGATGTGCGCTATTTAAATGCCTGCTGTCTTGCACTTCCCTCCCATACTACATCTGTGAACGAAGAGGGGTTTAAAGCACTTTGTGATAGTGATGCGAAGCATCACTATGTGAGTAGGGACACTAGAAATCTCGGCCTTCCTAAATCTCCGGTTGAAGTATTGGCTGATTCAGTTCATAAGTCAGTCTTGTGCTTAGTAACACAAAGGCATAAAACCAGCTGATCCGTTACTCATTTTAAGCCGTAACTGGAGAAATGAAACGCTTTAAAAAATGAAGGCTACAGATCAAAATGATATCTTCCCTTAGACAGAAAGCTAAAGAAGTAATTTGAAAAGCTTTGTTCAGCATGACCTGATCACAGGACTGCTGAAGTCCTGGACATGACTTTAATTACTGGCCCACTCCTGTAATTATTCTGTCCTTCAACTATTTTTATTGCAACAGCTGGATTGGAAAATCCTTAGAATGAGCAAAAAAGATGAAAGCGACACTCCCCTCCGAGCCCCTTCGCAAGCTACAATCTGTCATCTGGTGTAACTGGGACATGCTGGGACGGCGAGTTCCTTCGGGCTTCAGCCCGAGAGCGAGGACCCGGAGACCCCGATCGCGTCCAGGCAGGGCAGGGAGGAGGGCTGGATGGAGGAACCATTAAGCACATCTTGTTCCCTGTAAGAGTAATGGGGAAAAGTGTCCTTAAAAGTTGTCTTGCGCTGGGTTTGAGCCTGTCTGGGATTCGGGAGAGCTTCCCGGGCCATGTGTCAGGGCTGTTTATTTTCTGTGACATCTGCTCCTCGCTGGCTCCCAGCAGCGTTCCCTGCGGTACCCGGAGCCCCCCGGCAGCCCCGTCCTCACCGGGTTTTGTCTGTTGTTCTGGGTACCCCCCCTCCCTCCCACAATTGCTTCATACCGGGCTCAGGAACAGCTGAAGGGGTAGAGCATCCAAAGCGGCAGCCAGTGATTTATATTTTATGAAGACTGGCTCTCCTTGCCTGCCAAATGGCCTCTCCGTGCTGCTCCCCTGCCTGGTGACATCCCACCTTGGCAAAAGCCTGTGCGAGGGCCAGGGAGGAGTGGGATGGAGCAAGGCTGGGGATTTTCCACTGTTTGCTGCCCTGGTGTTATTTTTGTTCTTAGCCGAGAGAGCTGTCTGCACGGCTGATGCCCTTTGTATAACTATTACGGAGAGTTGTAACTCAGCCGCGATGCAACCTCTGTGCCACAGCAGCCTTTCTAAGGGGGCTTTTATTGTACAGACGGGATAATTTGTCCTCTTTTTAAAATCTGCATTTAGTCTATGGGTTTATTAACAGCAAAATAAGAGGTACGGAAAATGCAAATGATAACCTGACAGTCCCCAGGAGGTTTGGATGAGCGCCCTGGGGAGCCCAGCAGCAGCGTGCTGCACAGCTGGCACCAGGGACCGGCTGGGGAGGGAAGCAGCTGGAGCCTGGTTGGAAATGGGTTTGTCTTGTCGGGAAATGTCCCACCGTGCCCCGACTCCTGCTAGAGCTATGCTGGGTCAGTGACAGGCTCTTGGGACACGAGGGGATCTCCGGAGCTGGCTCCCAGTATTGCTGGGCTGCACGGGGAGGCAGAGCTCATCCCAGCACCCCGCCAGAGAGCGCGGATGTTTGCTAGGTATTTCTTGTTCATAAAATACAAATTTTTTTTTTTTTTTTTGTAAGCAGCAAATCATCCTTTTTAGTTTATCCTGCAGGGACTGTACACTGCTTTTGCTTTCAATTGCTCTGAGTAACTTTCTGTCAGTCCCAGGGGAGAGTGTGGTCCTTCTTCCATCCAAAGGTCTCTCCAGGGTGTGAGCACAAATAACCCCATAAGGCTGATTTTTGTGCCTGCAGAACATCCCAGGGGTTGGGAGGGCAGTGATGATGGGCTTGTACCCGGGTCACCAGAGCCTGGAAACTTTTTCTGGCACTATTCACACCCCTGTCCCTCCGCACAAATATTTTTTGATTGGAAACACTCTCTCTCCACAGTTGCCAAAAGGAAGACAACAGAAACGGAGCTGTAAACGGCTCGGTGACCACTGCGTTTGTGTTTGTTTGCAGCTGAGGATCTGTCTGTGTGTGCTGCTGGTCTGCTCGCCTCGGGGGACACAACTGAGGTCCTAACGCTGCCCAGGCGTCCAAAATGGTCATGCAAAGACACCACCTCACCTGCGCAGGAATAGCATTCGCTCTCTACCTTCATCACCTCGTCAGCGCCATCGAAGTCCCTCTGGATTGTAAGTAATGGTTTACTCCTCTAAAAACTCCTGCTGAAATGCTTGAGGAGGAAGGGTGAAGATGTGCATGGCCCAGGCAGCCTTCCTGGTCCAGCCTAAGCTTTTCTTTACTGTTGTTTGTTTGGGGCTATTTTTCTTTTTAAACCACATGCTCTCCAGAAAGTGACCTAAATCACTCTCTGATTTAGTCAATCTATCTCAAAAGCTGAGCAGAGGACTCAAAACCACATGTCAAAATGGAACAGAGCATCTGAGCCAAGCTGGCAAGCCTTCAGCCTGTTGATTTAAGTGGAGCATCCCAGGACTTGTGGTGTTCCGACAGCACGGGCAGGCTTTGGGATGCTCTTTTGTGGAGGACGTGAGCTCGTTGTTAGTCTTACCTGGCAGACGCTGTCACGAGCTGACACCAGGTCCTCGAGGGTGGTGGAGATCCAGGCAGGTCCTGCAGAGCCATGTGATTTTTCTCTCTCTCTGTTGGGACTTTTTGGTTAATTTTGAGATGGGAGTTCTGTTTTATTCAAAAGCACAAGAGCTGGGGGATATGAAGCGAGGAGGAAGGGGGGACATGGACTGATGTTTCTGCTGAATGGGCATCTTCAGGCCAGCGCATGGGAAATGCATGACTTGTTTGAATGCACTTGAGACTGGGGTTTGTACTGAGAGCTGCTCAGCCACTGTTCTGGAAACCAGTTTAATAATTTCTTTGTGTCCCGGCTTTCTCCTGTAGAGGCTGTTAATAATAATCAGCCTGTCGCTGCAGGGAATCTCTTCCGACAGTGCAATGTACAGAAATCCTCCAGTGAGCAGTGCATTAGGAGAAAAAGCACGGCTTTTTGCTGGGGTCTAAATTCAGGCTGAAGTGCCAGGGTTGCTCTTGATAGGAGAAATTAGGTCCTGTGGGTTGTTGCTCTGTGGAGTCCTGGGTGTGCTGGCCGTAGGTGTGGTACCTCAGCTGATCCCTGACTCTGGGCAGCAAAATGGGGAGGAAAAATCTGAGGCAGTGGCTTTTGGCTAAAGTTTGGAAATGACTGAAGAGAATGCATGGGAAAGGTCTGATTTGTGGAGGGGAATAAATACTTGTGTTACTTGAAAGCATAGGGAGGGGATCCCAGACTCCAGTCCCTGCTCTGCTCCATTCTAGGTGATTGTGGATGAAAATACCTATTCCGCTGGAGTCAGCACTGTAACACGCACAGGCCACTCTTGTTCCCAGCAATGGGAATTTTATTTGATGTACACAGCTCAGTGGTTCCTTCAGGCCTGGCTTTGTTAGCATCGATAATATTCCAGAAATGCAGACAGCCAGTGTGGAAATAGGGGCCAGCGCAGTTGGGGAAAACCGAACGGGTCTGCAAACAGCCGCCTTCTGCCATTTCTTGCGCTTTGCAGCAGGAAAGGAGTAATTTTGCTACTTAAATATAACGTGACCTTAGAAAAGTAAGTGAAATGCTGACAGCTGGTGGAGAAATGCTCAAGGCAGCCTGCAGCAGCTCACCATTTCTCAGCAGCTCACCGTTTCTCTAGCCACCTCCTCCTCCTCCCTGCTGCGCAGCACTGCGCCGCCGGAGAGCATCATCCCCTCCGGTGCTGGTGGGAAACTGGGATCATAACTAAGAGCATCCTTTTGTCATCCTCTCCTGAACGGGTCCCTCGCAGGACAGATTATTTGTAAATAATGTGCACAGAGGTGGTTGTGCACAGCTGTGCCAAGAGCAGGTGGGTGAGGAGCATCTCCCAGCCCCGGGCGAGGGTTAGGGATTCTGTTGATGCCTGTCCGCACCAGCCGACCCTTCCCAACCTCCCTTAGCTCTTTTGGACATGTGGAGCATCAGCTTCGTTTTACTTCCATCCTGACCTTCAGAGCCGTCAGGTGTTTGTTTTCAGCTCTTGTTTAAGCCACCTGGTGATCAGGGCTCCCTTACCCACTGCTTATCTGTGAGACTGAGCTAATGAAAGCATCGCCTGCGCTCAAATGGCTGCAGGTTTGTCCAGGTGGTGTGTAAAGAGCCCCAGCTGCTCCGGCTTTGTGCAGGGGCTGATAAAGATGGAAACCTGAGGCTCTGTGAGCACATGAGCTTTACCCTCCACGTACCACTAGCTATGAAATTCTTCTCTGCTCCATGGAGATCAGCTTCTTTGTCCAGTGCCGGGCTCTGCCTGGTCCCCACCAGCCGGAGAGGGCTGGGAAACCCCCCACCAGCACCAGGGGGTTGAGATGCTGGTGGCACCCAGCTGTCCTTGCTGACACACCTCGGGAGTCGGAGATCTCCCCAGGGAGGAGTTTTGCTCCCCAGACCTTATGTTTTAAGGGCAGAAGCAGCTTGGGAGAGGGCAAAGCCTCAGGGTCCCCTCACGGCAGAGGGAACAGCCCTTGCTCACCCTGTGTCAGGGCGAGCTGCACTATTTGCTCTTTTTTTTTTTTAAGCTTGCCTAGGTGGTTTTTCCCCTGCCCCAACCCTAACAAGTTTTCTTTTTTGGATAAAATCCTGCCTGCCCCTGTTCTGGGGACAGGATATAGATATATCTCTCCCTATGTTACAGGCACCTTCTCTGAGTTTGAGCATCACTTAAAAAGCGAGCTAATGGTTTATCAGGCACGCATTAACCTCTGACTCAGGGGGATGTACCTGGGAGGCTCAGGGTAAGCCTGGCCATGGAGAAGGGGGAAGGGAACATTGCTAACTCCTGCAGGCTACTCGCTGGACCACAGGGCCACCAATGCTCGCAGGCGAGTGGTGTGAGTATACCTGTGCCCTCTTTTGGCCCCCAAAACTCCTGCTGCAGAGAGAGCTGACAGCTAACAGGACCATTCAGCAGCAGCTTCTCCCACGTGGACAGTAAGTAGGTAGATTAGAACATGCTTGAATGGTAAAATGATTTGTGTGTAGTATTTGCAAGCCCTACAATAACTATACATGTTTATGTTTGTCTACATGATGTATATAGGTTTGTTTTTCAATTAACCCTTTTTCTTTTTTTCATTATGCTTGCACTTGGGGAATAACAGCAAATATTCAGAGTGAATGTAAGTGTTCCCCTCGCTCCCTGTGTGTATGTGTCCGTCTCCTGCATGGCTGAAACAGGGCACGAGGGGTCCGCGCTGACCAGGGGCCGGTGGTGGCTGTTGCTTGGCACGCAGGGTCCGTGGGTGCGTTGCCTGCCCTGGGGCAGGGCTGGCCAAGAGTCAGGACAAGCCACTTCTCCTGCACAGCCAGGCATGGCTGGGAGAGACACGGGAGGTGCTGGAGCAGCTTGGGAGGAGTGCTTAGGCTCTGCTGCTTTCCCTGGAGCAGGCACCGGACCGCCTTTGCGACGCAAATGTTGTTTCTGTAGGGGCTTGTTATTGCTAACGCCACACCTCGGAGCAGAGCAGGCTCCTCTGCCTCGCACGAGCGCGTGTGCCAAGCTCAGCTCCACGTACTGACACATTTGCAGCATCGCTAGCTCTCGGGGGAAGAGCAAACAGCCTCGGACCTGAGCGGCTTCGTTCTGGGTCAGCCGTGGGACTGAGCTCTTCAGTTCAGAGTTTGCGACCGGAGCCAGGTCCTACGCTGGCTGCTGGGCTCATGTGGCCCCTTTCACAAGCCCTGCCCTTCCAAACACAAGTGCTGTGCTCCTTCAGGGTAAACCTGGAGGTTTTGAGGCTCTTTCTTGTGTAGAGAGTACCTGTAAGCGTCCTGCAGCGGCTCGCTGGCTCCCTGTCCTAGCTGCAGCCCCTGTCTTTGAGGTGCACAGCCAGGATGCTTTTCAGTCTGATTCAAACAACCTGGAGGAGTAGGAAGATGTAACTGTGAAATTTCTTAATGAGACTAAGATACTGACTGAGAAACAGGGGCTTTCCGGTACCAAATGGGAGTCTGAACAGTGCTGATGGTCCAAGAGGTGACAAACAGCACACCCTCACAAATGCTTATGGTAGTTTCCTCAGGTGTTGAAGGGCTTTAAACCACAAATTGCATGTCCAGCCTGGGGAAGGAGCTGAAATCCCATCAGGATCTGCTGCAAGATGGCAGAGAGGGGATTCACCCTCTTTGCACAACCCTCCTCACGGCTTTTCATTTGCTTTGCAGTGCCTCAGCCCCCCACAATCACGAAGCAGTCCGTGAAGGACTATATCGTTGACCCGAGGGATAACATCTTCATCGAATGTGAAGCCAAAGGGAACCCCGTTCCCACGTAAGTGCATCTACAGCCCTTGTTACGCTGAAGCGCTGCTGTTCATCAGAGCTGGCTCTGGAGGAGCTCCCCTGGGGTCAAGCTGTGCCATTTACACCATCAGCTAATCCAGCTGTTGGCTTGCACAGCACAGGTAAGGATCTCACCAGGTAAATACGGTCCATGGTTACAAAACCAACCTCTCCGCCACACTTGCAGTTTTTCCTGGACGCGAAACGGGAAGTTCTTCAACGTGGCGAAGGACCCCAAGGTGTCCATGCGGCGGCGGTCGGGGACGCTGGTCATCGACTTCCACAGCGGGGGACGGCCGGAGGACTACGAGGGCGAGTACCAGTGCTTCGCCCGGAATGACTACGGCACTGCTCTCTCCAGCAAAATCCACCTTCAGGTTTCTAGTGAGTAACAGCAGTGGCGCAGAGAAAGCAGCCAGCTGCCCCAAGGAGAGCAGGGACTATTTGCATCGTATGAGATTTTGTAGAAGAGGTGTGGAGAATATCCAGTGCTCAAACATCTCAGTCTGCTTCATCTGTGACCTGTGTCGGGATGTATCCAGCCACAGGACCGAGATGAAGGCATGGGGGTTATGGTTGTACCTAACAGGGAAATACTCGGTATAGATTTAAGGGATTCTCGCGCATGTAGAAATGAAGTTTCTCCATTGAAACCAGGCCAGGTCCAGCGGGAAGAGATCTGCAGAGTTACTACCCTCCCTTCCTCATGCAGTGTCTTTACTTCTTATGGCAGAGTCTCCCCTGTGGCCCAAGGAGAAGGTGGATGTGATAGAGGTGGACGAAGGCGCTCCTCTCAGCCTGCAGTGCAACCCGCCGCCTGGCCTGCCCTCTCCCGTCATCTTCTGGATGAGCAGCTGTGAGTTGGGGAAACCCTCTTCCCACCTAGAACCCTGTGGGCAGCCTTTCCGTCGCCTGCAGCGCTTATTTAAAATAACTACGTTTAGGGTCGTTGCTGCTAGTTCAGGGCTCGGAACGTGGCTTGGGTCGGGGGTTTGCTTTTCTCCTTTACGCAACCACCCGCGGGAGGATCTGACTTGCTCTGAATGCCTGTTCTCCCCTGCAGCCATGGAGCCCATCCACCAGGACAAGCGCGTCTCCCAGGGCCAGAACGGCGACCTGTACTTCTCCAACGTCATGCTGCAGGATGCCCAGACCGACTACAGCTGCAACGCACGCTTCCACTTCACCCACACCATTCAGCAGAAAAACCCCTACACCCTCAAGGTGAAAACCAGTAAGTGTCACGATGACTGCTCGGGATGGGTCTTCCCTGGCCTCTCCTGGGCAGGGTTTTCCTTCCAGACACCTTGTTTCTGTCCTTGACAGTACTGAGACCTACCAGGGAGAAGCGTGGCTTCCTTCATTTTGTTTAGGATAGTACAAGAACCAGTTTGGATGAGGAATGATAGTCCTCGGACGGCTAACCTGGCAGGGAGGGGTGGCTGGTTGCCCTCCAGCATCTCAGAGCTTTGCAACTTCATGGGTTGAGGGCCGCAGAGGTGGCTTGGTGCAGGTATCGCTAAGTCCATGTGTCTGGGATCAACTGGAAAGCGTTTCAACACAGATGAGGCATTCCCCCCATCTTTAGGGGGGTGTATAATATCAAGTGAGCTTTCCTTAGTTTGAAAAGCTGAGAATAGCCTTGGTTTGCTCCAGGCTTAGGTTTACGTGCTGGTGCTGCACGGGGGCACTGAGTGTGTCAACCTTGCAAAGCTCGGGATTTACCTACTGCCCAGGAGCTGCTGTTTAGCTCCTTCGCTCTGGGATGTGCTGCCAGGAGGGCTTGAGCCTTTGGGGCCTGAGCGTGTACACGTGGGACGTGTTCAGGGTGGCCAGCAATCTCAGTTTCACCCTGGTGAAGAGCATCGTCTTGAGGGACAGGAGGAACACAGGCACGGCTCTCTCCAGGCATGTGAAAAGCCTTTCCATGAGCAGGTCCAGCCACCAGCAGTCTCTTCTCCCGAAATGAGACTGCTTGAAGGAAGGCGAGTTCCCGATGCGAACGCGTTTCATGCCAGCTGGCTGGTGGGAATGCTGGCAGAGGGGAACCGAGCAGAGTGCTGCAGGACACGAAGCTCTTGACTTGATGCAGGTCCTGCAGAGCATGGGCTCTTTTTTGGGGTGGGCGTGTGTGCAGAGTCACCGGTGCAATAAGTAATCGGCACAGAAACAGCATCATGGGCCCCAGTCATCAAACAGGAGCCATCTCCCGTTCCCAGTAAGGTCAGACTGGGAGGAAGGGGTAGCGTGTGCTGGCAGATGCAAGGCTGTGTTTTGGGGACAGGCTCTTGGGTGAAGCAGGCACGAGGCGCTCCTGAATCCCAGTGTTAGGAGCTTAATTTGATCTCGCAGCAGCTTAAATTAGAAGTAACGCTATTAAAGCGACCTGAAAGTGACGTGAGAAGCAGAGGGGGCCTGGAGTGTTTTGTACTTTCATTGTAACAGCTTCTCCTCTGTGTAAAGCATGAGTGGAGAATCAGCAATATAAATACTATAAACAGGCTCTTTGCTAATGGTGAGGAATGTGTGCAGGTAATTAATTCTGAGTATTATTTGGCTGTTTACAGAGCTGGCCAAACAATGCCAGCGTTTACCTGTTAGGGAAGGACTGAGTCCTAAATTAGTGTGAGCTGGAGAAATTCTGGCAGACAGAGATCTGTGGTCATTTGAGCCTCTGAAGGCTCCAGCCTGACATATTTGTCAAACTCTAGAAAAAATGGGGAAGAAATCCTGGAAGATTTCTGTGCAGACAGATACAAGCTCCCCCTCCTGCTATACTCGGACGCCACCACAGCGTTTTGCTCCCCGGCTACGTAGAACTGGCTTCCAATTGTACTGGGCCCTCTCTTTAAGTTTTCCTTTGGAAACGTCTGCTGGATTATCAGATGCAAATGCCACCCCATGAGCTCCCCAGAGGCCCTTATAATTTAAAGAACTGAAGCTCTAATTTCTCATCTGTTATGATACAAAAAACTCTCGATACATGGAATGTTCAAAGGGGACGAGCTTGTATTTGTCTCAAGCTGTTCAATCATTCAGCCTTAAGCCATGAGCATTGGCTGTCCTTAAAAAAAAAAGTTCACCAGCTGCTGAAAAATCATTGCATGGGATTGCCACGTCCTTGGATGCAAGAAGAGAAAAATGCAAAGGTTTAGGGGAGCGATACACCCGTGCCTTTCCCTGCAGAGAGTTTCTCTGGTGTATCCAGGTTCAAGTAGCTCTTGGGTATCTGCTGGGCTCTCTTAACCCCCTTGCACAGAGACACGGTGTATCGCTGATGACCTGCGGCTCAGGGCAACAACTATATGGTAGCCAACATAGCCTTGTGCATCTCCTGTTGGGCAGATGATACCATAACACGGCTCTGCCACATCCCGGTGGAAACCAGGGCGTTCTCAGACACCGAAGGAGTATTTCGGGTAGCGGTGTGAGCTGAGGAGGGCAGGTCCTCCGGCAGCTGCGGGGCAGGACGGTGCATCCCCCGGCTCCTTGCAGAGCGTGGGTGGCAATTAGCTTTCTTCTTCAAGCAGAGGTGATGGCTGGCGGTGGTTGTCAATAACTGAGAGCAACGTGTTATTGAAGAGGTGGTATTTTGCATGTAACACAAGCTACTTTAATTACCTTGTAATTAAAAGGGATTTTACAGCAGATTATGCTTTTAGAGCCTAATTATTATTATTATTTTTATTTGTTCATCTTCGCCATGCCTTTCTGCATCCTTACGCTGCTGCCTAGCTGTGTCCAACCTATGCTTTACGCTGGGAAAAAGCAGCTGGAATATGTTTCCCTCATAGTTAGGAAACTGAGAGAAAAACCATTTTTCTTCTCCGACTGGAACCGATTTTTTTTTTTATTTTTTTTTTTTTCAAAGATACAACTGTCTTTATAGCAAAAAGAAAAACCCTTCAAGGAAACGTTTGTGATACGATTTTCATACGTTTATTTGTCCTTCCATCTTGTAGGAGGAAAACAGCCTTCTTTTCCTCTCCTTTATTGCTGTGTTGTGTTGTTTGTCGTGGAAGGCAGCTGTGCTCAGAGTGCTTTTGTCTCCCTGCTGTTGCCTGTCCGCATTGCTCTTGTGTTTTGGGAAGTTATTTTGTTTTCTGTCCCCTGTCCCCCCCCCCGCACCGCCTGTCCCCTCGCCCGCTTTGTGGCACTGGATATGCTCACAGTCTTTTGTTTATTGCAGAGAAACCCCATAACGAAACGTCTTTACGAAATCACACTGACATGTACAGTGGTGAGTCAACGCTGGCTTCTGGAGACCTTCACGATTTAACCCCCCTTCTGCCTAACCTGACTTATCTCCCGCGCTAACCGGGCAGCGAGCCGCCGCGTTCGCAGCATCGTCTGCCCTTCGTCCATGCCCACGCACCCCTGTGTCTGCCCGCGTCCCCCTTGGTGGGTTACGGCCTCAACTTTGCAAAAACGGGTGGGACGAAACGAGCCAAACGATGACAAAAATCCCCGCAAAGTTTTGACACCTTGAAATTATTGAGTTTTAAGCTAATTAACTGGATATGCGGAGCCCAGCTTGAGAGGCATTTGGATTAATAGGATCTGGCCCACGTGAAAAAGTTTGCTCGGCTGAGCAAGCCCAGCTTGCTTCCTCACTGAAGAGGTGGCTTGTCCTCGGCAAAGGCTCATGATTTAAAGATAAGACCCACCATCCCTCTTCTGTCTTCAGAAAGAGCATCTATTGTATTTGCAGCTAAACACAGGCAGTGCCTGGGAGAAAAAAAAAAGAAAGAAAGAAAAAAAAAAAGAGTATTTGGTTTTCTTAAAAGCTGGGTGCTTTGTTTCTTTGTGGCGAGGTTGTACGTGTTGGATGCTTTCACGAGGCTCTTGCCCTTTGTCTGGGCAGGGAGATTACCTCCGCAGCCTGCGTTTGCCGGGAGAAGCGCATCCCAAACTCATAAATTATGCTTCAGACACAAAACCGCGCGGCTCCCCGGGGCACGATCGCTGCCCTGAGAATGGATTGGAAGCGTCACAGACGTGACGGGATAAAGCCGGCAGAGTTGGGCAGCAGCAGGGTTTGTAAGGGAGCGGGGAGACGGGGCTGTTTGTGGGCGATGCCGAGAGCGCAGGCACTAGCAGGGATGCGAACGCCTCGCCAAAACCCACCACGGAGTCCGATTGCCCCAAGGCCGGGTGCTGTTTTGAGCAGGATTTGCTTTCTGCCCCTCTTGCTGCTTACAGGGACCAGGGTTGTGTGGCAGCGGGATGGGGACAACCCCAACCATGCCCTGGGCTGGTCCCCAGCTGTGTCCTATGGCAAAATCCTGCTCAGCTGTTGTCTCATCCCCTTCCACCCAGAGCCACAGGTTGGTTTGTGCCCTGTGTGATCCAGGGCACGTTTTCTTCTTCCACGGGGACTTTTGGGGCCAAGGAGTGCTTTTGCCAGCTAAGAGCAGAGAGAGTTGGAGTGTGAGAAGAGGAGGATGTGCCAGGCGAGGGCACCGGGTTTGGTGTCCCCGTCGAGAGCTCTCCCGTGCCAGCGGGCAGCCTGGGCATCCCTTCCCGGCCAAGCGAATCGGGGTGTTGGCATCTCACCGGCAGCCAGGAGCGGGAAGTTTCTGAGGATGCTGGAGAGGTGGGGAAGGCTCGGCAGAGGAACCAGTCTCGGAGGAAGTGCTGGTGGCAGCAAATGGGCTGGGCATAGTCTGAAAATATTTGTAGAAATGGCTGTGAAAGGGGTTTGCCAGCAAAACTAACTTCAATGGGAACTGCATAAACTGCATCACGCCTCAACTAGAGGCAAGCGGGAGGAGATGCCTCTCTCGCAGGCACACAGGGCCAGGGACCAAAGAAAAATCCAGTGGCAAGATCTCCTGTAAGTACATCTTGCACCTCAGCAGTATAAACGATGTTTGCATTCCAAAGAGAATGCCTTCACGCTGGCTGGGCATCGCTTCTGTGTTTGCAGCCCTTGCTAGTTCAGGAAGGAAAGTCACTGTGGTGGTCGTGGGCTTCTTGAGCTCCCACTGCACGTCTTTGTTCTGGAAAAGGGATGCTTAATAGTCACTTGGTTAGGAAAATGAGATCTTATCTGCACAGCCTCATAGATTTCTTCAGATTTCTCTTTGGAGATGCATAGGATAAACTGCCTGCGCTTTGCGTTATATGGACTATTTGCACTTAACATCCCCTGGAACACTTGATGGGTCCAGTGGATTCAAATCACCCACTCACGCTCCTGTGCAAATCTGAGCTCCAACCCAGCAATTTCTTAATAGTTAACAAGCTGGTGAAAAAAGTCTTACCCTCAGCCCTTTTTTCTTTTTGCTAACCTCGTGTTTCTCCCTGGAATGACCTGTCTGGCCGTACTGGCCACTGGAACCAGCTGCAGCAAAGCAAGGAGTCTTAGGGGTGGGGAAGAGGGACATCAGTCTTCCAAGTATTTTAGGTGTTTGGGAGACTTGGGGCTCTCGGACTCTGTACTTTGTGGTGCTGGTCCCTACGGAATGGGCTCAGCTCCACAGCCACCTGGCAAAGGGCTCTGCAGAGCTTGCAGGGAAGCTCGATGGGATGGGACAGGCTGGCGGTGCGTGGCAAAGTCCCCTTCCCCGCCGGTCGGCGATGGATGTGCCCGAGCTCATCTCGGGGACATGGGACCTGCTGGTGTGGACGTGGGGCACGAGCGGTTTGTGGGACGCTCGTCTCAAACTGCACTCGAGGGCCAGGTTAATCGCAGGAAATGCAACCAAGCCCTTCTCCCCACAGCTCATAGCGGGTGCAATGATTTCCTTGCTGCCAACTTAATTCCCTAGGCAAAGCGTCTGCAATGATGAAGGAAAAATTATCTAAAAGGAGTAATTGAATATTTTAATTAGCAGAAATTTCTCACCTTTTTTTAAAATGGAAACGAAAATCTGTTTTGTTCCTTTTTCTGTTGTTGGTTTTTTGTTTTGTTTTTTTTTTTTTTTAATAATTATTTTATTTCATTTTTTCTTTTGGCAAACCTGCAGGATGTTTTAAAGCTGGCTAGCTGTGCAGGAGGTGAACAGATGGGATGTGTCTGGATGTGCATATTCCGATTATCGCCTTTCAGTCAAAATGCGAGTTGATGTACAATTTTTAAATGCCGTCAGGTCAGGACTGTGGGGAGGCGGCAGTTGGCTGCTCCGGGGTGAGAAGTGGCCATTTCTGGGCTATCCTGTTCACAGCTGAATGGGTCCAATTTCACAGAGGCGGGGCCAACAGCAGCAATATATTGGAAGCAGAGCCTATTTTTGAGCAGAAATAAATAGCCATGGGATTTATTTTTCCAGTTCTGTTCCATCCAAACAGATGAGTGAGACGTTGCTATCTGTCTGACAGCTTCCAGCTGTAGCTGCCGCAAGTTCAGAGCTGGAGCAGTACCTCTGCCTGAGAGAATTTCTGGCCACTCCCTATTATAAATAGCAAAATATTTATTAGTAGTGCTATACTAAGACAAAAAGCTTATCAGCTATGCAGTGTTGTCCTTAGATTTATTAAACAAGTGGATAGGATACTAATTTATCTCCCTTATTTTTAATTTTCATCATTAATATATGGCTCGTAAAATTTGGCTTGCACTGCTGCTCATCTCTTCTCGTTATGCCCCCCGGGCTCCTCAGCGAATGGGTTCACTGTGGGAGTGAAGCGTACAGCCTGTTCAAACAGGCTGCAGACTGTTGGCTAATAAAAGCCAAAATTGACTTATAAAATAATATCCCACTCTCCTAATCACATGAGAAGAGAGAAGAACACGAATGTGGCCGGAGGTAGGGGAGCTGTTGATAAGTGCTGACTTTAAATCCAGCCGCTGGCTCTGTCATTCCCCCGCAAAGCCCCGGCACGGGCGGCTTGTTTTAACCAAAAAAAGATCCTCTCCAGAAGCAGGCAAGCAAACAGCGGCGTGTGCCTGCCCAGAGAACTGGCCCTTCAGGATAAGGTCAAGATATGCCTGCCCTGGTAATCTATTAATCAAATAATTGACTAACCCGCTGACCAGCACGTGCGGACCGGTAACCTGTGGGAGCGGTGGGAGCGGTGGGATGCGTGTGTGCGGCCGTGCTCCAGCAGATGTGGAGTCGTTTCAAAGGCACCGTTTAATTCTTGGGGTTGGGGTTTTTTTCCCCTTGTGAGCCTGGTCCCAGGCTTTCCCTAAGGCAGGCTGATGGGAATTCCAGGAACAACCCCTGCCCTCTCTCCTTTCCTTCTTCCCAGCCCTTTTCCCCTACCAGAGCTCTGGTGGAGGCTTCCCAAATAGGCATCCCCAAAAACCCCACAGTGCTGGGCACGCCTGGCTGCCTCCTGCTCGCTGAGCGAACAAAACTTTCGGGGCAGCGGGAAAGGGTTTGGTCTGTGCCCCAAGATCCTGCTCCTGCACCGGGGTGGGCTCTCCCCACGGATCGCTTCAATACTTGTAGTGACCCTATGCCAACCCTGGCCATTCTGTCCCCTTTCCTAATCTCATAACCTCCATCTCTGCTGCTGCTGCTTTCAAGCCCATCTCATCCTTTGTCCTCACTGATCTAGATCTAGTTTAATAATTCCACTTATTAATGGAATTTATTCCATTAATAATTCTGCCCCCCCCCCCCCCCCAAGAGACCTTTGCAGTGTGTATCTGTAGAGAGTTGTCTTGTGTCTTCCCCTGGTTTTCTCCTGTTAAACTTTCCTGTCCAGTCCTGAAGTTTGTCATTTTGGTCACCAAGTTGTTCCTTTCCAAAGGGCACTGTCCTTCCAGGCCCCACAGCTCCTGTTAAGTGTGGGAAACCTCCTTGCTGCTGCTAGAGCCCCAGACAGCGCTGGGATCCTCTGTATTTCAGAAAGCTCTGTGGCAAAGCAGCTCAGTTGTCCGATTAAACCTTTCCTGTACCCATCTGTTCCTTTTGTCCTTCATTACATGTTTTGTCCATCAGTGTTTCCAAGTCTCACTTGATCTCAGCCCATTTCTTTGCACTAGAGGCAGGGGTGGGCAGGAAAGGCGCTGCCCTGGCGGGAGCTGGTGCTCCGGGGACTTTCCTGATGCACCATCCCCGCGGCTCAGCTCCCTCTGCCCATCCTCTGCTGCTTCTTTACCTCCCTGCCTGCCAAGCATCCTCTCTCTACCCCTTTTTTTTAAAAAAAAAAACTTTAAAAATTACCTTGAGCCTTTCTCTACTTTCCAGGTACATTTCTGGGTGAGTTCAGGATCCCAGGTTTGGCCAGGAACTTGACAGCTTCCCCCTGAAAACACCGTGTATTTCTGGTCCTGTATGTGCTCTCCCCGTTGCTGTGGCAAAGGAGAGTTTAAAAACACTTTGTTTTGTTTGTTTGTTTGTTTGTTTTCTCTCCCGCTGATTTCAGCCCGAGGGATTACGGAGACAACTCCCAGCTTCATGTATCCGTACGGGACCTCAAGCAGTCAGATGGTGCTCAGAGGGGTGGACCTCTTGCTGGAGTGCATTGCTTCAGGAGTGTACGTACCGCTTCCCGGCTGGCAGAATTGGGGAGAGGGTGGTCCCCAGCAGTCCCCGGTGGGATGGCCTTGGGACCAAGATGTTGAATCACCAGTGGAAATACCTCTGGCTAGAAAAAGGGGTCATTCCCTTCCTTTTAACTGCTATTAACAATACTCTCATGACCTACTTGAAGCATAAGAACATGGAGCGAACAGGAGAGCTGAGTTTCGCAGCACTGTTCAGAGAAGCAGGTGGCTTTGGGTACTAGCTGTCCAAGGATAATTCCCACTGGTTTGTCCTTATAGCTATTTGCAAATCTCCTGGGTGCTCCTCGCCATGCTATAGTAACTGCAGAAGCATCCTGGGCTCGGGGTCAGCCGTTGGCAGCACTCCCAGGGTGCGCTGCCTGGTGCTGCCTGCACACCCTGCCAGACCCGTGCTCTGCATCCCCAAGCACGAGGCGTGAGATGGACCCCACTCCTGATCAGCTGGTGATGCTCAGGGTGCTGGTTTAGGCCCTGTGGTAGGAAGGAGGGTTGTAGGGTTTAGGGATTAATCCGTGCGGGGCCCGGACGACGGAACACCAATGTGATGATTAAAGTCACCAGTTTATTGGGCTTAGCTAATCATTTTTATACAGTTCTCTAAGTTGTTGAGAGACTTTGATTGGCTACTACATGCAAGCACTTGGTGTCCACACGCACAAGCATAAGCGGTGATTGGTTACATCGGTACTGTCCACGCGCACAAACACAAGACATAATTGGTTGTGTTAATTAAAGCCTACAAGACTTGTCTTAGTCCAATTGGTCAAGATAAGCCCCTGAATTGAGGTTGTTTGTGCCAAGTTCCCTTTATCGTGGAATGTGCACCTGTGTTTTCCTAATTGGGATCTTTCTTCTTCTATCTTCTTATTTATTCTGTTCAAGGCCGCCTAAAGGCGCCTGGAACAGTCTTGTGACCATGAGCTATTTTCAGGCCCAATAACTATAACTGAACCCTACAGAGGGTGGCCCAGCAGTTGGATCAGTCCTTCTCCCTGGGTGCGAGTGGTTCCGAGTGTGGGATGATCAACTGTTTTCTTAGGAGTAATTTTCTTGTTTTGCAAAAGCATTTATCTCCTCCCCTCTCCTTAGACCAGCACCTGACATCATGTGGTACAAGAAAGGAGGAGAGCTCCCAGCAGGCAAAACCAAGCTGGAAAACTTTAACAAGGCTCTTCGTATCTCCAACGTCTCCGAGGAAGACTCCGGGGAGTATTTCTGCTTGGCGTCAAACAAGATGGGCAGCATCCGCCACACGATCTCGGTGAGAGTGAAGGGTACGTCATCTTTACCTTGCCGTCTTTTTTACCTTTGCAACCAGAAGCCGAGGGGTGTGCATGGGAGGGGATGCTCTGGTTTGTTGAAAGGGGCAGCGAGGGCTTTCTGCGGGGGCTGTTTCTCTGCTGTATCTAGCCATACTTGCTTCTTGTCCAAACTGACCTAAAAGCAATGTGAGATGTGCTTTCAGCTGGTGGAACTCAGCAGAGCTTCACCGATATAAATGGTTGTGGTTTTGTGTGGCCAAAGAAGGGGGGGAAGAGGACTCGTCACCCTCACTGCACCCAGGGAAGCCCACTCGAGAGGACGGTGTTTTCGTTGTCTTAGTTCAGCAGGGAGCAGTGGAGAGGGGATTTTGGATGAGGCAGTATTGCTGCATTCATAACTGGTGCATTGGTGTATTTTAAAGCTGCTCCATACTGGTTGGATGAACCCCAAAACCTCATTCTGGCCCCTGGCGAGGATGGCAGGCTGGTGTGTCGAGCCAATGGGAACCCCAAGCCTGCGATACAGTGGCTGGTGAATGGCGAACCTATAGAAGGTGAGCAAGGAAGAATCTGTACCTCCTTTACAAAAAACCTAGCCAAGGATCTCGTGAGTGACCATGAGAGCCAGAACTGCTGTCGGGGTGCCAGGCACCTCACTGAGCGGTGTGTGTGGGCTCCAGCATCGCAGCACATAAACCACCTGCTTGTCTGAGATGAGGCCAGTTGAACCGTGTAGGCTGGGAAGGTCACGTACCATCGTCTGGTTTTATCTGGGCTGAGACGGAAAGATGCATCGTGATAGACAGTCTTGTGAATTTTAATTAAAAATTTAATTTGAGTGCTCTCTGTTTTGAAGCTTCTCCCCCCAACCCGAGCCGAGAGGTAGCTGGAGACACCATTGTATTTCGAGATACCCAGATCGGCAGCAGTGCCGTGTATCAATGCAACGCGTCCAACGAGCACGGCTACCTTCTCGCCAATGCCTTTGTCAGCGTCCTGGGTAAGTACTTACGGAGAATGAACACCCTATACTCAAGTTTTCCCCGCATGAGTTCTCCGTTTGCTTTCCTCTTTGTCGTTAGCTACTCTGAGGCTAAGGCACAAAGGTACATGATCTCTGCAACCAGGCTTTGGAGCAGAAGTCCATTGCCACGGGCCTGCAAAGCCATGCAAGGCTGAGCAAGTCCTGTCAGTGCTAAGATGTAAGCAAGCTGATTTGTGTAGTGAGGCTAGAAAGGGAAGGAGAAATGAGAGGGAATGAAGAAGCTCTACCCAGTCTTGAAAGTGCCAACAAGGAAGAGTCAACAGAAGAGAAGGGAGGGTGGGTGAAAAGACTGGAAAGGGAGCAGCGGTCTGGAAACTGGTTTCTTTTCTTTCTCAACGGCTGTGATTTTTGCTATTTGCAGATGTGCCTCCACGGATACTGGGCCCCCGCAATCAGCTCATCAAGGTGATTCAAAACAACAGGACCCGACTCGACTGCCCCTTCTTTGGCTCGCCAATCCCCACCTTGAGATGGTAAGGGCTGCAGCACGTCCCCTGCCAGTCTGGAGAGGTGGGGAGGGGAGGTTTCCTGCTCTTTCTTCCCTTACAATAGCACTTTGTGGTGTTGTGAGGTTTAAGAACGGCCAGGGGAACACACTGGATGGAGGAAACTACAAGGCGCATGAGAATGGGAGCTTGGAGATGAACATGGCTCGGAAGGAGGACCAGGGCATCTACACGTGTGTCGCTACCAACATCCTGGGTACAGCGGAGGCCCAGGTTCGCCTGGAGGTCAAAGGTAGGGGCACGAAGGGCTCTAGGTCAAAATGGTCTCTTGGATCTTCTGAAACTTGCAGGAGAAATAATAATTTGGGTTAAGGGAGGGTTGGTTGTGCGCTCCAGCAGTCCTTCAGCAGGACAGGCACTACGTAATTCGGAGCTGGAATCCACAAAATGGTAGAGATTCCCTTTTAATGTTGGAAAAAAACAAGGCTGTGGACATATTGAAGCTGTAGAAGGGCTGGCTGTGCATATTGAGCTGTAAGATGCCATAAGCAATGCAAAGAGAATTACAAAGTGTTCCTCAGGGTTAACTGATGGCAATAAAACATCTTCTGAATCAAGTTTCCACCAGGGCTCTCCCTGTTCAGCAAAACTGATTGCTGACTCAGAAAACTGGGTATTTTTTAAAGGGTCAGCATGAATTAATGGCTTGTTAAATTAATTTATTTGCAAGCATTTGTGTCAGAGAAGTTCTCTATAGCAAGCTGGACAAACACTTGACACACATGCTTGTCCCTTCCAAGTAACACTGCTCTTCATTGAGTTCCTGAGCGAAGACCCAGCAGTTTGGTGCCTACCACTTTCTTTCTGACTTTGTGCAGACCCAACGAGGATTGTGAGAGGACCAGAAGATCAAGTGGTGAAGAGGGGCTCCATGCCTCGCCTCCACTGCCGTATAAAGCATGACCCTACGCTGAAACTTACAGTCATGTGGCTCAAAGATGACGCACCCCTGTACATTGGAAACAGGTCTGTGTTGAACAGTTTTGTGGATCTTCTCTCCCAGGATTGTCAGACTTTTTAAAGAATGTTTCAGGAGTCACCAGGGATTATATGGATAAACATCGAGTTCCTATCTAGGCAACATTTGCTGTTCTTGATACTTTAATGTTACTAGCTCCTTCCAACAGACAGTGCCTAGCGATTAAGATTAACTTATCAGTTAATCAAGACTTTGGCTATAGGTTTTATTTACAGATATTTTAGGACATCTTGATAAAATGCGTGAGTTAGTTAATAACAAGCTACTTCAAAATCAATGTTTATCTGATGTGAGTGGTACAGCTGTAATTTCCTTTCCATAGCTGACTCCCTTCTCATGAAGTGACATCTGATCACAGGACACGAGCCAGTCAGAGGTCAGACTGTTTTCCTAAAAGCGTGATTATTCCAGATATATACCAGAGCACATTTGCTGATTCCTTAGGAAATGAGGTTTCCAAGAATAACTCAACACATCCTCAGCTGATAAAATCTTCAGACCAGAGACGTACTCCTGTTCTGTTTGGGCTTTTATATGTATTTTATCAGGGAACAGTGAGACCTCAATCCTCCTGCTTAATGTGCTTAGGCACAGTTGTGTGATTATCGTTTTCATCCTTTTAAGGATGAAGAAAGAAGATGATGGTCTGACAATATATGGTGTGGCTGAAAAGGACCAAGGGGATTACACCTGCGTAGCTAGCACCGAGCTGGACAAGGACTCAGCTAAAGCGTACCTCACTGTACTAGGTAAAGCTGTCCTCCCAACGTACTCCTGCAGAGCTAAGTGCTTTATTTTTAATACAACAGACTGACTTCAAGGTCAGACTGAAAGGGT
This sequence comes from Astur gentilis, assembly GCF_929443795.1. NCBI lineage: Eukaryota > Metazoa > Chordata > Aves > Accipitriformes > Accipitridae > Astur > Astur gentilis. Next base: position 3,298,663 of record NC_064908.1, on the reverse strand, counting down.
GATCTGTGATCACAGAATTGTCCTCTGAAGCAGAGATGCTCAGGGAGATGCTGGCAGAGCAATTGTTCCGTTGCTGCAGGACTCGGCAAGGACGTGCTGCCTAATCTCAGGCTCAGACAATGGCATTGAATTTGAGTTGAAGAAAACTTGCATTTGAGACAAAAAAAAAAAAAAAAAAGAGCAGTTATTACATACAGCTAAAAATATCTAAATGTGGACATAGAAGCTCTGTGAGAATGGTCCTAAATTTGCAAGTGAATTTAACTGAATGTCAGGGTGCTGAGCAACACTGGAAACCCAGGGGTGAGAGCGAGCCACTCCCAGCCTTGCAGGTCCCCTTTTCAGTATAGTGAGTGACAAACCTAAGCCCATTCCCCATACCCATTTATGTACACTGCGAGATCTACTTGCAAAACACAGATTTATTAATCCCTGCTCTCGGCCACCTCAGATCTTGCTGATGTGCTGCGTTCACAGAAGTGCCCCAACCGGCCAGTGCTACTGGCATAGACCCACAGTGCCCTACAAAAGTCAGAGTGCAATATGAATCCCATATCCCTAATAATTTGACTGGGCTTGTTTTATTTCCCTTCCTTTTCCCCTAATAGCTAATTAACCCTATAGAAGGCTGATGTTTCCCCTTCACTGTGTACTAGAAGTATGAATAAATGTGTGCAGAGCATGCCTGGAGGTCTCTGGGGGAAGGATGTACCTACCCTAGTCCCCAGGCAGCACTGGATCCTTCTGAAATCTGTCACTGTGTGTGTAACTTTATATTTGCCAGGTGCTCCTTTGGCCACCCAACCTTAATGACTAAACTAACACCGTTAACAACCAATGTCTTACCTTGCAGCCATCCCTGCTAACCGTTCGAGAGAGTTACCGAAAGGTAATCATCACTAATTCATTGCGTTTATTTTATTTTGTAAATTGATTTTGTTTTGCCTCGCCAATAATGCCAACAGAAAATCTAGGTGTAGCAGCTGAGAAAGCTGGGAGCTGATGCTTCCAAGTCCTGTCCAAGTTGTCCTTGAAAAACCGTCCAGATGGCCGCGGGTAGAAAGGTCCTGTGCCACATCATTTCGTGTCCCACAGTGCCAATTCCTGAGTGCAAGAATCACTTTACCCATACCTGGAAATGGTGAGCCCTGATGGGAGAAAAAAAAAAATCACATTGAATCCGTTGACCTTTACCTGGAAAGAAGTTATTACTGTTACTCTTGTTGCATGAAATGGTTCTGTGCAATCATGTGGGTTGTGACCAGATAAAGAAACCAGAATTGTGCCCAGAGCATTTCTAACAAGTATGTATTTTCATTGAGGCTTTGTGTGCTTTCTATCCTATTTGTTTGCAATTACGTTTTGGACAGCTGCGTGTAGTTTGTTGTAAGATCATACATCCCCCTGCTAAGCCACTATATCATGCTTCCACCACCAGATAACATCAGTTGTACAGGGAGCAGGTAGGGTTTCAAGGCAAGGCACAATTAGTACATGAGCCCATTTGTATTTGAAAAATTGCTCTGGTCCACCAAGAGCTGCAGGACGTGAATCGTGCCACAGAGCACGTGTCCTCCCACGGGTCTGGGCTAAGATGGCCAGGGCTTCCCCTCCCGGGAGAAGCAACGGGAACTGGGACTCCCAGCTCCTGGGACAATCCCAGCCTAATTTGTCTCGTTACTCGGCCAACAGAACGACCCGACCGGCCCCGTGACTTGGAGCTGACAGACCTGGCCGAGAGGAGCGTGCGGCTGACGTGGATTCCCGGCGATGACAATAACAGTCCCATCACAGGTCAGCCACGGGACCCTCTGGCCCATATCCCTCCCTCCTTCTCCCACACAGCGGAGGGAAAACTTTCCTTGTGAGCTGAACCCTTAAACTCACCTCTCCATCCTCTCCCCCAGACTACATCGTCCAGTTTGAGGAGGACCGGTTCCAACCTGGCATGTGGCATAACCACTCCAGATACCCCGGGAGCGTCAACTCGGCCGTGCTGAGCCTCTCTCCTTACGTCAACTACCAGTTTCGGGTGATTGCGGTGAACGACGTGGGCAGCAGCCTGCCCAGCGTGCCCTCCGAACGATACCAGACCAATGGGGCACGTGAGTACCGTCCGCCCGGTCCCTCTTGCCGCGGTGACTTGACGTTGTTCTTAGCATCTGGCCACCACTCTCCATGTAGACTCTCCTCTTGTGGTGTATGATCACAGCTCCTGTAACAGAAACAGATTTACACAGGTGAGGGAATGAGCTTGTCCATGCAATCCTGTGCCGGGGTGTGATTTTATATATTACATCCTTATGCCTATGCCCAACATTCTGCAGAGCAGCAAAACTCAAAGGGGAAAGATTTATGCAAAGGTCACTCCAGCAGAATCTATTGAAGGAAAGCCCAGTTTCACCTTACAGAGAAACTTTCTAAACAAAGTCTTTCATCCTTTCTAACAACAGGAAGCTCAGAAGTCTCTTGGAAAATTAGACTCAAGAGTAAACTGGCCACAAGCAAAAGGCATTTTGTTCCAAAATTGCTAATTCATTGTCCACTGCTAGAGCTGGCCAGGAGCCCAGATAGATGCAGGAGTAAAGTGTGCTCCAGCCCACGACCAAGACTCAGGTCTTCAGTTTGTGTGCCCAGCGCTTTGTATGTTGTAGAATACTTGGGAAAATTAATGTGAGGCATTCACAAGAAGCTTAGTAGTTTTGCTGCATTTCTTAAATTAACCATTGCAGAGATACTTCTGCAATATCTACCGGCATCTAGTGTTGGCTTTTGACATTACTCTTCTTGTTTCAGATTTCCAAAGTGACAGACTCTGTTCCTGGGGTTGATTCACAATGGCTGTCTTTCAAAGATTTAGGACATTTGGGAAAAAAAAAAAAAAAAAAAAAGAGGCTCCTAAATAAATGACCTGGTTTTCAAGAGTGCTGAGAGTGTCATGTTCCATTAACCTGAATGGGAACTTCTGGAAAAATCAGGCCATTAACTTCTGCCTTGGAAGTACATTTGACTTGCACAGTAAAGGGGTTTTAACCACTCAAATGGTCATTTTTCAATATTATACACTGCAATTTTTTTTTTTCAATGTGAATTTCAGGTCCTGAAATCAACCCAACAGGAGTTCAAGGTGCAGGGACTCAAAAAAACAACATGGAGATAACCTGGACGGTGAGTACTTCTTTGATGCTTGACAGCCACCCATCTTACCATTATGGTCACAGATGTTAAGATACAGAGAACTCAGCATCCCGAGCATGTGTGATGTACCACACAGAATACCATAACATTAATGATTGTAAAGGAAATCAAAAGCAGAAGATGCATCTACAAGAGAGGCTGCTGTTAGTGCTCAGAAGACGGTTTCTGATGAAAACAGTAATTTGCAACTATGTGAGCCAAAGAAGAGATTCGGGATCACAGATGCAGGTTAGGGAGGATGCTCAGAGCCTGATTCCTTAAGCAGTATATAGGGCTTACAGACCAGCTCTTGCTTTCCATCGTAGACCAGCAGGTGTCATCCACAAATAAGCCAGCATCTGTAAGGAGGCTAGAAATTGCAGTGGGAGTATGGATCGGAATATAAGGATATGGTTCTTGGTCCTGCCTTGGGTCTGGAGGGCAAGGACTAGGTATGTCTCTCTCTGGGAACAAAAGTATTGACCTCCTTTGAGATTTGCTGGTGGAGCATGAAATAAGAACCAGCTGCTGAACAGAACTTTTGGGAGCTCCATGGCAGAGCAATACAGTTGCTCTTTCTCCTTCTCACTTTCTTTTTCTGTTTTGGTCCATTAAGCCTCTGAATGCAACTCAAGCTTATGGGCCCAACCTCAGGTACATCGTGAGATGGAGGCGAAGGGACCCCCGAGGGAGCTGGTACAATGAGACAGTGAAGACACCAAGGCACGTCGTCTGGAACACACCCATCTACGTACCCTACGAGATCAAAGTGCAGGCAGAGAACGACTTTGGTAGAGCACCAGAGCCCGACACCGTCATCGGCTATTCAGGGGAAGATTGTGAGTACTTTCTCAGCCAGAAATCGTAAGTGTTTCAGGGCAGGATCCCACCCAAGGTCTGTGGGTTGGCACCTGTGCCCAGGACGTGTTCATAGCACTGCTTGATTTGGCACAAAAATCCAGTTCCAGGCATTGGAAGAAAAAGGCTTGGCCATTAGATTCTGTTCTGGGCTCTGCCTGCATGACCCAAGTCACTTAGCCTCTCCCTTGCTCTCCAGATAACACTTTCAGTGTGGAAGACAGTAAGATTTCACTTAAGATGAGCTCTGGCTGTATTCCAATAAATTGCATTAAATTTTTTGCCCCTGACATCCATAGAGCACCGAGTCCATCTCGGATGAAAGGTGCTACGAATGGCCAAAAGGGCCTTGGTTCATCCTGGACTGGATTCTTGTGCCTCTTGGATAAGGCCCCAGCTAAGCCCCAGCTTGGGCTCCTGTTCACAACACACCATTGGCTCAGCTTATCTTTCTTTAAAACTCTCCACCTGGTCATGCAGAACAGCAGCCAGCTTGTTTAACTCTCTTTTCACCTTCTTTCTGGGCTACTGGTATCACCTTCTGCGCCTGTAGCATCCAACACTGAACTATGATTATCCTTAACCTGTTAGGATAAGGCGGTTTGCTGCCAACAGCTTTATTTTTAAAGAAATACATATTAGTTCCTTGCATTGCAGCATCAGTGGGGGTCCCTGGCTGTATGACTTTAGGATTACCAAGAAAGAAGTAAGGTAGATGAGCCAGCCAACCATCCATGACTCTAGGCTTGAACTCAAGGGGACACAAACAGGGCACGGCAATTTCAAGCAAATCTGCAATCTTGGTGCTGAGATAGCATGCAGGACACGTCCTCTGACTGGGCATCTTCTCCCAGAGGAGACAAGGCGACGGGAAGGAGAATGGGCAGAAACAGCGGGAGTCAGGCTAAGAGCTGAGCTCTGGAAGCAAAGCTGGACCTAGCTGAGAGGCTGTTACTGGAAAGGCTTCACAAGCACCTGACTGCACCAGCATCTGCATTACCTGTCTGTGCACTACCAGGGTGGTTTTTTTCTAGTTTCAGTTGAAAACTTGTGCAATAAATTTGAGTTTTGGGGGGATCTGACTGGGCCTGCACATGTGTGCTTTACATGGAGGTAAACCAGGGAGCCCAAAGCCTCTGTATCACACCCCAAACAGAAATGTGTTCCTGCCTGTATCCCAAGGGGTGGGCCAAGTTAAAAACAAACAAACAAACAAAACCAAGCAACCAAACTAGTCCCTGCCCTGTCACGTCCGAATTGCTTCACAAAGAACTTCGGATTTCTATGTACAACCAAGTGACCTGTAAAAAGGAGGTAAAAAACCCCAACTGGATCAACACCAGGCTCTGGCCAAATTCAGATTAACGGATATGGAAATAAGAGGTAGTTTTTGTAACTCCTGGGTCTAAAAGCAGCCAGCCAGTTGCAGCAGGAGGGGGCTGGATTTGCCAGTGCCCTTCACCGGGAGGGAGGTGAGCCAGACCCCTTCCTTGCTAACGTGATCTCTTGCAGCAGTGTGTAGGGAGCCCTGCTATTAACTGGATCATCAGTATTCTCGTGATGGCTGGCTGAGTGAAATATGGGGGGTTTTCCCCCCCCCCTCCCTTCCTGTGGAAGCACTGCTGAAAAAACAATAGTCAGCTTTTAAAGCATGCACATGTCAGGGAGAAATTGAGGGGGACGGAGGTAAGTGAGTGATGCTGTTCTGTCTATTTGCAGGGTGGTAGGGTCTGCTCACCCCAAACGAGGGCAGACGGGAAGCTGGGAGTTGGTCTGTCGCTGCTGGTTTATTTTATCAAGTTTGGAAATCCTCAGAAATTGAATTTAAGGAGGGAGAAAAGGAGTTAATTATCCCTGTGAAATCGGCAGACAGGTCAGCCAGGGTGCCAGCAGATGGCAGAGCCAGCACAGAGCCACTGCTCACCCGGTTTGCCACAGCCCAGCAATGCTGTGATGGGAAAACCATGGCAAGGACAAGGGGAGCAGAGGGGTGTCCGTCTGTCTGTCCTCCAGGGTACCGCTGGGTACCTAACATCCACTCTGCTTTATCCCTGAACGCTCAGATCCCAAGGCTGCGCCTACGGATGTTAGGATAAGAGTTTTAAACAGCACTGCCGTAGCTCTGACCTGGACCCGAGTGCACCTGGACACCATCCAGGGACAGCTCAAGGAGTACAGAGTGAGCAAAACCAAATCTTTTCGGCACTGACCATTAATACAGCTAACCTTCTCACAAGCCGAGGTGGCCCCGGCGATGGAGCTGCCTGCAATGGGGATGACAGAAAACTCTCCTCCGGCCATCACGATCCTTTTGCCATGGCTGGGTGCAGACCACCAGAAAAGGGAACAGAACCAGAAATAAAGGGCCTTGGTTTGCTCTTCGTGGTGCCTGGACGGGGCTGGGGACATCTCCCCTTGCTCCCCCAGGGCTCGGTGCTGGGCTGGCCCTTCCCAGTGCCTGCCCACAGGATCCGGGGTGCTCAGAGCAAGTGGGGCTGCCCTTGTGCACCCAGAGAGGGACTCGGGGTGGTCCTATCCGTACAGCAAGGTGTCTCCTGGCTCTAGAGCTGCCCAGAACCGCGGGCTGGCTGGCTCTGGGGGGAATGACCTCAGATAGGTACAAACAGGCTGGTTTTTGTGTCATCCCCAAAGTACCTACATCGTCTTTTAATGAACACCAACCCCTGCAAAGCCTAAACCCAGCGGTTCGTACTAACTGGCAACTAAAGACAGCATGGATTCTGTTGTGTTTGGGAGTTTTTTTCTTTTAATGTGGAATATTTACTGCTAAGGTAAAATACTAGTGTTTATGTCCAGAGGACAGACCCTGTTCAAAACAAGCAAAAGCCTGGTTGGAGCCCCTTCTTATCAGAGTTTAAGACATTACCAAAAGCATGCGTCCTGCAAACAGTTAGAGCGTTTCAAATCCAATAATCTGCTGGCCATAAAGCAAGCTTCCTGGGTACTGCTTGCATTTTTTTTCTGTCTCTGCTCTGTCATTCTGGTCTATTTTTTGAATGAATCTTATTTCTGCATGAAATAAGATTTACAGTCAGGGCTTTGAATGGGAGACTTTCCAAGGTCAGACTTTCCTTTGTGCCTGGACATGTCCCACCTTTCCTTCTAGACCGCTAGGGTACTACTCTGGGTAGAAAGGCAGAGTGAGTCGCTTGACACCTAGCCCTTGGGAGCCAGAAACAGCTCTTTGTAGTCTGAACTTAGTGGTTTTGCTCTGTGGCCTTTGGTAAGCACTTAACCCCATGCTCAGCCTCTTCCTCGGGTAACACCACTGACCTGCCTCGCTGGGGGGATGCGGAGCTTCATTAATTGCTCTAAAAGGCTTCTGCAGCTGAGAGCTGCTCTTTGGAAAGGCAACCTTTTGCTATGCTTTGTTAATGGAAAAACAACTGCACTTAAATGGGAAAAGCTTCACTTGCCATGCATGTTTCTTGAAGGCCTATTTCTGGAGAGACAGTAGTTTGCTGAAGAACCTGTGGGTCTCCAAAAAACGGCAGTATGTGAGTTTTCCTGGAGACCGAAACCGGGGCATAGTGTCCCGGCTGTTTCCTTACAGCAACTACAAGCTTGAGATGGTTGTAACCAACGGGAGAGGAGATGGGCCACGCAGTGAAGTTAAGGAGTTCCCCACACCAGAAGGAGGTACGTTCCCGGGGGGGTTGTGCCGGCCCCCGTCCCACACAGGCACGTGCTGGGTGAGGTTTGGGTGGTTCAGCTCCGCAGAGCCACGATGCTGCTGGGGAGATGCTCTAGGGACAATTTTTAGCTGAGCCTGGGCAGCATCGCTGTCACGCGGCGCTGCTGTACGCCTTCGTCACAGCGGGGCAGGTGACATCTCCGCGGCTATACCTAGAGCTAACTAATGGCACTGTCTCGTCAATGTAAAAATCCCCTTTAGGTACGTCGAACACATCAGCGAGTAGCTCTTAGGCTGAACGAGAGAAATGTTTGCAAAGCCTCCGCAGAGGCACAGCACCGTGCCCTTGATTCGCTGCCTGACCTGCAAATGTCACCGCCCCTCCCTGTGCTGCGGGTCGGTGAAATGGCAGTGAATATATTCATCTTGCTCAGTAAAAGGCAGTAAAATCTCTGTAAGACCTAAGTACTTTTGTTCTGAAAGGACATCACTGATACCCCTGTTAGGCTTTTAAGGCAAGAGCACCTCATTCTTCTGTTTAAAGAGCTTGTGTCAAGGATGAACTTGAGATTTTAATTTTCTTGCTGTCACAGGAGCTATTTATAGATACGCCAATAACTTTTTGTTGGAGCTGCACTTTCAGTGGCTAGCAATGAATCTTCCTATAGCACAGATGGTTTTGGCACAGTATGTTACAAAAATGCAAGAGGAGAAAACAGTAGAGGCTGGAAGCAAATCCTGTCTCAACTAACACAAAATACTATGGGGTCTTCCTCTTTCTCTTCATCCTACTCCTGCTGCACAAGAACAGCATCTCTCAGTCCCGTCTCTTTCTTCCTCAACATTTTCTTGGACGCTGTCACCGTTTTCTAAGGATTTTCAATTGATCAGCCATAATTAAGCCTGCTTAAAAAGAAGGGACTCTGTTCCAGCAGGGTGGTTCTGCAATCAGGTGCATTTTGATTGAACTGCTTACCTGTGTGCTAGAGGCACAGAGCATTTGGGGTAGCTATATGCATACATGCATGGCATTGATTGAAACAATTATAGTGGATTACACTCTTGTCATAGGGAAACTGTTGATTTTTTTTCCGATACCACTAAACTGTTTTATTGGCTATATATTGATGTTTAGGAGACTGAATGATACCCTGCAAAACTTCTGTATACAAAAATAAATAAATAAATCTCTGATCTCTCAGATCGGAGAGCGAAGTTCTTTCCCCAGTCAAGACACTGCAATTATGAGTAAGCCAGGAGAATAGTTTAATTCAAGAATGTATAATGCTTTCCTTCCTTTACTAGCTTTGAATAAGCAGTCATAAAAGCAGCAATTCCTCAGGGTAAGGACCGCTGTATACGTGCACCAGCTCCCTCTTACAGATCTCTAGACATTAATAATACAAGGATGCTTTGCAATTAGAGAAGCTGTTATACTATTTTTCACCGTTCCAGCAGCTGAATAGATGAGATGTAAATGTTGGGCTGGGTGGGGGCTGTACACAAGACCAGTAAAGTATGCGTACAACATACAGAAGTGACACTTGAACTGGGTCACAGCTCCGCTTCACGGCTGTAGCATCTTTTGCGGGTGCCTCACCGAGCTATGCGCTGGAGGGCAGTGGTACCCAGCGAGCGCAGCGCAGCACGGGCACGGTGCTGCTGGGGCTGGGGTGGCATGCAGAGCTGCTCTGCTTTCTGCTCCCTGCACACACGCTGCTGAAAACCCTGGGCTGGCGCATGGTTTCTGGCACAGGTTCTTGTTCAGTCGGTTTCTGACCTTTATAGAGTGTGTGTGTGTGTGTTTATTTAGAGTGTCTCGAGTGTATCGGTCAGCTTGCAATGTATACAGTATTGTAAGGTATGTTATCTTGTATGTTTTTTTTTTCTTTTCCTCTCCTTCCTGGTCCCATCCTCCTCCCAAGTGCCCAGCTCCCCCAGGTATTTAAGAATCCGACAGCCAAATCTGGAAAGCATCAATCTGGAATGGGATCACCCAGAGCATCCCAATGGAATCCTCACAGGATACAGCCTTAGATATCAAGCCTGTACGTTCCACATCTTCTTAGTGATAATAATGAAGTCATGAAATATTTTCCTTGCTGCTAATGACCTCCTCACCTAGCACAGAAAGCTCTTCACAAGGAACTGGAGGCTTTCATCACAGAATGAGACACACTGGTGTTGGAGAGGAGTCCTGGAGCAGTGCTGGGCAGCTGCAGTTAACCAGGGAGGGTGGCAGCTGCTCAGCAGATTCTCCAGACTCGACCACTGAAGGGAAATAAGTTTGATCTCTGATTTAGAAAGACCTTTAAGTGCAGTCTGAGTAGTTTACGTGCTCACTCAAGCACCAGCTCCCAGCCATATAAGAGATGCTGCCCGGATTGCAGCACACTCTGCAGAGCCCTGCACGATGCCGGGGGCAGTACAGCCTTCTCCGAGACCCTGGCACTTGGGCTGTGCCTCTCCTCGACCACCTGTACAACCCTGAATGTCCCCACTAGCAGGTCCCCCAGCCGGGAGGTCACCGACTGCCCCAGACGAAGTGTATTTAACAGCAGCTATAGCTCTGAGCACGTATGGCCCCATACCGACTGCAGGTCGGTCCTGGGGGCGAGGCGATGAGGCAGCTTAGCACAGGGTATTTCTGAAACAAAGGCTGAAGCCACCACGACCTGCCTTTCCTCCCCAGTTAATGGATCCAGAACGGGCCGAACCCTGGTAGAGAACTTCTCTCCCAATCAGACAAGGTTCACCCTGCAGAGGACAGACCCCATCTCGCGCTATCGCTTCTTCCTGCGAGCACGGACCCAGGTGGGAGAAGGAGAAACCATAGTGGAGGAATCGCCTGCCTTGCTGAACGAAGGTATGTGCAGCAGCAACACCTCCTGGCTTTGCTGAGGGGTTAGGGGGGTGATGGTACATGTATGAGCCAAAACCTGCAGGTCGGAGAATCGGTGGTCCACAGAGCAGCCAGTACAATATAGTAACTGGTGCACAGCTACCTTCTACTGCAGAAATAGATAGAATACTGGCCAGGACCGAATATTGCAGCAGAAACGCTACAGAGGTGACTGTCCTGTGCTCCAGGGAACCATCTTGCTACCCCCCAAGAAATTAAGAGTTCCTCACGTGCCCTGGAGCAGGAGGGCATCTTGCTCTCCTCTTGCAAAAGGTGAAGCTCTAATCTGCCCCTCTGCAGTCTCTGTACGAGCTAAATAAGGGGCAGATGGGGGTGATTTTTACGTGGCTCGAAGGGGGTGCAGCAGCTGCATCCTCCAGGCAGCGAACCCCAGCCAGGGGCTACGGTGCCACCTCCCTGTCACCCCATAATCAGCAGCTGATCTGACCCTCCAAAGCAAAGCTCCAACTCCCAGATTCATAATAAGATAAAATGCCCATTGTGCGACATTCATCAAACTAAGTGAAAGTTCAGGAGCCCTCAGGGAACTCGGGGAGACAAAAGCTGGCTCCTTCCTTTCTTTAGCATTTGCTAAAAGACCCATGATTTGGTTAGTGCTCTGATTTAATGGGGTTTTTGTCTCCTTTCCTCCGTCTCCCCCTCCCCAACTAATGGCTCTGAGTAGGAAAAGTAATTCCTACTGATGACCCAGTGGAAATGAAATGCTTCCTGACACCTCTTAGGTGGGCTCCAGCGTCGCTAATTGATGCGACAGGATGGGAGATGAGGCTGCATATGCTATGGGGAAAAAAAAAAATCAGCTAAGTTACACCCTGGCAAACACAAGAGGGGGCATGTCATTGCTTTAAAAAGGAGCTTTGCTGAACAAACTGTTAGAGCACAGGGATCGGATTGAAGTTGTTGGTGCTGACAGTCCATAGTTCTAGTTGTTTCATATACATTTGCTTTACTGGGTTTGTTTCTATACATTGATAAGAACAAATGTTAGCAGAACACAGGTAAATAATAGCCATAACCAACCGCTGTTGTATATTGCTTAACTGATTTGTATCAGGAAATAGCAGGTCCAGCGTGACAAGGTAACGTTCCCTCTCCGCAGGGTCGGCGATGCGGGCAGGTGGTGGCACCCAGTGCTCCCCAGCTGCCCCTACCAAAGGGACAAGCTTTGTCCCTTAGCAAAAGGACCAAGCGTTGGCCATTAAGCAGCAAGAAAAATTGAAGTCGTTTACAGACTGACGTTAGAGAAATGTGGCAAAGTTTGACCTTCAAAACATGAGACCCTGAGGTACAACACGACATAGGCAAGCTCTGTTAATGACAGGCGTATCAGTACAATTAGCAGCTCTAAATGCCCACTTTGATACGAAGGTACCGGCTGTAAAGCTACGCGAAAGATGAGTCTGGAATTAAAAAAAAAAAAAAAAAAAAAGCCGATTAAGAAAATTAAACCCATTAACGCATTCAGAGGTTGTTTTCTGCTTGCCAGACTCATTCACCTGAGAAGTTTAAATAAAATACATCTCTCTGATGTTCTGCGCCAAGGGCTGCAACCCACACAAGGCAGGACGAGCGCTGATGTTAGAATTACGCTAGAAAAGGGAAGGCGAAATTCAGAGTGTCAAAACCGGTCCTTGCTGGGATTAGCTATAAGCACCTGCTTAAGCACTTTGCCTAATTGACACCACTGGCATCTCTGCTGCGGAGCTGGTGTGTGGTTAACCGGTAACCTCCATCTCCAAGGGGCCGTCCCTGCTCTCTCTGCCCTGTGCAAGTGGCTCTGATGCACAGGAGGGTGACGGGTTATAGCTAATGCATTTATTTCCTCTCTTTCAAGTCTCTGGTGACTGTGTGCAAGTGGTCCCGAGTCTCGTGTTGGTGTGTTCTGGTTGTTTTATATATTCCTCTGTTTTCTCTTCCTTTCTCTTCTATGCTCTCCTCGTATTCCCCTCTCTATCCTTGGCGCTGCCCTCTGAAGCCACGCCAACCCCAGGTACCGTACCAGCTGGAGGAGGTAACAGGCATGGGGCAAGGCTCACTCCACTCTCGCTTGCGTGTGCTGGCAATTAAGCATGCACTCCATTAACCCTTTCAATGGGAAGGTGAAGTGTCAGAAGTCTAAATTGGGCATATGAAATGACAGCAAGTAAAAACGAAGCCCCACAGGCAGAAGGGACAAGGGCAGGCTCTGCAGGGGGGTCCGCAAAGATCAAAATAGCTCTGAGCAAGGCTTAACAGCCTCCCAGATGCCTAATGATAGCTAAACCCACCAAACACTACAGCTGCCACGGACTGGACAAGCAAAACCAAAAGTCAAGTTGCCCTATTAAAGAGGTTTTTAATTCTAGGTCTGCACAAGCCCTCTTCCTTTATAAGCCTCAACGTCCCTGTCCTGCAAAATACAGAATATTTACCAGCCAGCCCTGACTCAGCAGTGCCCATCCTGCACCTGCGCTTTGCCCAGCGTATTTAAGCCGCGCTTTTACACCCGAGAGCCTGCACTATTGCTGCTGGAGCAGCTGCGTCCCTTGGCCAGGCAGGTCTGGGTTGCAGAGTACGGGCACCCACCTCCCCGTGATTCTTTTAGGGCTGCCAGGACTTTCGTAGAGGAGAATCCTTTTGTTTCCAGGTGCCCATTGAAAGGGTTAAGGACAACGTTTGTGCCACAGCTGTGCATGTCTGCATGCGAGGCTATTGCTGGCTTTGCCCTCGATCGCAAATTTCTACAGCAGTTGAAGCAGAGAGAAACCTTTTCTTGTAATGGGCCGGGGGCAGCATCTCTACCTGCTTTCAAGGAAACCCAAATCCGCAGTCACCCAGTGTCAACCCTGCAAAGTCCAAAGCATAAGCATAACTTCTGGTTGCCCGAAGAAGGACGCCCACCTCTTACAAAAGCTGCAGACATGACTTTTTCCCCTCCTGCCCCTCTGAGCCAATATTTCAGCGGCGGGGACAGCCCTGTGACCGAGCTCAGAAGGGGGCTAATGGCAGCGCTAGGGAGTGCAGCCAGCCAAAACGCACCCTGAATGCTGCAGAAAAGCTTTTGGTCTGGAGCAACAGCACTTGTTTGCCCCGCACCAAGGGTTCTGTAAGAGGTCGTGCTTTGCCTTGGCTGGACATGGCCCCAGGGCTGCTGGGGCTGCCCAAGGAGGAACAGCTTCTCAGGGAAGACTCTTCCCAAGTGATACAAGTGCAGGACCTGCTCTCTGCACCTGTAGGTTTTGCTTTCCTACCTCATAGATGTTTCTCCTCCTTTTATTTTGTTGCAGTGATGTCTCTCTACCCAATATTATTTTGCATTTTTTTTTCCTTTGTGAATAGATGCCAATCTTTTTCTTACTCTTATTTTTCTCTTCCTAAAAAAAAAAAAAGAAAAAAGAAAAAAAAGAAAAAGGGGGGTAACAGATTGGTCTGCTTTGGGTGGTGGTAAACAGAAAACGGATGTAACCGTTTGGCTTCGAGGATCTCTATCCTCCGAGTCCAGGATGGCTGTTCTGCTGCTATAGCTCATACTTCAGCCAGGGTTTAGCATATCCACAAGAAGCCAGATTTTCTTTGTGGATCAGGATCACTTTCTAAAGTACTTTTTTACTTGCAGTGGATATTGCTGAACTCTGAAAACACAACATGATCTCTTTATCCTTCCAGCTTCATATCATTTCGGGCATAATTTCTTACACCACTGGAAGCTAGATGAATTATTTGTCATTTAAAGTATAATTCTACAAGAACAGAGCCCAATGGTCCCCCACCCCTCTATTTTTTATCTTCTGCTAGGAGGAATAGTAAAGAGAAAAGATATGCCAGAGCTGAAAGAAGTCTGAGAGTTCGTAAGTGGAGTAGTAGGTTAAGTGCTAACTCAGCCACATTCACAGCTTCCTCACCATGCTAGGCTTTGGCAAGAGAAATCAAGGCAGTATAAACCGTAGCAAGATCCAGGTTGCTTGCATCTTTGTCTTGCTCTTGAGCTGGATGTCATTTCTTGTTAGGACATGGGGCGAGTGTGGGAGCTGTTACACAAATTCGAGTAGTGTTTGTCCTGAGAGGCTGTTTCTCTTCCTAACAAGTATGGGGTTCGAGTGAAATACTGCTTGACCTTTCTTGGAAGATTCATCTCCGCTCAGTGACCTAGATTTTGTAGATTTTTATGGATTCACAGCGAAAGTTGTCTTAAATTGCAGTAAAATGCTCTTTGCCATAGGCTGCTGGCACTAAAAAATATAAAAAGGTCTTTTTTTTCCAGGGGTAACCTTACATATACAGGGTCAGAGCTGTTTTGTATGTGTATGAGAAACTGGACCAGCTTGATGAAATCAAAGTGAAGTGCAGGGACTTTCCCTTAGGAAAGGCTTTACCTTTCCTAAGCCAGACCTGAACAAAGGGAGAGGTGAAATGGGAAAAGAGAGGACATCTAAAAAGGGCTCTCGTTTATGCTATGAGTGAGAAAAAAAACCCACAACAACAACAAAAACCACCCAAAAAACCTGGATCCTGTACTACCCATGTGTATGGAAAAACTTCATCAGGGACCATAAAGAGTATTGGTCTTAGATTTTAAGGAAAAAACATTGACTTTTCTCTGTTCCCTTCTTGTCTCTCCATAATTAGGAATTGCAGGAGAAAGATCCTATTGTTCGTTTTAGAAACGGACAGCAGTAGAAACGGAGAAAACAGCTGACCCCTCTCTTTTAGAGGCTGCTCAATCGCTCCTTTCTATTCTTGAATTTCTTATAGCCATCATCAGATTTGGAACACTTTATGGTACAGACTTTACAATTTCCTTCTGTTGTTAAAAACTGGGAGAGGGCAAGAAGAAAAAAAAAAACCAACTCTGAAAATTTATTTGGCTAATCATCGAAATTCATGAAAAATTAATCAAATTTCTCCAAGCCTAATTATTTTGTAGACACACCCAAGGGAAAGCTTTTACTACAGCCTAACAACACATTAAAAGCACCTTTAAATAATTAAAGAGCAGTATGGATGTGTATTGTTTCCTGTATTTTGCAAAAAAACCCATGCAACTACTCCCTGAACTGCTACGCTACTCAAAGCAGGACTCGAGCCCTTCTCTTAAGAGATTCCCTCTTTAAATACCCCCCTTTTGCCTTTATGATTCTTCCTCGCAGTTTTTTTCTGATCTGAGCCTCACACAGTTTTTGTGTAAGGCTTGGGTTCCTTTGTACTGATCCATTCATGGTCCTAGGAGCCAAGCTGCAGCAAAGAGCACAGCCGTCCTGCTGCAAGCATCTCTCTCATTACTTAGCCTATTAATTGCTACAGCCAGACCGCTGCATCCCCCGTCCATTATAACAGCGTATCTCCTCCCCACCGTGCCCCTTGGTCTCCATTACCTGAAAGGGTAATGCATCTTGCAGACAGAAAAAGCAATCGTTGCCTTGCCAAGATGGGGCCTATTAATGAGCCGAATGGATGTTTCCAGGAAGATGGGCTAGGCTACGGTGGGAGCAAGAGAATGGGAATTGTTGTTGGCTTTTGCCTGGGTTTCCTGGTTGTATTGGGGCAGTTTCAAGCCTGCTTGAGACGCTGGTTTTCAGGGTGCTGCTCTGCCCTGCGATTGGGAAAGTGGCAGCCCCTTCTCTGTACCACCTCCTGCTTTCAGAGAGGGGGGAATTTTTTCCCTATCACACAAATGCTACGTGCTCCAACCTGTACCTAAACTTGAGGCAACTGTTGTCAAAGCCCTTGAGCGAACCTCACATTGGGAATGCAGAAAAAAAATATCAGCCACTCTGCAAAGCTCAGAAACCTTATACCTGATGAAATATTGCAACCACAATTTTAGAAGGATATGTGTGATTTCCAAACTGAGCAGTTCTGGAAATGCCAGCCTCGCCCTCCATCTGCCCTGTCCCCCCCTTTTCTTGCCAGGAGCAGTGATCTGTCACTCCTTAATTAGCCCCGACGTGGTGGGGAACGAGCGGGGGACCCCAGGTACCCCGGGGAAGGGCCGCGGCCCCGCGCAGGCTGCTCCCCGCTGCTCCCCCATGGCGGGGTGCCCTTTTCTTCGGGGGACGCTGAGGCGTTCTGATCTCTGTCAAAGCCCCCCTTTATCTCCCCCCAGTCTGAAATCAGCTCTCATTAGGGGATGGATTTCAAAGCCTAGAAAATGCCCCTTATCTTCTCTCCCCCAAATCTCCCACAGCTGAGCTTTTCTCCTGCATACATTTCATATTTAAACACAAATGAGGCTGTAGCTTTGAATCCCGGGCAGCTTAGGGCTAAATCCCCCCAAGGCTGCGGGAGCCCTGGGCAGCCACAGTGCTGCCTTCCCACCGCCCGGTCCCATCCTGCAGCACGGTGCTGCCCATCGACGCTCTCCTCATCCTTCCCTCTCCAAACTATTGCTTTCCAAACTCACTCAATCCCGCTTTTTAACTGCTCCTAGTCCTGCCAGGATCATTTTTACCCCCCAACACCCCCTCCTCGATCTCACCCAGGGACCCGCTCGGGAGCGAGCCCACGTTATCCTGATGCAATGCGATAGCCCCGTTCTCAGGGATCGCTTCCACTGGAGCGGTGTGGGCGAATCCTGCCTGGCATCGCTGTCGGCCAGAGCTGAGCACCACAGCTCAGACCGATGCTGAATCGCTTCGGTCAATGCAGCATCCGGGAGGGTCTTGGCACTGCAGCTTCACCTGCGTGCGCGTGTATCTGCAAATAATACATAAAGATGATATCCTACACGAGGGATAGCGAAGCTTTGACTTATCCCAGATAATCTCTTCCCATCTAGAGTCTAGAGGAGCATTAATGCTGAATCTCTTCTTCTGCTAAAGCCCTTACAGCAGTGGTAGGTGATGCAGACAGTCCTCAAAGGTGCTGTGCGGGAGAGGCATGATGAAGAGACCTGAGACAGGCCTGGGAGCTGGGGGGCTTGTACTAGGTTTTCTACCAGGTCCTGCCTTTCAGCAAGCTACTTTGTGCCTTTTGGGGTGCTGTTTTCCTCAGTGGGGATTCACAGGGGAAATGCTGAGACTGCATTAGCTAATACTAGTGTTTACAGCGCTATTTGATCACGTACGTTGCAAACCTATTGAGGAGCTGCAGCTTTAATCGGGTTAATGGTGACATTAACCTAGTGACACTAATCTCTTAACCTTCCAAAAAACCCGCTATGAATCAGCAAAGATGGATGTTAATACTTCCCAACCCAAGAAGGGCTTTTGTCACTTACCGCCTCAGGACACAGCAAAGCCCTCCTTCAAGCAAACCGGGTGGGAAAAAAATGCAGAACAGCAAAACCCCCAGAAACCCTATTGCCGTGGCTAGGTCAGGTCAGAAAGAGCTTTCCTACACCACAAACACCCGAGGACAAAGCCGTGCCGTTTCCCACCTAGGCTGGGTCCCCTCCCTGTCACCACCATCTCTCACCCGTGGCTGGACCTCCCCGCTCCCCCCCCCCCCCCCCAGCCCCTCACCCACCCGTCGGGCAGCGGGTGCTTTATTTCGGTGGCTGCACTGGTGCATGAGGCTGGCTGCGATGCTGCGTTGGTACCGCGGCAGAGAGAGGACGCGCTGCTCTCTGGGCACGCGTTGGGGTGGGCTGGTGTTTTCGGGATGTGCTGGTAACTGTGGTTTTATTGCAGCTGCGGTCGGTAGGGACGATGGACTGAGCGACCTACTGCTCTTCTCTGCTTTTGGATCCGTGGGAGGGCTGAGGTTTCAGGGGTTGGCCCTCTTTGGCGGTGGACTTGGTGAAAAAGAAAGCCCTGGCTTGGTTCCGGGACACCTTTTAAAGTACTTTCCTAGAGCTATTCTTGTTTGTGGGTGATATTTAAAATAGCTGGTTTCATTTGCCTAACGGGGATTTGTAATCCCTTGATCTACAGTAAGAGTAAATAAATATAATTTAACGCAAGCATCACAGGGTAAATCCCTGCCCATTTACCTTAGGCAGTTTAAGCAGCATTTCAGCTGCATTTTCTGCTGGCAGGTTTTCAGGCCCAAGCCCCTGCACTCCCCTTTGGTGGTGTTCAGGACCCTCCCAACCACGCTGCGGGGTGTGTGCGTAAAGTGCACATTTACCCCTTTGCTCTGATGTGGACACAAGACAGCACAGGTGAGATGTGGACAGGGGCTATTTAGAAAACAAATTGCTCAGACTTTCCCCCTGGACAGCTTGGGGTGTGCCAACCCCTTTGTCCTAATTTAAATGTAAATTGTGAGGGGCAGTGATGGCAAAGTACCATCCATCACTCACCAACCAGCTAAAATCCACGTTAATGCTAAAGCCACTCCATCACCAGACTGCAGTATTAGTACAGAGACGAGCCAGGAAGGAAACAGCTGAGAAGCTGCAGGCTGAATTGGCAGCTCAAAAATGCTGGAGGTGTAGTCCAGGGACTGCTGAATTAATGTAATTGTGGCTTGCCTTGCCCACGACAAATGGGATTATTATGTTTTCTTAAGAGATAAATCCTGCTACTTATTTCAGGGAGCACTGAGTGCTCTGAGCGCAGTTCTGCACGGGGGGGGGACGATGAGGCGAGGACAGCCTGCCCTGTGCAGCCCCCTCGCTTTCCTCCTGCCTTGCCTTCCATGCAATTTAAGCCCAGGGTGGTGGGAAGCACTGCCGGCGGAGCAAAGGCAAAAGAGAAGCAGGTCGTTCGGCCCTGGGAAAGGGATCAAACCGTGGGTGCAGGCGGTGGGTGCGTGGGAGCAGCTTGCTGGGGGCAGCCCCCCGCTCGCTGCCCCTTTTCGCCCCCAGCATCGCTCCTTGCCCCTCGGCCGGGCACGTGGCCGTCCCCACATGTGGATGGGAAAAGCAGTTCAGCCTCGTGTTTCCCGGTGCTGTTTGCTGCATCCCTCCCCAGTCCCCCCACCTCTGCGTTGCGCTGCTCTGCTTTCTCTCGCGTGCCTGCACGTCCAGCCATCGGGGATGGCGAGTGCAAGCCCCGAAGAGACATTGCCTTGTCTAAAAAGCCAGTATTTCCCTCTCCCAGCTGCAACCGGGTTGCCTCCAACTACAATCGGTCTAACCAGTACTACAACAACCCCAACTACCACCACCACCGACACAACTACCACAACAACTGACACAACTACCACCACCACCACTACTACCACCACTACTACAGCCGCCACCACTCTACCCGCCACCACCGCCGCAAGCACTACAACAGCTCCAGAGAGGGCTCCGGCAGCCACCACAAAGCAGGAGTTGGGTACTGCACTTTCCTTTTCCTCTAACCCCTCAAACCCTACTGGGACCTTCCCCACGTCTTGCTCAGGGCAAGGATTAATAACGGGCGTAGGCAAAATTTAAGACATCCCATGCTCCGGGGACGGCTTTGCAAGGAGCCGGAGGTGGCACAGGCTCGGGAATCGAGGTGAACGAGTGGCTCCTGGCAATCTGGGGGTCTCTGTGCCACCCTCCTGGTCTCAGTCTCAGGGATAACGCAGCCCTCCCCGGGGTGTCCCAATGCTGAATTAGCATCAGTGTTTGGGAAGGAGGCGGAAGACCCTGCAAAAAGCTCTCAAAAGTATTCTCTCGTATCTTATTGCCAGTAAAAAGGGGTTCTGTTACTATTATAGAAGATGTCACTTCAAATTTAGCACATCAACTGTTAGCTAAGAGACCTGTCATCATTTATATGAGTCTTTTGGTTTGTGCTACTGCTCTTTGTGATGTAACCTAGCCATAGCCCACAGGAGAGCTGGGGAAGTGTTTAAGTTACAAACACGCTGGTGTGTGCCAGGTATTTATCAGGTCAAGATGAACTCCTCGTGATCAGCTAGAATGGGATGATCAAACTCTGTGTCGGTGGAGGCTTATTCTCTACTATACATGTTTTACTGATAGAGAGATGTACCTTGCTGAGCCTTGTTTTTAAAACACTACTGTAATGGTATCTACAGTTAATAAGTAATTACGGATAGTTATAGTCAGGTTATTCAAAAATAAATCAAGCTAGTAGCAAAAGGGAATGCAATCAAAAGAATTCAGTTGCATAGCTGGATAGGATACACTCAAAAATGCAAGTGCAAAAGCTGCAGAAGTCTTTGTTAGCTCTTCATAAAGAGGGAAAGGAGATAGTACTAATAATTAATATCAAAGTTGACACCCATTTAACTCAAGGAATTGGATTAAAGCAGTTCAGACCCCTCTGTTTATAGTCTTGCATAAGATTAGCTCAGGATGGTTAAAAAAAGCCACCAAAAACATATGCTGGGAGGAGCAGCCTCCACCTCATACTCTGCAGCAAAACAGATTTGTGAATCAGCAGCCCATTTCGTGCTCTGTGCTGATTTGCTTGTTAAAGATGCAGACCTGAACTCAGAAATGTGAATCTGTGTTCCAGCTTGTGGCACCACACGCTTCCCCAGACAGAGAAGCCTTACGCTGTGCAAAGCTGCTAACTGCACGGCAAGGGAAAGCATACAGGGAGCCGCACTGCCAAAACAAAATCATCTTAAAAACTGGTGCAAGAAATACAGGTGCAGCTTCGTCACTACATACGAGGTCTTAGCAACGAAGCAAGATTGCTACGACAACACAGTCGTTATTAAGCGACTACGTGGGAAAACGTTGCTAACTGAAAACAGGCAATTAAGTGGCGAGGCACGCAGTGCCACAGAGCAGGGAGAAGGGACGGGAGGAAAATAGGAGCTGCAAAAGGAACCGTGCGTGTCCCGAACCACCCCAGGGACAGGAGGGAAGAGGCTGAGCCGTAATGTGGGCAGACAAGGCAACCGTGTGGCAGCACAGGTTGTATTTGTATGAGGGATTCTAGGTCACGTCCCCGACCCCACAGCGTCAGGTCCTTGCAATTTCCTAAAAGTCACATAGCTGGCCTCCTCCCAGGGACTGCAGTTATTAATCTGTGTTTTTTCAAACCAAAACCTGAGCTACACCCTTAAGTAAATAATAATAATAATAATAAAACCAAGGTGTAACTTAGCCAATGTCACTTAAACACACGCTAAACTAGTGGATTAGCTCTACTTCACTAGAAATGAAGTTCATCCGCTCTCCAAAGCAACGTCGACAATCCTTAACTTCAAAATCAGAAACGAGTGACTTCATTGCCCCACTGGCTGTCTCTAGACCCAGTAACATGACAATATTCTCTCCCAGTCTTTCCTTCTCGGTTGTGGCAGTGAGTCCGTGTGCATTCATGCACGTGTCTCCTGTGTCCACTTGGGCACAAGTTTAGTCAAGAGATTTCCCTGCTGACCGAAATCCTCAGGGATGTGCCACAGAAGTCTTCGGACTCCAAAGATAAGCTGAGTGCAGTCGGACTTAAACACCAATATGCAACGAGCTTCTGCTACCAAACTTCCCTCCAAAGTTTAAGGTTAAGGATCTTGAAAGGAACAAATACATCCTTAGGCATGCTTGTAGGTTAAGATCAAAGCATTAACTTCAGGAATGATTTTGTAAGGTTTTACCAGCACCAGGTGCTAAATGAGGTCTCATTCGTGTATAATCCAAAATACTAACTTCTGTTCTAACCTGTCCACCAGCCACCAATGGATCGTCCATATGGGACATAAGAGCTATGGCTAATAGTAACTGGGCAAACATCACCTGGAGCCACAATTACTCTGCAGGAACTGACTTTGTGGTTAAGTATATCACCAGTAAGCATCAGATCGCGTGGGGACTCTACAGGGTGGTGATGCCATTAGAGATCCTGCCAGCTCCCATGGTTGCAACCTATTACTCGGTCTTAATTACTGTGCGTGGAATAATGCTCTATGGCCACATGGAGGATGGGAGAGGAAAAGGCAGGTCACGGTCATGGCTGTTTAGAGTGCACCAGAGCTAATCCTGGTGATTCACAAGCAATTCCCCTCCTTGCACCAACTGCCGTGAGACGTTTATGAAACATAAATGAGCAAAGCTGTTTCATTTGTGAACTGTTCATTGAGCTGGGCTGTATGTGGTCACAACGTAAAGAGCCTTAAAAAAAATATATCTCTCTATACGAAAGGGGACGAAACTTCAAGGGAAAACAACTGAAATCTACATAAATTGGAGAGTAGTTTTAAACACCCTTGAAGATGGGCTTCTTGAACCTGGAGTTGGCAGAATCATCTATGATCCCAAACCTCCTGTTGTATCGGATATCATTGTCTCTTAAAATTGTAAGGCTACATACTTAGTCTGGAAACTCAAAGCCAGTATCTCTGGTTTTAGTACTTGTTTAGAAAGATGTTTACATATTGTTGGTTGGTTGTTGGTTTTTTTTTTTATAGATAGGCAGTGATGACTACTGCTTATCTCTGACTTTATTTCCCAGCCATTTCAGACCTCATATCATCTCCTATACTAGTCTTAAATCAGCATTTAAAATAAACCAACTAGGCGTAATCATTGACAGCAAACCACTTTTGGTCATTTACAACACAGCTTAAGAGATGACCTCGATTTCTCCTTGAGACAATTTCTAACGCACAGCCAGTGCCTGGTCTCGCTCCGCAGCCTGCAGGGCTTCGGTAGGCAGCGTGGGCTGGGCTATGCTCAGCCTTCCCCTTTTTAAGTGGTTTCTGTAATTCAAGATATGCATCAGCTTTCCAAGCCCTAAATGCCAAGTATCCCAGCTCCCAAACCACCTGCCACCAGCCCTGGATTTTCCCCAGCCCCGGGAAGTACAAAGCGCAGGCAATGCCCTTCCAGAGCTCACGTGCTGAGTCTATGCTTGGGATGGGCTGCAGCAGCAGCAGCAATGCCTTGGGATACCCTTATCAGGATCTGGCTGAGAGGGAGGAAATCTCAAAGATTTCAGCCCTTCCCAAACAGCCACAGCTCTCCTCCCTTTCTGGTGGCATTGGAAGCAAGCAGCACGCTTTTGGCCTCAAAGCCACATTTCTGCTTTCCCGCAGCACTGCCGAACTGGAATGCGCACACCTCCAGAACCACAAATCAAAGCCCCGCTGCAGGCTTTCTTAGAATTCAGTGGTTTAATGCTCAGCATTAAGCTCATCAGCAAATGATTCCCAGCACAGTGCAAAGAACAGGTCATCCTTGGATAGAGCTAGGGAGTAACCAGCCCACGAGCAACCGTCCTTGAGCTGAAGGGCTGAATTCCTCTCGCCCTCCAGCTCATTCAAGGCTCCTTAACCTACCAGCAAAACCGGTGCACAGGTACCACTCCCAAAAGCACAAAAAATTGGCTCCTTTACTGAGTCCTGTAGCACCTCCATCCAGCTGAGCGGGACCAGGCAAATTTCAGATCTTTTGTGGTAAATACCCAAATATCCAGACCTGAGGCTGGGCAGATAAAGAACCTGTCAGGTCTTAAAGGTAGGGAGAGATCTGAATAGCTACCAGTATTTTTTCCAGTATGGCAAGCAGGGATGCAGCAAACCCCCCACCATATTCTTGCATCACTGATTTTCTTCTGTTCTCAGTGAGTAATAATCACGAAGCCGTTAATAGCTCCTTGACCATCAAGCTGTATTATTTCTGCTCAGCGGCTAGGGATAGAATAATGCATTGCCTGCAGTGTCAACACGGTAATCTCTCCGAGCCTCCTGCGGCTGGGTTTGATGTGCGGTTTCTGTTTCTCAGGTAACAAGACAGAGAAATCTATCCCTGTTAAAGCTCAGACCCCTTCCTCTGTGCAGCTGGCGAATCTGACGCCGGGAATGATGTACAAGCTGTGGGTGTTCCCCATATGGTCTAGCCCCAGCGAACACTCGTACATAACCTTTACCACCAGCTCAGGTGAGAGGGGCTTCAGCCCCACCGCGGGGGTGCGTTTCCGAGGCATGTCGCATCCATCACCGCCGACGTCATTCGCGTGGTGGCGGGAGGTGGTTTGACCATGACTGCATGGAACAACCCTCATCCATCCCCCCCGGCAGCTCTCCCACCTCTGCCCTTAACTAAAGAGCCACCCCCAGCGTCGCCGGGAGGTTGCTCGACATCGCGCAGAGGAGGGGAGCCCCAGGAGGGGATGGGGATCCCTCTGAAGGAAAGGGTCTTTAAGGAGAACGTGCTCGCGTTGTCATGCGGCTCCGCTTGAAGCCCCGCCACTGTCTGTTTGCACTTCCACGCGCGCGTTGCTACTCTTGGTGACGGTGCTTGCTTTGGCCCCGGAGAATGTGCACACGTCTGGCCCCAGGTTATGGCAGAGGGGCAGGCGGGGAGATATCGGTGATGGGATGCAGGCGAGGGGCAGGACCGGGAAGGGGAATGTGGCGTTCGCAGAAGACCTCGGTCAGAGTCACATGTGGCATATGCTTAGGGCTTTCCATCCTCCAGGCATGTTTCCTCTGGCAACTTCACATTTAATTGCACAAGCAATTTTCCAGGCTTAGCACCTGAGTGATTTTTACAGCTTTCTAATTATGGGCTTCCTACACTGCCCACCAAATGCCAGAGAAAAACCCTTACTGACTTCTACAGGCATTGAATCGGGCTTTATGCGTTTATAAAACTTCACTGTTCACACTCGATGAGTTTCAGTAAATCAAAACAGCCGTAACTTCCTTTGTATTCACCTGGGGGTTTTGCCGTAGGAATCTGTGCACAACGCCTGTCAAAGCGTGGGTCTAAACACTTAGCTGAAAAACCAAGGAGCAAGCAACACTGGAGCAGCCCACATTGACAGATGTAGTAGGTAGAGGCTGTGATTTTCAAAGAACTAAAATTATTTTGCTCAGATCCAGCCGTGTAATGGAAAGCTCGAGCACTTACCAGCCTTTTTGCTGACAAGCGCAAAAGGAAAATGTAATTCACAGCAAGGGAGTGCTGCAGGGGGAGGTGGGGAGCAGCAGGTCTCCCCACACCCCCTACACACATCTTATTTGGTGTCCAAAAATTTGGTAAGCCATAACGCCGCCGAGTAATTCTCTGACATACTAAGATGACGCAGTGACAGATGGCAACTGCTGGTATTTCTGCATGTCTAATGCTGCCCAGCACTGAGAAATAACCAGCGAGTGCTGACCTTGGCTCTGTCCTACCTCTGCCCTGCGCTGAGGTCTGACTTGCAAACTGCTCCATCACCCTGTGATGTGGCCGAATCCACAGCACAGCAGCCCCTGGAACATGCTTGGCTTTGCAGAGAGCCGTGTTTTCAAAAAGAGTTTATTTTCACTGGGGTTTTTCCCCCATTGCTCTGGTCCTGTACACGTGGCACAGCGCGGCTGCTTTGCCTCGGGACTTTTCACAGCTTTGCTTTGGCAGGACTCAGCTCGCAGACACGCAAACTGTCTGCAAGTTTCAAGTCCCTGCGCTCCCAGCCTGTTCCTACATTGCAGAGGCTGATTCTGACCCCAGACAGCAAAAGAGCTGATTTTTCAACTCAGACTCTCTCCAGAACAGCTCCAGCTGCAATGTTGCATCCCCAGTTTTGCTTCTGCTTCTGGACCCTCCCCAGACTCAAAAATAGCCACCAGCTCTGCAGCCCCACTGATACCATGCAACCCGTCTTTCTGGATAACTCCTTCCCAATCCGGACCCGCCTCTACTTTTCTCACCCGCTTTTCACCCACTTTGGGATCTGGGGGGAGAGGGGCAGCCCCCTGCACAACAGACAGCAAGGGGCAGGGAATCATTAGAAAGAGGGGGAAAAAACCACCCCCGGTATCCTTGGCTGATTGATGTTGGCAGTCTCGGCATATTTATTTTCTGTAATTGAGGGGTTCCTATTGATATTTTTGTTGAGACTAAAGGATGGGGCCACCTTTGTCCCTGTGATAGAGGCCAAATGGCGACCCGAGCCCTATCACTGCGGGATGCACAGAGTTATCGCCGTCCCTGCATGCATAAATGCTGCAGATCCATTTCTTTGCTGGCTGGATACTGCTGACACAAGTGTTTGGCCCCCACTGACAATCATATGCCATCAGGAATGCTTCTGACAAAAAAAGCACTGTTCAGGTTTTTTTTGTCAGTTTTGTTTTTTAATGTTTTCCAAATAGCTATTCTAAAGGTTTCTTCAGTTTGAGGGTAGATAAATAAGTAGTCCACCCACACTGTGGCTGCAGGACGCTGCTCTCCAACTTTGTTTCTGATTAACCGACAGCTCAATAACCCAACAGAGTTCCTTCCAGTAGTAAAGGACACTTCGAAACTACAAATATAGCTTAATACAAAGAGGTCTTCTAAATTAAAATTAAATAAATAAAAAAATAAATTCCCCAGCCTGTACAAACACTGGGAAGAAGATCATGCGAGGTTGGACCTAGTGAGACTTTACATGCCCAACAGTCTGCTTTACAGAAAAAGACAAAAATTTTGCTGATCTTCTGTTGGTGGAACACGGTCAGCTTTGCTATTGGCATATAAACTATGACTGTTAGATAACATGTTTTCTGCCACAATAGTGTAATTAATTTTTTTTAAAAAAGTCACTGCAGTTGCATTTCAAATCAATACCTCTTCGATTACGTAGCTGCTTTCCACCATTTCCCCTCGACATTGGCCTTACATTAAAGCAAATCAAAACATCCTGACAGCCACGTACTTATTCTTCTCTTTCTCAACGCTGCAATGACAGTCACTCGTTTACTCTAAATACAAGATTGCTGTGACTATAATTTTGTCGTCATGTGTTGCTTTTTTGGGAAGGATGGCAATTATACCTCTACCTCGGCGATAGGCAATGCCACGATCCTACTGCAAGATCCCCTGGTGACTCGGTACTCAAAATCCTCCCTCCCTGTAAAATTCAGCCCCAATCCACACGGTAGCACAAACCCACCTCTCAGGCCGGTCTGGCATTTCATACTTTGCAGACCCCCTTTTCTCCCTTAGTGTTGGTTTCTGTAGAAATCCCATCTCATCAGGACTGCTAATACAATCTTTTTCCATTTCAAAGCTTTCCAGTAAAGCTTTCTTCCCCTTTCCTCCCCAAGCACTCTGCTAATTGAATCCAGTTCTCAGCTCCGCTCTGTTATAATCTCATTCTCTCCATTATAAAAAGTGCATCTTCAAGGACTATGTAGCTCAGGTTGTACTAAAGGTAAATATTAAATGTGGCAGCATTAGAGGGAAAAGCGGCAAAAGGGAGCCAAGGCACCATTAGGCAGCTACTTCTACCCAACTTCCCCAGGAGCTCAGTGCCGCTCACAAATACAGAGCGTTCAGGGTCCAACACAATTTCTTTAGCAAATGGTCCTCTTTCTTGTCGTTCTCCTCTGATCTGAATTTCCTTGTCACAGTTTGGCTGCAATTACCTAGTGACAATGTGGTTTAGATTCCATCCTAAGAAAGCACCTCTTGGGTTCAATTTTGATGGAATAAGTACAGCTTACAGCCCTGAAATGGTGTGGGCTAGGAAAGTTTACCAATTCAACCCATTTTTAAAGTTGTTGCCTCTCTTACAAGAGCCTTTCATTCAGAATACCTTAACGGAGGGCTATCTTTTATGTTTTCTTTGTAAGCACCACCTTGGTTTTTGTCACATGGGCACCACAAAAGGTTGCTCGCTGCACTGTCCTGCCCATTTCAGGCAAACCCCTGCTAAATCCCAATTTGATCCCATCCAGCTCAGATCTCCCATGCTCCTGCCAGGAATACCTATCTCTGTTTGCACTGCAGTCTGGTTAAATTTAGCCCCCCTGCTGCGCTGAAGGTTATTTTCTCCTCTGCTCTGTCTTGTTGAATACGAAGTGCATGTCAATGAGAGCCAGAAAATGGCAGCTTGTTGCTATTTATAGGACACAGATTTGTCTGTCTGACCGTGTATGGGAGCTGCAAAACAAGAAGTCAGAGTACGTGAGGGAGGACACGGCAGTTAGGAGCCAGAGCGTTGTTTGGGGAACAAGACACCTCCTTGCTTGGTATTAATCATAACAACATTCAGTATAGCCTTGTGAGGGTGCTGGAACCAGTGGTATAAAGAGCTTGCCCCAGGAGAAAAGACTTTCCCATGCTATCAGACCACCTCTCAACTATCTGCGACCCAGCCGCCATTTCTCAAAGAGCTGTTCCCACCTCCACATCCCCACTCATGCATTGGCCAAGTCTTGGTGGGCTTCCACAAGTCCCCCCTCAGCCCTGGAGACCCCCTGTGACCACCCAAAGGTAGCAGAACCCTGTCGGTGGTGGCAGCGGAGCCAGAGGCGATGGGCAGTGCAGCTTGGGCAAGGCTGGCCCGCAGGATTCAGGTTTCTGCTAGCTGGAGGCTGTTGATGAGCCCTTGAGGGGCTCAGGATCCAGTGGTGCTGCTCAGCCTCACTGGACACCAGGGACCGGATCTGCTTTGGCACGTTTCTTTCAGACTTTCTCGCTTCCAGGGCAGTTTTCAGACACAGTAAATTAAAGATCAAATCTGTTACCCAGCTTCTTTTGCCATTATTTGCAATGCACCTTTCTCACCGGTCTGTGCTAGGTTTTACTTTATGTTGTGACCCTTCGCTGTTTGTAGCTCCTGCTAAAATGTTGAGCTGACCTACCACCACAAAAGAAAGAAAACCAAAAAGCCACAGATCCCTGTGCTACAGTCTCAGATAACCTGGTCAATACACACAAAGACACACAAATGCAGCGCTAAAGAGAATTTCTAAACCAGTGGACTGTGCCTTACTCTTCATCTATTTCCCTCTGTGACTCTGGTCTGTCCCTTACAGCTTTTTTTTTTTTCTTTCAATTTTCCTCCCAGCTTATACCAAGAACCACGTGGACATCGCAACGCAGGGCTGGTTCATCGGGCTGATGTGTGCCATAGCTCTCCTGGTCCTTATTCTGTTGATTGTCTGCTTCATTAAGAGGAGCAGAGGTGGGAAATACCCAGGTAAGAGCACTGCATGGCAGTCGTTTGTGCTCATGGTTTAAACATCTCCAGGCTTCTGGGGGCTAATCAAATTGTATTGCTCTCAGATAGATGCTTGTGATTACAAGGGCTTTTCTTTCTCTGTAGTAGGAACACTATTATTAGTGGGAAGCGTTTCAGTTAATTAAAGGTCGGGTGAGGGCTCTGTGCTGTGCAGGCTTCAGCCTGTGGAGCTGGACGCTCCTGCTATGCGTTACCCAACCTCTACTCTGCAAATTTGCTTGTCCTCATCTAGAAGAAGATCTTTTCAGGCAAAAATCGCATTAATTTTTGCAAAGCAAAGATAAGGCTTAAAAACATTCCCGAATTAATACATCCTCTCTCGCTGTCTGAAGTGCCTGTGCCCTGGTGCCACGACAGCAGCACTCTTTGCAAGCCCTCCCAGATGCAGGTTTTTTACCGAGTCAATGAAAAGCTGTACTTCACCCTGCAGGGATTTCACAAAGACAGCCTCAACGCCAGCTGCTGTTACTGTCTCGTAAAGCTTTTATCTTCTGTACTGCTTTTTAACGTGAGTGTCGGGGATGTGCTTGTTTACAGTGCGAGACAATAAAGACGAGCATCTAAATCCCGAAGACAAGAACGTAGAAGATGGGTCGTTCGACTACAGGTATGCTTCCATTGGCATGCATACCCACACGACCACGTCTCCCCATCAGCCCCACTCCCGGCCATCACAGACCTCACCGCGCTACCCCTCCACATAACCGCAGCACCACGGTGCCACACAGCCTCTTAAATTATTTCTCCCACCTTCCTCCTCCTGCCTCCTTCCCTCTGCAAGTCCTCTACCAAAGGAAACATTTCCTGCCTAAATCCCTGGAAGAATAACCAGGCTGTGAGGGTGCTGCTAAGGTCTCCTACTTTTCCTGTCTCAGCCTGGGAGGACCAGTCCAGGCAGAGAGCTGGGACTCTGGCATCAGCTACCTGGGACACGGCTCTCGCCAGGCACAGATCAACCTTAATGACACTCCTAACGCATACAAAAAAAAATTTAAAAACAACTCTGAAGCAGCCTGAGGATATTTCAGGTATATCGTCCTTAGCTCAGCTTCTCTCCTACGCGTAAGAGAGTATCCAGGGGAGAAATGCGCAAAGTTATGTTTGGATCAGCCCCGAAAGCATGCAGGAGTTCCGATTTGGGGGTCTGCCTGCATTCCAACTAAGGCTTTTCTGTGAGGTCCCCAGGCAAACCCTTCAGAAACACCCTTTGAGGGCTGCAGCACAGCCTAGCAGCAGTTCTGCTAAAATGGCTCTGATGTCCCCCCACCTCCGCTCAGCTGCTTTGATGCAAAATGGCATCCTTTGAAGAGCAGCAGCACCCATTTTTACTCCAGGAAAACTCCTAGGATATTTCAGAAAGGGGCAAGAGCTCTCCCAAGCCTGCTCACGCGCAATGCAGCGTTCACAGCTCTGCTGCTGTTAATGGTTGCCCCTAAGGAGCAGAAGCAGGTAACCATGTCAGGTCTCATTGGATTGCCCGCACTTGACAGATGACGGGGATGTATTACAGCACACCCAGCTCGCCCTTTCAGCGCCTACAGTGGGCTTTGCTTTTCTTTAAAGAATTAAAATGCACCTTTCCATCTGAGCCGGATCCAAAGCCCAATTAGGCTAGCAGGAATTTTTCTCCTGACTTCAAAACAGGGGTTAATTAAACCCCATGTCATTACTGATACTTCTAGCATTACAAATTGAACTAGTAAAGATAGGAAGAATTTACAATTCAGTAAGGGATGTAACAAGACACATGTGTTCCGCCAAAGACTTTAAAGGAGGCAAAATGAATATATCTGCCTGCACACAATACGTAAATGGAAGTAGAACTGCAGCCCTCAATACGAACACATTTATATTGTTAGCGGCATGGTAACTCTCAATAGCGAGACTTTCTCCAAAGGATGTCATAAGCCCAAAGTTCCCCAGTCTTCTGATAGCGTGACACAGAATACAAATACACCCCAGCAGGAACCAGAATAAGCAGTATGTTGTAGGAAAAGGTCGCCAGTCTTCGCTGCCCTAAACAACACCCAGGGCAACACCCTCCTCACCTCCCTGCAAGATCTGGTTATCACTGCTAGTGGTGGCAAGCCACACTGGGGCAATTACATTAAGTCCACATACAAATCACAGCCTGGGGACGTTCCCTTCAGATTCCTGGCCAGGACATAACGAACAGCAGAGAAGAAATTAGCCCAGCCTGGTCCTGTTGCAGGCTTTGCCCCAGATCAAATGCATCTCTTCCCAGGCATGATTTTACAAGTGCAGGCAGCGCTCCTTGTACAGATATGAGCCATAACCATAACTGCATACTAGACAGCTAGTGTCCATACTTTGATCAAAATAAGTCCCCTAATGCTCTGAGTCATGAGAGAGAACCTCTTGGTTCCCAAATTTGTGGGATGGTGTAAATACCATGTAACAAGCCTGAACCATCTTATCACCCAGAAGCTACCCACACACAACCCTACAGGCTCAGCTCCATCACCTGGATCTCAGGCAAGGTCTCCACAGCCGAGCTTCTGGCAGTACGCACCGATTTCAGAGATCTGCTTCTCAAGAGTCCGTTGAGGTGGTTGCAGTCAAGACCTCCTCAACCCCATCGCTCCTAAAGCAATTGCATTGCCAGGGACCACTTGCCTCGCACAGAAGGAAAACCAAGCTCTTGGCATGGCTGGCAGCATTGTGACAGTCAGCAATGCTGCATTTACCGCCCAAGCACCATCCAAGGGGCATTGCCTTCCAGGCAATGGGAAGGAATGGGGTAAATCCTTCATCCTACTACACAGCAGATTCTGCTTAGCTGAAGCTCAAACTTTTATTGACAGCCCCATTCCCAAAAGTTTGTAAGCTAAAGGCAGAGGTTAGCAGAAGGGCAACAACCAAGCTCCAAGATGCTCCTGCATGTTCAATCACACAGTCCCATGGACCAGATGGGGAAAAAAAACCCCAATCAAACAAGAGCAACACAAAACCCACCCAACAACCCATAAACTTTGTCCCCTCCTTCTCAGGAACAACAGGTTTCCTGAGAGAAGTAATAGGAGGCTTCCCTCAAGGAGGCAGAAAGGAAGGTGAACCTGAAGGATTGATATGAAACGCTGTTGGCTGATTAAGATTCAAAATGATTGCGATGTTAGGCTCAAGGAGGGTAGCAATTAGTATTTCAAGCAAGGACAGGAATTGAGCTGACGTGAGTTCTTCATTGGTTTCCCTCCCCACCTCCACATAGCATGTCTGATATGCTCTCATCATATCTCACGTCCTTAATGCCCTGTGCATGCAACTTTCAAATCTCTGCAGCCTATAATTAAGAGATACTGTCACATCTTTCTGTTCCACTAACAGAATAATGGTTTTCCTGAGCAGAGGCTAAGCTGAGAAGCTTATTTTCAAAGCAGGAGACCATTATCCTTGGACAATGTTCTGTGCCAGTGACTGTGCCTCATTATACCAAATGTTTAAGCTGCACGTGGGGGAGTCGGCTGGAAACCCCGGCCGCTGGGAAGGGAAAGTTGACTGGTTTTAGCTTCTGGGCTCTGGTTCAGATTCAGGATAGTGTCCTGTGGCACAGGTTACACACCACGGGCAGCGCCAGCTTCCCTCGAATGGACCATCTCAGCAGACACCAAGACAGGACGACACAGAGCCATCCTCTGAGCCTAGCGAGGGGAGGAGAGGTCTGGCGAAGCAGCCTGGGGAGGTGTAGGCTTCTCAATAGATAACATGATACTGGTGCATGACTACATCATGGAGACCCAGCAGAAGGCTGGAAGGGAAACCGAGTGACCCGTTCACTTGGCCCTTGTCGGGCTGCATGTCGGTCCCCGGCAGCGACCACTGTTCCCTACAGCCACTCACTCATGGACTTCAACCACGAGCCCTTTTCGAACAGTCTGACGGCAAACAGGCCACTTCCCACCTGCACCAGCCACTGCTGCTCTGTATTAGCTTTCCTGGGGAAGCCAATGAGGCTCGTCCAGCTCTGAACAATTACACTGGCTCCATTTGGTATAACGAGGCAATTAGCTCCATGAGGAATGCAGACATTTCTTTTTTGGTTTTTAGCACTGCCCCTGTAAATGCAGACCTCATCATATCTCTCTCTGATCAGGCTCTTTCTGCTTCTCTCTGTTTTATTCCCATTCTTTCTTCTCCTTTTCACCTGGTCTATCCACATGGACCATGAAGGTCTCTTGAAAGGTAGGACCACGTGCTGCCAGAAGTCCGGCACATTTAGCTTTTTTTATTTTCCTTCCTTCTAGCTATTTATTTCCTTATAGCTGAAACTATACCTTCCCCTCCCTATTCCCATGTACCTGCTTCCACCTAACACATTAAACAAGATCCCTCTAACTCCTGCTGGCATCGGGGGTACCCCCACGTCCAGCGAGTTGCATCTTGCTTGGAAATGCTCTGTGGGCTGGGGGCACCCCCGAGCACCAGCCAGGCCCCCCCCCCCAGCCCCACGCTCGAGCAGCTGATCCCTCCTGGTGTAGCGGGACCGGCCAAGGGTTGGACCTGGGGACGATGCCCTCGGTGCATTCAGCACCCTGATGCCGGATACTCAGGGGATGGTGGCAAGGGACACGAGCGAAAAAACGCTAGATCCTAAACAATCTGCCCACTCTTTGTCTCAGTCCTGAAAATCCTCCCTCCGGCTCAAGCCTCCCCCTCATCTCAATGATTTATGCAACTCAGGACAACGATTCCCAAATGGTTTTCATCTGGGTGCTCTGGTTCTCTAATGTACACATGAGCAAACCCCACAGAAATCCATTTTAACAGGGTTATAGCGCATCAAGATGTTGATGAATATCTGCTTCACCCTCCTAATGCACTAACAGGATAAATAGTACCGGAGAGAGGTAAAACCAGGGGGCAGGTTTGGGAAATGCATTGCCAGGGTGTTTGGTGCTGCAAACCCCCCATTAGGGAAAAAATCTGGCTCTAGATGCAGCTTTAACTGAACCCCAGTTCAGTTGCTTGGGAAAGCATATTGCAAAATAAAGGGATCTGGGTTTTGCCACTCTCTACTTGGCATTTATTGGGCTTTCTAACTGGCACAGTCCTGCTTGCAGACTGAATTCTCTTCCTCCTCCCCCCAGAAAGAAGCTGCTTTCAAAGCTAACAAGGTATTTTTTATTGTGATGCCAAGTTAACACAAGGCCTTAAATATTGGTTTTGTCTTATCACTTAATTCACAAAGAGCTGATATAAGGAAATACGTTAGAAAGCTGCGTGTTGTACTGTGGGATACCAGATTCCTCTCCCACTGTAGAGAGCTGATGCCATTAATTAAATGGCATGAGAGAGATTTAATGCCTTCCCCAGCTGAAGAGCATTTTGCTCCCTGGCCCAAGCAAAGTGTTTCTCATGCCTTTGCAGGAAGCAAACACCTTTGTGTGGACACCGACTATCAAGGGATGCAATCAAAGCCCAGTACTTTTACCGATTTTAAGAAAAATAAAGGAACAGACTAGAGTGCCATGCTGGGGAGTGAGTCTGATGAGTCCAAGCTAAAACAACAATAAAAAGACAGGAATGGAGGTGGGAGGACAAATGTTTAAGGTACATATGTGATACCTTTAGGAATATTACAGAATTTGCATGCTGGACATAAGATCAAACATGAACTAAGGACTAGTTGATATGAAAGTTAATTTTTATATATAGCAATCCACTCTCATCCTCCACGCAATGTTATCTGATTTATGAGATACCAGCCCTTGCCCTCCAGAGAGAAAACAGCTTTTCCCTGTTTTTTTGTTAAAAGGGTTTCTTTAAAGGGTTGGTATTTTTCCCCTGTGGGTCAGACTATTTATTTTTCAGTGACCTGGCTTAATCTTTCTAGTGAAAAAGAGAAAAGCATAAAGAAATGAGCAAACAAGCTTAGATGATCAGAAATAAGCTTGGAAAGGCAAATTCCCATGAGTTTTGGAAGCTGCACAGAACTTGGCATCCTATACATGCGCCCTCGCAGTGCTTTGAGAGTGCTCCCCATTGCATGTAGCTATCTAAACAGCCGAGTGTGTTTTTTGCAAGGAAATCTGGAAACAAGCCTCACTAAACCAGGTTACACCAAGGTTGGCTAAAATGCTAAGAGAAAGAAAGAATATAAGCAATGACAAGGAAAGGATATTTATAACGTACATCCAGTTGGACCGATCTAAGCATCGTATGTAACGTAGGTTAAAAAAAATTGCTTTCTAAAAAGAAAAAGCATGAAGGCTGGGCTTGCAGAAATACCAACCACAGCACCAAGTGCCCAGGCAGCTGTGGGCCTCCGGCGCGGAGGCTGTCTCCCCACCTTCACGTCCGTGTCAGACGTGCCACGACTTGCTGTCTGCAGTCAGAGCACCCCGCATTTGTGGTCTCTGGTCAGTATATTTGCACACTGGATTTATTTTTGAATATCCAGACCTTGGGTGAAGGTTGTAAGCCCCATTCTCAACCCTTACTGTGTCTGTCTGTCTTCTGCCACCCAGCGATGAAGACAACAAACCCCTGCCAAACAGCCAGACCTCCTTGGACGGCACGATAAAGCAGCAGGAGAGTGACGATAGCTTGGTGGACTATGGAGAGGGGGGAGAAGGGCAGTTTAACGAGGACGGCTCCTTTATCGGCCAGTACACGGTGAAGAAGGACAAAGAAGAGACTGAAGGCAACGAGAGCTCAGAAGCCACCTCCCCAGTCAATGCTATCTACTCATTGGCATAGCGCAATGCACTGAAACCACAAACAGCCTGAGGTGTTTGTAGTGGATGGGGGTTAAACAGCCGCCGCCGCCACTACCTCCAACAGAAACGTGTGAATGAAACCAACCAACAATGACAGAAAAAAAAAAAAAAAAGAAAAAAAAAAGAAAAAAATCCAAGCAAACAGGCAGACCAGGTGGCTGCCGATGCCATCTTATCCTTAGCAAACAAGCAAACGGCAAGGACTCCCGGGGCAGGGTGGGGGGCAGATGGGTTGTAGCTGTAGCTGAAATCTGGGCTGAGCCAGAGGGGCTGGAGGAGGAGCGGGATGCTCGAGCTGCACCCCAGCTTCGGGACTGGCCCCAGCACCCAGAGCCAGCCCAGCAGGGGCCACGCGATGGGCTCGGCCACCCAGGCTCCCCAAGGCCCTTTTTGTTCTTTTGGGAGGGAGTTAAAAATTCTTCTTTTTAATCTTTACAGGAATGTTCCAGATAAGAGGGGGAGGAGGGGGGAAGAGAAAAAAAAAAAAAAAAAAAAAAAAGAGTTTTGGGAGGGAAGAGAGGTGAGCGGGGCCTGGGCAGAGCAGCAAAAGCAGCGTAAATGCATGAAAGAAGGAAAGCGATGGGTCTTTGGGTAACGACACCACAGCACTGTATTACTACGATGTCCATCCTCACGGCAGCACCTTAGCCTCTCCCAAACTAGTCGGCACCGCAACCTCCTTCCCGAAATATCAAGCAGCACCTACGCAGGGAAGAACAGGTCCCCGCCGCTTCCCTTGGCACCGTAACCCGCATCGGTAGCTGAGGCTACGTGGTCCATCCCCCCTGCAAAGCCCACGGGGAGGTCACCCACCACCCCCACGGGACTCCAGAGCATCCTCAGAGGACGAGAGGCTGCAGAAAAGCTCGTGGGATTTGTGGAAGGACAGTCAGGTGCCGCTCACCCGCCGAGCCCAGGATAACAGCATTGCTTGCCTGGGTAATTGCAGGCAAATCATTGTGGTTTAGTCTTTGCTTTGTAAGAATTTGGGGGGAAACTGCCCCCAGACCATGCCTGCTTTCTTTTAAAGGCAACTCCATATATCTAATGTAGCAAAGAGGCAGTAGAAGCAGGACCAGTATTAACATCGGAAGAGGGGACCAGAAATCACTTATTACAAAAATAAATAAATAAATAAATAAATCAAAGCCACCTGGTCAGGATGAGAAGCACCCACCAGGATGGGGTGGAGGATCCCCTGCTATCGCCCCGCACCACAGCTCCCAGTCAGCAGCTTGAACAGTTCAGGGATGCGCATCCCTCGGGAGACAGGGAGGAAGGCACGTGGTGGGAGCGCAGGACCTGAGGTCCACATCTTCCCCAGGCACCAGGGATGAGCCAGATCGACAGTATTTTCCACTAAACTCCCCTCCTCATTTCTGACAGTGGCCTTTTCCCCCTCCATCAATCAGCCTGAGCGAGACCCTTCCACGAGCGAGAGCGAGCGCCTGCACCGTGGGACTCCCCTCCGCTGTCTTATTTACATATCAAGACAACACGCGATTTAAGTTAACCCGTTAACACACTGTAACAAAGCGTCTTGGATAGGAGTGCTCCTTCACATGCCTTACACAGCTTCGAACTTCCCGTGAAGTTTAATAAACTGATACTATTCCCCCACCGCTTACACGCCCCTAACGCGATGGTCTTCGATCCGCCAGACCAGTAGGAGTAGGATGCCTGGGCAGCTCTCCCAGCTGAGACAGCATGGATCATTGTAGAAGGTAGAGTTTTATAATAGACCGTACTTAGTGGCCAACGCCATGTGTATTCTCCCACTTCCTGCACTTTCGAAACCAAAGGTACCTTCGCTGAGAGAGATCGGATTTCTTCAGACCGTTTCACAGACGGCGAACGATGTTAGGATGGATTTTTCTTTCATTTCTTTTTCTAAGGAGGATGTTTTTGTTCAGCATAATGGATTAAATGCAATAGGATTAATGCAATTATTCTTTTAGCTTTCAAGCTGGTTTGCTATGAAGACATATTGCTAACAAGAATACTTCTACTAATATGGATTGTCGAGATGGACTTTGCCACATTCTTTAAGCTGCTAATGGCACAACTATCCTGCACCTCGGGGAAGAGCCTGGACCCGGTCAGCACCCGTGCAGCACCAACTGCTGAATCACACAGAGAAAACAGGAGAAAGCTGGATGAAAACCAAACAGCAAAGGAGCTACATGCACCGTATAAGCCAAGGAGGGTTTAGGATGGTGTTAACAGGCAGGGCCCCCTCCTAGAGCTGGGGGAGCTCCTGCTACCCCAGGGCAGCGCAGGGATGTCCCCTCTCCACCGCACAGGAACGCATCTGCCAGGGTCCTCCATCTGTGTCATCTTACAGAGTAGGAGCCATACGTCTTGCTCTGTTACTGTCAGTGTAAATGCATTCATGCAACAAGCCTATTTCTACGGCTGACGCTCACCACTGATCCGGTTTAAGGAGAGCATCTCCCAGCCCGTTCCCAGGACATGCATTCGGTTTTTAAGCAAACACACGAAGCCAAGTGATAACGCAGCCCTTGGTCACGGGGATAATCGCTTCCCAAGCCTACGGCTGTCCTTACAACGTTGAGTTTGCGTAACTTCTTGCCTAAGCACTGGTGGAAATGAGGAGAAAAAGAAACTACAGCCTCCACTGCAGAAAAGCCTCCACCACCAGAGCTGGGCATCTTCATTCACACCCAGCACATCAGATCCTCGCTGCTTTATGGGCCAACAGCTAACAGGGACCACAAGACCGTTGGCTAACACGCAACACGTCCAAACCACAAGGAAGTTGGTCAGGCATTACTGGAAGCAGGGCAGTCTGTGTCATTTATCTGTATTACGTGCCATTTATATTAAAGCCTGCATTTCTGTCCTGTCATTAACCACCATTTTACAGAGCAAACCTCTTGGCATCTATTTGGAAATGGAGAAGTGCTTCACCCTGTAGCTTTGCAGCGTGCGCCCTGCGGCGTGCCTCGGCAACTGGGGAAGGAAGGAGCTGGACCCAGCCAGTCCTGTTCTTGCCCCAAAAAGTCTTGCAAAAACATTTAGAGTCCTACCACCACATTACTTTAAGTAACCAAAAAAGGAAGGAGATCTCTGCAGAGGACCCCATGGACAAAGAGCTCCATGTAAGTTACTTTTAGCCTTGTAGTGTAGAAATTACTCAAAAATTATAAGGTATAGTCAAAATTTCAACATTTCTTTGAAATTTCCCCTAGAGTTTTGGAGCCCAGAGAAAATTCTCACTAAGTTCAAATCTCATCCTGAGCTTAACATTTCTTACTCCCTTTAATAAAGATTCAGTAGACGTTTGCACATGCAGTTACTGCGTCGCAGGGAGCAAAGCCCTCGCCTGCTCCCACCACCAAAAGCACCGCAGCTCTGACAGGGTGGCCCCACGCCACCCCAAAACGCATTTGCCCCCCAGAAATAGCCAGAGCCAGGCTGCACCCACACGGGCATTGTGGCCACGCTTCTGCCGAGTGAGAGTCCTTTGAGCACTAGGAGATGGATGGGGACCCCGCACGAGGACCGGTGGTGCTGAGGGGTCTTGCCTGCCCGTCTCTGCCCGTTTGGCTGTGCACCGTGCTGGAGGTTGTCTCTGCCTGTCCCCAGTGTCACCCTGTGGGAGCTGCTTTGCTTCTCCATCCCCAGCTGTCCCTCTCCGGAGGGGACAGGCCAGTCACCTCATCTCCCGCTACCGATAGCGTAACCCCCAGGATTAGCAGAGATGCTTGGGAGGGCTCTGTATCAGCCACCCTCTGCGTGAAGGGCAGGACCCCTCCTAAGGGGTCGGTCTCCATCACAGGGGCAACTGTCCCTCACTGGGATCTGCACAGCCTCTCTGGAGCAGGGCACACTTTCACCTTTTCTTTTCCAAAAGATGCATCTTCATAAAGGGTTTAAATTAGGGGCCAACACTTAATAAATAAATAAATTTTTAAAAAAGAGAAAGAAGAGCCAGACTGAAAATCAAGTGCTCTCAGAAGCTGGGGAAAAAGCAGTTTGGGTCCAACTCCCAAGTTGCAAACTTGAGCCTGTTTCTAAAACTGTCTGAGCCAAAACCTCATCCATGTTCTGGAGACAGATCCAGAGTCTGCTGGCTGCATCTGAGCCCAGGGACACAGCCTGTCCCCACCGACACGCAGCCTTTTGCTATTTGGAGCCCTGCACATGTACAACAGCTGATATGAACCACAGGAGAGCAAGCGTGGGATACGAGAGGACACTTGCTGTGTTTACATGATCTTGAGGCTGCTCCTATTCTCCCTGAAGTGATGTTGCAGTAAGAGACAGAAATGCAGCGGGAAAAAAACGAGTTTTGGTACAAGCCCTGAAACACTGCTCACAGAAACCCCAACTGTCTGGACACCAGGTCATGACCACAACACACCCCCTGCCAGCATTGCCTTCTCGCAGATGACAGACCCCGAGTCCACGTGTTACGGTCATTTCTAACCCAAGCGATCGACCTGTCGATGAGAAGCCGCAGCTCCTGCTGCTGTCACCCCAGGGGAGCAGGATGGGTGCGAGGGCAAAGTCGCACAGCATCATCCATCACCGGCACCATGCCCCGTGCCGTGCCTTACCTGGCATGCAGCACTCGCTCCATCCACGCCACCGGCTGTCCTGGCAAGTCCTGACGCCTCTTCTCAGCGTGCAGGTCCCAGCAGAGCTGCGAGTTCAACCTGCAATGTAACGTCCGTCGTACCAGGCTTAATTGTGTACTAGCAGCAAACAATTTCAGTTAAGCAATAAACAAACCTTGTAAAAAAAAAAAAAAAAAAAAAAAAAAAAGAAAGAAAAAAAAAAAGACCATGTTCTATTTCTTGCACTAAGACCTGTTTTATTAACAAGAATAATGATGCTTTTCTGGTCCTAACAAAATAACCCACCGCATCAGTAGCTTCCCCCTTGCCCAGCAGCGCCTGTCTCTCCACGTCCTTCGCAAGTGGGCATCGGGCTTTGGTTGTCAAATGCAGTCTAAACCCTGTGTCAAACCCACAGAACAGACTCCTTCCTTTGCAGTACAGAGTTTTAAATGTTTGTTCCTCCTGCTCACATCAGAAAGAAAGTATTGGACTGTTTTGTTTTTCTTTAATTTGTAAATATATTGCCATCCATCCATCCTCTCTGTAAAACCTCCTGGTTGTTCTAAAGTATTCTATGTATTTATTTGCCTTTTTTTAAAGCAAAAAACAACACCTTTGCGTTAACCCACTTGTTCCAATGAGAAATGTATAGCTGAAGCTGTAAAATTAACAGTTTACAGCAACAAGATTTATGGACTACAGAAAAAATGTTTAATATGAGGACTTATAAACCGACTGCATGAGAGATGAAAGAAGGCCAAAATACTCAGATATCATTTTTTTGAATCACTGTAAAAAGAAAAGACTGGATTTTTTTGTATAGAGAACACTAAACATATAATAAAACATTGTTCAAAACTCATGCTAAGCCTGCAATTCATTTCCATCACCTTTCAAAAGGTGAAAGCCGGCACCGCTGCTGCCGCTCACCCGCGGCCAGCGCCGGGTGAGCGCTCACCAAA
Source organism: Astur gentilis (assembly GCF_929443795.1). NCBI lineage: Eukaryota > Metazoa > Chordata > Aves > Accipitriformes > Accipitridae > Astur > Astur gentilis. The sequence continues at coordinate 3,257,010 of NC_064908.1, read as the reverse complement.
CACACAGCCCTTCACAGCCCACAAAACCCTGCTGGTCCCCAGTGTCCCCCAGCTTCACAGCCTGCCCCAGCACCACCCTCCCTCACCCGGGCTGGCTGCTCAAAAGGATGCTTCCCTGAAATCATCCGAAGGGAAAGCATTGCCCAGCCTGACCACCGCTGCGGAGATGCAGAGCATCCTTCCAGCAGGTCAGTGCTTCTGCTGAAGAAAATCTGACCAAGTGGTTTAAAAACCCCAGCATCTCCTTTGCTACCCTGCTAGATCATTTTCTTAGTCCTTGGTTTATCTAGGCAAAGCAGAACAAGCCCTGGGCCAAGGCTGGCAGTGATAACACACCATGGATGCTTTCTTTTCAGAAGCTTCTCCCAAAGCCAGGTTGCAGAGCTCCGCACAGCCCAGGACCACGCTGAGGTGTGAAAGCAGAAGCCAGGGTCGCGGGACAGGAGAAGACCCTCCAGCACAGCCCTCCACCCACCAGCTTGTCTCAGCACGGCCGTTCTGTGGGCTCAGGGCAGGGGGGATGGTTCCCAAAGCCCGTGCAAGCTCAGTGCAGCAGCTCCTGCCTTTCTGCAGCTGCAACACAGCACGGGAGGTTCACATGAGGTTGCAGAAAGGGTCTGGGGAGCGGCAGATCTTCGCTCCTGTTGCACCCAAGCAGGCTGCGGGGATGACCCGGCAGAGGCAGGGCAGCTCTCCCCACTAGTATTTTTACAGCCTCCCTGCGCTGGGTGCTCTGACATCTCCCACCACCCAACCAGATCTGCTCAGCTGCATTAAACAGCCGGAGATGCTTTGTTCATTAAAACCTGGTAGAGGCTGAAATTTGGGAGCAGCTCAAAGTGCTGGGACAAGTCCATCAGAAGCATCCCAGGTGAACGGGATGAGAGCAGCTGTGCAGGCGGGGAGGTGCAGAGGTGCAGTGCTGGCACATCTGGCTGCACATCGACCTTCGAGGCGAGGAGCCTGGCCAGTGCAACACCACTGCCCAACGGGTGGGTGGGCTGGCAGCGAGCTGGCAGCAGCCGGGCTGGGCAGCACCATGCAGGGCATCCAACACAGGGATAAGAGCCTGTCCCCCAAGAGGACGGAGCACACCACTGGGATTTCATCCGATGCCCTGTCTGATGTCCGTCTGTCCAGGTAAGTGCTGTGAAAGCCAGAGGTTTAACTTCTCTCCGAGCTGTCAAGAGGGTTTTAAATAATTGCACGTGGCTGCCAGCCCATGAAAAGCATTAGGGGAACCACTCAAAGAGCTGCAATATCTGCTCCCAATGACCAGGGCAGGAGCACCTTGCTGCACCTTGCAGGCAACGATATCCTTTCCAGGTGGGGAAACCGAGGCACAAAGGAGCAACGGCTGCCCAGTTACCTGGATACACTCGTGATGCTGGCTTGGCACGTTTGAGACACGCTGTGCTGGCAAACAGCAGCTCTGCATCCTTGCCAGTGCCAGCTGCAGCACGAACACCCTTCAGAAGCACAAGATAGAAGCTGGAGGAAGAAGCCCCCATGGCCCAGCAAACATATGGGAGCATCAGGGTTTACCCAGCTCCCCGCTCCTGACCCAGCACATCCTGGCAGACAAGCGGTGAGCGATGCCTCCCCCCGGGGCCAATCCTGCACTCCCCAGCCTTTCCTGCCCCTGAGGCTCTGAAGTGCTCTTAATAGAGGCTCCCTGGTGCAAAGCCTTGACGAGAATGGGCTGAAGGAAGGGGGAAAAACAGCAGAGCGTATTTGGCTAATGAAGATGTAATTGCTGCAGCCTTCACTAATAGGATGAAAGTATTAGTGCTTCCTACTCCAGTGCTGCAGCGGGGGGCTTTATCTGCCCCCTCCCCACCACTTGAACAGCAGTGAGAAAAAAAGGCACCTTTTGCCCAGTGTAGGAGAGCTCCCCAGTGCAGACTGGGGTGACGGAGGCACCAGCCACCATCAGTCCCCGCCCCAAGGAAGGATGAAGGAGGAATTGCACTTGGCCCTTGATGCAGAAATTCAAGCTCGCTAGAACCCAGGGACCCCTCCAATACCTCAAAGCCACCATTTCCCACTGCCCACGGCAGGGCCCAAGGTCTCAGCTTTGCAAAGGGTCACGCAGGAGGCGGCTGCTTCCGTCATTCCCATAGGAAACACGCCGTTTTTATCATCCAGGAGCGAGCGACAACGGACCCATCCTCATCCTCGCGATCAATACAGGGGGAGACACGCATGCATTAGCACTCATCCCTTTTTATGGTACGATAATGACACCCATATCTTCCCTGACCTCTGCCCACACAGTGGGGCAGCAGGACTGGATCAATGCCGACAGACTGCCTCCAATTACCCTCCTCCTCCTCGAAGAGGCAGCTCCAGTCTATTGCCCATTACTGTAGCTAAGAGCCATCCGCTGTCAGCACCGGGAATATCCAAGGGAGCCCTTACAGAGCTGCTTCCTCCCCCAGCTGCTATCGCTGCAGTCTCGGCACATGTCTGCACTAGGACGAACACCCAAGAGGTCACCGATGCCCTTGTAACCCGCAGAGACCCTCAGAAAGCTGCCAACAGCAGAGACACAGAGGAGAGGGGGCAGAGGGCAGGTCCCTCTCCCTCCACTGGCGTTGGGGCTCATCATCTCTCTTGGGTTTCCCTCCATTAGTCCTTTAGCTGGGGGTCAGGATCCAACTCTGTTCTTCTTTTCTGTCCAGCAAAAGCGCCTGCTATCCCAGGTGAGGTCTGTGGGAAAGGCTGCGGCCGGTCTCTCCCAGTCTCACCCCAAAATGGGAGCAGGGAGCAGAGAATGGCGCGAGTTGGACAAGGGGAAGGGAGTTGGGACCACTCCATCACAGGCACTCTCTTGCCCCCACCCATTTGCTGGATGAATCTGAACCGCTGGAGCTTTGCCAATCAATAGAGATACTAATTCCTTAATTACTCCTCTGTAATTGCAGGCCATTAACCTGTGGACAGCCCCAGTGCACATTGATCTCCTTACATCATTAACAGGTCTGGGCTGGAGATGGGAGGGATGGAGAGCGCCGGGTGGTCCCTGCCACGCTCCCGAATCCTCCGTTTCCCACCTCACTGCATGCAGCCTGGCAGCGACCTCCCCACTAGCAAAACCCCACGCCACGGGGGCCCTTCGCACCTCAGCTTGCTCAGCACCGATGGGATTGGCAGCATCCCTTTCCCCCAAACCTCAGTGCCTGCAATGTATCACGGCGAAGGTCCTGGATTGTCCCTGTCACATCTCATAGCATCACTCCACGCAGACAGACCTCCCCCCCCACCAGCAGCCAGAAAACAGCAAAGATCTCGTGGCTGCAGATATTCACCGGGAAGGGCTCTGGGTGCAGCCTCGTGGGGGGCACAGCTACTGTTTGCAGAGCACTGCCAACGCAGGCAAGCCCAGCCTTAAGCCCCTCGGACCACAGCAGCAGCCAAAGTTGGCTCTGGCACACCCAAAAACCCAAAGCTGACCCCGGCTGCCACCCCTGTCCCCCGCTTCGGCCGAACACCGGGCAGCGCGCAGAGCCACAGGCGTGATCACACGCTGCTAACCATGCTGCGAGGAAACCCCGTCCTCCGCGGCGCAGCGCAGGTCGGGTACCACCTACGACAGCTGCGCTCAGCTCGATGGAGCTTCCCAAAATTTTGCTAGAAAACAATCTCCCCAGGATGCACATAAACCTGGTTATGCATGTATACGTACAAATATACATATATATGTATTTAGGCACAGGGGTGCGCATATACAGAAACACGCATAGAGGTGTGTGTTCCTGCCGAGACACCCCCCCAACCGGGAATAATCCCGTTCCTGCTTCCACCCCACAGACATGGGCTCAGGACCCCCCCTGGTTCCCCCAGCTCCCCCCCCAGGCCTACACCTGCTCCAGCCCCAGGGACAGGGCGAGCCAGCGGCAATCGGTGCAGATGAGGGGTTTCTGGTGGGAGCAGCAGCCAGGGAGGCTGAGGAAGGGCATGAATTATGCATGATGCTGCAAGTCGCTCTGCCTCCCTGACTGGTCCTTGGACTGTGGCAAGTGAGGTAAAGGCAGAGAGAAAAAAAATACCCTCTCCAGGGACCGGCGTGGTGGTTGGCAGCGAGCGAGGGAGCGCGCACGCAAGGAGGGAGGAGAGGGAGGAGCACATCCTAATGCAGAGATGCTGCAGTGGCTTTGGGCACACACATCCACACTCGGGCAGGCACCAGGCAAGCACTGCCTCGCAGCCGAGCCTCCGGCAGCAGCGGGACCCCCCAGCCCCCCGGCTCATGTCCACCCATCCATCCCGCACAAGGTAAGCGCCTTCTCCCTCCTTCCTCCATCCGAGAGGGAAGAAAGAGGCTCCGCGTTTCAGGGCACCGTTCCCCATCAGAGCCAACTTGCAGGCGCGCCCGGCTTCGCTCCGGCAAGAGGGATCCTGCCAGATCCCGCTCGCCTCTGATGGGGAGGCAAGAGCAGGGGGTTGGTTTGGGCATTTCTCGGCAGGCGACGGCTTTGCAGGCGATGCAGGCTCTGCCTGCGCTGGAGAGGAGCCGGGGGTGGAGTTGGGAGGAAGGGGGGGCTGTAGCTGTGTCACTTGTGGCAGGAGCTGAGCGGCCGAGGTCGACACGGCTGTCAGCAGAAATGTCTCTTCTGGACTAAGTCCGTGAATATTTTTTTATTATTATTATTAATTATTACTGTTATGCTTTTCCTGGTGCGTTCTGGCTGGGGGGTCTTTGACAGCCCACTCGTGGGGTCAGGCATCTTGAACACGGTGCCTGGGAGGGGCAGGGGGACTCGCAGAGATTTTGCTGCACAGAACTACTTCGGCATCTCCAGCACGGGCTGGCAGAGCCGAGAGCAGCCCAGGAGAGCCAAGTTTCCTCTCCAAGAAGGGAGGACAAGGAAGACCGTGGTGTCCCAAGTCCCCTCCCTATGCACCCCCGGTGAGGGCAGATCCTGGTGAGGGGTGGGAGTCGGGGCACAGGGGGGTATTTCTGTCTGAGTTGGGGGGGGGGGTGTGCAGCGTGTCAGGGAGGCTCTGGGGAGCCGGAGGGGCTCAAGTGCATAGTCATGGACAAGAACTTGCCCACCCCAGGCCTGCACCGTGGGGCACGGGAGGCACCGCCAGGCAGGGCACCGCTTTGCTCTTTCCCACTCGCAGCGGGACAAATGCTCGGATGGGGAAGCAGGCGGCAGCAGGACAGGCTGGGGTGTGCTTTGCGGGGCTCCAGTCCCACGACTTAAACTTCCTGAGCTCCCTCCTCTCTTTGCATCTCACCCATGCTGACCCACTGACCCCCCCAGGCTTGCACCGCTCTCCCACGAGCCTCAGCATTCTTTTTCTGGCTGGACTGGGGAGTATTCATAAAAGATTGTCATCTCTCCAAGGAAACACTAGTTGCTTTGAGGATGGGAGGCAACAGCTCTACAGCCAAGAGCTGGGAACAACCCGAGCCCTCCCCAGCAGCAACCCCAGCCCAAGGCTTTAGCCAGACCCCCAGAACGGCTCTTGCTCCTCCCAGGCCATCTCCAGGCACATCCACAACAAGCTCTGAGAGTACAGAGCTGAAGCACAGGCTCTCGCACAAGATTTAGGAGCAGGTTTACATCCACTGATGAACCTCTCGAGGCTGTACCTTTGATACCGAGCACACCCAACGGCAACACCACCGCCAAAGCTTGCTTTGCTAATAGAGGAAAGCATCGGGTCCCAAACTTCCTAGAAATAACTGTACTTTCCAGGGGTAGATTAGAATTACCCAAGACTAAAGAAAACAGAAAAGGAGAAGGTCAGTCAAGCCTAGCTGCAGGCTCTCCCTGGAGCACGATTAGAGTAGACCGAGACAAAGGGATGCTAACGTTCTTCTCCCATCACCCGATCAATTACTACCAAAGAAAGCAACCTCGACTTTTGTCACTCAAAATATATCTGCAGAGAATTTAATGGCCTGCGTTATTATTTTCTCTGCAGATTTACCACAAGCAAATCAAAGGCGGCAGAAAACCCAACCATATCATTAGGGAGGTATTTCCCACACACGCACCAGATGCACCTAAATGCAGAGGATCTGGGAGTCCACGTGGAGACTGAGCTCACATGCTTTAAAGCACGGCTTGGCTGTACAACCACCCTGCATGCTTTGTGTATGTCCAAAGTCCAAATTATCCACAAAAAGTCATCGACCCCGATGGGAGGCAGACACCTCCCCGTGTTTCTCAGCACCTCCTCCCTTCAGCAACCCCCAAGGTCTCCCGTAACACTTTGTCTATTTGCACCGACCACACCACAAGCACACCCCAATCTTTGAGAGTTTTCCTTGAAGGTGCTAGGCATGAAGCAAACCCACGCAGTCACCCGGAACACATCACATCCCAAGGGAGCCTCCCGACAGCTCCCCAGCCGAACAGCTCAGCGGAGCAGAGCTGTGGGAGCCGGCGAGCCTTGGACTCATCAGCCGCAGGGCTGGATCCCACCACCGGGCTCTCACCCGTCCCAGCCAGCCCAGAGCACTGCCCTTCTGCTCAAAACAGGGATGGGTTTTGTTCTGTCTCGCGGGGATTGGCTTAACACAGCACTGCCTGTAGTTACCCTACACAGCTGGAGGCACATCGCCTTCCTAAAACAGTGTCATGCGCTATCAGCCCTGCTTTCCAGGGATGAGGAACCACAGATGCCCAGGAAGATTTTGGGATGGGCTGATGGCAACCCTGAAGCCCAGGGCTCTGCAGGAATGGGACCACGTGGCTGCACATATCCCCTTCGCACCAGGTTAGCTCGCAGTGTTGCCCTATAAGCCAATGTGCCACACAGGAAACCCCAGCATTGACCAGGGGCTTTCAGAGATGCTGTTAAAGCGCAGATACACAGAAAGAAGCGAGAGGGGCTTCCTTAGAGTCCTTTAAGAGTCAAAAAACATAGAGGGAAGGGAAGAAATGTTACTAAAATCTGCTGTGATGGGCTGTATCAGGCACTTCCTAGACACTTTTTGTCTTTTACTAACACTAGATGTCTTTGGGTGCTTGTGGAGCTGTAGAGAAGGAATAGGTCTCGGCAGACTCGGAAACAAAGTCAGCTCTGGAGCTATACAAAAGCTGTTTCCTTGAACCTGAACTTTTTTCTTCTCTATGACAAACACTCTTGGGCCCATTGCCACAACGCAGTTGTACGGTCCAGGATCTTATTGGGGGGATATTTAACACGACCACAAAGGAGGTGTCCCAAGACCTCAGAGAGCACGAGAGATATTCCTACCCACAGCCAGTTGTGAAACACTGAACCCAGCCGCCAACAACAGCCTAGGTCCTAAATTATTACATGTATTATTTATCGTACAGCCTGTAGAGCTGTCAGTCCTGCACGAGAGAGCCATAAACCAGGGAGCCTGCTCTGGAGAAAGAAAGAGGGATATATGTTTTGTGCTGGTTCTTGGTTTTATAAAGAAGAGAGCAGCTTGGCACTATTTGGAGACTGAATACTAAAACCACTTCAACAAAGACAGGCGAGAAGGTCATACACAGGGATGAAACCTTCCAGGGAGCAAAATAAATATGACACCATTGCAGAGGATACCCTAACCTTCTCCTAGGAGGGAGAGGATTTTAGCACTGCCCCAGTGAGGTCCCCTCTGCCTGGGGATGCTGCACACCCCAGCACGGCCAGCACAAGCACCCAGCAGCGCAGCGGGGCCAAGGCGAGGGCTGAGCAGCTCTGCGGGGCTGGAGCAGATGCCTGGTGCCGTGCACAGACACCCACCACACCGGGAAAGCTCTTGGTGCTGGCATGACCTTACTCAGCGACACAAACAGGGCAGCCAGCACCAGTGCCGGTGTGACGGACTGGTAGATGTTAGGGCTTCCCCATATAACACATCATCTTCCCGTGGCTGCGTTAGCCAGAAGGTTTCCCGAGCTCTGCACTTGTTTTTCCTCGCTACAGCCTCTCCCCGGGACTGTCTCCTGCCAAGTGATTTACCAGGCAATGGAGGGGAGGGGATGGAGCCAGGCTCCGTCGCAGGTAGGGAGCTATTTATACCAGTGCCACATCAAAGAGTTTCTGCTATTGACGCCACGGTAGCAGTAATAGCAGAAAGTGGGTGGGTTTGCAAGGCTGGCAGCGCTGTGGATGTCCCAGGGTTTAGGCAGAGCTCCCTGCGGTTGAGCTGTGCGTGCTCAATGCATGGTGCCGTGCTGCAAGAGGAAAGGAAAACCTGCAATGTGAAGCTTTATTTTGAAGTTTTATTTTGGGAAGACGATAGCAGCGTGTGCAGCCAGACCTTGACTTCCTTCCCATCCCTTCTGCCAGCATTTCTGCCTGACATCCAGCCTTTCTCCCCATGCAACCCCAGATTAATAACCTGCATTTCTTAGGCAAAGAGGTTGCAGGGCTGTGCTGAGCTATGCTTAGAGCGTGGCTTGCAATATACTGAATTTGCAGGGGAGTGTCTGTAAGAAGGGCCCAATATCTGGAACTTTAGCAACTGTAATCAGGGCGTTAACAAGGATTTCGGGCAGACATCATCTCTCAAACACCCATGTGCTAAACTGGAGTCACTTGTGGCCTTGCTTTCAAAGACTTTAAGCATCCTTCCAGCTGCTATTGACTCAGGCTATTGATTGAAACACAAGTCTTCAGGGAGAGCTTAGGAGCTGCATGCTGGCAGCCTCGGTCGAACACCGTGCTCGTGCCCAGCCTGCGAGGCAGCAGGCAGCTCGTGGGAAATCCCCTCCCGAGCAAAGCTTCCTCCGTCCCCAGGGTCTGGACCCTGCATGGGAAGGTCTCGTGGCCATTTCTGTTGGTCTCCTTTGCTTTCTAACACACTGTGCTTGTCCCCATGAGGGACCCCAGCAGTGCTGCCCGTGGACCCCAAGGTCTTGCCTGGAGGTAGCACGAGCCTGGTCCAGCTGCGGGGAAGACTCCAGGTCCCACCGAGCACTTCAGCTCCAAAACCCTGGGGATTTACCAAGGGTTTATTGCAGCAGAGCTGAGGATCACACAGCTCAGGGTGGATTCCCACTGCCTTGAGGCACTAAGGTGACTGCAACCAGAGACAGGATCTGGCCAGTTTGGGGCAGGGGGGGGAACCCCCAAACCAAAACCACCACCACCCCAACTGCAAAGCTCAGATCTAAACTTCAAACTGCCCAACACAACAGAAGAGCAGTAAAGGCCCACTCATAATACCACCTGTTTTATTGCAATTAGATTTTACCACTACAGCAACTCCAGTCCCAAACCCATCACGCCTAGTGCTGCGCACACCCCTAGCCCGTGTCCCCAGATTGAACGCAGATCCCGGCTTTGTCTCTTGCACAAAGAAGCGCTGAGCTGGGCACAAGCACAGGGGTTTGCCTGTCTGGGGGTGGAACTTGCTGGCTGGGGGCTGAACCAAAAGAAAACTCCCACTGAGACCCTCTTACAATAAGGTGCCGTGACCCACGATGTACATGAATGCACCAACCAATTATTAGGAAAAAGCACTTAGACACAGAGAAAGCAGAGAGTGCTTGAAGACCGTGCCTCAATGCAGCTGCCCTGCTGGGATTGCATCAAAGAGCCCTGCCTGCCTCTTGAGCCAGGACAAGGAGGACCAGACGGGCCTATTTTGTCCCCAGGGGAAGCCAAACCTCTCCCTGCCGTTAGCAGGAGATGCTCTTCGGCATCAGGACTGCCCTGTCTGTGGCACACCACACGCTTGTCCCAGTAATGCCCTGTATAAGCCACTCAGGGAAGCGCAGCCCAAGAGCAGCGGCTCTTCTCCCAGCAAGATGCTCCAGCTCCCCGGTGCTTTGCTCAAAGATCGGTCCATCTAACATAAAAAAAAGTGATGCAAAAGGCAGGAGTGTGGCAGCCTCAGTCCCCAATCCTAGCAGCGCAGGACTCTCCCCAGTCACGCCAGTGAAGCATTTAGTGAAGCAGTTTCCCGTGTCCCACAGGCAGGGCTTTCCCTCCCTTCAAAGAGATTTTTCTCTCATCTTTTCCAGGATGTTGGATAATCTGGGCTGCCCCCTCTCTCTAGACCCCCCTGCATCTCTGGGACCCTCCCCTCCCTTCACCCACTGCAGGAGGAAAGCACAGGAGCCACTGATCAACTATTGATCCTTATCAAGCCAGTTCCATTACAATTAAATTAATCAGTGATCAATAAGACACAGCAGCACAGCCAAGGGGCTGGGGCAGGGCAAAAGGATCTGTCCCAGCTGGTTTCTCAGCCCTGGGAAAGGGATGCCCAGAGCCTTTCCTCCTCCTCCAGGCAGGCAGCACACAGCCTCCTGCACACCAACGCACCGGGGTATTAAATACACCCAGCAGCCCTGGAGTCACTACTGACCATGCACCAGTGTCACTTTATCCTGCGCACACGTATCTGTGCACAGACAAGCCCACGTGTGGGTACCCCACGTGTCAAGACGTACACGTGCCAGCCAGCAGGTTCAGCCCCACAGACCGCGCAGCCCCGGGTGGTTTAGGCACCCTTCTACACACGAGGCTCTGCCCCTCCACTCATTTCACACACCAAATCCTACAGCCTGATGCATTCTCTGACAAAATTAATTAGGGCCCATGCACGCACCGTGGGCCCTGGCCCTACAAGGTCTGCTCTGCACAGGGAGCGGGAATGGCATCGCTCTGGTTGCTCTGTGTCAAAAGGAGAAGCACATTAGTTTCCATGGATATGGTGATTCAGAATTGCTCCAGATGTAAATTCGTTTGCAGTGCACTGCACTGCGAGGAGACCTGCAAGGCAGGACCACGGCACCGAGCCCATTCAGTGGAAAGCAATAGGACCAGAGCCAGATCCAAACCAAACCCCACCCCAAATAAAATCCCACCCCTGAGTTTTGAAGGTGCCCCAGCAAATGCAACTTTTTTCCTAGCAGCAAGCAAAGCAAGTTTGCATGGTATGCTATCCCTGGATTGGTATTTTGCTGCTTGACTTCATTTCTAGAAGTACAATATATTTCGGCCAACAGCTCCCAGGGCAGGCAGGATACTGGAAGCTCTTGCTAGGGAAGGGACAGGGCTGAAAAGGCCATGCTGGCGATTAAGACCACAGCACAGCCGGGGCAGGGCACCCCAAACTGGCAGCAGTCACCAAGCTTGCAACACAGCATCACAAACCAGTCGGGGCTACAGACCACACAGAGAACCAGAGCAAACACAGTGCCAGCACCCAGCGATACCAGCCCTGAGGGAGCTCGGGGTGCCCTTCCCAGCCACACTAAAGCACAAACCCCTGGAACAACCTCCTCCTGACAGGGTCCTGCCATGCTACAGCTGCCCACCCTCCTCCTCTGAGTGCTTAAACACTCCCAAATTAAACCTTTACCTCTCTTCTTTCTCCTCTTATCTCTCCATCACACTCTCTGGTCTCTGCACTGAACTGAGGGCAGAGCCCAGCCCTGCCTGCAATTATACTAATAAGGGCTGGTTGTAATTGCTCACACCTGGGGCCAGGGCAGAGGCACCGGCTCTGGGGGTCGGGGTCAGCCTGGCCTGGGAAAGCCCCTTGCTCCCTGCTTGGTGGCTCTGCTCCTGTCCCAGGGCTCACACCCTCTGCCATGGACCATCTCGCCATCTCCCTTGTCCCCAGGCTGAGCCCGCTGACCATCACAGCCATGGCACCGCACTTCTGCTGCCTGCATGGCCCAGGTGCAAAAGCAGCAGCAGCAAGGGCAGGCAGGCCAGGCAGACAGACAGACAGACTGAAAACACCTGCTTTAATCCAGCCCACCTGGGCACGAGCTCCCCGTCCGCAGGTGCCCCCTTCACCCAGCACCGCAGCAAAGCCCTCCCGCAGGCAGGACATGCTGTGCCGGGCACTGCAGCGTGCGGAACATGTCCCCTCTCTTTGTGCTAACTCCTCAGCCCATCAGGCAATAACAAATGCATCCGGACAGCAAAGCCCCAGCTCCAGCCTTGGCTGCGGGTGGCATCGCCATGGCCCGGCAGGGAGCTGCTGGCGGGGAAGGAGGCCGGGCTGTGAGCACCATCTGCTCCCGCAGCCTCGGGCTGGGGGCTCTGAGCCTTCTGCACCAGCCTCAGCTCCTCCTGTGCAAGCACAGCCGGGGGGAAATCTCTCCTCCTCGAGGTCCCCGCTCCGTCCCCTCCTTCTGTCCCACTGCCCGGCTCCTCAGAGCGATGTCGGGGTGCAGACAGGGAGCACCGAGCCCAGGGCAGGTGAAGGTGCCCGTTGCACAGTCCCTCTGCCCTGTGCGAGGGTGACAGCGTGGGATGGGGACAGGAAGGTGTAGCTAGCTGATGGCCGGGAGCCTCCCCAGGGAGAGCAGCTCACGCCGGTCCTCTCCTATCAGCTTGCACAGCAGAGAAGACCTGTGCAGAGGCAGAGCCTTCGGGACTTTTCTAACATGCCAAGAGTAACCCACCTGGGCAGGAGAGAGGGCACAGGGGACTGACCAGCTATCGCTGGAAGTGTGTCTGGGACACATCTCTGCTGGAGCTGGGGACAGGTATCAAAGCGAGCAAGCAGTGCCCACAGGACTCCTCTACATCAGGTCCTGACCCGCATCGGGGAGCAACGTTCCCTTAGTGACTGCAGACAGGGTTTGGAGTCCGTTATGGGATGACCGATGAGCTAGGGGGGGCTGAACTCCACCGCAAGTCTCTGAACCCCTCTGAAGGTACTTTTGGTCCTCATTTGGACCTTGGGAGACTTCACTGCTTAGGATGGGGTTTGGGTGGCCCACGATTTCTTGCAGCAGCAGCTGCTACAGGTCCTGGAGCTACCACCAGATGTGAACCCAAAAAAGCTCAGGAAAGGCTGAATCCAAAGTTTGCATCTAAATCAACCTCTCCTGAGCACAGGCAGTTTTACAAGGGGACAGATACATTACAATAAAACCATTTGCAGCTCATTGAAACATGCTGTTCTGGAGATGGACAAAATGTACCTAACCTTGAAAGGGTTTGCAAGCCAAAATCCAGCAAAGATCAAAAGTGTGCCCTTTCCAGCCTTAGCGATGATCCTTAGTAAAAGGGACACTCACAGCACAGGACAAATTCCTGCATCACCCACCCTCAGGAGCAATCCTTCCCTGGGGAATGCTGCTGCAGAAGGAGCTGCCCCACTTATTCACAAATGCTCATCTCATCACCTAACCACAGGAGATTGCATTACACTCGCTTATCCCAGGAATAGATAGCACTTTGCCTGTGCTGGCCATGTCATCTCTTGTTAAAGCCCACCTCCTACCAAAAGCCATTTCTGGCCCTCCCACACCCAGAGTCCTGCTGGAGTTGCCTCCTCCAAAGGATGCTGCTCCACAGTCAGAACTGGAGCTGTGGGTGCTGGACCAGGCAGCATCTCCTCTCCCAGAGGCTCAGGAGGACTCAAAATCTCTCTGTAGCTCTTTAACTCTGTCTCCACGATAATGGATCACTCCCAGGTCCCAGGGGCTCCAGAGGAAAGGGCTAATGCGCGTGTTTTTGAGTGCGCCCATGCCTCCCTTGCTACTGGAAGTATTAATGACAGCATCCATTAGCAGGGATGACAGATCCCCTTTCAGTACAACAGAAGGCTCTCGAGTGACTGTCAAAATATCCTATGAAGAGGGTAAAGAACAGGTCCCCATGGGCCCTCTTTAATTAAAGATGGAGAGCAGGTCTAAATATCAGATGCAAAGCACACACCCACACTTTGGAGAAGTTGAGAGTCAGATGCAGGGTCCATGGCTCAGGGTCATGGCTCTAAGATGCCTCCAGGGTGCCAGCGCAGCCCCAGGTGTGCTCACAGTCAGGCCCTCGGGCACAATTTGATCACGTCACTTAGGCAATAAAACAATCAGGAACACACAAAACAGCATCTGAGAAGATTACTTCATCCAGTCTCTAACTGTGAACGAATACAGCATCAGCACTTGTAGAAATTACTGTTACTCTCTTACATGTTCGTTTGATGTGGACCGTACCTGGAGCTCTCCCTGTCTATCACGTTCCTAATTTTTTACAAAGGAGTTAAAGCACAGGCTGGACTGAGGCTGGATTCAAAAGAGCGAACCAGCAGCGTCTCCCCATGCCTCCTCGGCAAGAGCATCCGCATGCCCCACCTCAGCCTGCAGAGCAGCAGCACAGCACGTCTCGCCTTTGGAAAGGGCCCTGAGTGTTTCAGGACCAAATACCCGTCTGTGTGTGTGCGGGGGATTCTGGAGGAATGAAGGGATGGACACAAGGAAGTTAAGAAGAGAAAATGATGTGAGCATTTGGGATCAGAGCAGATGGGGAGGTCAGGGCAGAAAGAGGGAAGCTGCAGAGCTGCAGCCGGCAGCAGAACTGGGGATCAAAGCCGTAGTTTACAACATAAATAATGAATTGACAACTAATTAAATAATTCAAATCAGCTTAATTTTTACAAGACACCAGCTTTGCCTGGCCGCAGGGAAGGAAGCCGAAGGGGGATGCTGGTAGAAGTATTCCCACAGAAGGGCATCGCAGCTCACCCTCCTCTCCCTCCTGACCAGATCTCAGCTCAGCTCTTGGGACCACTGCTGGTTTAGGCAAAAGCACCCAGGAGAGGCAGGATGCAATTTGCTCTCACTCCAATGCAACATCTCCATTTCATACAGCAGAAAGTGTGAAGTGCTGATAAAACCAGAAAAGTGGCAGAGCCTCCAGCCCCCCAGAAGGAAGGAGGGCCAACACCGCACTCCCCAATCTCCTCACACTGCCTGCTCTTTATTAAAAGTAACAAAATCCAACTTTCCCACACTCTTTCCTATTTGTTTTAAAAGTGAGAGGAAAAACGAATAGAAGAGAGCTGCCTTCGCGGGCAGCTCCCAAGGCACAGGCAGAGGACTCTCAGCCTCAGAAAACAGGGCTGGCAGCGATGGAGCAAGACTCTCTCACTTTAATTTGCTGCCACTGGGTGTAGGAACAGCTTCGACGCTCGCTGCCTTTCACAAACCCTGGGCATTGGATCACGCTGGTGAAGAAACCATACTGCAGAGACCTGGAAAAGTCAACTTATTAATTAGTGCAGTGCTGGCATTGCCTGCAAGCCCACATCGCAGGGCTGCCTGCAAAACAGATCGAGCTAAAAGCTGGTCCTTGTCCCAAAGTGCTTACGATGTGAGCGCAAGACACACGAGAGAGAAGCAGGCAGAGGGTGAAGGCAGGGGAACAATGAGGCAGTGTTAGCTGAAAGGCCGTGGGTTCAGGACACCATTTGGGGCATGATTCTCGTTGACATCAAGTGATTTCATGTGACTGACTCACTTCAGGGCTGCTGGAACAAACTGCGTGGAGCAGCTTTCATGTTGATGAGTCTCACGCCCTTCTCCGCTTTGTTCCCGAATAGCCTGTCTGTAGCACAGCTCAGCCCTCTCCCATTGCGCGCCATCATTTCTTTATGGCAGGGGTCCCTCCTTCCCCGGCCACGCAGTACAATTAAGCACCAGCCTCGTTTAGGGGCCTGCCATATAAAAAATGTTTAACCAGGGCATGAGCTAGCTAAGGGTGGGCAGGCTGGGCTCTGCTCTCAGCGCTGGACGAGGAGGCTGGAATCCAGCCCTCCAACCCAAGCAAGATAAGAATCAAGGAGGATTTGGGATGAGGTCTCCTCCCTTTCAATTGGTAGCAAAATCTTCTCTTTTGGGTGAGGACACAAAGAAGCCAGGTGGCTTTTCCCCCCAGCCAGGGTCTCCGGAGGCAGGACGTGAAGCAAACACGGGACTATCACTGTTTGCTCAGGTGCATTTCAAGGGCTGCTATTAACGAGCGGGGCACTGGATTTTTTAAAGCAGCAATGCACAGGGGGCTGCATCCCACGGGACAGAAAGCTAATCCCTGCTCGGAGGAGCTTAGGAGCAGTACTGCCTGCTCGGGCAGACAGATGGGCAGGGAGAGGAGTGGAAGCGGCACCAGCTGGAGCAGAGGGATAAGCAGCACTCGCAGCCCACGAGCAGCCCGGCTCTTGGCAGTGCCTTCAGCAGCAGCTCACTGGGGTGTGCGTTTGGGAGAGCACCGGGGAACACAAGGCTCTGCTGGGCGGCGGGGTTCCTCGATGCATGATTTCAAAAGCATTTGTTAACAAAGAGGGAAGAAAAACCCCAGCCCAACATCCCCGTCGGAGTTACAAGGAAAGAGGTGCGTGTGCTGAAGCTGGTCCCGTGGTGGGTTTAGCCAGGAGAGCACAGGGACCAGGGTCTGCGCAAACAGCTCGGTGTTTTGTTTGGGTTTATTTTTGAGATCTTGGAAATTGGGAGTCTGCAGAGGGGACTGGAAATCACTGCTCCACCTACTAATGTGTCTTACGGCATCAGGAGATGCCTTGGTGCTCTGTTATCTCTTGATTAACCATTCAAATGCATTTAGCTTAGAAGAAAAGCAGGAAATGACCCAGCCCTGTGCAGCTGCCTTGTGCTGCTCCCTTTCCTCTCTGCAAGCTGGGGTGCACTGCACAGTGATGAGCTAGCGGTCACCCCAACCTCTCCAGAACAAGAGACTCAGGGCCGGCACGGCACCCAAAGGCAGTCACTCCCAGCCTAAAGAGTTTCAGTGAAAGATGCCTTTTTCACAAAATAACAAGAACAAATTATTTCTTCCTCCTCCCCACCCCCCCCAATATCCTATGTGCTTCTGGTTTTGTGTTTTTTAATAAAAAATGCTAGGAAGGAAGCACTCTTTTTGGGGTGGGAGGAAAAATAGCAGATAGTAAGGGAAAAGGAACAACAATTTCCCAATGAGATCTGCCATGTCAGAAAGAAAAAGCTCCTTCAAACCCCTGTGTGTTCCTCACTGAGCAGCTGGATGTTTGCTCCCAAGTGACTCTCACCCCGGGCTCGTGGCCAGCGGGGACATGCAGCTGGATGCCAGACCCTCAAGCAGAGCCACGGGAATGCTGCAGGTAACTTCTCTCTCTCTCTCTGGCAGGGCTGCTGTCCCCGCTCACCCGTAGAGGCTCAGCCGTGGAGGCCATAACCCAGCCGGAGGCGCAGGATGGGAGGTGCCGCTGGATTTGTCCGCACATCCTTAGCTGTCGTCACTTTTCTGGGTAAGAGCAGCCCCTCACCTCTCCATCCTGGAGGTTTCTGTGGGACAGCCGAGATGGGATGTCGGAGGTGCCAAGCGGGACATCGCCCAGGGTACGCAACACGTATGTTGCGTTGCTCAGCTGGGACGTACCTCTCCGTGTTCTGCGGCTGCAGCGAAGCTGAAGACCAGTTCTCCTGGGTGGTTGATGCTGGCAGGGGATGTGTCTTGTACCACTCAAGAAAGTTGTCTTGTACAACTTCCCTTGTACCACTCAAGAAAGAGGACAGGAACTGTTGACACACAAGCTTCCCCCCTTATAAATTCAAATTTAAGTGATATGCGGGAGATGCAGATCCTCAGGCAAAGCCTTGGCAGGATCAGTGCCCCTCTGTAGCCCGTGCGGCCCAGGCTTGTCCTGGCCTCAGTACAAAGAGGAATTTCCTCCTGCCAGCAGGACTCGCTCATGGCAAAGCCACTTCACCTCCTGGTTTTTCTAGGGATGCCTTTTTGGCCATACCCTGACTGCAAAGATCCCCCATTCATCGGGGACCATTTCTGGATCTCGGGGAGTCTCAGGCTGCACTCTGAAGGTCCCTTTTCAGCAGGGAGACATTTCATTTCAGACAACCGAGAATTAGATAATGTCTTCAAGCTAATTCATCATCCCAGGCAGAGACTGCTCGCCTGTCCTTATAAATATCTAATTACCTTTGAATGTTCTCTGGATCCCCGAGGAGGCAGAGGGAGGGGTGGATGCCCTAGATTGGGAGGCAATTAGCCTGTTTGGAAATTGGTCTGACCCAAATCTGGTAGAGGCAGCAAGATGGAGCCGGGCTCTCCCATTAACCAGCTGAGTTCATGCAACTTGCTCCCCATCCAAGCTGAGCCCACAAAAAAATGACTCACTGTAAAGCCTATGAGGGTTATTTTCTCCTGACCTTTGTCTGATGATGCAATAGATCTCGGGAGCCAGCTGGGACAGGGAGAAATCCTCACTGGGAACATGAGCAAGGGACCAAGGACAAAAAACCACCAGCTATAGATGAGGCTCAAGGAAACACTCTAGAGTGGGTGAAGAGCCAAAGCTTCCACGTCTCGGCTGTCAGCTACAGCTCTGGGAAGCTGGGTTGGCAATGTCAACCCTCCCTCAGCTGTATCACCGAAAGAATGACTTCCCAGCGATACATAAAAGGTTTAAAGCCTATGAAGTGCACAGAGACGACTCTCTAATGAACAAGGCTGTCAGAAAAGTCTAAAAATCTCTCTGGCCTTTCTTCATTCAGTAAAAGCCATGGAAAAATCTTGAAATCTAAGGCTAGCCAAAGCACTGTCCCTTTGTTCCTCAGAAAGCTTCTCGTTAAAAATAACCCTCTGTTCCTCAGAGAGCTGCTCTTTAAAAATAACCACTTTGATTTTGTGCACATGTGTGTGTTCAGATTTCCTATAAAACCAATTAATTGCCCAGCTCCCTCACGAGCCAAGGCTTCAGGCCGTGGTCAGTGCTCCAGAGCTACAGCTATACTGCCTGTGCTCAATAAAAGGATTGCTGCTGATGTCCTCAAAAACTGGAATACCTCTTGGAAAACATTCAACTGAGACATTTATCATTTCCCGGTCTCCAAAGCTAGTGTGGGGCTCAGCACAAAGTGAATGTGTTCAGCCTCCTGGACACCTGGGCTTTCCAGGTCTGACTTTCAGCATATTCCAAATACTAGTAATAGTGCAAAACCGCCCTGCCAGAAATGGGCCGGCACCACTGCACAAGGGAGACGCCGGCAGTCACCTCCCTGCTCACGGAAGTGGCAAAGGAGATAAGGTTTGAGTTTTGTCTGTTCCAGCAATATCCGGTATCAAGTTTGGGAATTTTTTTTTTACACACAGCGACTGCTATGTCCTTGGTGGTGTATTTCATAATAAGGTATTTTTGTCTCCCAAACAGTAGCACAAGTCACTCTTGGAGCACTATGTGAAATCTTCCAAGTATTTCTGCAGCTGTTTTTCCAAATCTTAATTTTCAGATGTTCCAGTTTCATCTATTCCTATTTTTTTTGGTGTTAATATTTATTTTTCCTAATAATGAATGTTGTTCTAGAGAGGCATAGCAGCATTTTTATCATAATTTCTGCTCTCCTGGCTGGATTTTAACACAGAAAGTAGGGCTGCATAAGGCAGGCCCAATTCTGAGTGGGTCACTCTGCTTCTTGCAAATTTGGCCTGAAGACCTTTATTTTGTGTTTGTCTTCTCCCTGCTATCCAAATGACAGAGCCCAAGGAACGTACCTGCTTTGGTAACATTAAAAATGAGAGTTCTGGGGTGACAGAAGTACCCAGACGATCAGTCTCAGAGGTATTGAGATTTACCACTCTGCTTTGCTCTCAATTCTTAGTTCTAACCATACCCCGATGTTGTAACTGTTTAATTATTACTTTAATCTAACTGCTGTTTTGCTTAATGAGTGAGATCCAGGCATTTCACCCCCAACATCAACCAGACACCTTGGAACTGTAGATAAAAACTCATCCGAACTTCTGGCATTGATTACATTTGAGAAAATCAATGGCTGACAGTTGTAGTCCATAACCTTGCCAGAGAAAAAGGGACAGCAGCAGATAGCAACGGGTAAATCAGAAGGGATGATTAGCGTAATTTGACTTGATTGGGAAAGAGCATCCCATGAGAAAAGGCATGTATGTGAGTGTTAATAGTATATATTTTATTTGTAAAATAAATAGAAATTATTTACCATATGCTACCTATTAATCTCAAAATGTAAAGCTGTTAAACCTTAATCCATTCACTACCATCTATCAGGACACAATTAATACACTACTTTCTTATTAATTCTCCATTAATTCTCATGATTATTTTACCTACTGGTCAGCAGTTATTTCCAGCTGAGAGTTCCTCAGCATAGCCTTTGCTGACCCAACTGAGAAAAGATTTCCAGCTTACACAAGCTTCTCCCATGTGAATATAACTATATTCTAGAAGGAAAATGGCACTTACACTGATTTGGAGGGAATACAACCCTCAAAACGCTGCTTTTCTCTTATTTCAAAGTATAAGACACAGGCTTACAGTCCCTCTCCCCTGTGTGACACCATCAGGCTCCTGCCGGCATGCAGCACATCCCTACTGCCGGAGCCGAGGGCCCAGGTAATTGGCTGCTGCTCGGACACAAGGAGCAGCCGACAGCTGCTCCAAACCCACTGAGCCAATTAGTGGAGCCCCTCTCCCGTCTCACCCTCATCTCCTCATGCAAGAGCAGCCGGAACATGAGACAACCCCGGGAGCTACAGGTAAAGGACTGCTTCTCCCGAGCCCAGGAGAGCTGAGCTGGCTATTCCCTGCTGGAAGTTACTCTTGCATAAAACATCACACTTACTGGAGTCACTTAATTTAACTAGTGACCATGCTGTGTACTGTAGGGAAGGAAACAGATTGCTGGTTGGCATGGCAGTTTTAAGACAGTTATTAATTCAATTACAAAGCATGGAAGGATCCTGGGGCTAGCTAAGCATCTCCGAGCTTATCACTGCAGAGGCAGAGGGGGACTGTGCTGGGAGCACACTGCCTTGAGGTGGCTCCATCCCTGCTAAGGGACATTTCTCAGGGTGCCAGGGAGAGAATAGACTTGCTGGAGATCGTTATCCCACTAGCCACTTCTGCAGTTAAGAGATTTCCGGGCAGCTTCTGCTTTGCTCTTACTTATTTGCACTGCCATTTCCATAAAGCCTGCATGGAAGGGCATCTGCTAGCATTTGCCATTTATCTGAGACACAGAGTCACTCACTGCAGACAGCTGGCACTTTCCAATGAAACATCATCACCATGCCAAAGGGTGGCCCAGATAGTGTAGGAAAAGGCAGGCAGGTTCTTACGGTTCCTCCTGTGCCTGTGCCATACTCATGACAGCAAGATCAGAATCAAACCCATATCAGAACACTACAAAGGAAGCTTCGAGCTCATTCCATTAGTTGAATAGCAGAACTGATACCTGCAGCATTGGTTTGCACACCAGCAAGCAGCAGGTTTGAGTCATCAAGAGCTGATGATGTTGCAGACACAGGGATGGAGGGAAGCCAGGCACGTGCAGGGAGGCAGTGGCAGAGCTGCGAAGATCCAGGTTCTCCTCTCTCCTCCCTTGTTCTGGAGAGGACTTAGTTGGAACCAACCAGCCGAAGTTTGTACAGGCGGAAGAGGAAGCAGCATGTCCTCACTGCCAGGGACAAAGAGGGCATCCAGGAGTTCCCAGCTCCAGTCTCACCTGTGCATGGCTTTCCAAGAGGCATGTGTCAGTACTCCTCTGCACGTCTTTAAGCACGTCTGGTCCCTCTGGCACAGCAGAGATGGTGCGAGATGCTCAGTGGGAAATGCACTAGCGTGCCCAAAGCCGTGGCTGGGGCTGGGCTGTGGTGACAGATGGGTTGCGATTTTCACGTTGCTCCTTCTTTTATTCTAGATGCAGTTCTGACGCTGCCAGGGACACCCTACAAAACTAAAAATGAGAATTTTTAGAAAAAGCTAAATTGAGCTGAGCAGGTTTTCCCTCTCTTGCAGTTTGGTGCCGAGCACAGAGTAGCACAAGGAACTACGGGCCAGTGTTTGAAGAGCAGCCTGTCCACACCCTCTTCCCTGAAGGCTCAACAGAGGAGAAGGTCACGCTGGCTTGCCGCGCAAGGGCCAGTCCTCCTGCAACCTACAGGTGAGCTCGCCTGCTCTCTCTCTGTACCAGGACTGGGACACAACCATCAAAAATTTTGCTTTCTCTTCTCCACTTTCATATAAAGAAAATCACTAACATGGGAATCGGCTTCCTCGTCCAGACATGATGTGCCATCCCTCCCAGGTCACAGACCAGATCTAAATCTAACTCAAATCCCAACACACCGCAGCTGGAAAAACAAGCAAGCCCAGCCTCCTATGAGGCACCACGAGTGTTACAGTGACTATTTACCCCTCTCACTCTTTACACTTGCTCTTGGCAGGTGGAAGATGAATGGCACAGAGATAAAGATGGACCCAGATTCCCGTTACAGGCTGGTTGCAGGCGACCTAGTGATAAGCAACCCAGTGAAAGCCAAGGATGCTGGCTCCTACCAATGCGTGGCATCTAATTCCAGGGGCACGGTGGTCAGCAGGGAAGCCTCCCTCCGCTTTGGCTGTAAGTTTGCCTCCACAAGGTAAATGAAATGCAGCCACAGTTATGCTGGGGGTAAACTGAGCCCCCCTGCTCACATTAATAAAGGCTGGAGAGAAGTTCTCCTATGCATGGTACCCAACATCATCACTTGGAGAAAGCTCCTGGCGCTTTCCATTAACATGGAGGTGCGGTAGAAATTTGATGCACTACAGAGAAAGTCAGTAATGTTTTTGGATCTCCCTCTGTACAACCGCTGAAAAGACCAGCCTGTGGAGGAAGAGATAAAATACTGTAATTCCTCCAGCTGTTTTTTTCATCCATGGACAGGTTTCACTTTGCATGTTTAGTTTTGCAGGAATTCTCCGCAGAAGAGCGAGACCCTGTGAAGATTACAGAAGGCTGGGGAGTGATGTTCACCTGCAGCCCTCCTCCCCACTACCCAGGTAAGTGTTTGCATTTCAGCATCGCCACTAGCAGGGATTAGCAGCACTGCTGGTGCCAGGTGGAGAGATGCAACAGAGCAAGGGATTCCCAGACAAGTGAATCACCCTTTGCTTTTCTTTGGGAATTTTAGGGAAGCAAATTTGTTTCTAATTCTGTAAAGCAACAAAACAGAGGTAGGACTTAGCACATGGAAAAAACAAGTACCATCCAAGGACCAACTTCAGCTTAGACTGGTCTAGGAGACAGCCTGCTGGGTTTAGTCCCACCTGAGAGGATACAGGCAACTTGTGCAGTTTGTTCCTTTTTCTTTTCCTCACAGGCTTATCCTATCGATGGCTCCTCAATGAGTTTCCCAATTTCATCCCAGCCGATGGAAGGCGTTTCGTCTCTCAGACCACAGGAAACCTCTACATTGCCAAGACAGAAGCTTCCGACCTGGGGAACTATTCATGCTTTGCCACCAGCCACATCGACTTCATCACCAAGAGTGTTTTCAGCAAGTTCTCCCGGCTCAGCCTCGCTGCAGAGGGTCAGTGCTCTTGGATTATCATAAGGGGACTGGGCAAAATGCAAAATTAACAAGCCATCACAAAGCACTCAGCCTCCACAGGATACCAGCAGTGCACCAATCACCCACCAGCCTCTCGGGGGAGCTTAAGAGCTTACAAAAATATTAATTGGCTGGAACCTGGGGGAAGCAGCCCTCTCTCCAGGCTTCGCTGCTTGTGCGGCTACAAACCCCTCAGTGGGGTTTCTCTGTTTGTAACAGAGACACGGCGCAAGGTGCAGCCTGTGCAGGCTCACATACCCCTGAAGCTATTCTCCTGTGCGTTTGGTGATCTTGCAGAGGTGCAGCTAAAGATACTTCTTGGGCAGGGCAAAGGGAGTTAAGCAGGTAGGAAATTAAGGAGAAATAGTCCTGAGATGCTGTAGAGATTTTTAGAGACTTTAGTAAGAGCTGGTTTAAAAAGAAAATTAAACTTAGCCTCTGTTGCCTTATCCAAATGCACAAAGCTTTTGGAAAGTAGGGTAACCTTGCAGGTACCTCTGCCCTTTAAGACCTCACGTGTGCCATTTTAAAGTCATCCAGAACTCCTCAACAGTGCTTTCCTTTTAACAGATGCCAGGCAGTATGCACCCAGCATAAAAGCCAGGTTTCCTGCAGACACCTACGCTCTGGCTGGGCAGATGGTGACTTTGGAGTGTTTTGCCTTTGGAAAGTGAGTGCAGTATCTGTATCGCTCAGGCTCAAGACGGGGAGGGTATCGCAGAACCTGCAACTTTCACAACCCCACTCTTCAACGGGTCTACTGTAGACCAGAGATGGAGGGGTAATAGGAAGAGGGACGAACTGGCTAAAGCCATCTGTCCTGCTGGCCAAGGCGCAGCTGGGATGGGACCTGGGTGGCTAAGTGGGGATTGAGTTACACTACGCTGTAATGCAGCACGGGGTACCCAAGAGCTGGCCTTCACCAGATTAACTTTTACATAGCCCCGTTCCTCGAATAAAGTGGAGGAAGCTGGACGGCTCGCAGTCCTCCAAGTGGATCGGCAGCGAGCCCCTCTTGCAGATCCAGGATGTTGGCTTTGAGGATGAAGGCACTTATGAGTGTGAGGCTGAAAACATCAAAGGGAGAGACACCTACCAGGGCCGCATCATCATTCAAGGTAACACATTTAATCACATGCCTTTCCAGAGCAGAGCAAGATGCCCCAAGCAATGGACTGAGCCTTTGGGACTAAACCCACCACTTCTGATCCTGCCTCACATCAGCCCTAATTAAATCTATTGCAAAGCCCTAACAAAGACCTGCAGTGATCACTGATACCTTTCCTCAGTGGATATATTTAGGCTATGGCAAGTAGACAGCTCCTAACTTGCTCTAAAGAAATTCTAGCAAAAATGAGGTAACCAGGGAAGGAAGCATAGCAGTAAAAATCAAACTTGGCTCTCAACCAAGATATTCTCCAAGCCTGAGGTACTTCCACAAGGGATAAAGCTTGGAGCTATTAATCAGATCTAGTCAAGTTACAAAACTTAACTTAGTCTGAATCCAGTCTTTCCTGAAGTTCAGGAATTACTGCATTTAGTCTTAAGAAGAGAAACCATAACATTCTTCCTCAGATCTGGATTCTGCCGTAATTTTGTGCAGTCCACATGCACAGCTGCAGCCAGACCCACAGAGGGCTCAGCCTTGCATCGCTGCACAAAAGGCAAAGGCTGTTACTATGGTGAAACACGCTGTGATAAATAAATCTGCCAGCAGAGATGACACAATGAGCATCCTTCTGCCTGCCTGGCACAACAAACCTCTCATCTGATCTTCTTGGCTCTGCCACCTCTCTTGCTCCTTTGCAGCTCAGCCGGAGTGGCTGAAGGTGATCACAGACACGGAAGCCGACATTGGGTCCGACCTGCGCTGGAGCTGTGCGGCTGCTGGCAAACCCAGGCCTGCAGTCCGATGGCTTCGGGACGGGCAGCCGCTGACCTCCCAGGTACCACCGCGCAGGTCTGACAGCGAGAGCAGCTCAGCCAGTGCACACCAGAATTTGCAGTACTAAACCTGCTACTCCAGACTTAGACCCTCTACTGCCTCGCTGCAAATGCATCTCAACCCCGTATTATCACCCCGCATCCCTATTCCATGTGCCCCCATGAGGCTGCAAAGCAATGCCACAGTCCTTATCGACAGCAAGTTCCTTCTCCCGTCACTGCCATCCCAGCCATTGCTTCATGCAACTACAGGACCTCATAGCCAGTTATCAAGGCGGATAAATAGCACCTTGTACCTGTCTCTGTATGACCTGCACGTTGCAGCTCAGGCATTCAGAAGTCTCAGCAAACAGAGCACAGTGATGTGGGGTAGTGACTGGACAGATGGAAAAAAACGTCCTGCGTTTTCTCCCATGGAAAACCAGGCTGGCTTCAAACTGGCATAAGAGTCTGTAATGAAACTCAACCCTGAACACACGAGGCTTGAGTTCCATTTTTGTTTTTCTCATCTAATGGGTTCATCCTCTTGTTTGCACAGAACCGCATCGAAGTGAGCGGTGGAGAGCTGAGATTTTCCAAGCTAGTCCTGGAGGACTCTGGCATGTATCAGTGTGTGGCTGAGAACAAGCATGGCACAGTATATGCAAGTGCTGAATTAACAGTGCAAGGTAATTTCTCATTTCCCAGTGCTCTGGGTTTCAATGGGACACTGAAGCATTTTAGATCTCTTCCTAACACCCTATGCTTGCGATCTCAGAGTAAGATAAGAGCAGACAAAAACTGCTTCACTCACCATTGAAATGTAGTTGCTGGTTCAACAAGATACTCTACAACCCTTTAAAATTTAAACCTGGTGTAAATTCAGTAATGCTGAAAGAGAACAAGGACATCTGTTTAGCTACAGAAAGTGTACAGGAGACGCAGCAGCAGCACTACAAGCTCTCTTCCACTACACAGCCTTCCTCTTTTTTGGAGGACAGAGGTCAAGGAAAAGAGTTCAGTATCCATTCAGCCTGCTTTGATGGATGGTGACTGGAATTGGACCGATGCCAAACTTGTTCCACATTAGCCTAAAAGCTTATCTCCTTGTGGTCAGTAGATGCCAGAAATAAATTAAAGGTCCTAAGCAACTATTCAACATTAACACACTGCAATGCATGAGGGCAACAGATAAAATCCAATTCTATCTCTGCAATTCCAGGAGGAGTTTTAGGCAAGCTGGATGCCTGCATTGGTGACTTTGGTCAGGATATTGAAAAGAATATCCTCTACATTTTCAAAAGCAGCTGTTCTTGTGTCTCTCAAAGACCTTGCACTTGTTAGGGTCATATCCCATTGCTACGTATGACACGTGTGTCATGTAACACCTGCCTTGGCAGGCGTTAGACACCACCCAGCAGCAGAGGAATCACTCCATCTTGCTCACCAGATATTGCCATGCTTCTGTTACCGAGTCATCTAACAACAAATCAATACCTAGTTACATGGCAGTGAAAATGCTCACATAGCAGGGTTTTCTAATCATTCCTTAATCCTCTTTTTTTCCCCTGTAGCCTTAGCACCAGATTTTAGACTAAACCCAGTGAAGCGACTGATACCTGCAGCCCGAAGTGGGAAGGTCATCATTCCATGCCAACCAAGAGCAGCACCAAAAGCCACTGTGCTCTGGACCAAAGGGACTGAACTTCTGATCAACAGTAGCAGGTAGCAGCACAGAGTCAGCTTCTACCTAGAAACCATAGCTAAAATCACATTTTTTTCTTGCCAGGAGATTGGACTTGATGACCCAAGTGTGCTGCTACATCCCTGAACATAAGCACTTTGTTATTCCTCTAGTTTCTTCTATAGAAAACGCCTACATAATATTTTGCAGTCCTGTCTTTATAACCAATTTCTCTAAAATCAGCAAGTGCTGGAAATTGTCAGGTATACAGAGTGAACAGACATTTTAACCTTCCTCTTGTATGGTTCTTCTTCCTTTCCAGGGTGACTATTACCACAGATGGCACCTTGATCCTCCAGAATATCAGCAAATCTGATGAGGGAAAGTATACCTGCTTTGCTGAGAATTTCATGGGCAAAGCCAACAGTACTGGAATCCTCTCTGTTCGAGGTAGAGATGTTTGCCTTGATTTGGGGGTCAATCGAGCAAGAAACAACTAAGAATGCCATGATGTGATATTTCTCCTCTCCTTATACTCCCCAAAGTCAATGCTATATTCAGGGAATCAAAGACATTTCAGCCTGTGGAACAGCAAACCTTCTGCCTGACCCACCGAATCATACCTACCAACAACTGGTCCTTGAGAAAAGCATTTCCATTTTCTAACCACTGCAATCCCTCATCTTTCTCCTGTAAAACTACAGCTGTTAGAGGAGGATGACAAGTTGGAAAGTGTTAGTTGGTTTGGATGCTCTGCAGCATTCATATATATCTGGTACATGGACATTTGCAACTAACAGCCCTCCCTGCTCTTTCTCTGCAGATGCCACCAAAATCACATTGGCACCATCTAGTGCTGATATCAATGTAGGTGAAAACCTTACTCTACAATGTCACGCATCCCACGATCCAACTATGGACCTAACCTTCACCTGGTCACTAGATGATTTCCCCATTGACTTTGACAAGTCTGAGGGGCACTACCGGCGAGCCAGTGTGGTGAGTAGAAAGGGCAATTACGTACCATCAAAAAGGACAGAAAACTAATACCAGCCTCTTTGTTTGCATGTTTGTGGTGGGTTTACCTGGCTGTACACCAGGTGCCCACCAAAGCTGCTCTGTCACTCCCCCTCCTCAACTGGACAGGGGAGAGAAAACATAACAAAAGGCTCATGGGTCAAGATAAAGACAGGGAGAGATCACTCACCTGATCCCGCAAAACAGACTGGACTTGGGGAAATTAGTTTAATTTATTAACAATCAAATCAGAGTAGGGCAATGAGAAATTAAACCAAATCTTAAAAACACCTTTCCTCCACCCCTCCCTTCTTCGTGGACTCAACTTTACACCCAAGTTCTCTACTTCCTCCCCCTGAGCAGCACAGGGGGACGGAGAATGGGGGTTGGGGTCAGTTCATCACACTTTGTCTCTGCCACTCCTTCCTCCTCAGAGAGAGGACTCCTCACTCTTCCCCTGCTTCAGCGTGGGGTCCCTCCCACAGGAGACAGTTCTCCACAAACTTCTCCAAAGTGAGTCCTTCCCACGGGCTGCAGCTCTTCATGAACTGCTCCAGTGTGGGGTCCCTTCCCCGGGCTGCAGTCCTTCAGGCACAGACTGCTCCAGCGTGGGTCCTCCACGGGGTCACAAGTCCTGCCAGCAAACCTGCTCCAGCGTGGGCTGCTCTCTCCATAGGGCCACAGGTCCTGCCAGGAGCCTGCTGCAGCACAGGCTTCCCATGGGGTCACAGCCTCCTTCGGGCATCCACCTGCTCCGGCATGGGGTCCTCCCCGGGCTGTGGGTGGAGATCTGCTCCACCATGGGCCTCCATGGGCTGCAGAGAGACAGCCTGCCTCACCGTGGTCTTCCCCACGGGCTGCAGGGGAATCTCTGCTCCAGTGCCTGGAGCACCTCCTCCCCTTCCTTCTGTACTGACCTTGGTGTTTGCAGGGTTGTTTCACTTACATGTTCTCACTCCTCTCTCCGGCTGCAGTTGCACAGGTCTTTTTTCCCCCTTCTTACATACATTATTGCAGAGGCACTACCACCATCACTGATGGGCTCAGCCTTGGCCAGCAGCGGGTCTGTCTTGGAGCCGATTGGCACTGGTTCTGTTGGACATGGGAGAAGCTTCTAGCAACTTCTCACAGAAGCCACCCTTGTAGCCCTCCCGCTACCAAAACCTTGCCACGCAAACCCAATACAATGTTGAATGCTGGACTGTGATCAGGCATGTTCTAATGCTCTCCGCACTGTCTTTTCTCTTCCCCACACAGAAGGAAGCTATTGGGGACCTCAGCATCTTCAACACCCAGCTAAAGCACTCGGGGCGGTACACATGTACAGCCCAGACAGTTGTGGACAGTGCTTCAGAGTCAGCCACCCTGACTGTCAGAGGTAATTTCTCTGTCGTAAGGTCCCCTGCTCCTTACAAGCGCGAAGTAACAGCATAATCCTTGTAAGGGATCAGCTCGCTCTTCCCTTGTGACCACCTCACCATCTAATATTTGAACTGGATGGGATAGGCTTATGAGGTTTTCTGGAGGCCAAAATTGGAGGCGAGGCTTCCTAGCTTCCAGAAAAGAAAGGCCTGATTTTAATTTATAACTTGCACAATATCAAGAGCAGTAAGACTCCAAATCTTTCATCTTAGTAACGTGTCCGTCTGTCTCTCATCATCCCAGGACCTCCAGGCCCCCCCGGGGGTGTGGTGGTGAGAGACATCAGTGACACCACCGTCCAGCTGAGCTGGAGCCGTGGCTTTGATAACCACAGCCCTATTGCCAGGTATATCATCGAGGCACGGACCCTCCTTTCCAGCAAATGGAAGCAAATGCGTACCAGTAAGTGTCTTGAGGGCAGCGGCGGTGGCATGGCCCGTGCTGGCTGCAGGGCACCAGCTCACTGACAAGTTCTTGCTCTGTGCTCGTACATCAGCTGCCACTCGCTCTATTTGTTCTTCTCTCATGTTATTGGATTATATAGATCCTGTAAATATTGAAGGCAACGCAGAGACAGCCCAGGTGGTGAACCTCATTCCTTGGATGGATTATGAGTTTCGGGTCTTAGCGAGTAACATTCTTGGAGTTGGAGAGCCAAGTTTACCCTCCAGCAAAATCCGTACCAAAGAAGCAGGTATGTGCAGATACACTCAGAGGTAGAAGGGGGAATCACAGGTACCTGCTCCTACATGCTGGAGGGGGAAGGCTGGATTGCAGCATGCCTTGGTCCCAAACAATTAGTCATCTCCTTGAGTGCTCCTAGCGGTGATGCCATCACAAAATCTTCTGCCTTTTTGCCCATTTACACGTCAAAGACAAAGCAGTACTAGAGCTGGCAGCTAATTTCACCAGCATTAGATACAGTATATTAAACCATTATAAATTCTAGCTTCAAATCCTGTACCTTCTGGGCAGTAAGGCTTAGAAAGGGGAAAGAGACCTACTATATCAGAGAGCACAACTCTGCAAAGACAAGGTAAATTTCCCAGCAAATGGCTGTGAATGTTCATTCTATCTTCTGCTGCTTGAACGTGCAAGCAGAAGGGATGTAATAAGAGCAGAACTGCTCTCAACATATCAAATGCATATGAACTCCCTTCTACTAAAAACTCTCCTCCATATCCCTGCTTTTGAGCTTGCTTCTTGTCCCCTTGGAGACATACTGCCTCCAAATAAGCTCGTCAGGTACTAGCCAGTATTCTAGACCCGATTTTCACAAAAATCTGAAACACAGCTGAAAACAGAGACAAGCACTTTCATACAAGCTGTCAAAGCCTGGCTACTCCCAGACCGCGCGGTGTCTGTGCTCATTTTCATCACTTTTGTTTCCTTAACCCAACCTGTGCTGTCTGCTTTTGTTTGGGGACCCGACAGCACCTACTGTGGCACCATCTGGGCTCAGCGGAGGCGGAGGGGCTCCCAACGAGCTGATCATCAACTGGACAGTAAGTCAGCAGCACGGCACCAGCCGTGGATGCTGGGAGAGGGCCAAGGGGAGGAGCACATGCCATTTCTTTTCGGAAATCAGTGCTGCAATTACAATTTTGATGTGTGGTTGAGCCAAACACTGTGCTTAGTCCAAAGTCTTGCTCATTTGAACGGACCAAGGCTCCTCTCTCTTTCCACCCCCCCCTCACAGCCGACACTGCGGGACTATCAGAACGGAGATGGCTTTGGCTACATCTTGTCATTTCGCAAGAAAGGCACCCAGGAATGGTTGACAGCAAGGGTGCCACATGCAGAATCGCTGCACTATGTCTACCGCAATGAGAGCATCAGTCCCTACACCCCCTTCGAAGTGAAGATCAAAGCATACAACAGGAAAGGAGAGGGACCAGAGAGCCTCACTGCCATCGTGTACTCTGCAGAAGAAGGTAAAGAGGGACTGCAGGGACTCCGAATTCACAATGTTTTGTCCAACCAACCAATATGTCCTCAATCAGCTCCTTGCAGAGCTGTGTCAGTCTGGGAGCATAACGATAGGAGAGGTTTCTTCTACTCAAAGAACAGCTGACAGTGATTTCAGCGTAACATTTATCTTCTACTTCAAATACACAGATAGATATTTCCCTAAGCCCAGCCATGACTGTACACCCCGAGCTTTAGAGCAGACACAGATCCTCAGAGCACACAGCTGTGGCCCTGCTTGTCCTACTAAGTCCCTAAATCCCTTCCCCTTGTTTTGCTCCGTACACATAATACCAGCTGTCTGGCTGCATGGTAATGGTGCTGCAGGAAAGCCCTTCGTTTCAGTATGGTGATTATGCTAGGAAAAGGATTTTATTCCCTTTTGGTGTGTTTTTCAGAACCGAAATTGGCTCCTTTCAGAGTTATCGCCAAGGCTGTTCTGTCCTCAGAAATGGATGTGTCCTGGGAGCCCGTTGAGCAGGGAGACATGACTGGAGTGCTTTTGGGCTATGAGGTACGAGCTTGCCATGGGAATGAGAGACACTGAAATTGAGATTGGAGAGCCCAGCAAAGAAGATTCCCCCAGACTAAGTGAGGTGAAAGGAAACAGCATTTTGTTTCCAAAGATGGAGGATAATTAATGGACAGCACGAGGCTCTAATGGGGCCAGTACTACTGCTCAGAAGAGAGATGAGTAAGAGAGAAACACCCTTTCTTTTTCTGCTTGCCTTTCCACACAGGCTGTAACCTTATTCCCGGGCACATACTAAGCAAAATACACAGAAACAAATACCAAAGGGTGTCCAGCACCGGCTGTGGATGGACTGAGTCTAGTATTCGCAGATGCCTCTATTCTTACTAAACCCATCATATCCTTTTCTATTCAGATCCGGTACTGGAAGGATGGTGACAAAGAGGAGGCAGCTGACAGAGTGAGAACAGCGGGGCTGGTCACATCGGCTCATGTAACAGGCCTAAACCCCAACACGAAATACCACGTGTCAGTCAGAGCTTACAATCGGGCTGGAACCGGCCCTCCCAGTCCCTCTACCAATGTCACAACAACAAAACCGCGTGAGTGAGCCCTGACCACCTCTGCTTTGAACATTGTACTCCCTGGGGCTGCTGCTTCCTCCTGAGGACTCCCAATGATCAGCTAACTGATTAGCTTTTTTATCTTGGTGCTCTAATGCCATTTTAAGTAGTCCATAAAACAGTTCCCTGAATTTCTTCAGATCAGCCTTGTGGTCAGAGTATCACTTATCTGAGAAGATCAGTGCTCAGAGTAATGTTTGCTGGGATACTTCCCTTTAAACCAACCACAGTGGTGCCATCACTGTCGACTAGTTGTAGAGTCTCAGGAAACAGTTGTAACCAGCACAACCTTCTCATCAGTCCATGACTTACTGAATCTCTGTCTTGTTTTGTATCTCTTAGCACCAAAGAGGCCACCTGGCAACATCTCCTGGACTTTTTCTGGGTCTACAGTCAGCATCAAGTGGGACCCAGTGGTGGCAAAGGCAGATGAGTCTGCAGTTACAGGGTACAAGGTACAGGCAGCATGTAGCTGGCCTTCTCTTACAGGTGACCCTAAGGAAATCACAGTGAACGTAAACTCAAACTTGCCTCTTCCAACAGATGCTCTACAGGCAGGATTCTCACTCTGCTCCCACACTATACCTGGCCAGCAAGAGCCGGATTGACATCCCTGTACCTGAAGACTTCACTCACGCCTTTGTACAGATCAGAGTGACAGGCCCTGGGGGAGATGGAATCCCAGCAGAAGTTCACATCCTCCGAAATAGTGGTACGTATACTCCTCTGACTATACACACTCCATGCACAAACACTCATTTACAGGGTGCTTCACAGACCACTGGAAAATGAGCTCAGAGAGAGGAGTTAATCTGCAGCATTACTTGCTTGTCATTCGCTACCACTGTTCTTTGATAAGTAATGACTTAGTCACACCTCCTCCACTACTGGGCTACAGCACAGCATAACAACAATAAATGCTATTATGTTTTAAAACCCCACTCTCCCTTCCAGGAACACGGGGGAATGTCCTACCCCAGTGTTTTAGGTTGAGACTGTGGAATTGGTCTTTGACTCCCTTGTGCTATTCACTTAAACGAAGTGAAAGATTCCTCTCCAGCCCTCCATCAGCCAACCTCTCCCCAGATTCTGAGCAACTTTCAGTCTAGTCTGAACCCAGCTTTATTATTTGCAGCTAAAGCCCTCGAGGTCCCATGCAAGCCCAACTTACATTCACTAAGAGTGAAATCCTGACGCTGCTTGCGGGGCCCCGACCCCAAGTCCAGCAGGTTCCCTTGATTCAGGGGGTAAGTACTCGGGGCCCACCTCCAAATTCTTGTTTCAAATACAAGTGTTCCTGGGAGGTTCATCAGTGACAATCACAAAAGGACCACACAGAACCCCAGGACTAACATTTTACCAACCCTCCCAACTGTTTCCTTAAGACATCCAGTTGTGTCCATGCAAATAGACAGTTGTTCCTTCCCCGTTCCCTTTCTTTCAGGGACAAGTATGATGGTGGAAGACTCTGTGATGAGGCCAGTGCCACATGCTGTCATTATTACAACTAACTCTCTAGTAATGGTGGCCCTGATCAGCTACCTGGAGCTCTGACGATGGCCAGCGCAGCAGAGGACTCCCAGACACGCTTCCTTCCCAAGCCAGTGGGGAACTACTTAATACTTGGCTGCTGCAACTTCAAGTTTGTACCACAGCAGCACTACAGAGAAAGGATTTGACAACATTGTTTTAAGGGAGGAAGAAAGAAACAGCTTCTTTTTTTTGTTGTTTTGGAAGAATATAAGCTTTCATACAAGACATGGGTCTTTAACCAATTAAAAATTTTTTAAAGAAACAAGTAAAACAAAGAAGAATTCTACATGAATTCTGACAGCCAACTGCCCCACACACTGTATCCAGTAGGTTTTCTGCCTTATGAAGCCATGTACTAAAATAACCAGACTGCTAAATTTGACTTTTTAAAATATGTACAGTGAATTTGGGGAGGGGTAAGGGGAGGACGGGGACTGAGGATTTCACAGTGATCAGCATGTTCCATACCAATCCCAGTCACAGCCATCTCTAATGAATTGTGGGACAGGATTTCCGTGCCCCCTGCCCCCCCCGCCCAATACGAGCCAAATTCTGCAGCAACCAGCCCAAGGAGATAAAGCCACAAGAGAGATTGATCTCTGCCCCATCCTGAAGATGGGTGATAACAGAGTTTAGATTGTGAAAAGCTTTTTTACAACACTGGTATTAACTTGCAACCCCAGCCTATTGTTTGTATCAACTGTTATGCTGTGAGGTGCAATGTTCAATGTTATCCATATCCCACATGCTTTTGGGGTGTTTTTGTTATACTGTTTGCTCTTTCCTTTTGTATGGGGAGGAGAAGGGGTAAGCAAAAAGGAGACACTTTTCTAGTATCCACTAATTTGGAGAGGCAGTTCTGCCTAATAACGAGATGTCAACATATCCAATTTCAATAGAGAGAGGGTCTTAAAGGGGGAAGAAAAAGGAATATTACATAATTTAACCAAGAAGCGGAGGCTCAAGGAAGCCATCACTGGGGCAACAAGGAAAATCTGGACTCTGATTCATCACCCTACACAAATGGTTCTGTCCAGCCAAAATACCAGTCTCAACTCAGGACTACAAGATTGAGATCCAACCAATAAGTCAGTCTGGTTTTCAGGACCAAGGCTCATACAGCTATTGTAAATGGGAGGGCTGATACCCCAAAGAAGTACAGGGATGTTGAGGTGTACCATTAACTAAAATGGTTGGGAATAGAAGTTGCATATTAAAATCTGTCTCCCGGTAAAGCAATTGACCAAAGTTAACGAGAAGCTGATTTACATTGCTTGCTGGTTAGATCCCAAGCGTGCTTTTAGGGACCTTTACCTGCCTGTACCTTCCTCCTTCCCAGCAGACAATACTCCTGACCTGAGCAAACTTAGTTCCAGAATTAACCTCACAAAGGGCTACACTTGCAGGACTGTGTGATGGCACGGGACTGACATCCAGTTTCTACACTAGATGCCAATTCCTTGCCCTTGCTAATCATTTTAAAACTACCGTGTCCTAGGCCTTAGTGAGCATTTGAGAGATTACATGCATGAATCCCTGGCCTCCTGAAGTTACGCCTATTGGATATATCCATAGCATCCCATCGCAAATTTTTTAGCATCTGGCCTACTCTGGAAGCAAGAAGGTAAAAGCACCAGTAGAGTCACACCGTGCGATGCAAACAGCAAGGCTCCAGGCTGAGGAAGAAGGGTTCCTATATGTTTAGCAAACAAGAGAAATGTTTTTAAGAATCAGGCAAAGAACAATAAACTTAATGAAAGAGTCTAAACATTTAGAGCACAGCTGCAGCAAAAAGAAAGGGTACCTCACTGTTTCCATTACAAATAACACCTGGGATAAAGTGGAAAAAAGAAGACAACAGCTCCCACTGACAGATAGCAGACTGAAGCAGGCAGCAAAGGCAGAGAACCATCACCCCCGGAGCCTGTCCTGAGCTTCCTCCAGGTAGGTCCCTCTGCAGCTCTCCATGAATTACCCCCTTGGTCCCTCCAGCAGGCTGAAACACTTCCTTCAGAAGGACAACAGCTAAATATAAATTATATTTTTGTATGATTTATGTTCTTGAAGATTTTAAAATATTTTTATTGATGTTTGGAAGCTTTATTTGGCAAAATATTTTATGTTGTTAATTCAGCATTTTTGTTATCACCTCCATCTTGCTGGGCCTTCAACCTTTCTCCCACAAAAGATAGGGTGAAAGGAAAATTAGGAATTCAGTGTTAGCTCAAAAGCAAAGGAAATCAGGGCTTGGGCAACAGCTACCTGATTGATATGCAGAACTAGCAGTAGCTATAATGACAATATTTAGGAGGCATAAACTAACTGGACCTATGGAGCTTCAGAGCACTGCTGATGATGCCCAATGCAGCCCTGCAGAATCATGGGCCCGATTCAGGAGAGGAGCAAACAAAAGCAACGAGGTTAAATGACGTGCCCAAAGAGCGTTCACCGAATGGAAATGCAGATGCTGAAGGCACCCCACATCCGATCCTGTCGCGTAGCCAAAACTCTGCAGGGTGGGACCAGAACAGAAATCCCTCATACTGAAGAAGTCTGCTGCACTCCTCGGGAGGAATTGCTAAGCAGGAGGGAGCTGCTTCGGTGCACAGCCTAGCTGCAGTCACAAGGTTTGTACTGGTTTCAGGCACAGACTCTGCATGAGGCCAGCTGTTTTCACCCCATCGTGCATCACCAGTCCCATCCAGGGCAGCCAAAATATCTCCTCTACCAATGGGCTGCTATGCCTGCATGCCCATGGACAAGGCTAATTCCCTTCAAGAGGGGTACACTAGACACCTCCAGGGCTGAAGAACATGCTTTGATGGACCACATGTTGGATGAACTCAAACAAGCGAGCAAAGCAAAGCAAGGTACTCCTGTGAAATTCAAGGGCTGAGGTTCAGCATCAGTCTAGGTCTGACCACAAAGGCTATGCAGTATCTCTTGCAGAAACTTGGTCTCAACAGATGCTTCCAAATGTGTCTGGCAACACTAGTGGCTCTGTCTTGTTTTATTGAACTTTACAGTGTAGGAAAGCAAGATGCTTTATAGCATGGTAAAAACAGTATCTAAATCCTGCAATGACACTGGTTTTTAAATAGCAGCCACCTGCAACATTTCCCTAGGAACGTTAATACATTTTCCATACATTTCTTTGTTAAACTGGATCACAGACACATTTTATGTAAGAAGTGAAAAACTACATGAGTTGGATTTCAAATGTTCCAGTTTGCACTGTTCTGCATTGCAAATGGACTGAATATATTCTCATTTGTAAAACTGATGGGATAGTATTTTCGAAAGCCTTCAAATGACAAGTAGATCCCCTTGAAAGTTAAATGTCTTCAATCTGAATTCAAGCTACACCTCTTTTTTTAAGAGGGTAAATCATCAATACTTACAGTTTCGTCAGTATGCATTTTAAACCAAAACACTGCTGAGCTTTTGCAACATTTTAAGGATTACACATAGCAGCAGAGAGGTATGACCTAGTGATAACCACAATGGCCTTCCAACCACTTGCTCTAATCCCAGCTCTGACACTGACTCCTTCTATGGCTCCAAGCAATTATTTCACCACATGCTGCCTCAGTTTCCCTTCCTAAAAAGTGAGGCACAAGCATGTCATTGTGTATTTGCAAGTTCTTTGCAGTTTGAAAGTATCTGCGTATTCACACTGCTGTCAAAGGCATGACTGCAGCTCACGTCGGGTATCAGAGCTGACTCAAACTACCTAGCTCGGCCACCAAGAGCTGTGTACCCGCAGCAGAACATGCTTCAGCAAGGCTGATTAGTCACTGTCTGAGTCCTTGGTGGCAAACCTGTCCTTGTACCTGTGCTGTCCCTGCTACCTAGTCCCTACCTAACTTGGCCAGCCACAGCTCAGCTGACATCAATGTTTCCTGAGCATTAGCTCAGGAAACGCACATGGTAAACAGGCAGTCTCTCCCCCATGGTTTTTTTTTTGAAATTTTGGGGGAATTTGTTGATACTCCAAAGCTGCAGGGCAGCAAAGATAATGGCACGTTATGAAACGCTACAGATGAGCACAGGGAAACACCTCAGGTGACGGACAGGGCACGTTGGGGAGCGAAGGGGACAGAAAAGACTTTCCACTTGCAACACTGGTGGAGGAGAAAGGTCAAGTTCAGGCCCAGACAGCTGCAGGCTAAACCCTGCTCCAGACAAGACAGCTCAGTTTTTGTACGTACGCACAAGCCAGGTTAAGACAAAGACTGCCTTGTCTTAGGCAGCCTGTTCTGCCATTTGATTTATCGGGGGTTAGGTGATCCACAGAAAAGGATTTGCACGTGCAAATGCAGCATTTGTACCTAGTTAAACTTTATCCAGGCTATAAAAAACCCTATATATAAAGCCTAGCCAGAGCCACCAACAGGAGAAAAAGATGTGGAAGAAGCCTACTGTAAAGCCAGTTAAGAGCTTCCTAAAATGCAGCACAGGGGTTAAAAGGAAAGGTGTTCAGAGCTGGGAGAGAAAACTTAGATTTCAACATCTTAACAGAATTTACTGGCTTTGCACTATTGCATTAAGTTGCAAATCAATTTCCTGTCTCATTAAGAATCCCCTAAATTTAATTGCTCTGAGCATTTGCTTTAGAGATTAACTTACAGGGATGAGTTAAGTGCCGTGGGTTTTGTTCTCAGCGCTGTAATGGCTTGCTAAGGAAAGTCATCTAATTTCACAGGGTCCATCTTACTTGTCAGTAGTAAAAATCAACCTGACAAGGGTGCTGTAAGGAGTATGCAACAAGGGTGAAATGTTTTGAGACTCCCAAATAAGAGGAGCTTTACAGTTCTTCTTTATTCATACTTAACATAAAATAATCTTCTACCTGATACTACCGAACTTGCAGACTGAAGACTGCACTTCTGGTTTTAGGTTGTCTGGGCTAAATTCAGCACTCAGCTATACGAGTTTGCATCAGTAACAGCTCACATTTGCAGCAGGGCAGATTAAGTGTTTTGCCCTCAATGGAAGACACTAGTATCTTTGCCCAACGTCAGTTGGATAACACAGGCATCACATTTAGCTAATGCCTGGGGGGGGTCTAAATCCCATCTGCTCTAAACCTGCAAAGCTATCCCCCATCCACAGAAACCCTCTGCTGTGAATATTTTAATCCAGATTCACTACACACAAACAGGGCAGTTTTCTTCTCAGTAACTTTGTTGTACGCTATTTTTTTAAGAAAACCAAATGGGAAACATTGTAAGCATACTGTACTTACTGTAATTATGGTTATTTATTGGCTACAGTAGCACGCAGTTCATAAATAAAGATCTTCAGAGACTTTAGACAACTACTGGAGTCTGGAGTACTTCTGTCCAGCTTTAAATGCAATTAGTACCTTGCTTGCTCAGGAGTCCCCCCAGCCCGGGACTGTATTTTTCCAGACTGCCAACTGCCCATACTAATATAAACAAGAAGCCCCATGAGACTCCATCTGCACGGAGCTGGACCCTTCAGCAAAAGTTAAGTCAATTAAGATATAGTAAACAGAAATTCTATCCCATGACAGTGATAACCAACCAAAAGAGGAGAGACTGTTCATGGAGCAAGGAATTGCAGGTGTTGAGGGTCTGGTTAGCGATGTTAATATGTGCTCTCTCTGGCTGGTATTCCAATGGCTAGGAAGTAATGCTAGAAAACTCAAAGTCATAAATTTCATGCACCTTATTAGCAGAAAGGGTAACTGATTGTTGGAAAAGCTTGCCAAAAAGCTTCATCATCAATCACAGCCTTTAAACTAAAATTGGAAGTCTTCCAGGAAAGATATCCACTAGATTAACCACAAGCTAGCAGGCTTGCAAAGGTTCACTTACATTATAGAAAATAATTTCCTTCATTGCAGGAAGCACTGCATGAAATCACCTCATCTATGTTATGTCAGATTAATTCATCACAGTCATTCCTTCTGGCCTTAAAAAAACAATCTACTGGCTTCCTTCTACCTTTGGGAAGGATGTCAAGAGATCAGCTAAAGCAACAGTACACAGTGCAGGCCTGAGGGTCTCCACCGGAGTTAAGCTGAAGCCAGACGCAGTCATGAGAAAGACGAGAAATTGGGCTCCGCAGTACCGGGTCATGGGAAGTCTCACCCAAACTCTTTCCCTCAGCCCATCCTGGATGCATTTACTTTCAAATAGCCCCTAAAAGAAATACCATGCTTGACGATGGGATGCCCACGGGGGACTCAGACACTGGCTGCAGCAAGATGTGCTCCCAAGACCCGCTCTGAGCCCCTAAGGACAGAGGGATGGACAGAGGGATAGACAGTGAGAAGCAGCTGCTCCTCTTCTTCCCAGAAGCTACAGCCACCCACAGCTTGAGGTGACAAATGCAGTTTGTTGCCATATAACCCTCCCAGCCCCTGGCCTCTGGGTGCCAATGGCAAAGTTGACCCCACAAAGGGCCCGAAGAGGCTGGGCTCAGCTGTGCTCAGACCCCAGGCAGGCTCCTGCCCCTCTGACCCACGCTCTACAGAGCTGCAGGCGAGGATGCGCATCACCAGGGCTGTAATTAGCTCAGGGATTTATGCTGCAAAGGGGCTTTGTAAAGGTGAGGGCAGCATCATTAAAGAAACCAGCAGGGAGTGGCCAAGACTGAGATGAATCCCTCTCCAGTTCCTCCCCGGCAAGGGCACTCCTGCTTTCTCAAGAGCCATCATTAAATGCCACTGCACATGATATAAATCAAGGAGACAAATGTATCATCACTGACAAACAGGTGGGTCCTACTGGAAACACAAGCACAGCCCTGCGGAGAGAGCACGCTGGCAAGCCGTGCTGTGCGGACACTGGATGAAGGATGCTGTGAGGCATCGCTTATGCCCATCAGTCCCAGCGAGCCAGGACCAGCTGACCACTCTAACCTCCCAAGAGCTCAGCTGCATTTAAGAACAAAAACCAGTTTATCTAGGAGTGTCTGTGTGTTTCCAGCAAAAGCTCCTACACAGGTTTCAGGCATTAAGGCTGTAGCCACTATGAGGACAGCCCTTGCCGCAGTATTTTGGCAGGTCTGGTCCCAAGAGAGGTATTTTTCTACACAAATATCAAGGGGAAATAGATAACTTTCTGTGAAACCTAAAGCATTTCCACCTAAGGTTCAAATTTGTGTGAGTTGTTTGGGGTTTTTCCTGCAGGGGTAGGGTGGCTGAATTGGTTTACTGCTCTTCTGTTTAAAGTCACAGAAAAAGACAGTTCAAGCAAATCCCTTAAAACTGGTAGCAAAACACTTCAAGAATTCAAAGGAATCCATCCCAGAGCTAATGGTTTGTGTCCCACCTGAGAATACATCCTCCTCACTACTTCCCCACAGGTATTTTAAAGGATTTCTTGTTTCTAGGTCTTACATTGTTGGGTCTCATGTTTGCTGCCTACACAGCACCGCACACTGCTCGCTGACCCCCCCCCAGCCTGGACACTTGCAAAGAGGTTTCATTAATTGCTTTCTATACAACTGTTACTTTACTTGCAAATACGAAAAGGGTGAGCAAAGGATTTACACCCATGCAGCCCTCCTCTCACAGAACAGACATAAAGCGACAAATAAAAGTAGACCTTT
This sequence comes from Astur gentilis, assembly GCF_929443795.1. Taxonomy (NCBI): domain Eukaryota; kingdom Metazoa; phylum Chordata; class Aves; order Accipitriformes; family Accipitridae; genus Astur; species Astur gentilis. The sequence continues at coordinate 3,215,690 of NC_064908.1, read as the reverse complement.
CTTGGAAATAAAAAAGCATCAGGAAGAAACAGGCAGTTTCCACAAAGAGCACAGAACTTTAGACAAACAAGCCTGGGATTAGTGACAGGGTTAATGAAAGACCCCTCTGCCTCAGGAAGATAAACAAAAGCAGCTTTTTTAAATGTAAGGGATGCAGAAAAAGCAAGGGACAGACAGATGCTGGTTGGAATGAGCTCAGAAGCCTGGGGCAGACAGGCAGAGAGAAGTCAGACTAGGCTTGTAGCATCAGCAGAGCCTGCCTCGTTCCTGGGAAACTGATAAAGAGTGCTCCAAGAAAGAGGAACTGCTTGAAAATTATCTTTCTTCTCTCCTTTTGGGACCAAATCAGGGTACAAGCAAATTACCTCTGTGAGTAAATCTTTAAAGCCAACAGATGTAAAAGATAGTTCTTACCACTCTGAAGATGCTTCATACTCAGCATTTTCATAAAATTCCTACTCAGAAAATAAGCAGTTGATCTTTTTACCTCAGTGGATAACAGGGTGCAAAACAAGCCAATGCTTATATTGTCAGGGACACGGAGGGACAGAATCTTAAAAGCTTTGTGCAAATCTATGCTACAGTTAGTTTTGTTTAACAATATCCTCCTATTATTTGCTTCTGTCTTACGATTTTGGGGGTTTGCTACATACCATGAAAGCCAGATTTTCAAAAGAACTCAGCATATAATGCTTGAAAACTCCTAAAACCTTATTTTACTGCCTAAAAAGAAATTGTCCCTTACTGGCACTCAATAGATGTTCAATAATACTGATTTATTGACCATCACCAAAGTCAAAGCCAAAACTTGCTAAAGAAGAAGAAACTTCAAAACAGTCAAACAAAAGGGCAGATTTATTTTATATGCTGCTAAGTAATTCTGGTCTAAAGGTTCTGATTAAATTAAATCATGGCATCAAATTAAATATCATCAGAACTAAGCACAAAACCACCCTTATTATGGTCTACATCTGACTCAGCATACACTAATTTAGAGTTAACTAAAACACACCTGCTTAGGATTAACACTGCAATAGTGAATTTGCTTTTCTATCCTCAGCCCAGGATGATGCATGAACTAAACCCACAGTACTCAGCATGCTTTAGCAAAATATGCTGCTTTGTACATGAATTCCATAGGTCTATGCTGGTATCACCAGAGACAACCACAGACAACAAATGAACATATTTATGCAGTATTCTGTGGCAGAAATGACTGCCAAAAAGCTGCAGTTTCCTGGAAAAAGTGCAGGGAAGAACACAGGCAAAACACCAATAGCTACTCAATGTATCTGTGCTGGGAGAAAGCCAGCAAAAGGAAAGGGGAGAGCAAACTCTGAATTTCCCTAGTTTTCAATAGGCTCATTCCAAAAGGACTTCCAAAATGTTCATTGGCAAAGTAGTTCCTAGGATGGCGTGGAAGAGATTCGCTGCTGTCCTTGGGAAAGGAGGTGCATTACCCAGCCAGTAGTTTTGCATTCACATGCATTTCTTAGCCACAAGCAAAGTATTTCACTCTTCACCTCCTAAAAACCTCTATGGGAGGTATGCAAATGTCCGTCCTGTAATCAGCCTCCAAAGCAGCCTGAGCACAACAGATGGGGACTGCGTTGCTGGTGCATTCACCAGTGCAGGTACTGCTTCCACAGAACCAGATTCACTGCTATTTTGTAAAATGCTCTGAAATACCTGACTAGGAAAGACGTTTTATGAAACCAAAGGTCATTAAAGAAAATCACCACATTTCCAGTTATCTTCTTTATCCTGCCTGAGGCTCAGGGAACACCTGCAGTAAGCGAGATACTGCATAAAGGAGCCAAAGGGAGAGGAAGAACAGCACATGGGAAGCAGCAGTGAGTGGGAAAGGGGGGAACAAGACACAACAGCCCAAGAGCTGCACTGCTCCAATATATCCCAGCAGATCCCTGAACTGCTGCAGGCAACTGCAAGAACAAGTAAAAGAATTAACACAGATCAACATGCAGAGGATGGAAGAGTCTGACAGCCCCATCTCAGTGCAGAAGCAGCATATGGGGTTTGTTTTCCTCTTCGCTGCCATTCAAGTTCCAGCAGTTAAGGCAATCTAGTCATTCAATTTAGATAAGCTTCAGTAGCTATCAGCAATTTAAACAGCTGCCTATGCCTCTCCATTCTGTTATTACCTCCTCCTTTCCAAGTGCTAATGCCATTAGCAAATTGACTTCCTCCCTCACACAATCTGTCTGGCTTTAGTATGTACAATACTAATTGCTTCCTAATACTTAGGATCATCAGCAGGCAGCAGAAGTTTGTACCAGAAGAAAACCCACCAGATGGGAACTGGTAGCACATAGGGTTTGCATGCAGTCCTTGCCATCCTCTCCTCCAAGTGAGGCAGACAAACTGGCCAAGTGTGGGAAAAAGAAGTTTAGGCACTGTATTACCAATTCAGAGCAGAAACACTTTTTTCTGCAATACAGCCAGTTACGTTTGGAAGAACAGGGACAGTGACTAAGACGACATGCATATTACAGGAAAAGACAGAAAGAAATGTAGGGATGGGGAGAGTATGCTGTTTTGAAGGGTCCTTGCTTCAGTTGCTTTCACTGACCTCCCTGTACCTCTGACCTCCCCTATTCCCTTTTTGTGACCTTTCCTTCCCTCAGTTCAGAGTGCTCTCCCTTCCTTCCCCTCCATCACCCAGCAGACCTGCTAACGTAAACATCAGCCAACATACTTTAGATTGCTGCAAAACTCAAAAAGCATACAAGGCAAGTACTATTTCAAACAGCAGCTATGCCAGTAAGAGGCCCAGTCCCATCCTTTCTGATAGCTGGAGCCACACTGTCCATCACAGTCCTCCATCTTAAAATAAGCATTAAAAAAAAATTAATCTTTCCTGCTTCAGGCATCTGGCTCCCCTTGGAAAAAAAAAAAAAGGGAGGACACAATAAAAAGATGAAGGACCCTTTTGGCTCCCACTCTGACCTCCTCAGCTGAGCAGTGAGAAAATGGATTGTCCTGGACCTTTCATGTAATCTTTCTGCATTTCTAAAACACAGCTGCCCACAGGATGATAGCCTCTACATTTACATCACAAAGAGCAGAGAGGCTCTTCCAGATGGGACAGCTTCTCTTTGTAGATTTTAACCATTAGCTCCCAAACCAAGCATATGTCAGTTCCCACTATTCAGAGAGTTCTTCAGCACAGAGGGGATCCCATTGCCTGCCCCAAACATGACCAGAGGAGGTCTTGTCCCACACAGCAAAATGGACAGGAGAGCAGGCAGCAGCACACAGCTTCCTCTCTCCTGTGATGGGTATATCTCTCATTTACAAAGTTCAATTGCCCATTTCTTCAAGTTCAGTAGGCAAAAAGAGCTCTGTAAATCAGGTGTGCAGAAAGTGCCTATTTCAGTTTTCATTAGCTATTTGTATTTTTGCTTATATGTATTAAAAAGAGTGGCTGCTTTTTGCACATACTGGGATGTACGCTACAGGCACCTGCCACAAAGACACTCACGGACGGGAGAGACCTACACCAGCTGAATGCAGGCAGGCAGGCAGCAGGATCCTGAGGAGGCTGAAACATGGGTGCACACTGCATGGTGCTGATGCTGATGCTTTTTATAGGCTGTGGAAAGAGAATTTCCTGGGGGTGAGAAGAGTTTCACAGGACAGAAATCTAGGGCTTATTGTATGCAGAGTTTGCTCACCATGGTGTCAAATCTGGGCAAAAGGCTGAGTCAACGTGCTTCACCTTGCTTAGAAGAGGCTCACTGTGGTTTTAGTGAAGTTGATTACAATAGGTTTTAAGATAAAAGAAGCCAGATAACATAATGCAGGTATCAACAGGACAGATTAACAGTAAACCAATGCAAAACATGGAGTTCACCGCAACTTCTTTTCATACTGATTTTATAAGCACACTTGAGATACAAAGATATGATTTCATCTCCCATCTCTGCAGCAGAACGAGGAAACGATTTAAGAGCCCTACCTACATGGATCCCTTTCCCAATTGGGGGAGATACTACTGAGCCTCTGAGCAGTTAATTCTGTAGTAGAGCTACCAGCTTCAGGGACAGGGGAGCTCTTTGGCAAGGCAAAGGAATTCTGCAGTAAGAAAACATGAGATTAGTAAGTATGAATGGACTATTTTGCAATCTGCTCCCCTTCTAACCAGGTTAATGGAAAAGATATCTCCAGAGCCAGCTTACAGGAGATCCTAGAAATACTCCAGAGCACAGGGGTACAGATTACACTGGAAGTTCATAGACAGAAGTCTGCCCGCGAGCCTCCCCAAACATCTGATGCTGCAACTCAGACAGACTTCAGAGCAGGGAATGAGAAACACCGCAAGGAAAAGAACTGCAGCAAGTCGTGTTTAAATCGCTGCCTGGATAGGTATGTACAATGTGTTGCTCAAGGTAAAGAAATGTCTCCTAGAAAGCAGCAATAGCATAGCATGCGAAGCACAACATCAGCCAACATCTCTCAAAGCTGGATTTCTAATCAGCTGCACCCACTAACAGTAAAACAGGCTAACCTAGCTCCTGCTTAGCAGTGGCTCTTTGGTTTGGCCAGTCAGACAGTAACAAAAATATGGCCCTCAGCATGCCAAAGCGCAGAGCCAGCCCCTCTCACGGGGCTGGGGAGGGATCTGTGTTTCTGTTTGGTTTCTCCACAGGGCTTTCTTTGATTACTTGCTGCCACAGGATTGCAACAGCGATAATGAATCTAATTACCCACTTTCTGCACCCTGTGCCACAGGAAGAGAAGAGTTGAACTATAAGGTAGCTCATCCTATTTTGCCTCCATACTTTCCAAAAATCTTTTTTAGTCACCTCAGGCTTACATCATCAGGTTTGCCAAACCAGATTTCATGTTCCCTGCTCTCATTGCATTTCCCTCTCAAGCATTAGCCCTTATTCATCAAGATGAGTTGAGTTTCAGCAGCTGTTACTCCATCCCTGCAGCTCTTTCCAGTGTCTCTGGGAGCTTGGTAAGGCCACATCTCAGGCTGTTTACAGCAGCAGCAGGGAGAGCTTAAGGCAAGAGAGAAATCCTGCCATTGTTTATGGTTGGAGAATGCTTAGAGAGATGACTCATGCTCAGCCAGGGAGGATAGCCCCAAAGATATCTAACAGCTTGTGGGTGTTTGTTTTTAGGCAGAAAGCGAAAGCAGTGAAGGCGAAGATGAAAAGCAGGTATTTCTCTATCCTAAGTGGGACAGTGGCCTGGGCTTTGCTGACACCAGCACTCAGCCAGGTGAGAATTCAGGGCCCGATGCAGGAGTAGCATCAGACCGCAGCCATGAAGATCCCAGCGCAGAGATCTGTGCCAGCACATCTGCACGGAGAGGACTCCTTACAGACTTCCCCACCCATGACAAGTTAAGCGATTCCAGTTTCTGTGGCGTAAGCGCAGAGGAGCGCAGAAGATTTCAAGAACTCCTGGAAAGCAGATGCAGCAAATATAGACCCATTTCCCAGGAACAAGAAATGCCTCACAGGTCAGGAGGCCAGGAGGGGGGCTGCAAGCAATGCAAACAGGACCAGTGACTCCCTAAGTGCCTTCAGATTTGTGAAAATAGCATCCCAAGAGACAAAGGGCTGCAGCACAGGGGCGAACTCTGCCTGCAGAGCGCAGCAAGATAGAACAGAAATAAAGCCAGTGAGAACGAACCATCAGCACGGGCCATAGACGTGTGCCCACCACCACACATTGCTGCCAGCTCAAAAAGGCTTACGATTCCTCATCATGCACGTCATTACAGGAACTACACGAACTTGCTGCAGGAAAAGGCTGCTGCAGAGTGTCTAAGCGACCCGGCTAGAATGTCAGCAAAACCAAGGCGATGCAATGAAAGCCCAGAGGGCAGAGCAGGGGATAACAGGAACAGATGGAGACTGGCATGTGAAAGGAGCAAGCGGTCCTTGAAGAAGCAACACAAGAACTGGCTGCTAAAGGCCAGGGCCTCGAGAATTGCAGAAGAACAAAGCAGACTGACCACAGATGAGGACACTCTCAGCAAGATGAAGACTGGGTAATACTGGAATAAGGCTCAGAGAAAGCAGCACATGCTCCTAGCCAAGGAATAGAAACAGAGAAAAGCAGTGCAAAGCCACAGGGAACAGCTGAGCGAAGACAAAGCCAGCACTGAGCACAGGAGAAACTTCAGTATTGTGGAGCTGAGCCAGAGGAAACTGATGAAGAACAGAAGCAAGAAAATCTTGGACAACTGGATCACCATTCAGGAGCTTCTGAGCCACAGGACCAGATCGCCAGATGGAAGAAGGACATACAGTCCCTTGCTGTCTGTCACAACTTTGTCGTAACCCTCCCGTCCCTTCCCAGAGGGTCACCCCAGGCATCAGGAAGGAACAGTGCATCTTCCCAAAGGCATCTTCTGTCATTGCAGAATGGTTCCCTCCAATATTTCCAAACTTCTGCTGGTCATTGTGCCCATTAAAGTCTCCCTGCAGAAATAGGGAATGCACTAGAACTACAAACTGGGAATTCAAGCCTGATGACAGGCTTGCTTCTCCACTCAAATACAGCTAGACAACCCCAGGGTCAATGGATCATTGTCCTGATATACGTATTGCCTACTTCACTGAACATGAAGATTTGGCTCACTACATTTCAGTCTGATTTTTTTGTACAGGAGTCTCTGCAAATAAGGTATTTACCTCCATATCCAACTCCTTCTATATTAAAGCATTTTTTTGTTGTTCTGGTAAAAAGAAAAAATAATAGTATGCTTCAATCTTTAAAAGAGTCATATCATTATTTTCCACAGAATTGAGTGTGCCATGCATTCCTGTACTTTAGTTCACAGCAGACAAAAAAAAAAAAAACAAAACCAGACTTAGTAAATATAGTTGTTTACTGTAAAACAAGGGACAGAAGTAGAAAGAGAAGCCACTTAATAGGTCCCTCTGTGGATTCTGCTACCAAGGGGGAAACAATACTCCCCATGGAGTTGCTGCATGTTTTATACTTATTAATAACCAGGAAAATGAAAGATCCATAAGCCCACTGAACTCTTCACTTCCTCCCCCTTTAAAGATTTTAGGAATGAGCTCAGCTCTGAGTGACGATTAAAAATCACCCAGTTATGTTCCTAAGCAGCAGTGCTCAAATTGAAGATTTGCTTGTGCTACCCAATGCTCCCTCCTTCGCTATTCTACACTACAAAGGAAACAGGGCAAGCTCCAAGCTATCACTTGAAGATATTTCACAGTTTTGCAGGCTCTAGTAGAAGGAAATAAATCTCTCTAGAGGAAGCAGACAGTAGTGGTCCACCCCTCATCCCCACACTGCCCCACAGCTACTGAGACCAGACCACTTGGATCTGATGGAAAGGACACCAGCCAGGCAGGAAACTTGGTTTGTAAGCCCACCTCGAAAAGCATCCTTATTTCTACGCACCTTGTGCTGGAGAAACACCATCTACCAAACAGCGATCTGTGTCAGCTCACATCACCACAGAGTTCTCGGCAAGGCAGAAGAAATTCAAGGAATTAAGACAGGAATAAGGATCGCAAGTTATTAGCTAAATAAAAAAACCCCAAACACCTAAAGGTAAAATAAAGGTCTATTAGAGGAGCAGAGCAAGGTAATTAGCAGTGAGCAGTGGGAGGTTTCTGTGGCTCAGTGGCCTCCTGTCTGGACCATTCTAGACCATCCTTTCACACAATGTGGAGCCAAACTGCCTTGCCCCATCTGGAGCTACTGTCTGCACTATTCCATTAAGAGTCCTGTACTAACTTATCAGACTCCAAAGCTTAAGAAAGTATTTGGTAATAAACTGTGTCAGCCAGAAAAAAAAAATTACAAACTTTGCCGTGAAATACTGCATCAATACTAATAAAGAGACAGAGACAGGAAATTGTATTAAATCTCGGTTCATTACTCTGCAGCTCTCCTTCTCAAAATCTTCCGCAAGAAGCAGAGTGCCATGCTCACCAAGATACCCCCTATCACTCCACTTCCAACTCCTACCAAGCATTCATAAAACAATTCTCCTTGCCAAAAGTGCTGCTGTTCTTGCACTTCTTCATGGGCGCTGTTTTCTGTGTTTCCTTCCACCTCATTTGCTGCTAACTTCTGTTCCCAAGTCAAGGATTTTTGAAAGTTCAGATCCACTAAGTCACTTCGGATCACTCTGACCCCAAAGTAGACCCTCTTGATGACTTTGAATGTCTTCAACAACTGCACATCGCATCGGTAAGTCCCTGCATCAGACTCCCTAGTAGGGGAAAATCTGACGACAGAATTGGGGTTTTTGAAAGGTTTGAACAGTACATTATTTGTCGTGATAAGGCCTTGGGCAAGGCTCCACCTATAGCTATAGGCTTGGCTACTAAAGCCGACTACGTCCGAGGTCATGCAGCTGAACTGGAAGGGTTTGCCCACGGGGACGGTGAAGTGGAGTAAACCACAAACCCAGCTGGTCAGGCAGTCGGACCTGTGCAAGGTACAATTCCTCCTCTCTCCAGCGGGAGTGATCTCGCACATCTCCTCCAGTTTGAAGCCCAGCCCACAGGTGACACTGCAGGATGTGGTGTTGACTGCAACTTTCGCTACAACTGACTTCAGCTCTGCTGGGATGGTAACTTTTTCAAAGGAAACTACCAATGGCAGACAGAAAGCACAAGGTAATATCCCAAGGATGTGGCTGTTCCCCAAGGTCTTCATATTGGGGTTATCAATCAGACATGCTACTTTCTAAAGCCACGCAAATCCAGTAGTCAAAAAACCACAAAATCATTCTTTGTAAATCTTCAGACTTAGTATTTCTGAAATCCCACCAGTATCATCTTCAGGACCTAATCCTTCCAGTAGGAAAAATCCCCCAAGACAGGCTTGAAGTACAACACTGCTAAAGAAGATGCAACACATTACTATGTTGGTCAGAATGTGAATAGTTCTTGTAACAAGGCAATAGAATGTTTTAATCCACTATATTCCAGCAAATGGGATCTATTTGACAATTTAAAAAAGATTAAGTCCTCCCTTCTCTGTAAGATTTTATGTCCTGTTTTAGATTAATTTCCACTGTAAAGAAGTACTGTTCCAGTTTAATTTTCCCACCAAACTATAAAGCAATGTAAGTAATCATTACTGGAAGCCTTAAAATAATGTTGTTGAGCATGCGGAAATCATAATTCCCTATGCAGCACCTGCACAGTTCTGTCTTATATACACGTATCCCAAAAGTACTCCTCAAATTACCAAGATCACGAAAACACGATTTCAGCCTCTAGAGTCTGATGGCACTGATATCCAAAGGAAGCTGAACTGTATTTTATCACTGGTGATACCCATCTCTATGTAGGGCTCAGCAGAGTCGCTCACATCTCCGCGAGCCTGCGTTCCCAGGGGAGCGGTGCCAACATCACAGTCCACCTGCCCGGGTCAGAACGCGGCCCCAAACCTTCCGAGGGAGAACAAAGAACTCCCCTACGTGTGAAGCCAAATCAAGTCCTCCGAGATGAGGACTCAGCATAAAAGCATCGTATTAGGCTCCTGACATCCACTATTGGACTCAGAAGGGATTCAACAGCACTGGCCTCACGGCATCACTCAGAGGAGCTGCGAGCCGAAGCCCCATGCTCTGTGTCATGTACAGCCACCGACTCCGAAGAGAGTTACAAGCCAAAATCTCCACATTCAACCGATGCATCTGTAAAACAGAAACCACTTGTATGCTGCCATTGCAGCAAAACGCTTGAAAAGGAGACATCCCAGTGTAATTCATTTAGTGCTCAAGTATTCCAAAAAAATAATGCACTACTAAAAAAGTTCTTCATGAAAAAAAAAATCAAAGTTACTTATTTTTGATGGAGTCAATAAACTATGGTCAAGGCAGTTCAATAGTGTCTCCTTACCAGCAACTGAATTATGGATTGCAGAAAGGATTTGGATTGCCACGTTCTTCAACAGCTCTGCTAATGAATATCCACACTTCTCTTCCTAACAATCCTTAATTTCTTAAAATGAAGACTTCTGAAGATCTACTATATGTATTTTCCACATTCAATTTCCCTGGAGGTGCACTCTACACCCAGCATGCTTTGTGTTCAGCTCCCCTTTCACGTGTCTGCCTCAGAGTGCCGAGGCTGCACTCAGGTACACAGGGGTTTTATTAGACTACAAATTTACTCCTCCCTCTTGAAAAGAGATCATCAACTAAGTGCCACACAAAGAAACCAACCAACAACACACCAGCTGTGGTGAAGGCACAATATATTTGTGTTTGCACCAGAGCTGTGTTGTAGGATTCCTAAACATTGTCACAATATAAACAATGATGGTTGTATGGAAAATCCAAGACTTACCCATTGACTTTAGGAAATAAAACATACCTCTTTATTTACAAACACAAAAACTAACATCACTGCTATATACTACCATCAAGCCAGTATCTGACAAATATTGTACAAAACTACAGATACCAAAAAATAAAATAAGAGATGGAAGAAAATAAACCAACGACATATACACTGTACAGAGAAGTTTTAACAGAAACGAAGGCTGAAGTCTGTGGCAAATCATATGCTTTAAAACAATATAGAGAACCATTGCCTTTGCATCTTTTAAAGCTTGTGGGATCAGCCACACCATATATGGGTGGATTTGACGTAACAATGTTCCAGGAAAGATGCGAGTCATCCTACAGGCAGAAAGAACAAAGAAAACTAATACTGTACGCAAGGGAATGGATTTCATTAAATGAAGCAGGCCACTGTACCAAAGCAGGAAATGAAAATACCAGTTTCAAAAAACCTGATTTGAAATGTCTCCTCTCCTCCCATGCTTCTATCTCATGCATCTACTGCATACTTCTGACTATAAATTAATAAATCTCTTTATGACTCCTCTTCTTGGTTTTTAATGTCTGCAGGATACTTTGAAAATTTAAATACATAGTGATAATCTCAATAATTACATCTGGGGAAAAACTGAAGTAATTGCACAGGAACTATAAAAGTCTATAAAACAAGGGGCATTGGGAATGAAAACTTTCTTTTAACAGGCAGTTGGTCTAGCACAGAAAGGTGTCAGGCTGTAGGTATCAGATAGAGAAAGTGTCTCTTGCCATTCCCACAAGGAAAATATCACAACCATCTTCAAGGAATAAAAGGTTAAAGCATGGCTGGGAATGAGCTGTTAGCATTCATCATTCTTCCATTCTTGATCCAGAAGTTTGGAGGGGGGCGGAGGGGAACAAAAAACTGAAAAACTACTGTTTCAGTTTGGAGAAATATTGGTTCTGTTTTTTCTCTAACTGCCAGTACCTACCAGCTAAGGAAGAAACCAATTGTTTCTGGTAGGGAACCTCACAGGAAAGAGAAAGAATAAAAAAAACATCTGCAAGGACAGAAAGAAACTGCCAACACAGCTTTTCATATCACAGGCTAGAAGAAAGCATATCCACTGAGTATTTTATCTAGAGCTACTTTCACTTGTTCCTTCTCTCTCCCATAAGCAGAGTCATCCTTCATGTCTAAAATATTCACAATATGAAGATTCATTCTTTGCAGACTTCAGAGGGGGTCTTGATTCTTCACATTAGATCTCTATCGACTTGAGATGAAATCAAACCTGGCACATAATCAGCAGCAGCGTTTCTCTAAGCATGTCAGCATAGAAGACATCACACTGAGCTAACAGAAAAGCTGATAAGGTAATACAGCTGGCATAGAAGGATTTACAACTCACCAAAATGAAAATTAACAGCAAAGAAAGGGAAGTTTGCAGGATACACAGTCATACGGCATCAGGCATAAAAATACACACTTTGGGTGTTCTTCAATCCAGGAACAAAGCAAAAAAATATTTAAAAGACAACGGCTGATAAGATCTGGAGTGGCAGAGTGTTGGGTACCAGCTCACTTTAGAAATAGTTATATATGTCAACACAAAGGCAGTCCAATTAGTCTCTTTGCAAATCACATGACCTGAGAGTCAGCATCTTACACTGTTCGATGAAGAGGCAGTTAAGGAGGAATGAAGGCCGTTTCCTCTTCCATATTCATTTCTTACAAAAGTCACTCCCTGAATCCATGAACAATCAGTCTGCTGTATTAGTCAGTCCACTCTGACTGAGCATGTCATCTATTTTCCACATTATGGTGTCAATATAGGAAAGAATACAGGAAGATAGAGAAGAATGTCTTCATAACAATTCTGAGATTGCACCACCTGCTAAAGAGATCAAAGACAGGTGAAAAGTAAGTAACCAGACTCCAGAAAGCAGAGACCACCAAATACGGTAGCGTTTCCAGAAAAAAAAATGAAAGAGAACAAGATTTTCTAGATAAAGCCATTCTTTTCAGAATGAGATATAATCAACAAGATACTATCTACGACAAATTAAGATCTACAGTATAACTGCATTTGTATTTGAGATCACGTGCACAGGCATAGACAAGGCGGCTAAGGAACTCTGAGCCTTTACTCCAAAAAGTTGCAAGCAAACTTACCTGGTGTACAATTTTTTGATTCATCAATCCCAAAAATCTGAGAGCAAAGGACAACTGAAAACAACAAGTTCCACCTAAGTCTGGGTTAAACCAGATTGCTGTAAGAATTTATTCTAAAACTATAAAATGGATCGAGCTTCTCAGTTTGTTTATACCGAAACCTGATTTTGACATAGCTTTAAGAATAAGACGTTTACTGCCAGACTGCACAGTACAGTGACACAGACGCACTTGCGCCCGGCTCCAAGTTCCAGCCATGCAGCATGCAGAAAGACACTGTATATTATGTCGTATCAGCAAACAGTTTCCAGAGGAGAAACGCTTGCTGTGTGACTGTTTTAGTGACTGGTTAGTTACTTCAGAAAGCAACAGCACAAGGAACTAGCAGAGTTAACAGCTTCAGGCACAAGAGACAGAAAAGGCAGTCTGGGTCCAGGATCCCAGGCAGGTGGCCATTTGAATTTGGAAGTGCGTATTTGTGGTGTGGTGGAACACCGGCAACCCCAAGAAAAAACTGGCTGCCCAAAATAGGATTCTAAGTGCAAGCCGTAAAGAGAACAAAGGAAGACAGACATGAATTTCATGGAGTAAAAGACTACTGTGAGCTTGGAAAGATCCAAGTGACAGTTTCTTTCAGTGCACAATCTGTTCTCATAACATGACTCATATAGACACTTCCAACACTGACTACTGAGATCTACTGCATGGATCTTATTAGATCCTCTTAAGTCAACAGCACTGTAGAAAGGAGCACAATAACAGGTCCTAATGAGAGACAGCAGTCCATCATAACAATATTGATTATTTGCCTATATCTCAATCAAGCTAAAGAATGCCACCATGGAAAAACACCTTAAAGTGCTTACAGGCAGCAAAAACTAAAAGTAAATTTTAGAAAGCTCTACCACCTCTGATAGATGGGCAAAGTAAGTAGGGAACTTGGGTCTAAACCCATTTGTTTGTAAGAAAAGAAAATTTCCATTCTACAGTGTCCAAAAACCAAAGCTAACTGTACTGGCACAGGTATGCACAATCCAAGCTTAGCAGCAGTAAAATTCCACTGCTGTCTTTTATAGCAAGTCAGGCTATAACAACTGCATGAAAGCATTAGAAACAAAACCACACAAAAATCCTCCCAAATACAGCTTTGCAAGGACGTGTAAAAAAACAAGAAAGGAGTCTGTCTAGAATGTTGCTTCATTTGAAACACGTTAGAGGAAATGGGAGTATTATTTTCCCAGCTCTCAGAACAGACCAACGCAATAGTGATCACAAGCTGCAAGAAGAAAGTACACTGACATCTGTCTGCAAATGTAGATCAAGCGAATTAGTAAAACAAGTTGATAACAAAGTTCCATAAACATACCTTGAAAAAGTTGAACAAAAACACTTGCTATTAAAACTACTTCTCTGAAAACAGACTGCTTATACAGCCACTTAAACATGGAAAAGTCAAAATATCCAGCTTTTTTTTTTTTTGAAGCAGGTGATGACTGAAATTTGTTTTGGAAGCCACTTTGTTAAGTTTCCAGTGCACGATCCTTTCTCATTTATATCCTTTTGCATACGGTCATGTTAATTAGCAGCACAGTAAAAGAAAGCAATCAACAGGCCTGCTGATAAAACTAATGGTTATGCTCATTTGGTCTTCAAACCGGTCTTGTCCATCCAGCATGGTACAACAGAGCGGTCAGGATGTGTAACAGATGCCAGCAAAGACACCTGAGGATCCACACAATCCAGTAATTCCTTACTATCATACATTAAAACATACTGGATGCCCCCTAATGACTTGAAAAATCAAAAGAGAATCAGCCTATCTGGCAAATCTGACACTAGAAGCTAAGCAGTACCTCCCAGGCTACAAACAAGGTCTAAGGATATTCTTGTGTATCTGTTTAATTTCTAGATTTTGCAAGGTGCAGTGTGAAAGGATTAAATAGAAGCAAGCCCAGAAAACATCCACCATGTTTTTCCACATATAGACTAAGTTTCCTTTATCCCATTCCCTTTTTCAGCAAATAGCAATTATCAGTACTAGCACAAGCAACATAACAGGAGCTGAGCAGGAAGGACAATGAGCAAGGTGGGTAGCATAGGACCAGCAGTGAGGGAAGGAAGGGGGGGGAGGAATAAAATCACTTCCGTACAGTCTAAAATCCACAGCAGCAGCTGCTGATTCAAGGAAATGCAAAATTTGATAGATCAATTACATTGTGTCTTTGAAACTGTTTATATATCAACCCTGGGTTCTTCATTACAATCTAAAAAAAAAAAAAAAGTTCACATCACTTAATCCAATCATGTGCTTTCTTTACTGTGCTTGAATGAACTTTTCCCAAATAAGAAACTGAAATAGCAAATGAGACAGATGGGAAACACTTGGTCCCTCTGAGACTAAGTCTAGACCCAGACAAAGCTGACTGCAACAGTCCTGTTTTAGTACACAACCAACAAAATATGACCAAAAAAAGAAAGGGGGGGGGGGGGGGCAAGAAAAGTCCACCAAAACCTATCCTCATTTACAGCAACTGTACTTTCTGGAATTTAACGAAGGCTGCTGTATAGCTAGGAATAGAAAATTCAGCCCCTGAATTTTATCTCAGGGGTCATTTATCAAGTGGACCATTATCAATGCTCCATTTCCTAATTCTGCCTACAGAATTTTTCTGTTCTTCATCACTGCCTAGTATTGATGGCACAAAGTATCAATTTCAGCTTCAGAATCCTTCACTATTCACATTTCCCCCCTCAAAATCGACCCATCAAAACCTAACATTGTTACTGTTTATGTAAGAATTGATAGAAGTTATTGAAAAGATTCAAGTTATGAAAAGACATTTTGCTTCAGAAATGGTGCTCAATCTCTATTAAAAACCCTACATGCTCTTTATATGCAATAACACAGGCATGGATATCAGTTTTATTACAAATATTGAAAGCACTCCCACTTAAAAAAATGTAAAATTTTGCCTATCCTTGACAGCAGCTAAACATTTAGTAAGCAAGTGCCATTTGGGAAGATAAAATGCTATGACTATATTAAGTCAGGGTCTGTACAAAGCAAGGCCACCAAGCAAGCCAACGACGCTCACGCTGGGTTCCTTACCTGTCAAAGGCTGTCCCAGCTCCGCCTGCACTTTACCCTTCGCTGCTCCTTCCAGAGGTAAAGCACCTCTGTCCCCTTTGTAGAGTTTCGGTTTAAATGGAGAATCTTTGTCTTTACCTTTTGATCCTTTAGGCCTGCCTGCTTGCTTCTTCTTGGATTTACCATCTCCCTTCACACCCAGCAGCGGATGGACTTCTGTGGAGAGACAATGTGTTACCAAAGTGAGTTATCCCTTAAGATGCTTGTATCAGCACATACAGCCCTTAGTGTTAAATACAAACAGCATTAAAAATTACAGTTTCAGGATGCCTTTTCTCATTCCTAGCTTGCAAAATGCCAGCAGATCTGCAGAGTTGGTGGCTATTAATAACTGTTGTAAGAAGTGACTTCAAAGGAAGGAGAAAATTAGGGAGTGACCTTCTGAACTTCTGGTCTTCAGACAAAGTTAAGGCAAAGCTAAAAACCACCTCAGATGCAGAATAGGCACTAAAACAATGGCAGCTTCTACACACCATCATTAGGTACTCCTTGTAGTTCAATGTTGGTGGTTTTGGGCTTCTTCTTTGGTGCCTGAGGTCCATCAGAGGAGGACTGCCTCTTCTTCTCGGATCCTATTCCCTCATCAGTTAAAGAACTCTGAACCGCATCTGGTGGAGGTCCATAGGGGTTTTCTTCTGGATCTTCAACTTCAGGAGCAATGGGTAAGTAAAGCAAAGCCTTGGAGTCCTCCAGTTCTTCATCACTGAAAAGGAAAAATATTTGCTTTCATTTAAAACTTGTGGGTTTTTATAACATATTATACAGGAAATATTAGCAATAAATTTTGTATTCATACTTTAAACAAAATATTCTTTCACCTGCTACAGAAGGCAGCAATGGGATCCACACTAGTTACATCCACTTCTTCATCTTCTGCAGCATCAGCACCTGAGAACCAGAGAAAAAAGACAAATTAAAGACAGTAAGGAAAAGACCGAATTACTTAGAAAGAATGGGACTGACTGCTTAAATGTCTAAACATGCAGAAGTGAGAATTAAAGCAGAAAACAAACCTAAAGTATCTCCTCTTAAATCCATCAGGTTCTTATTTGTCTATGTTCTCATACAGACCTATTGTTATAAAACACCAGTAATAAAGCTAGATACAAGATTTAGAATCTTCTAAATGTTTTGTTGTTTTCACTAAACTAGTTCTGAATCTGATTAAATTTATTTTAATGCTTAATTCCCACAAGCCAACATTACACTTGAATATTAGAAACTGCTAAACAACAATTAATCTAAATATGAGAAGTGCTGCAAAGCCTGGTAATGAGGAGAGCTCTGTGGTATGCTGGGAATAATCCTTATTTCTTTCCATAGCTTAACCATAGCCTTTCACAGTACACAATTTTTTGGCACCACCAAGTGGCCAGGTTGCACTGCTACTGATTCAAATTCAGCACTGCCGCTGTTGAGAGTTAGCTGTCTATTTGCTGCTGCTTTCTGCTCAAACATGCATTGGAGATGGGAGACATTTCTAAAAAATGTTGCGCATCAATTGGCAGGAATCATATTGATTGTGTTAGTTCATACATCTTCATTTATCCATTCCTGTTTTGTCATTTAATACCCATGTATACTACCATGACCGCTAGTTTTAATTTTTACTATGGTCATGTAGTCAGACTACCAACTATTTGCTACATAGAAACCCACTTTAAGCAGTACCTGTCTGTTCTGGTTCACTCTTATCTTCATCTTCAATGTCAAATTCTGACTCTCTCTCTTCATATTCTACATTTTCATCCAGCTCTTTGAAGTCAGGTGCAAAGGCACTCCAGTTTTCCTAAACCACAAATTCAGAACAATTTTTACCTTATGCAAAGGAACAGCAGCTGTAGTGAGGACTCGTGCAATTAAAACCTCATTCTGCATTAAAATCCCGCAAGCCACACACAAGATCACAAAAAAAAAAAAACAAAAACAAACAAACAAACAAAAAAAATGAAGCCTCGGTTAGGTCCACAGTCATACAGCAAATTAGGAATTGCACAAGTTAGTTCCTACTGAAAATACAACATTGTAATATTCCTTAAACATTGCAATTTACTTCATAAAACAAAGCTGTGTGTTCACATTTAGCCACTTCAGTTTTGGCTCGCTCGCTCACTCGGATTTCCTATGCTTAAACACCACATTCAGAAGGACACCATTCCCACATAAAATGTCCCTGTGATGATATTTAAGAATTAATGCAAAGCTTAACTAGTTCAGCGGCTGAAGTATGAGAACCCTCCTCACATTCAACAAGATGGTAAACATATGTCAAGTTAGGCAGGTGAACCTAAAAAGCTTGTTGAATGGGGATTTAATAAAGGATTTCAACATGCAACCATACAGTCTACTAGGATGGAGACCACTGGGGAATCCTCTTAAGGAAACCATCTAAAACACTTACCACTTGATTCTGAGCCCATATTGATACAACACCACTTGAAATAGAAGCTATGATCGGTCGGACAGGATGCCACTAGATTTATTTGAAAGAGAAAAGAGGAGGAACTTCATTGGTAAATGGAATGAAGAAAGGTTACTTTTCAAAACAACAAGGAACGTAGTAATAGCAGACAGTTTTCTTACTGCTACATCCAAGAGTAGCTCTCCTCTGGTCCCATGGAGAATTTTCACTAGGTTTCCAATACTCTTCTCCCAGATGTACAGGGCATGCTGTCGTGCTGAACCTGCCACTATATATTCACCGTCACCAGAGAAACAGCACTTCTTCCATGGTGTCCTGCGTGCAAAGACAGCATCACAAGTTAAACGGTTAAACAACAGCAGAGCATGGACGTCGGAGGACTGCGGAGTGGGCTTGTTCTTCAGACTGAGGTCTTACATACTCCCAACCACAAATAATAGTTAAACTTCAAATCAAACTGTGACAGGTTTCAACATATCTGTCCATTACACTGAGTAAGATACCAAACTACCCTTCATCCAGAGACTCCCATTAGTGCCGAGCACACAAACCTCACCTTTTCAAGTGAGGCTGACCAGCCATTCTACTGCCTCTTACCGGTTCACTAAATCCTGCAGCTTCTGCATCGGTTCAGGCTCCCCGTCTCGTCCACAAGTTAGAATTTCACGGCCATCGTAGACCCTGATTATCCGGTCCGCTGTGTTTATTAAAAAGCAGCTGTAGAAAGGAGGACATAGAACATGCATTGCATTAAAAGACTAAAGATTAATTGAAAACTATAGGGTAGATTGACAGAGCATACAAGGTCTGAAAAAACCCCACAGTTCTTTCACGGAACATATTCTGATTCTTTTTATTTCCTTAAAGTTACCACTTGATAGACGAAGTAACTCACCTTCCTTTCCGAGCAAATTCAATCGATTTAATAGCTGTGGTGTTGCTGGTTCCAGTTGTCACTCTGAAGGAAGCAACAAGATCCTGAGTGTCTGTTTTTAAGACCAAGATCTGAAGATTAAGGAGACAGAAAGCAATCAGCATCTTCATTATAACTCATTCCCCTCTTGGTACCTTTAACATCAACTACTAACGCTGACAACAGAAGCTTCAGAAATCTACACAGGAATAGTTGGGATTCTGCAACTGTAGTTCTACTACAGTTTCTGTGACAGTTCTGCAACATAAACATTGGCTTCTTTACACTGGAAAAGGATCCAACAGACACGGTCAAAGACAACAGCAACACAAAGACCTAATTCAGACAAAGGCTATAGTCTAGAGATCTTCAAAGATAAAACACGATGCTTTATTCAGAAGATCATATCAATGCAATATCAATTATTCAAGAGACGTCGAGGAAGCTTAATTTGTATACTAAAACAAAGAATGCAACCCAGAAACGTTAAGTATCTTGATAAAAGCAGGAAGCAATCTAAGCTACTGCATCCAGTGTCACCTGCTAAAGTCTCACCTTCCCCTTGGCATTGCCCGTATAAATGTATTCCCCTCGCCTGTCAAAGGAGGCCACAACATTGAGATCAGAATCATCATCCACAGGTAGGACAACATGTTTGGAGTCTGACAGCGTTAGCATCACTGGCGCCGACTTCATGGGACAAACCAAAACTCTGTTTCTGCAAAGCAGAAAAATAAGAGGTAGCAGTTTCTTCTCTGGAAAAGAATTTCCATATTTAGATGCAGAAAAAAACACCCCAATCTATATCAAGAAATACAGAATACCGCTGTATTTTTATCTTACTTTGTCTTTGTTAATTTAATCGCAAAATGACATTAAGCTGGTGTGTACTTTAACTTCCTTTCTTTCTCTGGAAGCTTCTCCAAGTTTATGCAGTAACTTGTAAGCTCAATGAGACATTTCTATATACGCTTCCAAGAATCATTCCCTTGTTTCCCCTCCTCCCGCACTGATATTTTCATAACAAAAAGAGCCACAAAAAAATCCAGTTAGGGTCCTAATCATAAGATGATACACCAAAATCATCTATCCAAGTTGGAAAAATCACTTTGCAAACTGCAGTAAAAGCTTTGAATAATCATTAGTTCTACCAAAATAAGAGCAGTTCTACCAAAACGAGAGCATTCCACCCTTTTTCCACAGGACTTACTGGTCTCGAGGGTGGTACTGAACTTTCAAGATAGGCGAAGGAAATCGAAATCTCTGGTCGCAGTCTCCGGAGAGCACATCCCATTGCGACACAATGTTATCGGTCGAAGCACTCACCAGTTTGTGACCATCTCGACTCCAGCTACAGTAATGAGAGGTGGTCCAAGTAAAAGTTACTCCTTAAATGCGTAAGACGTGCCTACGGCTTAAAATTATCAGACTCAGATGTAAACCTGTTAGCGTGAACAATAACCTAACATCCAAAAACTTAATAGCCGTAACATGCTTCTAAACTCTCTTAAAGGAAACTATCCTGAAATGTAGCCGAGTACCCCACAGCGGGCTGGCGTTTCAGCGGTCAACACGCCCAGGTGTTAAGAGCCGTCAGGGCATCAGCGCACCCGAGGCTCAGCAAACACAGGCACAGACAACCTCTAACAAGAACGAGAACAGCCTTTCACACCTGGTGCGTAAGCTACGAGCTCAATTACCGCTAAAGGTTGAATTCGGTTGCCCCGAGCAAAAAAAACCAAACAAAACAACAAAACCCCGAGCGTTTTCTCACCATAACGAGCAGACGGGGTGAATGTGAGCGCTTATGATTTTGGCGATGCCCCTGGTGAGGAAGTCCCAGATGACGATGCGCCCGTCGTTGCAGCCCACGGCCAGCAGCGTGCCCCAGCGATTGAAGGTGCAGGTCAGGGCCATGCTGATGCAGTCCAGCGTGCCATCGGCCTCCTGCGGGGAGAGGGCAGCGGAGGGGGGGGGTCAGGCCGCCGCCGCCGCCGTCCCGCCCGGCCGCCGAGCCGCTCGCAGCAGCCGGCGGGACGGGGGTAGCCCCGCGGGGCGGGGAGGACGTTTACCTCGGGGTAGTTCTGGCCGAAGGACTCTGCAACGAAAGGTAAAGACGGCGTTTAGGAGTGAGGCGAGCCCGGCGACCCCGCGGCCCGCTCCGCCTGAACGCGCCCCGTTCACGCTCCTCCACCGGCGGGGAGGTGGATCGATACCCGCCCGCAGGCGGGCTCCCGGCCCGGCCCGGCCGCCCCTCTCCGTCCCCGGCCCCGGCCCGGCCCGGCCGCCGCTCTCCGCCCCCGGCCCGGTCCCCGCAGCCCGAACCCACCGAGCAGCTCCAGGTTCATCGCGGCCGCCGTCCCGCTCCCTCCGTCCCCGTCGCCGAAGGACCCCGCTGAGGGGAAGAGGGGGGGGGGGGGGGGCCTAAGCTTGCGCTGCGCCGCCCGGGCGTTCGCCTTAACGAATCCCCCTGCCGCTCCCGTCCACCTACAGCTCCGCGGTCCACCGGCACCTCGCAACCCGTTGACGACCCGAACCGGGATCGCCGGACCCAGCGCAGTCCCCCTCACCCCGCGGCGGCGGGGCTCGGTAGCGCGGCGGGGTTCAGGCAGAGCCACGGGCAGCCCGGCGCCTGCGCGCCGAAGGTTCCGGGCGGGTCCCGCCGCCGCAGAGCCGAAGGTTCCGGGGGCGGCGGGGAACGATCGTTCACAGCGGGTTTGGGTTTGTTGGGTTTTTTTTGTTTTGTGTGTTTTTTTTGTTTTTTTTTTTTTATTGTGCAGCGCCCGGTAGGCAAAGGCTGAACTCACAGTCGCGTCTCTGACAACACCCGGAGCGCAGGGGAATGAGAGGGGTTAGTACGGCGCGGGTCGGATACAAAAAAAATTAAAATAAAACCCCACAACAATAATGATAAAATACAACAGTTGAGCTCGGTCGTTCTGGTTATTGCACTTTTTGGTAGGCGCTCGGTAAGGCGGTTACATTTTCCTATAACGCCGTGACATGGGCCAGGCGGGGCCCCGCTCCCCGGCCAAGCAGGCGAAGCCGCTGTAAAAACATGCAGTGCTCTTTTATTTTTAAGCCCCGCGGGAGGTTGAAGCGGATAAAGGGCAGCTTTCTCCTGAAAAGAACAGTGATGCTTTAGGGAAAAAAAAAAAAAAAAAAGTTACTTGTGTAACTTTTAGTGGTCCCCTTCCCCAAACACCACACCAGTGCAGCCCAGGCGCCCGGGGTGGGATATGAGGAGAGCCCAGCCAGCTCCCTTCCAGGTAAACACCGCGCCTGCTTCTCAGTCCTAAAAGAAAGCATTTAGTCTAAGAAACAATCCTCTGAATTAAGGTAGGTATCGGGTGCTTCAAGACACAACAAAAGCAGGATCAGGCTGCCGCAGCCCTCCAGACCATTCCTTGTCCCGTACGGAGCGAGTGCATTTTCCCCCAGCTTGTCCCACTAAGTGTGGTGTGAAGGAAAGGCTTAAAACTGGGCTGGGGAGGCTGAAGGGCAGAGCAAGTTCCTGCTGTGCTTGAGCCTTGCACTGACCTAGCGACTCTTCAGCATGTAAACCTCACCGCAGTGACCTTTGTAAACAAAGCTTGGGGGTTTTTTTGTTTGGTTTGCATTCCCCCCCCCCCCCCCCCCCAAAGTCATTTTAGGCCTGATCTCCACTTCAGGCTTAGAGGAAGGAAGAGAGGAGGTTGGCTCCTCGCTGTTCACAGAAGTCAGCCTCAGCCTCGGGGATTGAGCTTGTTTTAAGTAGCAACACTCACACTGCTGGAACAGCACACGCTGGTTTGTGTCCATATACAACAGAAGCCAGTCCACGACCTGGTTACATGTGGTACATTGTACAATGCACAAGTTATAAATACCCTTTTACAACACAACATTAAAACATACTGTAACAAACATCTTCAGTAGATTGAGGTGATAAAGGTAGCCTTATCTGGGAGAAGAATGCCTGCTCAGCTCAGTCTCACTGCACCGGGCTCAGAGGTGTTTGAGTTTGGTACCACTTTCAATTTACAGTCTGTGGAATCTTTTAATAAAGCAATTACTCGCCTTGTTTTCCTTGCTCTGATGGGGGGGGGGGGGGGGGGCAGGATACTAGTTTTGAAGACAAACAGGGTATGCGAAATCAGGCAGACTTTATACCCAGTGGAGAAAAAAAAATGCAGAGAAGTAGCTGTACTGAGTTTGGGAAGAGCTGCAGATCTACAATGCTGCACATGCAAAAAGACAAACCAAATGGAAACAAGACATTAAGGTAGCTACAAATAACAATAAAAAGGCATCAGATAAGTGTCTGGAGATGGCTACACAGGAAAAGCTATACAAGACATTTCTGGAATTGCATATACAGAGATTCAAATTTTATTCATACATTTATTATTTACACAAGCTACCTCTACTCATTGCCAGAGACTGACCTTGACTCTCCTAGTTTTAAATAAGCGTTACTAACCACCACACACAGCAGAACAGAGTTAATACTGTTAGTGTCATAGGTGGCATCAGTGTGCACCAAGGCAGTGAAACGCCTAACGATTCTACTTTGGAAAAGTATTCGTTCTTCTGCGCATGTGGTTCTTGGTTGCTGCAGTTTCAGCTGGAGCAGCTGGCAAGGCCGTATCTGTATAGAATCATACTGTTAATGCCATCACAGACCAGAAAAATGCCCACATGTGCAGGTAAGTAAAAAAGGGGTTTTTTTAATATAAAAAAGCGCATTAATTCTGTTTATTGCACAAAGAAAGGAAGATTTAAACTGAACTAATACTGCAGGGTTATGTATCCCTTTCCTTTGTTCAAGCTGTTTAACAGGCAGGCTATCAGTTGTAATTTTGCTGTATACTAGCCAATAAATTCCAGCAACAAAGTGCAGTAATGCCACATGCCTACACTACTTTGGATGCAGCGTGCTCACTTTCCTGGGAAACAAAGCCATTGCACGCCCATCCTCTGCAGCTGGGAGGAACAGTAAACCCAGGGAGAACTTGCCAACTCAGTATTTCCTCATGTAGTAAACAAGGTGCATTTTCTATTTCAGCCTCCACCCTGTAAGTATTTTACATTAAGATCAACCAATCTTGGCCCAGAAATGCAAAAGGCAAGGATGTTATTTTCAGAAGCAGCCTTCTTGGGAAGGGCAGCAGGACCACCCCAGCCCATACCTTCCTTGTGAAGGATTCCCCTCCCCCCTGATTTTTTATTCTTTTCAATACAGCCAAATTAGAGATCCCAGAGTGAAACGATAGATGAACGGACACAGCCACAATACACAGCTACTGAAGAAGAATGAATGACCTGTTTTCCCTCAAGCATGCTCTCACCAAGCATGTGACTTTAAAAACGCTGAAGAAACCTTATTTTTAAAAATATGCCTGTCAATAGTTAGCACAATTTAAAACTGTCATTGCCTTTACAACTAATTCAAACCCCAAACTTAATTAAAATGAATTGGCATTTTCCCCATGGACAGTCATTAGTTGTAATGACTTTGTTTCAGAATTACAATATGTAATCTCTGAGCAGTCTTCCATTTTACCAGAAGACTGTAAAAGAAAGGTCAGGTTTCTTCAGACATTCAAATAACTATTATGAAGCAAAATTATCAGGAAGAGAGCTTGTTTACAGAAGAGGTGAAGGGTACATAAGAGATAAATAGCTTATAACATGGGGTATTTGCACTGCAGTGGAACAGTAGATAAACCCCCTTAGGTAAAACACGGAAGCTTTGCTCCTGTCAATGTAAACATTTTGAGTGCTGCAAGAAGCTAATATAGATAGATGCTCTTAGCTTCTAAACACTTTCTAGCCTAGAGCTTCTGCTTTCTCCTTCCTCTCCAACCGCACTGCAATTGGTGCCAATCCATAAGTGATTGGGATAGTTATGTGTAGACAGAAGGCCACGTACGACCATCAGTTAATGGGAAGTGTTTTTACTTTACTGAGTAAAGACTGTTGTGATCAACTCCTGGCAACACAGACACTACCTGAAACACACAGGATGCTTTTCTTTGATTGGTGTTTGTGTGGGATTGGCAAAAATCCCTTTTAGTTCAACGGTGTGGATTTTCTATCTTATTTGCACAACTCCATAATAAAAGCTGCAGCAGGGTAACTAGCATCAATGGGGGTGTACCAGGGGGAGAGTTCTCTGGCTGTTATTCAAGATGGAACATCCCCAAGGTCTCACCTCTATGAGCAATCTTCTGGTTGCTATTACCTGTCCCACTCATGTTAGCTACGAAGAGCTACATCTGAAGAAGCCATCAGCAGAATTAGGGGTTCAGAATTCTCCCACAGTTAAGAATTCTTCTGCGCTTCCTTTTCAAGTAGAGTCATCCAACCCTTTATTTGGGTGCTCAGAGCTTGACTTGCAGAGCCTGTCCATGATCCCCTGCAGCATAGGTTGAACAATCCCCAAGAGAGGGCGCTGGGAGGAGTCTCCATCCCAGCAGGCTTCCATCAGCTGCCAGCATTCCTCATCAAACACCGGAAGACGCTCCGGGCGAACTCCTGGAAAATGGAGAGGGACCTGGTTACCATCAGTACACCTTAAATCTGAGAGAAGCTTTGCCTGATGCTCATTGCTCTGGTGCAGGCTGAAGTGACCAAAGTGGACTGTCTGGGGTCTAATGCTCCTGGATAAAGGCTTACATTTCAGCAGTGCTGCCGAGACATCTTTGGGAGAATTGCTGAAATCACTCAGGAGATCATGCACGCTTCCAGAGGATGGCCAACATGTGCAGTTTCACTAGAGCCTCCCCTTTGCGACTGTTTGGGAGCAAAATTAATACCCTCCCCTATTAGAAAACAAGTCCCCCCACCCCACCTGCTCATAATGGTGCCTTTGGGAGCAAGTTCAACATGAGAACAAGCAGTGAGTGCAGCCTTCTGACCAAATACAAGACTCACTCATCTGAGTTAATCTTTTTCACATGGGAAGGGGAGAGATTATATGCACAGGAACTAAGGTTACAAAGTAGTAAGGCATTCTGGTACCATGACACAGCACAAAGGATTAAGCTACCACAAAACATAGTACTACTCTAAACCTACACAAGCGTAAGAGTAAGTTTATATTTTGGGGAACGACTATCACAGTGTGTCTTACTCAACATCCAGCTTCCTCGCATGCTGCATATTAAGCATTTGAATGTACAGATCACTGCAGATTCCAGAAATTGCAAAGGATTAAACATTCTTTAGGGGATCATGCCTGGCTGATTCTGGGGTCTGGTTTACATCATAAGTGTTGTATTACTTCGCCTGGTTTAAGCAGTGTGCTAGCACAGTTCCTATGACACTGGCAAAGAGATGGTTAACTGAAAGCCTTTCTTTCTTCCCGCTAATTTTAGTTAGACTTTCAGTAGAATATGTCCAAGTTTAACTAGACAACTGTTACTCTTTAGACCATCAATGAAGCAATACAATTTGTATTTTTACCTTTCAGTTACAAGAGGATAAAAATGGATTTCCTCATCTGCTCAAATTTTACTCAAGCATAAATTATCGACCAATGGAGTTCAAATAAGCCATTTATACCTCTTCTAACATTGTTCCAAAGGTGATCTTTGCTTGCACATCTCTCGAAAGCCTCTGGTAACTTCACATGTCCCGAACAAATGTACCAAAACAGAATGCCAAATGCATAAACATCCACTGAGTTATCGTACTTTCCTGTGACAAAAATACATTTGATCAGCAGGGCAAACAACATCTTCATCACTGGAAACTGAACAGTCCAAGAACTAATTTCAGTGTTTCACTTCCTCAAATTAAAACCACAACTTTACTGCCAGAAGGCAAGACTCGTGTGAAGCCTTGGTAACACATCAGGAGTCATTGTCAAAGGTGGAGGGATAAAAGTTAAGACCTTCCAATTCTCAGAGGATTTATACACTTAACCTGTACCAGCAGTTCCCAAGCTGAGGTTCACGGACCATTGGCGGTACAGATGCTCAGTGTATTTCAGATTTAAACACCAACATTTTTTAAGACTATCAGTTCTGCCTGGCTCTGCTGCTAGCCCAGGAGTCTGTCGGAGCTGACATCAGCTTCTCAATCCAGAGAATTTATAGCAAGTTCACCCACTGAACAAGAAAAGATTGAGCACAGTAAGTGTGTAAGGGCTAAGCCAATGCTCACCTCCATAAGGTCAAGGTCTAGCCTGCTAGTCATGAGTATTTCACTGTTAGTAGTACTATTGACCTGAATAATATTTTCTAAATTAAACACAAATAGGGTTGCTTCAATTTGATTGCAATCTTGTCAAAGCAGGAACAGCATCTCAGATAGACCAAAAGGATTCTGCTAAGTGTGGTATGGACCTCTAAGTGCTACGGTAAGAGTGCTCACCAAAAAAACAAACCTTAGAAAGAGCACCTGCCAGAAGCCCAGCGCATAGTGAATTTGAACACACCCCACATGTTAGTAACAGCTTGGAAATTCCTTACAGGGGATCATTTCTGAAGTACTTGCCTATGAAAGCCAAGTATTTCCAGCTTCCTAATAACTAGTAATTTAGCTTTCCAATTGCAAGAGTATTAATCACTTCAGCAAAGATTATAAATCCCATAGTTCTCGTTCAAGTAAGCAAAAATTTAAGACTGACACTTAAAATACAGGAAAAAAATACATAGCACGCATTGTGAACAGATAGTCTTCTGGGGTTTGTTTTTGGTTTGTGTTTGTTGGGGTTTTTTAAATTATTTTTCCCTCATAAGCAAGCTGAGCTATTAATTCAAAGTAATGGCCTTCAAAATTCAACCCAGAGCAGGACAGTAGTGGATTCAATCAACGAGCATACCTGTAAAGAGCTCAGGAGCCATATGAATGGGTGTGCCTACAATACTGCCAGACATCATGGCTTCTGGTTTGCAGAACCCCAAGTCAGTGATTTTGGCTCGATTCTTTTTGTCAAGCTGTAGAAGAATTCACACACAGGCAGCTGATAACCATACTTGTCAGTTTTAGTATTGCTTTTTAATATTAAGGTTTTAAACTACGTTTACAGTTGAAGGGCTGGGCATTTGTTCTTAAGTAAGATTCTCTGATTACTTGGCTGCTCTTAGACATTTACCTAGTTAAGCCCAGTAACAAGACATGCCTTCACTTGTCTTCTACATAGAGGGTGTGGCTGGGATTTAATAGAACCAGGAACTGGAAGTCCTACTTGTAGCTCAAGCTCTCTACCTTCGAGAGAAGTCACTCTACTGCTCCTTTTCCCCTAGGCTTTCTGCCTGAAAATGAGTTAGGGAAACCTCACTGCAAGCCTAGTTGTGGCTAACAATACCACAAGTTGAAAGATCCTGTATGAAGAAAGCTACTACTTCACTTATATCATGCTTCTCCCTCCCACTAAAAGGGCCTCATAAGACTTCAGGATTAGCCAGATAGAAAAGTTGTCCTTACCAAGACATTTTTAAGTTTGATATCCCGGTGCACAAGTCCCTGACTGTGAAGATAACGGATTCCTTCAACTACATCCAAGGCAATCTGTAATCGTGTTTCTAATTCTAGCCCAGCCTGAAGAATAACAAACACAGATTTAATTCCTCAAGTGGAAGTTACTGTTGCTTACTCTTATTTTCCAAAAACACTGAAAACTAAGCAATTCTAGCTTTGTTTTATAGATTAATAGGTATTTAGGTGTGGATTTTAATGTATATATATAAAAAAACGTATTCACACACACACAGATTGTTGTTACCTTTAGTCCTGTATAGAGGTCTCTGTGCAACCGTTCCATTATCAGTAAGACAGCAATGCTGGAGCCTCCTCCATAGCCATAATCTATTACAGAACCATGGAGATGTACGAGCCGCTCATGCGTCTGTAGAGACCTAGAGAAAGTTCAGCACAGAAAGTTGGTAATTTTATATCCTTCCCTCCACCCCAGGCCAAGCCTCACCTTGTAAAGGAAAAATGCCCAATAGCTGCAGCTTTAGTACAATAGTAAGATACACCTATACCATGTGCTGTACCATAAAAATTCACAGCACCCCACAGTTCCAAGGACCATAATAATATACAGCTGTCTGATCCAATTAAACTCAAGAAAGCCTATTAAAGGTTATAGTACCAAAGAAATACTGTATTATTTCAGCTGTCTGTACTGCAGCACCTGCCTGCAGCTGTTTACTGAAAAGGAGCTCCGTTTTCTGCAGTGTAGACCCATCATTTTCTTTCATGAGTTCAGAGAGGACAAAGACAGACTGGGAAAGGAGGGATGATTCAACACCAGAAATCAGTGGAGAAGAACTGTTTGCTATCATACTCTATTAATTCTAATTTACTCTGCAAAATAGCAAGCATTCAAACAGTGTAGACACCAGAGAACCAGATCAAGACAGGAAGGAGCATGTCTGCCTGCCTGTTATATTTTTGCAGTGGCAATGGCAACCTGTCTTGTCTTTGCTAGAAATGGCAGCTTAGCATTTCATGAGGTCAAGTCACTGATTGCAGAGTAGAACTATAGCAAGCAAGGTTCTGCCTATGCAAATGCAAATAGAATTTGTTTGCAGCAATGAAGTTAAGAAGATCCATGTGGAATGAGAAAAACACTTACGACACACACCTCATATAGTGAAACTCAAGTGCAAGGTCATTCCAGTGCTTCTCATCTGGAGGAACAACAGATTTCAGTGCACATGGGAAATGCCCTCCCCAGCTGTCACACAGATAGACCACGCCATACTGTCCTCGGCCTAGCTCACGGCCCAACTTTGGTTTGCCTGTAAGGCACAACATCCATTTAGACAGACATTAAAACATGTTTATTTCTTCCCATACACTATCAGGCTGGCAGCCCAGAGTTTTAAATGGGCCAGCAGCTGCACAATTCAAGGTACTCAGTATGTGTCAGATGGAGGCTCACTGAAGTGGTTGAGTGAAAGCAAAACACTCCTACTCCTTTACACCCACTGACTGCTTCAGAAGGGGGGAGCAGAAGATAATACAGAGAACATCAAGCACAATGCTCACCGTGTAACAGCACATCCTGGAGGGACCTGCTCTCCAGCGAGAGTCGTGCCAGCCGAGGAGCGTGATCCTTCCGCACCTTCAGCCACAGGTCTTCTGTTTTCTCTAGCCTGCCAGAATGGCCGTCTTCTAACTACAAGAGATTATCACGTATACACTGTAATCCTGCCTAGTTTGAAGCCCTAGTGTAACAAGGTTGAGGGTCATAGCACAACTGAGTGGAGATCCTACTTAAAGCATGCCTAATTTAAAAATAGGACCTTGTATTAAGGCACTTGCATCAGCTCTGCCACTTCTACCTGCAGAATGACAGCATTAACTGCACGAGCTGCTCTTTTAGCTATCTCTGCAATTAAAAATCCTCTTTCCATAAGGGGCAATGTACAAAACAAGACCCCCTTCTGAACAGCTCCATACACTCACCTGTCGCAGAGAAGCTGCAAAAGCCTCATGGGAACTGTTTAGCCTGGTCCGGAACTGGCTGCAAATGCTCTTGGCTAACTTGGATGCACTGAGGCTCTCGATAGCATCCTGAGCAACTTTCCTCTTCCAGTCACTGGTGATAGCAGGTGGGCTGACCCATGTAATCCGCTGGATTATCTAGTAAAACAAGAAACAGAATTAAGGCACTAGCACAAAAAAAAGCAAAGGGTCAGTCAATTTACTCAGACTGCTTAGCTACCTTGTAATAATGAACAGTCATCTGCACATAGAATTGCGCTAAATAATTACCTTACAGTAACTACTAACAATTTAGAGGTAATGATCACAACATTGTTGTACATGCATATTAAAGAGATTTGATTTTTCTGAATATCTGCTCAGTTCATTCCTACAAGCCAACCATCCTTTCACATCTGACCAGCCAGAAGGCCACCACGTGGAAAGCCACACAGTTGTGGTGCAGCTTGTAGGCTGAAAGAACAGGCAGCATAAGCAGTAACCCAGAGACTCAGGAAGAGAGGTGTTCCTAAACTGGTGAAAGCTACAGTGAAGCAGCTTTTTGTTGGACAGACACACTGTCAAGGTGTGGAAATCCTAGGTGTTGGTATGCACTTCCCTTAAATTGCTGGGTCATTAGGATGCCCTGCCCCACCCTTTATTAGAAGCCACAGAAATCCAGCTGCTGCACACCCAGTCAGGATCCTTCTCCCAGGCTGAAGGAGGAATCTGAAGGTTTGTTACTACTCAGTCTGCGCTGCACCTATTTGGGAAAAGCTCATATTCCTCTCACCCATCCATACAAGGAATCTCAAGAGGGAGAAGGCAGTAAAGGTCATCAACAGGTCAGAGCAGGAACTTCAGAAAGATGAATGCTTTGATAGAGAGAAATTTAAAACAAAGACCTGAGGAAATTTGGTCTGCTCTGGAGGGAGAAGAGTGAATTGACCTGAATCAAGATACATTGCAAAACAAACAAAAAACCCAGGAGAAACCCCCAAACCCAAATAAACATCTAGTTACCCAAAACATAAACAGCAGGAGTTTCAAAATGCTGATCATCATTCCTTTGCTGTTTCAGAACAGGAAGAAAACACTAAAGAGGTGCTTGCTTTAAATTAAATAATAACAGCATCCCCAGGGATAAACTATACACACAGCCTTAGTGCTGAATGGGGAAGCAACAGCTTTCCAATGCATGTGCCCAGAGTCAAAATTTAGAGAGCAGCTGTGAGTATTCACATTATTCCTTGCTCCAAAAGCATTTCACTATACAGTGACACATACCAGAAATAAATTATAAAGATGCCCATACCTGTTTGATCTGTTCCCACAGCATTCTGGTTACTGTTGAGCCAGAGTGGAAAGTGACTTCAACATGATAGGCTGCATTGAGTATCTGGAAAGCAGGGGAAAGATGAAAGTATGGGAACTTTGCAAGCTATAGTCACTACAAAGTTTGCAAGACCCTCTGAAAATGAAAAAATGGACACTATATGGGATACTCCATGATACACTTGGTTCAATTCATTTCTTGTATTAAGCTCATAGATGTTTTCTAGGCTGTAATCTGATTACTATATACAGATTTAGGAAAGGTAAGTACTAGGCCTGTGACTGTTCCCCAGTTTTAGCACCTCCTTTAATGACACCAGACCCACACATACTCCAGAGCTGTGTTCCTCTAATTTGACTAAGTATCTCAGTCTCCTACCACCCTTGCTGGATCGGGATAAAGACAACTATTAAGAATATTCTAGACAGCCATTTAAGCCACCATACCTGTTTGAGATAATTGCTTGTGATGTGTACAGAAACATCCTTTGACTTCTCCAAACTCCTTGCAGGATGTACTGAAACCTCCCAAGACTCCTCCAGGCTCTTCAGACATCTCTCCAGCGTCCCTACAAAGCTCTCTCGCAGATAGTCCACTGAACTAATTAACTTGTTGGCAACTGCTTGGTTTAACCGAGAAATAATCAGTTCCTGAATTTGCTTAATACAACACTTTATGTCCTTGGAACTAACAGGTTCCCCATTCTCAGGAATGATGATATCTGCACAAAAGAAAAGAAAGAGGCATCTTTTGTATTCAACATATCATTCTTGCAACAATGGCTACCTGAGAGCTGCTTTGTATGTTTTGCAAAGGAGCTACAGCACAACCCCAGTCCAGCCAGCTTCTGCTCCAAACGCTCTTTTGCTGTCTTGCTCCTTCAGAGGTTCATTACTTTAGACCCAGATGATATAAAGTGAAGCCAACAGTGTTTCCAAAACATACAAAAAAACTCACAAGCAACAGAAGAACACATATACTGACTATTGCAAAGGATTAAGTTTTTGCCAGTCTGCATGTCTAATGCTACAATGCCAGTTTTACATGAGGTCCCAAACCCAGTCCTTGAGTAACTTGGTATTCTCTGATAGAAAGCACTAAAGCATTAGGGTAACTCCATGAATACACGCCTGGTTACTCCAGTTTCAGGGAAGCTAAAAAAAAATATCACATCTGACCAAGGTAGAAAATACTGTGATGTTTGCTTCCATTCACTGGTGTTTGAATTCACAGGATACTCAACTCTAACACCTGATAGACTCTATACAAGCATTCTGTAGCTACTACAGGCTTACAGTGGTACAGTGATGACAAGTCAACCATCATCTCAAAAACTGAAGGGCAGAAGCACAAAGCTGTCTTTCTATCTAAAGAAGTACAGATCAGGAAATTCTTCCAGGCCACGCTGCAATCCATAAGCACTGCTAGATGTTGAATATTATGAAGTAACAGCCACACCGGTTACATGAATTTTTTTCCTGGTACCTTGAAAAGGGTTGATTACCACTTGGTATTTTTAAACAAGCACTGAGCAATCACTGCTCACGCACTGTAACCACTCTGAGCAATTACTACATTACTACCAGGAGCTGAAGACCTTGTCTCTGGATTTTGGCCAACAACAGTCTAGCCTACTTAAAACAAATCCAGTGATCGACAGATGGCATTAGCTCCTCAAAATAACACCTTCCTTCTTTTAGGATATTACTTCAAATACTGATAGCCAACAAGATGCTACCCTCTTAAGTCGTATTTGTTGTGCAAATAAACATATACACATATTTACTGCATGTATTTTATCTTGTGCTGCCCCTAAACATATTCCTGCTCATACAGAATCCTGAACTCAGGCACTACAGTGCTCCAGCTCTGTAAAGAATGGGACAGACAGAATACAGGAATTATTATTACCTGTCCTGATAATGGAGCAACAGCAGCCCTAAACAGGTAGAATTCAGGCACGCTATACTGTTAGCATATGCTAATTTGTTGGGGGTTTTTTGCAGCATGTAAATAGGTTTTGTTGCAATTACAAGCAGCGCTTTATGAGGACTACATTTTATATGGGCACTACAAAGCAAACATTTCCAGAAACAGGAAAGATCTTATCCACTTCCCACCTGTGGAAGCCAAAAGATCCAGATCCTAACCTGCAGGATTAAACCTAATCCATCATTCCTCCTCTTTGTCCCTGGAGATAACACTCCAGTTTGAAACTGGGACGAAGTCAGTCAAGACAAACAAAATTATCTAGAGTTTTGGGCTCTCTCTCATGCCTCAGAAGAGCATCAATTCACAAAAAATAATTTCTTCTAAACCAACAGCCTAGAGATATTCCTGATTTTATTTTAAATAGAAAAATCTTCTCCCATCAGCCCAGTGAACCACATTTCCTTAGAACAGAAATGACTGTTACACTAAACCTCTGCTTAGCAAGCAGAGGAGAAAAGAGCTGTGGAGTATCAACCTACAAATCTTCACTTCGATGTTTATGACAGACCACGTACTCCTGCAGACAAAATTTGGATAGCCTCTCACCCTTCGCAGTCTACACATCATTCTGTATGTTTCCAGTTTTTGTGTTGCTGGAAGTTCTGGTACTAGATGTAGTGAGAATTCTCACATTTCCCAAAAACACACACTAAATGCCAAGCGTATACCTCAGGAGCACAGTATGTTGTGTTGATTTATTTTAAAAGGAAAACCTTACCTACCCAGAAGGATTTCAGTTTAGGAGGTTCTATACCCAGAAGTCTTACGCAAAACCTCTCTCAAAGAAATCAAGCAGAAAGTACAAATCAAGCCTTCACTGCTAAACTCAAACAGCTTTTTTTCTTAGGACAGATTTATTCCCAAGTCTCAACACATCCACTGAGGCAAAGTTGAAAGAGTTAGTTTCTCCTTCAGCAGAATAGGAAAGTAAAGCAGAGAAGTAAAATACCCTAAGCCAGAACTGTGCAGCAAGAAACCAAGACTTAATATGTGCTGTAAAAAGGACAGTGCTTTTTACCTAGGAGATACACAAAGGATTTTTCTGTAGTATTAGTTCTGAATTTTCCTGCAGTCACTTGTCTAGACTGCCATTCAACTGTCCCTTAGCAGATGGCAAATATTACTCCGCTACGCTCCTTTAAAGCCCCTAACCTCTTTGTTCCTATTACTCTCCTGCCAGTAGTTACCTTTGAATTCCATATTAGCAGCATCCTCCAAGAGCTCCTCTTTCATATTGCTAAGAGTCTCTATGATCATGTCCTTCATCTCCTCTTGTTTGCGGTTGGCAATGTTCATCAGAGACTCATAGAGCTCATTCTCCTTCTTGCGGGTATACTCCAGCCTCTTGGGGGTGATTTGCAGGTCTCGCTGCATGTCGAAAGCCTGATTGATGAAGATGTTCAGGCAGCGGCAGTGCACCTCATTTAAACTGGTAGCTGCTTCCACAAGATGCTTCTGAAGCACCTGCCTGGAAAAAGTGCTTAGGAGACGGAGCTTCTCAAACTGCTCCACCAGCATGCTTTGGGCATCGGCATCAGGACCAGGTGCCCCACAGCTGCAGTGGTTTGTACTCAGGTACTCCAAGTCCATCAGCTGGCAGTAAAGAGAGGACTTTTCATTATCAGTTTTTTGGGGAGAGATCAGGTCAACCCCCGATTCTGGCACTTTGAAGAAGAAAATGGGCAAAGAGAATTTCTCTTTGATTTCACGCAGTTCATTCTCATCTGATGAGGAAAGTTCAGCCTCGCTGATGGCAAAGATGACAACAGGCAAGACTTGGTTCACATACTCTCCCAAGGTGGCTTCAGCAGACTGGAATCCACGACATGGTGCTACCACAACATCCACTTCCTAGCAAGTGAGGAAGTAAAAAAACAAACAAACAGGTTTGTCCTTTTAAAAACTAATACATGCAAAAATGCACTGTAATTCATTCACAAAACCAGAAACATTCAAACCCTTTAGAACAGTTATGGAGTCTCACATACAGCACCATGCTTTAGTATATAGCCTACCTACAAGGCTACCGATATAACTCTTGCAGGGATGCAGCCAGACATGGATTAATGCCCACTGACTCCAAAACTCTTGTTTTGTACCAAGTGCCTTTGAGTTTTAGCCTAGTTCAGAACAAAACTTAGAACAAGTTTCCCAGATAAGCGCTATTGCAGAATAGCTGTCATTCTTTAGCTTATACATGTACCATTTTGCAACAACCTCTCCCATTGAAGTCTACCAGATCTGCAGCTCTTTGAGGAGATATCCATGCTGCCAGTTTTTAGCATAGCTTCCAATGGTAGAAAGCACTTACACTAGCAACTACTGCCAAGACAAAGGCAGCACAAAAAACGATTCCAAAGAGTTCACAGCCAAAGGACAGACAAGGAGGAACAGATGGTTGTGACAAGTTTAGTTATGACTTTCTTCAAATCCAACCAAAAGCTGAGAGATGTATTCTATTTACTTATTTTCTTACTGCACAGTTTCACTGCTTTGGTCATATGCTCCTGCTAACATCACTTCTTACTAACCCTATTAAAAAGGGCTAGTTCTGAAACCTGCTTCCTTCCCTTCTAAGGAAGGAGACAAGATTCACCTTTGGACATGCAAGAAGTGTTAGAATTGCATATATCACTCTACTAAATAAGGAAAGAAAGTGTCAAAGGCTTTGAACTGAAGAGAGAGTATACGTGCCATCTTCTTGACTCAAAACAGGGGGTGATAATTAAGAATTCTTCAATCATTTTTCTCCATCAGAAAAACGAAAGACTTGACCACATCTCCCGACTGCTCTTAGAGCTAAGACAAAGTCATTACTGCCATGGCACTCCGCGGCACTGAACTCAAACCTGTCTGATGCACAGGAGGTTAGGCAGAATGGGATGTGCAGCGCTGCAATATTCACCAGGATGGATGACTCACATCAGCGACTGTAAACAAAGGAGGAAGCCAGTGCTGTCTCTAGGAGACAGGGAGAAAACCAACACACACAACCCAACACAGCATGAGCAACTGGTCCTTCTGTTTCCATAGAGGCCTCTCGGACTTTTCCAAAGAGCATTAGCAACATTTCTTGCCTTTATTTTTTTTTTTTTTTTAACGTCCTTACAGAAGTCTAAGCACTGTCTATGCAGCTTCACACTATTAGGGATCAAGTCTTCCTTCATGGGGAATACCTATGACTTACACTGGATTCCTAAAATTTTTAAGCTGGTTCTCACAAAATCACACCACTAAACACACTTGAACACTTCTGACAGAGCTGTAAGCGTGAAATTGCTGTCAAGTAACTGCATTCCTATTTTCCTTAACTAAAAGGCCCTTTTTAAAATATCAAAGCCTCCCACTCGGCAATCTGAACATCAGGTACACAAATATCAGAGTTACAGCTCTTCCACTTAAAATAGGATGCAGAGGTGCTGTCAACAGCAATACAAAAAAGACAGTTTAAAGAGAATACCATGCAGACACACTACATACTCATTTATGGATTCAGAATTGCAATGCCAGGATGACCACTGCATCCCATATGCCAGAACAAAAATTAAAATCAAGGATCAAGTAGGTCTTGACCTACAATAAGACAAGCAGAGTCTCGATAAATGCATTCAGGGACCACTGAAGTGTGCCATTTTACTAAGTCAATGGATAATTCCTCATTTCCAGATCAGTTAAAAAGCATTTATTTGCTACATCCCAAGAGGACCTTGTCCTATTTTGCTAGGCTTCGGGCAGTTTAATCACTGTTTGCTTAGTTAACTGAGGTGTTGAGAAGCTAACCCCATTTAGTCAGATTTTTACCCAAACTCCTACAAAGCAAATTACGACTGAAGGCCCAGCTCAGTCTTTTTCTAAGCCAATTTGAATACTCTACCTTCCAAGAATAGTCTGTGAATCACTGATGTCTGACAGTTACTGCATTTATTACATATGTGGGCTAATTTCATTGCCTCCCTATTAATCTGCGGTACATATATATCCCTAGGTTCTACTCAGAACTTTTTTTCTCCACCCCCCCCCCCCCCCCATTTTTCTGATATCTTGCCAGTTTGTTCTGTTTCTATGGGGATCCAAGTCAGAAGATCAGTAACTCTAATCTAGAGAGAATCCCAGGTAAGAAAACTGAACTACACCTCTGGTCTGCAGCAAACACTGCTGTCCTTTACAGAACATAATTGCTTTGATTTTGTGCAATGACTCTGAACTCCACTTCATCAGGGAATTTCGTTTTACCTTTGCTGGAAGGGCCAGCCCAAGAAAACCTATGAGGTATACACACTCATGAAACAGTCCAAGAAGCAAAGCTCTTTCTGATCATGAATTCTTCCTCTGTAAAAGACATTTTACTAAGCGAGCAAAGCTAGAAACAGAGAACAGGTTTCACATGGGTGGAAGAATAATTTCATGGTGCTGGCATTTTCAGTATCTTCTACCCTCAGTTATGCCAGCATAAAGGGACAGATGAAGACAACTTCAGCTATTCGATGCTGGTACATGGCAGAAGCACCTCAGCACACCCCAAAGTAAAACGATGCTACGTGGAAGGAAGAGTGTCTCAGCCAGCATGAAACCTTTTCAGTTTTCCATGTTAATGCCACAACCAAACATGTTAAAAATACCCTCAAGAAGGAGATCAGGGCATGTTCTTCCAAGTTTTAAGCAGGATGTACTTTAAAATAACCACCCAATAGGTACTTAACCACATTCATTGCTACTTGTAACAGCTACTAATTCATATGACCTGCATCACTACTATAATACCTGAAGAAAAGCAAACCCAAAGTAATTCTTCTGTTAGAGCTCATAGAGCCATCTTGTATTTCTTCATTCATTTTCCAGCTTTGTCAGAGCAGCTGAAAATTTTTCTTTCCCTACAAGCCCTGGCCAGAACTTTTCAGCCCAAGACTCAAATTTGCATGAAGCACAGAGCAAGACAAAGGCATGAAAAAGGAAGCTTTCACCCCAGTTAACCTCCTCCCATTCAGCTGTACCATCCAGGTGAAACCCAATACTTCATAGAAGTCCATTTCAGCTTCCAGGCACAACTGATAAGAATTAGGGAAAGAGCCAACTGTTTGCTCCCACTATAAATCTAATAATCTGTCTGCCTATATGGATTATTCCCCATGACCTAGATGCATTCCTGTGCACAGTGATCCCCAAGGAATACAGCAGCTTTGCCACAGTTTTTCCTTCCCCGATATCTTACGTTTAAAAATAACTAAGTTCACATACCTATTAGCACAAGGTAGTGTTCTCACAGCAGCTGACCCACGCAAATGAAATTTTGGCTCCCTCCTCCTCACCCCCTTTTCTGTGAAACAAGTTTTAAGACATCCTTCAGTAACACAGAAAAGCAAGCATGGTCCCACCCTAGATATCAGACTAAACAAGAAAACTCAGGGTGCTCCACTGGCAGTTCAATATTAAAAAGTGGTATATTCTACACTTGTATGGAATTTTTCTCCAAGTAAAAAAAAGTAGTTTAGTTAATATTTGGATACTGTTAACCTAACAAATAACTTAGCCTTTTTTTTCGGGACTAATGGCTAATGAGTTTGGATTTAGCAAACAAGTATCTACACCAAGAAGCATGATTCAGCATTAAGTGCCTGCACAAAACAGCAGCATGTAATCTAGGTGTCCAAGCCAGTCTGTGCAACTAAGTCTTTTGGTAAGCGATGCTTAGGCCTAAAAAGCTGCACAACATTCCCCAGGCCCTGAAGTCACCAACAGCTCCTTTGATGGTAGCCTACTGGTAGATAAGTGACCTCACTATGGGGAATGAATATGATTTCAAACAGAAATCCACAAATGAAATTCTCATCTCCTATAACTGTTCAAGCCCACAGTAAGGACCTGCAAACGTTTCTTCAAACACTAGTAAGGTGTTTGAATAACTGGAAAGTAAGGTTATCACGAAACACAGTACTACTTATAAGCGCTCTGCTGTTGTGAGAAAAACAAATAGATAAAAATACAGGGATTCTAGGTAACAAGTGGGGTAAAATTCAGATTGATTTCCCTCCCCCTCTGTCCAAAAGGTGCTGAGCTCCTCCAAATTATTTGGTTCCTAGGCAAATCTAAATCCTTAAGATCTGTACTGAATATCATGTTATCATCAAGCACACAAACTATTAAACTGCTAGTTTTGTTTCACAAGTTAAGAAAAAGCAGAAGTTCCTTCAGGCTAGTTCTACAGACATGCAACTTTGGATAGTGTCCGAAAAACCTCATCCATTATTGCTTCAGGTATATATTCCACTAGTTACAGAAGTAGTGTCCATGACTAGCAGGTATTTACTTAAAAAACTTTGTTGTCGTGGTGTATGCTGAGCCATATGGAGAATGCACATCAGGTAGAAGGGTGGAAAAACCCACAGGTCTCTCAAGAGGCGGTCAGACTCCTGTAATTTAACAGGAAGCTATCCCTAGCCCAATTACCTGCCAAAACACATTATGTTCTCCTAACAGCCTTAAAAAAAATTTTGTTCTTCCTTTAGCCCATTGAATTCACGTAAGGAATCAATCTGAAGCTAGCTGTGATTCACCCTCTCTCCTTCTATTGGAAGAGCTTTTTATTTCACCAACCCTTTTCAGATTAAGCTGACTAGCTGTTTTCATCTAAGTGTCCTAAATATAACCAAAGCCAGACAGAGAGATCTTTGTCACTTACATGAGAAATCTGAAAGAGGGTTGTAAACTGCAGTGTGTCTGAACTGGCCCATATAAAAACGTAACCAAGTGAAATAAATGTAAAGCTAAATACTCTTTTATGCATAGCAAGACAGGATTTTAGAAGCAGAAGATCCAGAACAGGCATTTGCTTTGCAGCACCAGCAGCTGATCTGGTGCTCTTTGGGAAAGTAGTGGATGCCTCACATACAGTTTATACAAACACGGCACTTCTGTTCTCTTTCAGTGGATACTGGAAGCCACAAATGCACTACAACATAGCATTGACTCAGCTGACCTCATTAGGATAGGCTTAAGTTTAGCTACAGTCTGGGTTTGTAAAATGTATTTCAAACTGATGAAGATAGACTGGGTCTTCACTTTCTGCCTATTTACAATCACGTCTTGATTCACAGGTCCAGAAAAAAAATTACCTTGCTACTTTATTGTTCAACAATGAAGTTCATACTCTTACTTACTTACGTGACAACAGATCATATTCTTTGCACTTAAACAATTTATATTTAAGAATTAATTATCTATTCCAGATATTCAACAGCCAAACACAATGCTGCAGAAGTATTATACTGCAACAACAAAGACTACATAAGATATGAAATGCAACAGAAGTTCTAAAAAGCTATGAAATACAACCCCCACCTTTAGAGATATTTCCCAAACACCAAACTGCAACACTTGCAGGAAAGAAACACGTTTTATGGACAAGTAAAAGGAAAGTCACAGATACTAACAACATAGAAACAGCACTAAGAACAGACTCCCACCTCCTTGTTCTTAACACCTTCAATTCCCACTGACACCACAGAAATGTAAAAAGCCACCCTCTCAAATGAAGTCAGGTCACTTTATCAGAT
This sequence comes from Astur gentilis, assembly GCF_929443795.1. Classification (NCBI taxonomy): domain Eukaryota; kingdom Metazoa; phylum Chordata; class Aves; order Accipitriformes; family Accipitridae; genus Astur; species Astur gentilis. Next base: position 3,174,426 of record NC_064908.1, on the reverse strand, counting down.
GTTGGAATTATGAAGCTTTTTTTCTGACAACAAGCTCTTCAGGACAGAGATTAAAAAGTACATATCCTTGTACGACAGCTTCTAGCTACTATCAGACAGCAAAGCTAACTCTGAATGACCTTGAAACTGGAGAAAAGTTTTAGGAGACACTTGGAGTTACATCTGAGTAAGCTTGGCTTCCGAGATGGATGGAAACATTACACAGGAATGATAATGCTAAGAGTCAACATTGAAACAAAAGCACACCAGCATAGACAGCGATGCTCAGTTAAAATCCTAACACCAGACTTGCAACTTCTCTTTAATTAAAAAAAAATTCCTATGCTTGAGAGTTTACACCATTAGCTTTATTAGGGACAATAAATGTTACATCTCAAGTTCACTACAACAATGGTACATGGACACCTAGTTACCTTTAGTAGTGAGTAAGGCAGCATGACCTCCAGCTCCGCTATCCGGTGAGCGGGATCTTCGCTGTCCCCATGAATTTCTAAGTCCTCCTCTGGTATCGTGTCCCAGTGCCCTCGGTGGGCTGCCATCATATGGACCAGTTCATACTGCTCAGGCAGCGCTAGGCTAATCCGTGTTTGCGTCCCATGCGTGAAACGGATCCGTCGCCTCTTACAATTCTCCTCATTGCTGATTTTGGTGGTAGGGAGCAGCTTCTCACCCAGCAGTATGTTGAGTAACTGGCATTTGGCATTACAGTTCTGGCCAAGAATCAGAAGGCAAGGGTGCCAGCTCACAGTCCGCTGGAGATGCTCTTCCTCATGGCGAGGGAAGGAAATGAAATTCTGCCCTAAAATTGAGGGCAGACTGAATTAGAACAGGTTGGCTGAACAATAAGTCTCGTATCTCTAAGCCAGCTGAACGCAAAAGTTCAGACGTTGCTGCCCCACAGCCCGCCAAGAAACCCACATAGCGCCAAGAATTTGCTTATGTATTCTGAAACTAGTGTCAGCAATTCAGCATTTCTGCACCAACACAGAGGTCCGCAGTAGGTTGATTCTCACAAAGCCATTGAGACAATTTGTTACTGTTCTCCCCACCTATTTCACTGGGAAGTGTTTACACAGAGCTCTCTTCAGCAGGTTAGTGGAAGATGAATGGTAAGGCCTAAAAGTCAAGACAAAACAGTTGTCAAGGTTGAAACAACCAAAGGGCTAATTTTGCCTTAGGTTGGAACAGTGTTTCACCTTGCTTCAGAGTTCAAGGAGGCCCAATGGGTCACTAAGGCTAACTCTTCCCAAGTTTTGATGGCTTGGCTGTACAGAACATTCCTGTCACATACCAGAAATAAATTCAATCAACTATGAATCGGTGATGGTTCCACCCACACACTTAAAAATGTCAAATACTTTGCATCTACCAAATCCCAAGGGTATTACTGCACAAGCTTGTTGACCAAACTCTAGGATCATTGACATTAAAGCAGCAAAACCTCCTTCCTAGCCCAAAGGAAAGGCATTCTTGCAAAATTGCTTCTCTACGTGAAGCAGATGACAAGACCAAGTTTGCTGAGACATGGTAGCGGAACTAATAGCCTCTGCCAGCAATTCCCTATGATGGAAATACAATCACAGCATCTAAAGAAACTGTCATGCTTTCACCAGCCTGCGTAGAGATGAGCCCAAGGGAAGACACTCTTTGCTAGCAGCCAGAAGGCTCCTAGGCAGTCTAAAACACCATAAGAAACGGCTTCACTCCTTTGATTGGACTAACAGTACACATCTTTCCTAACCTATACAGTTGAACTAAATAGGCACAGTTTGCCAGATATTCTTAAGAACAACGTTTAAGCTACAAAAGGAAATTACTCAACATCTGTATCTTCTTCCGAGTAGCAAGACTCCTTGTAATCACTCTCCTTACCAATCTTCCATCTGAAGCATCAGTTGTACCATCCCACTAGTCAGGGCCTTTGGATTCTTAGTCCATGATGCTGCAACTCCTAGCATTTGCCTTACTACATTAATTCAGTCTCAGTACTGAATTTAGCTTCTGTATTCTTTTACAAGTCCTAAATACAGTTTTTCCCACGCTCAGCCATCTAAGCTGAAGTCTAAGCAGCTTTGTGTTACCTTAGGCATAGCAACAGAATAATTCTGGTAGTACAAAAAAATGGATACAAACAAATTCCCCATCTGCTGCACTTCAGCACAATCCCCGTGAGTACAAAACAGCTAGTGTTCCACCACAGCCAGAAAGCTAGCCCACGTTCCCAGACCTGAAGGCAGATGGCACCCAAGAAAGAAATGGCAAATGGAGACACCAGTTCCCAAAAGAACTGCCAAATCTGAAAGCTATAAACCAGTATGATTGCCCTGATATCAGGCAAACTGATAAGAACGACAGTTTAAATATAGACTTAAATACAATACAGCAGAGAAGCACCAGCAGGGATTTTGTAGGGGAAGGTCCTGTTTCACCAGGGCTATTAAAATTCTTTTAATGAGTCATGTTCTGGCATGCAGAATTGTTTCAGCATCTCAAGCCCTGAGAAAACAAGATACTCTCATATACCAAGATATTCCTCAACACTACCAACCAAATTAAAGATAACGTACAACAGCTATTCTAGCCCTCATTCTGATAGCACTCCATTCTTCTATTTTAGAATCATTCAAATCAGGAGCAACACCATGTGTAATTGGTTGTGTCTTAGACCCAGTTTAAGGCTTCTTTAACATCTTGCCCAAGATTTACCATTCCTTCAAATCTGCAGTCTGGAAATAGGACTGCTGGAGGAGTTCTCTCCATCAGAGTCATCCTTCCACTCCACACTAAGGGGAAACCCTCTCTGTGCCTCAGCAAGCCCCTCTCCTGCACCTCTGCCCCACACAGCCCCAAATGCTGACCCCCATAAACCAACAGTTTGGAAAAGGTTGAGGGAGTCATCACTTCTTGAAGCATGACTCTTCATAACTGTTTCTTAAACAAGCCTTTCAAGATCCACAACCGTAGCAGAGTGGCCACATCAAGTGACTAAGGGCAGAATCTGGCTAGCAGCTCACAAAAGATAAAAATCAGCAAAATCCCACAAATAGCAGCATTTAAGCCTTCATCTACAAGATAAAGAATTTCTTTGATCTGGTTACAGCTATTGAAACTTCAACTGGAATTCAGGCACACTCTTCAGCTACCGAGCATGAAAAAAGCAATTCAGAAGGCATTGTACAGGCCATGAAGCCTTCTCTGCACAGGCTTTTGAAAAGAAAAGAAGAGGCAGATTGCACCCTCTCCTCATTCTGGGCAGCCTCTGTATTTATGGGTACTTAATGCCAGCACAAAATGATTGAAATACAGCAGCTTAGCTGAAATCATCGAAGCACAGATGGATATATAAATACTACATCTTTGAAACACCCTTCATCTTTTCATGTACACAACCTCCCTATGGATCAGCATTTATTCAACAAGTTTACTACAAGCGGTATCAGTAACGAAGCCATTACATTTAACATTATGTCACACCGCGATATTCCAAGTATGTGAAGTACAAACCTGGAAGCCGCACCAAAAGCAAGATTCAGCTGTATCACAACTAACCCACTCCACCATCAAGGCACCCAAGTCATGGCCGTGGTTTCAAACCTGCGTGAATCTAATCACCGGATTATGTTACAGTGACCTCAAGGTCTCAAACCTGAAGTGAGTTGCACAGCAACGGAGCTATTGCTCATATTCTGCATTGCAGAAAGTATGTCACTATTTCTGTGCATCAGAATAAGACACAGGGTAAAAACACTCATTCAGTACTTAATAGGTGATACCACTAACCTGAACATCAAGAATTCAAGTTGGGAGAAATATGACCTCCTGTGGTACCTAACAAAAAGTAGATTTCGAATTTGCTTACTGAAGAGGTGTAGCGATATTCCCACATCTATGTGAGCAGCCCCTATTTGTGACAGGACTTTTGCCAATATTTTAGCTGGTGCTACATACTGTATCCAAATACTGTATCATTTGAAGACATGTGATAAACACTTCAAAAAAATGGCTGCAGGGGGAGTCCTTAAGCGCGTGCATCCTATTAAGCTCCTTTTGATGAAAGGAGGCCTGTCCAAGAACAAGGACGTCTCTCACCAAGACTCATCTCAAAATTCAGTCAAACACTTGGAAGAAGAATCTTAGGTTAAATTTATGGAATCTACAGAAGCCCTAAGCATTTACTCATCCCCTTTTCAAGGACGGCCAACTACACTGCCAGTCTCACTCGTCTTTCTAGTCTATTTTCAATAATACACACGGACAACAGTGCCTAAATAAGGCCAGACCCTCACGCTTCTTATTGCAAATACCGATACCTTTCATAGAAATCCTTACGTTTCTGTGGTGCTGGCGATGTCTGACAGCATGCTTTGACTACTACAAGACATACGATTAACGCACTCAGTTTTCGCTCTACCCCACCACACATCTATCAGCACAGTGGTGTTAATTCCAGGAGAACACATACAACTAATCAATACACCAACATAAGCAGTTCCTACAGGAGCAACTGTTACGACATTAGCAGCTCCCAAAGTCTGCAGAACCAAGCTTCAGCTCCTGCTTAACTTGAAGCTTGTTAGCAAGAGCCTCCTCCCGTCTATTTGAGGAGTTATTTCACAAGTACCCTCCTGACCACCTCTCCACACATTATCTAGTCTTAAAAGCCATCTTCTTATGTTGACACACCTAACAGCACAATAGGAGTCCTAACCTTTTGAGGATCACAGCAATATAGGCAGAGCAGTCACATTTTAACCAGGGTATATACTCTCAGTCAATATAGCATCAGGATGAAAACTCTTCCAAACCCTCTGCTTAATACACTCACCCCCTATGAAATAGATTTCTGTAGGGACCAAGCCTAGGGCTTTCTCCCCAGCACACACGCATTAAGGTAACATCACAGCTGCTGACAAAAACTCTGGAGAGGCTGTGGATATCTGTACAAGAGGTACAGCTCAGTGTACAGAAATTTCTGAAATAAGGCAAAAGAAATATCAAACAATCTCAGGTTCCTAGGTCAAAGAGTTCAAATTATTACAAGTACTGAATGAAGAAAACAACTACCATTAGTAGAAGGCAGGGTTGCTGGGGTTTTTTTCTTAGTATCTTTACATATTTCAGTAAAATCTGCTACTGAGTCCCTAATTAGGATTTTCTTTTTACAGGAAGTCAGTACAAAACACACTAGCTAACAGCACCAAGAATAAAGAGTTGTCAGACCTGTGCAGGCTAAAGCTACACGACTGTCATAGTACTTTAACAAATCATTCCTAAAAGCCTATTCATGACAAAGCAGACCTAGAGAACAGACAATATTTTGTTGAATGCTTCAGAAATGCAGACAGCGCAAACAGGACTTTCTCCCTCCCATCATAAACAGTAGCTGGAAGGCAATTATTTTTCCTTGAATCTATTTTAATTCTTTTGCTATGAGGACCAAGTCCAGGTACTAAGGCCACAGAGGGAACATTTGGTCAGTGACAATCCTTTATTGGCAAATATTGCCTGTCATCCTCCTAAACAGAGGAGGGTGGGATGTAAAAGCAAGTACACATTTGCCCCTTCAAGTACCCAACCCTGACTGACCCAGCTTACCTGAAAGGACAGTGGCTACTACTCAG